>NW_017728915.1:37177867-37256537 GCF_001723895.1 Crocodylus porosus | reverse complement strand
GCCGGAGGGTGGCGCGGCGGGGGACCCCGGGCGGCCGTGCCGAGGACGGCTCCGGCGTGGCACGGGAGGGCCGGGACGATGCTGGAGATGAAGACCTGGTCGTCCTTGCTGCAAAGTCTGAGTAAGTGCACGTCTCCGCGCCTGGCAGGGGGCGGGCGGATGACGCGCAGGGTCCAGACCCGGTCCTGACCCCCGGCCTCTGCCAGGAGGTCAGGGCTGTCGCTCCAGATGTTCGCCCGTGGCCCGGAGAGCGGCACCGGGACCGACTTCCCCGGAGCAAGCTGGCTGCCCTGATGCACCCGACGCGCGCGCGCCTGGCTCGCCTGGCCGGGTCCATCCTTCCTCAGCCCTTTGGGGGCGGGTGTGGAGGACCAGGCTGGGTCGGGGATGCTGTTGTGAAAAGTTTGTGCGTCCAGATGCGCTGTGAATCCTGGTGCCCTTGCTGCCATGGGCGGGGGGCGCCGTGCTGGTTTTCGGGAACGGGAGTGAAGGCTGGCAGCCCCCGCGGGGCTCGGAGGAGGAGGGCTAGGGTGGGTGTCGGGCCTTCGTCCCTGTTGCCCCCCAGCACTAGGCACCCCTCGCTCCAGATGTGGGGGGTTGGAGAGAGCTGTGCCGCTGAGTTAATGCCCCATTAGTGGCTCGCTAGGGAGGGGATGAGGGGTAATCCCCCAGTGGGGGGGTAAGCTCCAGCCAGGGCTGGATGGGGTGCTGCTCCTGGAGGAAACGGGGAGCCAGCAGGAGGGGCGCAGGATTTGGGGATGGGGACACCCTCCGAGGGACCTGTATCTCAGGGGCCCCCTACGTGCCCCATACCAGGGCTGGCCTCCTGACCGGGCTGGGCTCCACCTCTGCCCTCCCCGGCCTGACCTTTAGCCCCTTTCAGAAGGGTTTAAAATTGAAATGCAAAGGGATTTGAGCTGATCCCTGCCTGGGCGCTGGGCTGCAGGCGGGAGTCTGCACCGGGTTGAAGAGGGGGAGCAAAAGGGCGGCTGGACTGCTAGTGGGGGGCGAGGGCTTGCCAGCCCAACCCCCCCAGTGCAAACCTTGCTCCTTGCAGCCACGGCCCCATAGCTTGTGATGGGGAGCGGGGCTGGGGTCTCTGTCCCATGTAGGGGGGAGGGGGGCGGATGTCATCGCTTTGCCCTCCTCCATTCCCCCACCCCCCCGGCTTGGTTAATGCTCTTTGACTTTGCAAAGTTCCCCGAGGCGGGGGGCGGCGGAAGCGTTTTGTGGAGGTCATGAAAACGTGATGATTAAAGTCCGGCGGGTGAAAAGAGCTTAAAATAAATCCCTGATCCGTCAGAGGCCAGATTAAGCCGTGCAAAATTTGCTGGGAGTCGATCGGCAGGGCGAGGGGAGGGGAGGGGTGTCTTTCCTCTGTCCTCGCGTGGGGAGCGATGGCTCGTGACCCCCACCTCCTCCGCGCCCCTTTGAGGAGCATCAAGGCAGCCCGTTTTCCCGGGAGCTCGAGGGAGGGTGTCAGGGCCCCGGGGCTGGGTGCGAGGTGGTGCAGGGGGAGGAGGCCGCCCCTCCACGGGGACCTTTTGGAGCCCCTTCCAGCCCCAGCCGCCCTCCGGTGGGGCCGCGGTATCTGTCTGTGGCAGACCTGGCCTGTTCCTCTTCCAGTGGTTAATGACAAAAAGCCACTTCCTTCTCCTTTTCTTTCCCCAGTGTGCCGTTGCTCACACCCCCCTTCGCCCGGCTGGGGCGGGAGACCCCCTGCTCAGCCACGGCCCCCCTCGCTCTGAGCCCGGCTCCCCCGGATGCCAGGCTGCCATATTCTCGGGGTGGCTAATTAATAACAAGAGCGAGTGTAATCTCTGAGCAATCCCCTCGGAGGCAGGAGCCCGTTTAATATGCTGATTTCCCTTAAAGCTCCTCAGAAAGCCACTCCAGGGACTTCCCTGTGCTAATGGTTCAAAAGAGAGGCCCAGCCAGCCTGTTGCTGCCTTCAAAGGCAGTCGCTTCCACTCCTCATCCCCCCTCCCCATGGTTTGGGGACCGCGTGTGCATCTTGCCTTTGGCCGGAGGGGCTGGGGGCTGTGGCGGCCGGTCCCGCCCCCCCCATAGGATTCCCCTCGCTCTGGGTTGCATTGGTGCGACGGGCGTGCATTGCCCCTCGCTGGCCCGCCCGTGGGTCTCTGTGCACTCTGGACCTTTTCCCTTCGTGCAAGCCACCCCCCCCTCCCGTGACACCAGTGAGAGAGGCGTGCATCCTCTGACGGTGCAAGTTGGGTCTCCAGCAAGCGTGGCTGGGGGCCGGGGTGGAGGTGGTGAGTTCGATTCCCTTGCCACCGTGGCATCCTTCGCTCCCTTGGTGGCAAAGGAGCTGCAGGCTGCTGAGCCCTGCCGGGCTGCCGGCTAGGGCGGGAGGGGATGGGAGACCCCCTGGCAGGAGCAGGGAAGGCGGGTGGCACGCGGGGAGCACCGGGGAGGGAGACGACCCTGCGAGCTCCTCCTTGCAAGCAGCAAACCGATTAGCGCGGCGTGGCAACCGGAATGAACATCGCCAGCGCCTCGTTCCGCCTGCCAGCCATTAATAGACAGGGGCCGCGGCGGCCGTGGGGAGGCTGTGCCCTCTCCCGTGTCGCAGGGCAAAAGGCACTGATTAAGCTCTGCTGGCACTGCGGTCCCCTCTCCCGGCGAGGATTAGCAGCCGGGAAAGCGGGGGAGGGAGCTGCGTGGCTGTCAGAGTGAGCGGGGATCTTGCCGGCTGTCAGAGCAAGGGAGCATCTCCCTGCCAGGAAGGGGGCTGGGCGGGTAAGCTGGGGGCAGGGGGATTTCCAGGCAGAGCAAAGCGTGCGCTCCTCCAGCCCCTGCCACGTCCTGAGCTCACGGCTTGGCGTCTCTCCCGGATCCCCCAGATCCGATGCATCACCCTTCTAGCCGGGGCTCTGGGAACCTCGCGCGAGGCCGTGTAGGAGGCAACCGGCTTGGCTGCCTGCTGGGGGGAAAGCAGGGGGGACACGCGTCCTGCAGCAGTGGCCCTCGGAGCACAGCCGGCCCGTGTGATGCCCAGAGGAGGCACAGCGCTGGCAGTGCCCATCCAAGGTCCCTCTACTTTTGCATGTCCTTCCTCCAGAGAGAGCCTTCACATGTCCCTTATGGCCCCAGGCACATGCTCCTGGGAGTCGGGCAGACCCTCCCCGGTCTGCGGTACTGTCACCCACATGGCTTTTGGCCTCTCCTGCCTCTGGTCAGACTCCAGGGGCCGCACATTTTTCACGGCACCGGGCGACCAGCTCAGGCCCGTGCTTTGCTCGCGGCTACGCCCGTTCCAGGAAGAGGGTTGCACTCGGCTGCGTTACTGCCATCCGCCCCCGCCAGCCCCAGCCCAGCTGCTCGAAAACCTCTCCGGGGAGGAGGAGCAGGAGGGGAAGTCTCTCGCTGTTCCGGCAGACCCCACCGTGGAGCAGTGCCACTTTTCTTCATTAGCAGCACAAGATGCTGCAATTTGCTCTCCTTCCAGACAGCCCCATGTTGCGGCGGGCGAGGCCCCGGGAGCCAGCTCAGCAGCTCCGTTTCCAGGGGGGCAGGCAGACGGAGAGCGGAGCTGGGCTCTTCTCCACCTGTGCAGCCAGCTGCTGGGGGATCCAGGCTTCAGGAGGGGGTGCTTGGCCCCGGACAGGATGCCAGCTCTTTCTCTTCCTCCCCCAGGCGCTGAGAGGTATTGCTGGGTGCTCCCGGGCGCCTCGTCCCCTCTGCTCGGCGTTTTGCTGCTGTCTGAGTCAATGGTGCCCACAGGGCTGCTGGTCGTGCTGCCATGTGTGGGGGCCATTCCTGCCTTCATGAGGTCTCCCTGGGTCTACCGATTGCCCGCCCCCCAGGGTGTCACTTAGCGGCGACATGAGCACGCACAGCTCGTGACGGCGACGACTCGAGGCTCTTCCCAGACGTGGCCGGGCGTAATTCGCCTCTTGTTACAGATGGGGAGACTGAGGCACGGCTTGTACCCTGTGTCCGGAGGGGCCCGGCCTCCTCGGCTCCCTCTGATCTCCGTGAACGCAGCCCGGGGTAGGACTGGGAACAGGCCCCAGGAGTCCTGGCTCCAGGCAGCCTCTCCGTGACGTAGCTGGGGAGGGCATCGCCGCCGCGGGCTGTGTCAGCGAAGGCGCCCCGCTGCCACTGCTGGGGTACCGGGGCCCCGCTGACCCAGCCCGGGGACTGCGGCTTGCCTTTTAATTAGCAGCAATTAGAGCAGCGTGCCGGGTGGCTGGGTTTGCGAGGTGCCTCCGGAGCGGCACGGGCACTGAGCGCAGCCTCCTGGAGAAGGAGGAAGGAGCCCCAGTGAATTTTTAATAGCTATTATCTCCTGACACATAGCATGCTGCCATCTGGCATCTGCTCAGCGCTGGAGCTTCGCGTGTCGGGGGGAGGGGACGCCGCTCATTCCCAGCTCCGGCTGTGCCGTCAAGTGCAGTGTCTCCCCCCTACCTCCCCCCTCCCCTCCTTTGGAAACCAAGCTGCTCATGCCATGTCCTTGACCCCGTGGAAAGCTCCACCCAGACCTCATGGATTCCCGGGTAATGCTCCGAGAGGGGCAGGGAACGGATTTGGGGGTTGCAGGTGAAGTGCCAGGGTGCCGGGCCGGCTGCCGAGGCTGGAGGTCGGGCCATGGAGTCGGGTGCCGGAGCTTTGTGGGCCACCTCTCAGCCTGCTGGCTCCTTCCTGAATTGTGCCCGATGCCCGTTTGACCCGTGCACCCTGTGACAGTAGGGTGGCAGGCAGCGGGACAGGGCACGGCGAGGCAGCTGGCTCTGGGGTGCGTCGGTCCCAGCGCACTGACCGCTCTCTGGCTTCTGCTCCCGGATTCTCCCTGCAAAGGGGCGGTGGGGGAAGCCCAGACCAGGGCAAAGAGGATAATCCTCTTAGCAGCCGTCGGGGTCTATATGTTTCCATGGCTGCGAGGGACCAGAGGTCATTGCCCACTTTGGCTCTGCCCCTGCGGCTGCTCCTGGATACGCCCGGCACGTTGATGAGTCCCCGCGTGACCTGGTTGGCGGCTTAACCCCTGCCCCGTAATCAGCCAGAGGCGGGCGGGAGCAAAGGGCAAAGGCCCCGAGGCTGGGCCCGCGCCGGTTAGCTGGCTTAGTTGGGGGGAGCAAATGGGCGTCTGGGATGGACCCGGCACTTCAGACAACCGAGGAGGAGCAGGAGCATCGCTTGCCTGAGGCTTTCTTGGCATGCACTGGGGGCTGTGGCCAAGGTGTGACCCCTTTCTCCAAGGGGAGCCGGCTTGCTCGTGTCCCTGGCAGCTCCCCCAGCTCAGCGTGCCGCCCTCCCAGTGATGGCACGGAGCCCCGGGTTTCTTTCCTGGTGCTGCTCTGCCACCCGCTCGCCGCGTGGCCTTTGGCGGGTCACTTCCCTGGCAGCGCTGGTGGGCATTGAGGGCAGGGACTTGGGGAGCTCATAGGGAGGCCCCGGGCGTCACGGCAGGTTGTAACTGCTGTGGTGGGGTGTTTGTGGGCACTGCGCCCTCCGGCACCCTCCCTTGGGGTCGCCCGCGCTGAGTTCATGCCTTGCCCGCTCGGCCCTGCCAGCCAGGTTTCAAATCCCACGGGGCTCAGGGTTGAGTGTGTTGAGGTTGGTGGTTTCCTGCTCACTCCTGGCTGATGTTTGTACGTCCCAGTGTCCCCCTGCCCACACACGATTCATCCCACCTGGCTGTCCCCAAGGAGGAAAACCCAGGGTTGCAGTAGCATGGGGCTGTGCAGCTCGGGCGTGGACGTGACGGGGAGCATCTGCAGGGAGGTTGCAGACCCGGAAGAGGACCGCTGGCTGGGGCGGGGGGTGCCACGGAGAGCGGGTCTAGAGGAGCCGGGGGTGCCTTCCCATCCATCCCGTCCAGCCACAGGGAAGCAGGTCCTCATCACCTGCCACTCTCCCTCGCTGCCTGCTTTCTCCTGGCTCCCGAGTGGCGAGGGTTAAACCCCCGGGGGGAAGCATGCCTGAAAGTCCTTGTGCCAGCTCAGAAATGACTGTTGCCTTTAATACACCATCCTTCAATCCTTATCTCTCCTAATTTATTGGACATAACTGGTGGTGCTGATGGATTCGTGGCTTAGACCTTGGCTTCTAAATTTCAGCATTAATAATCTCTCCCTTCGTTCTGCTCTCCAGATGTCTTTAATTTATCTGCTTATTCAGTAGGGGTGCAACCTAATGTCCTCTGTGCCAGTGCTAATGTGGCCCAGGGACAATAAATTTTGACTTGCAATAACATTTCCAGATGAATGAATTGACCTCTTCGTGACTGCCACTCCTGACCTCCTCCTGGCTCACGGATAGCAGGAGGGAACCCTAATAAATGGGCCCCATGTCAGCTCCCAGCCTTCCTCTGCCCCCCATCCCTGCTTCTTCCTCCCCCTCTTTGTGCAAGAAGCCAAACGGGGAATTTGTAGGGAAGTGTAGACAAGGGGATTGCTTAATCTTTAATCAGCTTTGGAGTGCGGGGCCAGAGCTGCCTCCCCCGGCCCCTGGGGAGCCAAGAGGGATGGCTGTAGCGCTGCCAGGCACAGTCAGTTCTTCCAGCCGTTTCCTCTCCTCGGGAAAGCTGCAGTTCACGCCTGAGCCGTGTCATGATAGCTGTGCCCCTGCTGCCCTCCCCGCGGGGCCGCAGGCTTGGCAGAGAGTTGGGGGCCGTGCCCTTGGCATGGCTGGAGCCCGGGATGGGTCGCCCAGCCTGCATCCTCTCCCAAGCAGGCCCCGCCATTGCCTCTGCACAGCTTGTGGGAGGCTGGAAGCCCATGTGGGAAGGTGAACTGGGTTTGGGTTTGTATTGTCCTTGCTGTGGGGATGGAGATGGCTGCAGGGCTAAGCTTCCTAGCTGCAAACCCTTCCATGGGGACCCTTGTGATCTCCCGTCTGCGGTCCCTTCGGCGGCAATGTGCTCTAGGAGTCCCGCAGGCTGCAGTTTTCCAAGGGGATTGATTGAAAGCGGCTGGAAGGGGCGAGAGTTGCCCATAAGCATCAACGGTACTGCAGTTCCTGGCCTTGAGGTGAGGGGGAGAGTTTTTGCCCTGACTGCTCTTGATTGATTTTTCTAGTGGAAATAGCAGCAAGGACCCAGCCTGGAGAAACTGCCTCCCTAAATCTTCCCAGGGATAAAATGGCCAGTGCTGTCTCCAAAGGGTGCACGCTAGCCTGGGGACACGGATGTGTGCAGCTCGGGGTCTCAGCAGCTCTGTGGGGGCCTGCAGGAGCTGGGCAGGTGGGGAAGTCCTTATATCTAAGTGCATGCCAGGTTCCCAGCATAACTGGGAATGGCCGGTAGGACCTAGCATCTTAGTGTGAGCCCCAACCCGACCCAGCTCTGTCCTATCCCTCCCAAATTTTCTGGCCAACTTCAGTAGCTCCATCGGTCTCTCCAGCACCACCCAGCTCTCTCATCATCAGCATAAAACCAGAGATGGACATAAGGTGCTTTCAATTTACAGTGCCCCCAAGCCCTTATTGGGCTTTTTATGGACACTTCTATTCCAAGGAGTTTTACGGAGTTATAAAGCGGCGACACGCGGGCGTTTTGCTAAACAGGCCTCTGCGCACGTGGCTTTCCCAGGCGGGGAGAGGAAAGGGGCAAGACGCGGGCGTGAGTGCGAGGGGCACGCGGAGAGCGGGGGTTGGACACGGCAGGGCTGGGTGGTTTGAAGCGGGGGGTGATAATTAAATGCCGCTGCTCTTCCGCCCAGTCGCTGTTTGTTCCAGCCAGGAGAGTGCCCGTATCAAAGCGGCACCTCGCTCCACAGATCCCCCACAGCTGCTCTGCGCGCCGCCCGGCTGCACGCCCAGGTGCGAACGAGGACGGCGCAGACCCCCTCTGCGTCCTCGCTGCAGGCGTGAGCGGCCCAGCGCGGGCTTTGCTCACCTGGCAGGGTCCTCGCTCCCTGCATGGGTGCTCGCGTTGCATGGCTGGAACGCCCTGCCAAGCGTGACACAGCTACAGGCACGTCTCCTTGGGGTTATACCGGGGTAACTGGGCTGGTTTAACTCACGCTGAACTAACTTCCCTGAGTAGGGAAGACCTGAGTGGTGTTGCGGGGGAGTCACGTTGCTCTCCTGTTGGCTCTTCCCATCACGGGCCAGCTGCCAGGCCCCTGTCCCTGGCGGCACCCTCTGAGCTCGGAGGCGAGGGGCGTCTGCGTCCGCGGGTCTTGCTCTCGTGCTGGGGGTCGACCCCATGGCTGGGTTTGGGGCCGGGAAGGAGTTTTCCCCTGGGTCCAGCTGAGGTCAGGGTTGTGACTTTGCGGGACGTAGGTTTAATGGTAAACTGAGGCGGCGGTGTTGAAGCAGGAGGCCTGCAGCATTTGGCACCTGCTTCTGCACCTGGGGCTTGATGTCGGGGCTGCGCTTCCAGGGAAAGCAGTCCCTCCGGGCAGGGTTTAGCCTGCCGGTGCCTTTCCGTGGCAGCACCAAGCGCTCCCCGGGGCTGCCTTGGGCACTGCAGACTACAGCCCTAGCAATACCCCAGTGACTGTGCCCTGCCAGGGGAGATTAGTGCAGCAGCTCCATGGCGTGTGTTACAGCAGGCTGTGCCCTGCCGCGTGGGGGACCGAGAGGTCCCTGCTCCCCCTTCTCCCTGGACTCCTTTCTGCCGGGGGCTGCGACGTGCTTGCCTCTCTCGGGCTCCTTTTGGCTCCTCTCTCTCTCTCCTATGTATCATAAAACATAAGCAACCGTGTAATACAAGGCTATAACTCCTGCAAGGAGGATTAGAATATAAACCGGAGCACGGCTCCCCTGCGCGGCAAGCTGCAGGGAGCTGCTGCACTGGAGGCCTCCCTTTCCCCAGCCATTTTCCTGCACTGGTGCAACCGGGAAGTGGCCGGCAACTCCCAGCGCAGGGATCACGGGTCAGTCCGCAGTGAAAACCCCAGGGCGGGGTGCTGGCATGCCTGCTGCCCGCACGTGGTGCCCACATTAGAGCCGCCTTCGCCTGTGTCATCTGTAGCTGGGACGAGATGGCCCGGGTGTGAGGCGGTGGCCGCATGCCGGCGAACGTGCCAAGGAATGCATTTACCCCGAACGCGTTGGAGACGTGAGAGCGGGAACGCATCCTGCTACATGGCTCCCGGCATCGCGCGGGGCTTGGCAGCCCCGCGGATGCAAGACTAGACTTTAAATAAGGGTGCAATTATTGTTTGAATAATTGAAGAACAATGGGCACACATCAGCACTCAGCTTAATGGGCTTTGAGCTGTTGCCAGGGTGGCGAGCGAGTGACGGGGACAGAGGCGCCCGGCTCCTTGTTCGCGCCTTGGGGGCTGTGGGGCTCGTCACCTCCGGGGCACCCCAATACCAGGGTGAAAACTGAGGGTGGAGCTGATGTGCAGCTCTCCCTCGCGGTCTCAGGGCGCATACTGCTGCCTTACTGTGGCACTTGGGGCTTCGCCCTTGTGCATTTGGGGCTGTAGCCCTTCCCAGTGTGTCTCGGATGAGGGCCCTGTGCCTCTCTCCTGCTGCCAGTCCAAGGGTGATGCTGGCATGGGGCAGGGGAGGATGAATCCTCCCGGGATGCCAGACCCGTGTCTGCCAGATCCTCCAGCCTGTGCGTCACCCGGGGATCTGTGTCCATGTCCCCGCAGGCCTGGGAGGGAGCCATCCCCAGGGACCTGGAGTCATGCTGAGGGATGTGGCTTGGACCTATGCCCCCCGCCCCAGCCGAGGCAGGCGGCTGGCAGGGTCTCTAGTGGGGGCGCAGAAGCACGGAGGACATGTCTGTGCAGGGGGGTGTCGAGAAATCCTTCATCTCGCTCAGGCTGGCTGCGCCGCGCATTAAGGACAGATGGATTACACTTAATGAGCCAGCTCGCGCCATTAACACTTGAAAGGCTTCGCCATATTAGTGCCGGAGCCGCGGCCGTGCAGGGGCTGGCGTGCTGCTCGTCACTCGGAGAGGCGCCAGGCGTGTCAGGGATCGCTCTCCCCAGCGTCCCGGGAGGAGGGGTTTAAACCCCCTGCCACACCTACCTTCTGGGGGGGCCCTTGCCCAGCCAGCTCCCTCGTCCCCCTCCAGGCTTAGTCACGGGGCTGCTGGCTGGGTCTCAGAGCTGCTGACTCGGGGTGGACCCGGGGGGTGGCTGCTGCATCTTCCTTGCACCCATGAATCACTGCCCTGAGGAGGCCTGGTCTTCCCTCCCTGCATCGGGAGAGCATCATGGATCTGGTGGCGGGGGTGGCTGGAGGCATGGCCGTTTAATGGGGGGGTCTCCCGCTGGGGCCTTTGCCCTGACCCCTAGCCCTGCTCCCAAGAGCAGCTGGTGCACAGCTGGTGAGCGCTGGCCAAAGACACGCCAGGGAGAGACGCGAGTCACGGCAGGTCTGGAGGGTGTCCAGCAAAGGGAAGCAAGTCATTTGCAGCCTCCGTGCCCTTTGCTGGGGAGGGAGGCCGGAGGGGGCAAGGGGGTGGACGCCTCCCCGGCAGCGCTGTGCCTGCACCCTGCTCCCTTCCCGCCGGCAGGAGCGGGGCTTCGATGCGGCGCGAACGCAAGGCCTGCCGAGCAATTGATTTAAATCATTTTATAGAGAACCTATGTAAAATAAAAAGCCTTTAATCACATTTGTATCCATTTCCAGCCTCGGTAAATCAATTTGGATTGAGCTGGGTGCCACGGTTACAGCTGATTAGCGTGTGTATATATGGTCAAATTAATGCTAGCCAGGTTCACTTAATGGGGTCACCATCATTAGCTTCTTGGTAAGCCTCATAAGCTCTGGTGTCAAGCGGGAGAGGCGAGCGGAAGCCGGGAGCGCTGAGACGTGCAGCTCCGGGGCCAGACGGCTGGCACCGAGGCCGCCGGGCGGCACTCGCCATCCTCTCCTGGTCCAGGCCCTCAGGGCGCTGGGCTCTGTCTGGGGTTTCTCTCCTTTCCTGGGCTGAGGATGAAGCCTTGGGCTCCCGGGAGCAGAGGGAAGGGGTCGGTGTATCAGGCGGCCATACTCAAGCCCACTGCCCGGCCCTGGGACCTAGCGTCCACCCCTTCCTCCCTCAGACCCTGCAACGCCCCATACGAGCTCTCAAGGAGGAAGGAGTTGGGGTGGCCAGTGTGGAAGCTCTCTTGGAGGCCTGGGGACATGCACGGCTGGGCGATGCTCTCGGTGATCGTGACAAAGTCGCTTCCCCCACCCATGCCTCGTTTTCTGCAAATGGAGACGACAGGACTTCACAGAGGTGCTTTGAGAAAGGAAGTGATAGGAGCTCCCTCTCCACCTCTGGCCCTGCTCGCCTGGAGCTGCCAGCCCCATCCTGCCCAGCTGGGACCTCCGAGTCCCCAGCACGGCACATCGGGGCTGTTAGGAGAAGGGGCAGGGAGTGGTGGCGGTGCGTTGCCCGCACCCAACGCCTGCTTGGAGAGCTGCCCCCAGGCTGGGGATCCGCCGGGAAGGCGGCGGCGTATGATAAGTCACGGGGCCGCAGCATTTTGTAGGTCAGGCAGGTAGCTGGCTGCATTTTCCATCCACCCTTGCTCTATATTGCAGACTCCATTCCTTTCACACACTCAATTATTTATAATTATAGCTCCAGCGATCTAGAAGGCTGTGTCCTATCCCATTAAGAGGAAGGGGAGGAGAAGGAGGGGAAAGAAACCTTGGAGAGCAGTCGCACGCACCAGCCTCGCAGGGAACGAGCTGTGCGCTGCTGCAGCCTGTGCCCTGCAGCCTGTGCCCTGCCTCCGTGGGTGCAGGCCGGGGCGGGGGGCGGCTGGAGTGGCTGTGAGCCTGCCGGCTGGCCCCAAAGTAGCAGACAGGGTTCCCCTGACCCTCCCCTGTGCCCTCAGTCCCCTGTGCAGGTGCGTGGCCTTGCACTGCCCTGGGCTGTCGGAGCTCCAGTTCTGCTTCAGCGGGAGGACCCGCCTGCCGCGGCTTGCTCCACATGCCCACGCATGGGGAAACCGAGGCACAGGAGGGCCCCATGCCTGAGCTCAGAAGATCCTGTGCTACTGGAATAGCATCTGTCCCGAGATCGGTGCCAGGCATACCGGAGCAGTGCCAGCCTTGTCCCGGGGGCAAGGGCGGGTTTGCCTGCCCCTAACCCCATCCAGCTGGCGTCCTCCGTAGCACAACCCAGACAGCCGACACCGCTGGGCATCAGCCCCTGGGCCCAGCTGCTGCCCTGCAGGGATGGGCGACCTCCCAAGGGAGCCTTTCCAAGGGCTTTGCATGTCATGCGTGCCCGCCCCTGCAGCAGGAATATATCTCGGGGTGGGGTGGGAGCCCAGCGGCCCTAGGGAAGAGCTGGTGGGCAGCAGGAAAAGCTCTCCCAGCATCAATTGAGTGGGTGCAGGAGAGGGCAGCGAGCAGGGCTCTGCTTGCAGTGGGAAGTGGGGCAAATACGCTCTGCAGGGCTGGGGAGAAATGGCAGGCATGAGGTTGGTGTGTGCGTGTCCTCATCACTGCTTGAGGGCTCCTTCCCTGTCCCGCACCACGCGGCGTGGGCACCCCGCGCATCCTACCGGCGCCACGGATATGGAGCTGTGCCGGCTGTTGGCTCCCTGTTCCCCAGCTGGCTTCGGAGGGACCCAGTGGCCGAAGAGAGGATGTGGAGGCTACCAGGAGCTGCGGCGAGCATCCCCCCGGGAGACCTGAGCCCAGGCTGGGCCTTCACGCTTCTCCCCGCCTGCCGACACCCGGGAAAGGAGCCGCGCGTGGCTCTGGGAACGTGCTCTGCCGTTCACGTGGCTTCCCCTGCAAGCCACTGGAGGAGCGATAAACAGATCTTTGCATCCCAGCGCTGGTTAATTTGTTTTCAATAGGTTTCAATCAATTAAGCGTGGTCCTGGGGAAGGGAAAAGTGCAGGAGTAATTGGCTAAAATAAATCACTTGCCACTTCCTGAGCAGCCCCGGCTGCTCCCCGTGCACACGCACATCTACATGCGTGCGCACGCACGGCGCTCTCCCTCTGTGTCCACGTACATCATGGGCACGGGGCAGGAAGGGCACGCGGTGGTGACGAATGGCATGCCCGGTGTTGGCCTCTCCAGGATGCTGGGAGCCCGAGGTCCTCTCCTTGCACCTTGGAGGTTCGCTTTCTCTTCAGAGCTATCCACAGGGACCCTGCTTGGGCTCCCAGGGGAATCGCCCATGCCATCAGCGTCTGCCATCAATGTCCAGACAGCCTGGCATTTGCTCCCTCTGTATAGCCACCGGCAGGGCGGTGGGGCCAGGAGCTCCCCATCCAACTTCACAACAGAGCACCGTGCCCCAGCAGGGTCAGCACCCCCCTGATTCCAGCTGCCAGGCACGGAGGGGAAGCCTTCCCGCGAACCGGCTCCAGCCCTGCCTGTAATTATTGCACGCGGCGCTTTGATTGCTCCATTCCAATTAATTAAACACGGCAGTGACCCAAATGATGCTCTCTTGCCTTGTACCGCGCAGTATTTTTAACCTTAACTG
Source organism: Crocodylus porosus (assembly GCF_001723895.1). NCBI lineage: Eukaryota > Metazoa > Chordata > Crocodylia > Crocodylidae > Crocodylus > Crocodylus porosus. Next base: position 37,243,147 of record NW_017728915.1, on the reverse strand, counting down.
TCTGGGCTGTGTTTAGATTTCAAATCCGGGCAGAAGTGTCACCCGGGGAGAATGATTGGTGTTGAACTGAACCTTGCGGATGACAAAACCTGTAATTAGAAACCCTAGTGTCCCGGAGACGGGTCTTTCAAGCTGTCAGAAGCCAAGATCCCGTCATTTGATACAAGACTATCATTATTGCGCTGAACCTATTAGCTGCAGGTAAATAACATATTGTACGGGGGGACAGAAAGCAGGCAGGCTGGGGAATTCGCGGGCTCTTAATTAGGAGCCGCGGTGCAAAAGATGGATGATTTACCCTGCCCGTTCCCTTCATTAGCACTGCGTTGCAGGATTTCCTACCTGCACGCTGGGGCGGGGGAAGTGCTGAGCCAGCAAATTTACCCCCCACCCTTCCCTCTGCCTCCCAGCTCCCTCCTCTCCCGTGATGGTGACACTGGAGCTGTGCTGGCAGCCGTGTGGCAGGGCCACGGGCCGGCCCCATTTGGCGTTGGCGTCCCTCAGACCTGACCCGTGCCTCTTCTGCAGCCCTTGCAGCATTGTCGTGACCCGGGCCACATCTGCAGCGTCTACACCAGCGCCCCCCTCCCCGCCCTGCCATGGGGACATCCCCACGCAGCTCCCAGACAGCCCCGGGCATGGGCTGGCTGCCAGGCAGGCCCCTGGCCCGTTGCCTCGTCCCCTTCACGGCAGCATCCGCGGGAGCAATTGATGGCCTCCGGGGCAGGCAGCACATAAATCTGTGCCTGCCAGGGCTTTTAAAGTGCTTGTCTGGGTGACATATTTGGTTGGTTTGAATGCCTGGATGGGAAATCAATCACGGGGCTGCTCCCAGGCCTGCCACCCCCTTCCGCGCCACGTTTTAATTTGCCAGGCTGCAGGTTGCACACACGTGTATCCATCTGGATTTATGTCGGGCCACGCTGCCCTTGTCTCCAAGCTCTGGCCAGGTTTGGGACCAGGCTGGGCTGGGAGGGCATCCCTTGCCCGCCATGCATATGACTGGGCTGGTCACCCACTGTGGTCTTGCTTTTGTTTCTCCGGGCAAGGTGGCTCTGCATTTGCAAGGCGGAGCATGGCCCTGAGCTGGGGCTGGCGTTTGGGTTCTTGCATTCTGGATAGGCAGGCAGGGCCCCTCTTTCCAGGCCGAAATGCAGCTGGTTCTGGGGTGGAGCACACACGTGCAAGACTGTTGAGGCTGGGGGCTATCCCCTTTGCTCGGACACTGTCACAGAGGGAGTTTCCTCATCAGACTGTACCTGCCCTCCATCCAGGCCACCCTCCCTTGGGCTGGCACTGCACTAGGGTCCAGGAGCCTCGTGATGGAGAAGTAGATATCTTTTTTCTGCTAGGCCGGGCCTGCCTTGTTGAAGGGATTTAGGCACCTGGATTCCTTTGTGGAGCATGGTGCAGGGACCTGTCCTGTCCTGACCTCCTCTCCAAAGATGCCCCCTCCCCATGCACAGTGCCCCCTTGGGCCGGGGCATTGCTTTGGGGACTGGGAGAGGTGCCAGCGACCGCTTCCTGCCCACGGCCTGCGAGCTCTGGGAAGGGAGTGGGGGCGCAAGCCCTCTGGCATGGGACATGGGACCTGGAGGAAGGGGCATGAATGATGCACTTGGGGAGGGGGGAGGTTGTTTTATGGGCGTGGGGGGAGATTGGTGGGGAGTGGGGCAGAGAAAGAAACCCACCCACACACCCATGTTGTCAGTGTGCTCCATGCAGGGCACTACCCCCATTTCCATAGGTACCAGCTCCCAGGGCGAGTAGGTACCAGCGGTGAGCAGCCGTGGGCCAGCATTTCCCCCTCGTCGCGTCCCCCTATTCTCCCCACACACACGTGCACACACATGCTCACATGCACATGCCAGAGGTCTCATCAGCAGTGCTTAGAGGTGGGGAAACTGAGGCACAGGACATGAGCTGCATGCTCGAATCCCTGGGCAGCTCTTCCTCTCCCCCCCCCAAGCAATGGGAAGCACGAAGCCTGGCACATCCAGCCCCAGCCTTTGCACGAGCCCCCGTCGGGGAGGAGCCAGCGGGGACTGCGCTTGCCCCCCCCACCCTGCCGGTGGTGGCTGCAGCCTGTGTGGCTGCGCATCTCCCTGCCCCTGCGCCCCTCTGGTCCCTCGGCTGCCGGCGCTTTCCCTGACACGGGCTGACAAGAGCCATTTCCAAGATGGATTGATTCAATTTAGCACCAATTCTTTGCTGGATCCGGTGACGTATATGGCTCCCCAGCCAGAGCCGCGCGCACTGCAACGCCCGCCGCAGCCGGTGCCGCGCACCCGCCCTGCCGAGCAGTGCCCGTGCTTCGGGGGGTGGGGGGAGAGGGAGGTTTTCCTGGCTGGCAACACCCCCCAGTGCTGTGTATCCGTCATCCTCTGCTCCAAACTCGTGCCAGCCACTGGCCCACCTCCCCGTGCTGGGGGAACGGGACTGTGTGGACACCCCCAGCCACGCGAGGCTTGTCTCCAGGGAGCAGCTTTCTTTTACTCCGTGGCATCGCAGCCACCTCCCACGGGAGACCGGTCATGGGTGCTGCCGTGGCAGTGGTGGTAATTGCACACGCATTGGCACCGGACTAACAACCTGCTCCTGACCCCTGACTTCAGCCCCAGGGGGTGGCAGCTGTGCTGGGTCCGGTCCTGGTCCACGTGTGGCTGTTGGGGGTCACCGAATGCAGCCACGTTACATCCAGGGACCCGGAGCCTCATTCCCTGCACTCTCAAAGGAGCAAACAGCAGGACAAGGGGTTCACTCAGTCTCAACGGGGCAAGGGAGCTGCGGGGCACTGACCAAGGGGTCTCTGTAGCTGTGTCTGATAGCAGCAGGGGCCTTGCTATGCTGCAGGGCCGTGCTCTCGGCTCTATCGCGGCGGGGATCAGCCGCACGCCTGTGTGCTCTTCGAGGCCCTGCGTGCTCTTCCCGTGCCCTCCCTGCTCGTTTGCAGGGAACGGGCCTTTTTGATATGTGGTGGCGGGCACGCTCGCTCCCTCTCCCTTTCTCCCTCTTCCTTTGGAGGCGAAAGGCTGACTGATTGCTTTTCATCTCCCGCTCTGAGGAGCTGTAAGAGCTACTTTATATAAACATCAATTACAGGCACGTAATAAATTAAGGCTTCCTTATGCCGAACCCATTAGAGTCCACTCTGATATCAAAGCGCTCCCATCACACGCGGATTGGGGTGGAGTGGGGGTGGGAGCGTGGGGGGGAGGAAAATGTCTTATTAGCCGGGAGATCGTTAGTAGAGCACGGATTTAATTGCGGCCGGGATGGAGCTGCTGAAAAGAAAAGGCCCTAGGAGTCCCCCCCTGCACAGCTTTGGAGGGGCTCTGGGGCACATCCCTTCCCCGAGGGGCTCATACCAGGGCCAGAGGGATGGCTTTGCTTGGGGAGGCTGTTGGGGGGTCCGCACTGGGGTCTGGCTTTGATCCCCCGCTGTGTGGGCAGTGCCCAGCCCTGGACCCCATTGCATCCCTGCCATGCAGCATCTCCCAGCAGCCATGGGGAAGGGCCACGGGGCGGCTGGGGGGGAAGCAGTGGGCTCGGTGCAGCTGTAGCCATCGAGTACGTGACAATCCCCTGGCCTCGCTGCCCGTGGCCCTCCAGGCTGTGCCCAGAGCGGGGTTGGCAGGGCGGCCGGCGCTGGCTCGTAGCGCTGGGGGCAGCTGGCCAGAGCAAAGGGGCCCTTTGAGGGCTGCGGCAGGTGTCTGGCACGGAGGGAGCAGGAGACAGCATGGCACGGCCTGCCGAACAGCCGCTCCGTGCCCGTGTCGGCTCGGCGGGGGCGTGCTTTGGGCCGTGTGCCCCGCGGACCCAGCCTGGCCTCTGCCAGGAGCAAAGGGCTCTGGGCGATGCCCGCGGGTGGGGCAGGCTCCCGGGGCTTCGTCCTCCAGGCATCTCAGCATCCTCGAGGCATCTGTAGCCGAGCAGGGCCACGTGAAGCAGCTGGCAGCCAGGTCACTGGTTCAAATCCAGGCTGAGCTGTTTCCATCCACCAGCTGCTTGGGGCCTGGCTACGGTGCAGCGCCAGGTGGATGCTCTGCCAGTCTGTGCTGTGGGGTAGGGAGACGGGGGCTGGTCTGGGTCCTGGATGCTGCAGTGTGCAGCCTCTGCCGGCGAGTCAGCCTGGGGCTGTCCCCAGGGCGGCAGGCACTTGGCAACGAGCAGGCAGCGCTGGAATCCCTGCTCGCCACTTCTCCGTGGTCCCAGCTGCCAGGGCCGGCCCGGCGCTCCCAGATGGGGTCTGCTCAATGCACGGCGGCTTCTGGCTCTTTGGAGCCAGGCGGGCTCCCGGGGTGATGCGGGCATGTCTCTTTGCACGTGGGAGCGGGCGAATGTCAGCACGCAGCGCACCGAGTGTGCTACAGCATGCATGCGTTCTCTAGGCGTGCACTAGGGGGCATGACTGCGGGTGTATGTGCACAGTTTGTGTGTGCAGGCGGGCGTGATCGTGCGTGTCTGTACACGGTGTACATCTGCAGGGGTGCCTGCTCCCATATGGACGTGCGCGGTGCGCGCGTGCTCTGGAGTGTGCATGCACGGCATGTGTATGCAAGGGAGCATGCTTACATGTGCATGGGGGCATGATCAACAGTGTCTCTGTGCAAGGGGGGGTGATTACATGTGTCCATGCACAGTACGTGTGCGCAGGGGGGCGCGACCACGTGTACATGCATAAGATGTGTGTGCAGAGGGGTATGGTCACATGTATACATGCCTAATATGTGTGGGCTAGGGGTGTGATCATGTGTCCATGGACAATATATGTATGCAATGGGGCATGGTCACATGTATACGTGCCTAATATGTGTGGGCCAGGGGTGCGATCATGTGTCCATATACAGTATGTGTGTGCAAGGGGGCATGGTCACATGTATACATGCCTAATATGTGTGAGCAAGGAGCATGATCAAGTGTCCATGCGCAGTACATGTGTGCAAGGGGAGTGATCACATGCATACATGCACAGTATGCATGCAGGGGATGTGTTCACATGCGTACGTGCACAGTATATGTGAAGGAGGTGTGCAGTCATGTGTGCACGTGCATTCTCAAGGCATGTGCACACCCATGGTGCTGTACCCCCCTATGTGCACCACGTGTGCTCGGGTGTGAGCATGCACTCCCAACATGTACAAGCGTGCTCTGATCTCCCCCTCTATAGGGGGCTCTCCCTTGCCCTTGTGCTACCCCAGGCCACGCACACGCGTGCCCCCCAGCTCCCTTGCTAGCATGCCCAGGCGGTGCCAGGGGGCAGCTGGGAAGTTGCAGAGCCCGCCAGCCCCCCCGACTGCCTCCCTCCCCCCCGCGGCCGGGGCCGGCTTTATCTCGGCGGCGAGGCGGTTCCAGCCGGGCGCCGCGCTCCTGCCCTTCGGAGACTGACATTTACATATTAATATTTTCCCGGGGAGCGGGCGCGCGGCGGCCCGAGTGTCTGCATTGTGGTTGCACATAATGTAAGTGAGATAAAGCGCCCCGGCTCCGCCATGAATAACTGCAAATGAAAACCCATGTGGCCATAAAAGCCTTCACATTTGCCCTGTCAGCATGTGGTACATCGGCTAAACAACTGATTTAGCTCCTCTTTTTTTCCCCGGGTTTATCGCCACTTACAGAGGACATGCTCTTTGTGAGCCGCCCGGCGCTTTCTGCTTCGTTTCCCTGTCACTTCCTGTTGGCGTCCTCCTATTCAGGCCCTGGGAGTGATGCGCTGTGCCTAAAACGCCCTGACAGACGCTATTAGCTCCGCGCCGAATGCATCTCCTCGCGGCTGGGGCTATTTATCTCTCCCTCGCAGAGAGCCCTTATCGGCTCGCTGCCTTCTCCGAGCGGCTGCTGTCGTTCGCTTCTGCTGATCCTGGCGATTTCGGGCAGGGTCCTGGCGGCCCGCAGCTGATTGCCGGGGGGGTCGTTCCGAGGGAAGGGGCTGCCTGCAAAAGATGTCCTTCCCATTGCAGCCCCCCGATCTCCCCGGCGCTCGGAGTGGGGAGGGAGATGGGGCAGCAGGACATGAATGGGGCAGCTTCCACACTCAGCCCGTGCCCCCTCCCTGAGTCGTGCAACCCTCGCTTTTTGCAAGTCGAGGTGGGCCAAGCATCCTGGCATGCGGGGGGCAAGCACTTCTGCAGCCTGTCCTGGCCCAGGAGGGTCCGAGCGGTGCTGGCTTTGGAGAGGGGATGACTGGGTCCCGCTCAGCCCTGATCTGCTTGGAAAGCCTGGATGCCTCCCTGTCCCCGCTGGCAGCACAGACCCTCCAGGACCCTCCGGATGAAGCTGCCGGGGGCATCTTCCTGTGTCGGTTTGCGATTCCTCCTGACGTGGCCGATCGGCACAGAAGAGCCCACCCCAGGCTAACCCCAGCCTGCCATGCTCAGCCACCCACGGCCTCCTCCATCCTGGCAAGAGACGCTTGCCGTTCCCCGACAGCGGAGGAAGGCAAGGCCAGGGAGCTGCAAGCCTGTGCCCGTCTGGAGGAAGAAACCCGCCTGGGTTACCCGGGGCATGGGAGCAGCGGAGGGGAGGCCCTGTTAGCCTAACGTGCCTGCTCTGCCTGGACGTCCGGCCGGCCCCGCGCCGTGCGAGCGCGAAGGGTTGCCAGGAGCGTGGGCGTGCTCCCACGGAGCTGCCCCGACCGGCTGGACTGGCCGCGCCGCAAGCCGAAACTGGCTCCTGGACCCGTTCGTGATGCAGGGCAGCGGTGCAGGCGTGGCTGCCCGTGACGTGTGTGTGTCGCTGGCCTGTGCGTGTCCATGGGTGTGATTTTTTTTTCTTTTTCTCCCCCAGGACAGGGCCAAACTTTGGGCCAGGATGTGAATCCGACTGGCCTCCTCACCCTCCGGCCGAGGCCAGGGCAAGAAAGAGCGGCGCGGCCCCTGTCCCTGCCACTGATAACCCTGCTGCGCCCCTCCAGGCGCACAATCCCTGCCTGGGACCCACGTGGACCCTGCGGTCCCTGTGTGATCTTTAACCCCCTGGGATGTCCCTGGGGGAGATGGATGAAAAGCCTCCCCCCAGCCAGTAGCCGATGCAGTGGCCAGCGTGCACCCCTTCTGGGAGGCACCTGGAGCGCTCCACCATGTGTCCTGTGGCCCATAGTGCTCAGGGGATCCTCCGCTCTCGGCTGGGCGGTGCAGGGGCCAGGAGATGGACGGCGGGGTGGTTTCCAGTGCGGAGGGGCCTGGAGCTGCTGCATAGTTGGGCGGGTTTCTCGGGGCTCTGATTTCAGTAGGTGGCACCTCCCCGGGGGCCGCGTTGCTAGGAAGGAAGGAAGGTCTCGGCCCCGGGGATAGCGAGGACGACGTGCTCCGAGCCCGCCGGGGGCGGGGGCTGCGGCTCCAGTTGCTGGGACTAAGCCGAACCCTTGCTGAGGCATTGATCCCAGCGGGGAGCTGGATGCCCCAGGGCCCCCCCCTTCTCCTGAACCCGCGGGGCTGGGGGCTAGGAAGTGCTCCAAGGAGAGGAGTTCGGGCAAGGCGCTTTGCACCCCGGATAGGCTGCCCGGCTCGGAAACTCCCTGCCAGCCCCCGGCTTTGGCCGGGGGGCCGGGGATCAGCTGTCACCTGCTGGCGAAATCCGAGCAGCGCCTGCCCTTCCACCCCCAGCTGCCCCTGCCCCCCCAGCCCCCTCGCACATGACCAGGCAGTGCCACGTGGATCCAACTATGTGGCCTGCCCTGGCTTCTCCTGCTCTCAAGTGACACTGGGGTTGGGGGGACACTGAAAATCCCAGCTCGCCCTGCCCCTGCCCTTCCGGCGCAGCTCAGCTTAGCCCCTTCCACCAGGCCCCAGAGATGCTCCCCCCAGCTGCTGCAGGTGATTCACAGCCAGGAAATAACAGCATGAGCAGGCAGGCAGTGCCAGGCTGGAGATCTGCTGCAGGCAGGATGCCGTCGGGGGGGCCAGGCGCCTGCAGACAACGATCTGCCAAGACCAGGCTGTGGCCGGCTCCACCCCAGAGCCAGCTGCCTCCGTCAGCTCAGGGCCTGCAGGAAGCAGCTCGGGGGGCAAGGAGGGACCGGCTTTGCCCTGGTGCCACTCCCGGGTGACCCTGGGCCTGAGACCTCAGGGGATGCCCCTTGGTGGGGCCAGGCCCACGGCAGGGGATGCCCCTTGGTGCTGCCCCTGGTGGGGCCAGGCCCACGGCACCAGCTAGAGCCCTTTACCTTCACCTCCTTGGTGCATCCTCTCCCTCCACACTCCCCCAGGTCTCCCCCCAGCTGCTGCAATCTTTGCATCACCCCAGTGCCGGGATGTGCCATGTGCGTTCAGCCTTGAAGGTTTCTCCAAGCCTGGCGCGGACCCCTGCCCAGCCTATGCAGGGGCTGGGGGGCTCCCTGGGGTTTCCAGAGCCTCTGTGCCTCCTGGCGCAGAGCCTGTCATGGGGATCAGAGCTGACCCCAGTCCAGCACAGATGCAGCTGCATGCTGCCAGCCTAGCTTTTTCCACCCGTGTGGCAGCCCCAGGCCAGCGAGGGTTGGGGTTTGGGGGTGGGGAGAAGGCCTTCCCTAAGCAGCAGCCAGCCGCTCACCTGGGCTCAGAGGAGCTCAGCGCTTCCACTTCGGGGTGAGTGCAGGGCGGGGACTGAGCCCTCTGCGCTCCCCTTGCCCTGGTCCAGGGGGGCTTGAGGCCACCCCCCAACCCTGGGGACTTTGCAACCGCCTGGCAGGCTTGCATCACCGTCACCACCACGGCAGGCCCGGGCAGGGCGGGGGGGAGCCTTCCCCTGGGGTGGGGGGCTGAGAGGGGGTTGTTTACAGCGGTGGAGCTGGCACTTCCTCCCTGCACCTTGCACCTGCCCGGGGGAGCAGTTAGCGATTTGTTAGTCAAACCACAGGAGCCTTTGTGGAGCTGGCTTCCTGCCGCGGGCGCGGCCCCATCCCCAGAGCCCAGGACCAGCCCCGGGGTGTGGGAGTGGGGTCCAGCAGCCTGACGGATCTGTTCTGGGGCACCGCTCGGCCTGGCAGGGCCCAGTAACATATCCCTGCCGGGGCTTGGACCCAGGTCCCAAAGGCCTCTGACCCCATCGTTGTCTCGGGGTGGCGGGGCTGTGGCTTGGTCTCAGGCAGCTTTGAGAAATGCCGACTTGGCACCATGCTCCTTATGGGAGGGGCCAGTACGACTGATTCCATTTTATAGGTGGGGGGAAATGGAGGCTGAGTGACATGACCAAGGCCCCAGAGGGGCTCGGTGTCGGAGCCAGGAGTGACCTGCATGGTTCCCTGGGTGTGCTGGTGTCAGGAACAAGATGCTTGCCCTTTTCTGATGTCTCCACCCTCCTCCCCAGGACGGGAACATCCTGGCACCTGGCCGTGGCACCGGCATCAGTACTCGGGTACTCCCAGACACGGTACTGGGGTGAAGCCAGGCGCGTTCCTCATCAGTTGTGCGTGAGCACTGCTAGCAGTGGTGCTGAGCGCCGTCTGCTCAGTGACCGTGCCTGGGTGTTCGTGGCAGCGGTGCCCAGGCCTGATACCCGCACGCTATCTATGCTCGGGCACGGTCGGCCTGGCGGTGGTGTGCGAGGACTCCCTGCTGTAGCACGTGGGCATGTGTGAGGCACTCAGCACCCAGCCCCTGCTCTCCTGGGGATTAGGAGCCACATGTACTCCAGCCCTTGCTCCTTCCACCCCCCAGAGCTACCCCGGGACAGGAGGGGGACGCTGTCAGGACTGGGACACATCTGTGGCTCTCTCAAGGAGCTTTGATCCTGGTGGATCGGCCCTGAATGACTACCCCTTTAGCCATGCTCACCATGGGGACCCTGCAGGGAGTCCCCAGGACTGTCAAAACCCAGGGCATCCCTTCAACCCAGGACTGGGTCAGCCTCTGCCCTTCAGTGCTGGGCTGGGTCCTGCCAGCCTTGTGGGGAAGGGGCTCCTATTCAGGCCCGTGGCCTTGCCGGGAGGAGTTGCTCACCCTGGCAGGACCCTCCCAGCCCCGAACTTTGCAATGCCTCACTGGGTATCCACCATGACAGCAATTACATCCCTCCATCTCCATCCATTGCCTCCCAGCCACACCGGGTAAGAGCATGCATAAATTATTGAGTGCGAGAGCCAGGGTGGAGGGGAAAGAAAGGCGAGGATGTGAGGGAGCGCATCGCGCCCCATGCTGCAGTCTTATCAGCCCTGAACCTTTCCCCTGCCAGATACAGGACACTTCGGGGACATCGGAAAGAAGGAGCCACCTGCTGATGTGTCGCTCCCCGGCCAGTGGCGGAGCGGGCCCGCTGGACGCCTGTGTATGAACTGTTCCCCGGAGAAATCAAACCCTTGTAAAATCCCTCCTGCGCTGTGGCCCCTGCCCCGCCGCGGCCCCAAGAGGCGCGGACTATCGCTGGCATCGCCGCGCGGACAGGAACATTCATTAAAATTTGAAATGCAAATGGAAAGTTGCTACTTGAAGCCGCCGTGCCCTGGAGCCAGCCACCGTGAGGACAGGAGCCTGCCGTCTCCGCCGCGCTTTCCAAAACCCCGGCTGGGCAGGGGGTGCTGCTGCTCTGTTTGTTGCTCCAGCCCCCCCGCCAGACACCCCGTGCTGCATCCGCACGTGGCTCGGGGGCATGGGCCTCCTGGCACCCGGGCCTGCTAGGACCTACATAGCACCCAGGGCCTATGTGGAAACTGTGACCGGGCTCCCCGCACGGCCCTGGCACCCAGCGGGGCATTGCTGCAGGTTAATTAGCTGGCGAGTACAGCGCTGCGGGCCGGGTTTCTAGGAACCCGGAAGAGACGGCTCGCTTTCCAGGCCACGGCCCTGAGCACTGCCTGCCATGTGCTCCCCACTCGGCAGCGTGTATGTGCCCTGTGTGCTATGGCCTGTGCCGGGTGCTGTGCAAATGAGACAGGTGTATAGCAGGGTGGGTTTCCTATCTGTAGGTGCTCCTGTAAAGACCCCGAGTGAGAGACCCTTGTCAGTCAGCGTTGTCCAGGGGGGAGCAAAGCCGCCCTGCTGATCTATACCCGCCTGGACCTGGCCCCGTGGTGTAAGGAGGGGGTGAGGCCTGGGTCCCCTGCCAGGCTTCAGGGATGCTGGCCTGCTCCTGGCTTACAGGTGGCATCTGGGCAATGGGGAAAGCAGTTAAGTCCTGCTCTCTGGTCCAAGGGGCTGTGGGGGGCTCCAGGCTGAGCCGTCCCCCGACAGATCCCTCCGCTTTGCAGCAGAGCCAGGGCAAGCTCCCAGCCGCTCAGGCAGGCCCAATGCAGCACCTTCGCCATGCCGGAGGCAGTGCTTGGGGGTCCTGTTGTGCTTTTTTCAGCTCCAGTGTTTGCCGTGCACCCCCAGACCCTGGGGAAGGCCTGGCTAGCCCCCCTCCCCATGCCACCACCCTCGTTGTCTTCCCATCCCTGGCCAAGGGAGTCTGGAGAAGCATCCAGCCCCTTCCCCCTCCAGAGCCCCTGAAAGCTGCTGAAAGGCACCCCCGGGGCTTGCAGATGCACGTGCTGGGTGAGACGTCCCCCCCTCACATGGAAACACGGTGCTGAGTCACGCGCACAGGAAGGCGCCGATGGCGGGTTGCAGCGCAGAGGGGCAGTGGCGAGCCGCCAACTCCCGGGAGCTGTATCGAGGTGAGGGCCTGGTGCAGAGAGGTTTCCGAGGCTCACGGCCTCTGCCTCCGAGGCTGGGGGAGAAGCCGGCTGCCGCCGTGGGGCGCAGGGAGATCCAGGCGTGTTTAGTGTCTGTCAGGTGTGGCGGGGTCAGGCTTCGGTGTGCTGCACGTTGGAGCACGCGCTGCTCCAGGGAGAGACGGGGCTTGTGGCTCCCTCTCCTCCTGGCATCTCCCTTGGCTCCAGTTGGCACCCACGGGTGGAGACCCAGCTCCCAGCTGCTCTGACACCCTTTATACAGAAGGCAGAGGTCACGGGCCAGCTCAGAGGTGCCTGTGAGTGAGTTTCGGGCCGGGATGGTGCTAGCTGAGCATGGCTTGCATGAGGTTGCTTTGGCCCAGGCCAGGCTCCAGCTATGGGTGCTGTGTGCTAAAGCTGCCAAGCTGAGGACAGGGCCTGTGGGGCCTTGCCAGCCCTGCCTCAGTTTCCCCAGAGGCCGGTTGTGCCGCGAGGCTGGATTCCTCGGCGCTGGGGAGAGGCCGTGAGCTCCTCTGGAGCACCGGAGGGACAGGCCAGGGCAGAGGGATGCATTGCCCTTCTGCCTGTTGCCCGCGGGATGGGGGGCAGAGGGGGGCTGTGCTGGCACTGCTTGGCCCTTCGTGGTGCCGAGCGGTATCTCCTCCAGCAGAGGGCGCATGGGGCCCCTCCGCCGCCCCCGCCGGGGACAGTGCAGGCTGTGCGATGGAGAAGGGGGGCGAGGAGCGTATCTCTCTGTGCCTCCCCCATCCTGGGAGATTGCAGAGGCCTCGGGGTGTCAGCAGAGTCCCAGGGGCGCTGACCCAGCTTGCCCCCGCTCCCCAGAGCTTTGTGCAGAGAGTGCTGGTGCAAGCAGCAACCCCGGAGCCCCAGCTCTGAGCAGGGGTAGGGCCGGGCATGCGGGCAGAGAGAGCCTGCGCAACAGGTGCTCTCAGCCCTTTCCGTCTGCGTCTTCAGGTTGGGACCGACAGCCTGGTGCTGAAGGCAAAGAGGTTGGGGGCTAAGTGACTGGCCTGAGGCAATGCAGGTGGACAGTGGCAGAGCCAGGTTCAGAACTGGGGCTGCCGCGCCCTGTGGATGCCCCTTGGGGCATCCCAGGGGTACTGATCCCTCGGCTCCTGCCCTGGGCCTGGCCGGCCGGCACCACTCATGCTTCCTGCCTTCGCTGCAGGGCCCCGGGGATGCCGCTGGGTCGGCAGCGCACTGGGCCAGGACCCAGCAGCTCTCTCTCTCCTCCCTTCCTGGCTCCACCTCTGGGCTGCCCTTGGCTACACCTCCTCCTCTTTTTGTGCCTTGGTTTTCCCAACTGCAAAATGGGACCAATGCTGCCGACCTCATTTACTGATCACTTTGAGCTCCAAGCGCTGCGTCTTCCGGTGGGGGTTGATCTCACCCGTCGGCCGGGGAGGCTGTCTGGGGCAGGGTCAGAGCTGGCTTTAGAAGCGGAGGCCAAGCTCGGGGAGGGAAGCTGTGCTCATTTAGGGCTGAAAAAATGAAAACCTGATGGGGAAAACACCCCTCCCTTCATCCCCTCTCTGCGATTGGCCTATAATTACAGGTTTATTGCCTGTACAGCTATTGTGTAATGACATGTTTGCAAATTAATTTTTATGGCTCCTGCCATTAGCATATACAGTAGAGGAGGGGTTAGGTATTAATTACCACTGGGGTTAGGATAATCCCGGCGAATTAAATACCTATAAAAGAGTGACAGCTGGGAGCGGAGCAGGGGCAGGGGGGCGATGAGGGGAGTAACGAAGGGCCGGGCCAGGTCGTCAGGCCAGGCGGGGGGGGTCCAGGCACTGTACCCGGAGGCTGCGGTGTCTGGGCCATCTTCCAGCGTTGGCGTAGAGATAAGGTGAGCAAACAGCCCTGGGGTGGCTGCTTGGGGGTGTCTGGCAGTCGGGAGATGCCAGGTGATGGGGGCGTGACCCGGGCCCTGGGATTTGGGGGTATGGTGGTGAGGTGGGGAGACAGACAGACCCCAGCACATACATCTGGGGGGCAAGGGCAAGGAAGGTGCACGGGCACCGGGCAGGGGAGAAGGCTGCTGCAAAGGAGGAGGAGGAGGAGGATGGCAGGGCGGTCCGTGCACTTATCTGGAGGACACAGCCCTTCCTGAGCCCGGGGGCCGAGTGGAGGCTCCTGAACAAAGGGGCTGGGGGTGGAGGGGAGAGCCAGGAGCCAGGGCCTCGCAGCCTGCTGCCTCCCACCCATGCCCACTGCAGCTGAGGAGCCCAGGGGTTGCAGATGCTCTGCCCTCCTGCCTTCAGGGCCCCGGCACAGATGATTTCCACGAGGTCAAGTGCCCCCCAGCCCCCGACGTACACACCTGCAGGGTCTGCCACCACCCCAGATCAGAGCCTGCTCGGCCCAGGGAAGTTCAGGAGATGGCTTATCGCCCGCTCGTGCCGGCCGAGCAGGTGCAGGCCCCACTCGATGCCCACCGGCCATCAGGGGAAGGGGCAGGCGGGCGGGAAGCAGAGCCCGCAAACTCTGCGAGCGGCTTGACTTTTAAGAAACCCCAGTGCTGCGTGCGTGCGCACGCACATGTCACCTGGGCGCGTGCATGCATGTGCACACGCAGGTAGAAGCAACAGCCAGGTCGGGTCCAGTTCACTGTCCCTTCCGGCACCCGCTCTGCTGCTGGGAGACGTGGGAGACTGGGCAGGATGGACCCAGGGTTCGACCAGGCCAGGGCAGATGTAATGTTGTTTGAGCGCTAGCGGCAAGCCCTGCAGGCAGGTGACTGGGCGCCACTGGAGGCGTGGGTTGTGCAGGGGGGAAGTGGCGGGTCGGACCCCGGGGTGTCGGGGGCTGGGCTGGGCGGTGCTGCGGAGGGGGAAGCGCGGAGCGGGAAGCGGGCTGGGGCTGTGTCTTGTAGCTGCTGGCTGGGCTGGTCAATTATCATACAGGATGTGGGTTCCTCTTGCAGCCTGGAGATATCACACGTTTGCCTTCTTGAACTCTGGTGTTAAGAGCAGCCGGTAGTTTGGGGGGGAGGGCGGGCAAGAAGGGGACTGAGCGCACACACACACACACACACACACGTGCACGTGCACACACATGCGCACACGCAGAGCACTCACAAATACAGCACATGGACACACGCAGAGCGCACACACACACACACAGAGGCACATTGTGTCAGTGGATCGTTTACTTAAACCAAATTAAGCCCTTGTTACTATGGCGCAGCCAGAGCCTGCAATCTTTCCCTGTAATAGCATTTATTAGCCCTATTTGCCTGCGAGCATGTCTTCCCGGATCTGATAATGCCTGGGTGGAGAGGGAATGTGTGAGATGGTATCAGGCACTTGATTACAGGCGCAACGGGACGGTGCAGGCCTGGGGTGGGGGTGGGGGAGGCAGTTTGGTGGGGGTCCCCGTCTGATCCAGGGGGTCCCATCTGATCTGCGGGGGATGGAGCGTGCCCTGGACACGTGGGCTCTGTGTGCGTGTGTTCATGCACACACCTTGGACCCCTGGTTTCTAATGGGTTGTGTGCGCGTGTGTGTCCTGATCCAGGTAGTGTGTGTGAGTGTGTGCATGCCCTAGAAACTTGGGTTTTGTTTATGTATATGTGTGTGTGTATGCGTGCACCCTGGGCACCACAGTTCTGCTGGGTTGTGTGTGTGTGTGTCCTGATCCAGGCAGTGTGTGTGTGTGTGTGTGTGTGTGTGTGTGTCCTGGACACCTGGGTTCTGTTTGTGTATGTGTGTGTGTGTGTGTGTGTGTGCATGCGTGCACCCTGGACACCTTGGTTCTGCTGGGTTGTGTGTGTGTGTGTCCTGATCTAGTCAGTGTGTGTTGTGGACATCTGGGTTCTGTTCGTGTGTCTGCGTGTGTGCACGCGTGCACCCCAGACACCTGGGTTCTTCTGGGTTGTGTATGTGCCCTGGACACCTGGGTTCTGTGTGTGTGTGTGTGTGTGTGTGTTTGTGCGTGCACACACCCTGGACACCTGGGTTCTGCCGCGCTGTGTGTGTGTCCGTCCTGATCCAGGCAGTGTGCGTGTGTGCCCTGGACCGCTGTGTGCATGGGCGTGTGTGTTGTGAGCAGTGACTTTCACAAAGGGCTGCGAGTGCCAAGCCTGGGGGCAGGTAGCAGTTGTGGATCCTCCTCCTCTCTCTGCTCCTCTGTCCCCATGGTTAACTCCTGGCCCTGCTCCTCTCAGTCTTTTGTGTGCAGGCTGTTGCTTTGCTCTCCCCCTCTCTTGCCAAGTGCCTAAGGGGAAGGAAGGGGGGATCATTATTTTTGCTCCCCCCACGCCCCACCCCAGCAGCTGCTTGGACCCAGACCCCACGGCCGGGGGACAGCTCTGGAGGAAGGAGGCAAAGGCCGGCATTGAGGGTCGGGAGTGGGGATCATCTTCCTCTTCTACACAGGTTTCTTTTTTATTTTTTGGTTTGCAAAAAAACCCCTAAAAGCCCTCCCTGCAGAAAAGAGCCTCTTCCCACCCCATCTTGGCCTGGACCGGCTGCTTTTTGCCGCCTGGCTCCCTGCACCCCCGCAATATCGGAAGCGTTACACGTTCATCCGCGCGTGTCCCCCGCAACTTCCTCACCTCTTCCCCAAAATACAAAACCAGGGGTGCAAGCAGAAGACGAATGCTAAAGACCCGGCGAGCAAACAGCACTCGGCGCCGGAGCCTCTGCCTGCGATGAACAGATGCCTGCCGGTTTCCTACCCCTCTCTCTTTCATTAGAGGAGACAAATCTGCTGTCAAGTCGCCAGATTTCCAATTTACCGATAATGATTCTTGCATGAAAATTGATCGAGGGGGGCTTTCTGGTGCTTGGCGCTCCCGGCCGCCGCCGTGGGGAGGTTTGGGTTTCTCGCGGCCTCCGGGACGTGGAGAAGCGCCGGCCACCAGCGCTGAGGAGGACGCATTGGGGTGCTCCGGTCTCTGGACACCTTCCCCTGCTCCACGTCTCGGAAGGCTTCATTCCCCCTCTTTCCCTTTCCCTTTTGTGAACCGGTAGCTAAGGGGGGAAGAAAACAAAGCCGGCTTCTCCTTGGCAACCGGAGAGATCCCCCCAGCCAGCCTCCCCCTCTCTGCCTTCCCTCCACCCCCCTTCGCGCTTCTGAACATGAAGCCCGGTTGGAAACAAATCCGATGCCCCCCCCGCCCTTGACATTCAAATGACTGAACGGAGAAAAGATTGCTCTTTGCACGCTTTGAGGGCTTTTATTATTATTGTTATTTTGATTTTGATTATTTTTGCTTTCCTCCTTCCCCTCTTCTTCGGCTCTCTCCAAATGAGTAATCCCTAGCGGAGAGCATCCAGCCCAGGAGCTCCTCGCTGCCCCTCTCACCTCCTCCTCCTCCTCCTTGCTCTTCAGTTCCTCTCTCTCTCTCTCTCTCTCTTTTTGTGCGTGTGCAATTTGCATCTCTGGTCTAAAAAGGCAGGAAAAACACGGGAAGGCTTCGAGACATGGCAGCTGCTTAAAGGGGTGCTGTTGTGTTGTGACTCAATTACCTCCGTGCGCATCTGCAGGTGACAGCCCGCCGCTGGGACTGACAAGAGACCTTGCCCCCTTCTCCTCCGCCGCTCTCCAGGATTAAGGGGCTTGGGGATTTTTTTTTTTTTTTGTCTTCTTTTCTTTTTTTTTTTTTAGCCGTCAGCATTTTCCGCCCCGTCTGCCTCCTGGTTTCTTTTTGCAACCCCTCTGATTGCCACTGATCTTTTTGTAGTATTATTATTTTGCCCTCACCATCCCGTTCGCCCTTTTTTTGGTTTTTCCTGCTCACCATGGACCTGTAACACAAATCATGTTTGGACTGAAGCCACCTCTCTATTACTTACCAGGTAAGGAGATGGATGAGGGGTTTGACTGTTTTCCCCTCACCCCTTCCTCGCCCCCACGGTCCCCTTTTCTTTGCGGTGCTGGGACAGCTCCCCCCGGACCCCCCCGGGCTGTGCGGGCGTAAATCAGGAATAGCCACAGGGGTGTAGGAGGGGGAGAGAGATGTGCCATGCGCTTCCCCCCTCCTTCCCTTCACCCTCGCCTCCCCTTTGAGATCCAAGTGCAACGTGAGCCCTGCAGCTTTCACCCAGCCCTGGGGTGGATAGCATATCTCGCTCCTTTTGTCTGCCCTGCTCGGCTTCCTAAGTGGCGAGCCTTGTTTTATTTAACAGCAAACGGCACAGGCACTTAAGTAATCTAAGGTGAATTAAGAAGCGTGGTGTGAAGTTACTTTCTAGTGGTGCCTAATATTGTTTCATGGCTCAGCAAGCTCTGATCATGTAGCAGACAGCCCCAAAGTGGCGACTCTGAGTCGCTTCACTTCTGTTCCCCCCCCCCCGCTTCTCTTTCTCCCTCCAACAGCTTTTTTTCCTTTTCCACCCGCAAGTCTCTGAGGTTTTTCCCTCTTCCCCCCCCGCCCCACGTCCCCGCGCTGTGTCGGGGCTGTGACATGTGCCTGACAGACAGCCGCCTTGCTAACCCCTGTATTTATCGCGGCTAAGGGTGGGAAGCAGAGGTAAGCGAGGCATATGTATATATGTATGTCTGGGAGAGTCTGTTCTCCGCCGCGGCGTGTGCTCTCGGGTCACCTTTCATCAGCCGAGCAACAGTTTGTGCGAGGATGGCGGGGGGGGACGATTTGCTGGGTGCATTGGCGTGCGTACAGCTGAGGCTGAACCTCAAGTGGGGACCGCTTATTGCTCCTGCCCCGGCTCCCTGCGTTGGCCTTTCGGCCCCTTTTGGACAGGCCGCAGAGGCGCCGAGGACGGGGGGAGGTCGGCGAGCTCCTCCGGCCTTCGCTTTCCACGCTGCACCCTGCATGCGGTTTGGAGGGGAGCCCGTTACCTTTGCAGTTGCTCGGGGTGGTTTCGTCGCGGTGTGTGATTGGGAAGGGTGTTTGTTTCAGGAAATGGGTTTTGCATGTGGCCGTTACTTACAGGAACAAGCTGTTAAGATAGAGCAGAGTGCAAAAAAAAGAAACCTTTGCCAAGCTGTAAGTTGCTGTGAAGTTCCCCGGGCTGGACGGCGGGGACCGGCTCTCCCAGCCCCGGTGCTGGGGCAGAGGTGCCTCGGGACACGTTCGAAGCTGCTGGGCTCCACCTTGCCCCCGAGCCGAGCCGAGCTCCCTTCCCTCTGGGTCCTGACACGCAAGCCGGGAGCCTTGCCGCGTGCTTGTGACCCGGGGCAGCCATGCCGCAGGGTCACGTCGCCAGAGGGGCTGTACACTGTAACTTGGCTCCATGCACAGCCATAATTAGAGGGGGGGGATTGCAGCCCAGTTTGGGGTTGTCAGGCCCCTGACCCCGCGATTTGCACTAAGATGTGAGGCCTTGCATCATGGAGGGTCTGACTCCTTCCCTCCCACTTGGGGCAGGTCGACAGGGGGGAAAGCTTCCTGGTTATGCTTGGGCAGAGAAGCCGACCCACGCTCTGTCCTCTCCCGGTCACTGGGTTCAGGGCTCATTTGCAATTAGCCCTGCCGTGATCTACTTAAAAAGCCGAGGTTGAGGACATGCTTGGGTACAGCAGGTTGCACGTCCCAGGCCAGAAAAGCCTGACTCGGAGGCAAACCCCTCATCTGCGCTTTGGTGTAGCCGTGCTGGGATCCCCCAAGCCCACACCTCCCTGCCGCGGGCTTTGCACGGCTCAGTGAGGTTGTTACCATCCTTGGAGACCCTTCCTCACTCTCAAATCCCGCTTTCCATTTCTTGCTCAGTCTATTTTTTCGCTGCCTAAAATGGAAATCGATAATGACTGCACAATTTCGCCGCGGGTTTCTTTTGGGCTTTTTTTTTTTTTTTGGTTCTGCAAATTCAGGCAGGGGTGCCAAAGAAAGTCTCTCGACAGATGCGGGGAGAGCTTTCTTTTTCTTTAGCGTGCTCCAATCAAGCAGTATTTACTTACGGCGTCTCCTGTTGCGTGAAACTTCTCTCTGTTTTACTCTAATTGCTAATTCACTAATTCCAGCACCCTGTAAAACCAACCGGCGTTTCATCTCTCCATAGATGTACTGCAGATGGGGGAGAGAAGCTGTTCCAGGAAATGACAGAGAGGTTTGATCTATTGCCACTGAAGTGATATTCCAAAGGATCTAATATATCCCCCCCCACCCCCACCTTTTTCCCATACGCTGTGTTTCTGCCTTCTCTGGGTATCCATCAGGTGGTCTATTTTCTTTCCAACCAACATCAGGAAGGGAAAAAAAAAGAGGAGGGAGGGGAGGGAGAGAGAGAGAGAGAGAGAGGTGCATTGAAGTGTCAGCCTGTGAGATTTAAAGCAATTAAGGAAAATTATGTGTGGACTATTCAAGGCGCTGTCAAACAGAGAAATCATTGCACACAGCCATTCCCAGCGACCAGAGACATTAGGAAATGCTAATCACACAGGTAGGGTCAAAGCAGATGTAAATTTTAACCTTCCCCGCTCAGCTTTCAAGGGTTTAACAGAGTGATTTTATGATCCTGGTGATGACTCAGCCGCAGAAGCCCAGCCAGGCCCTGCAACCGGCTCTGCCTCCGGCTGGACTGGGCCCCGTCCTGCCTGGACTGGGCCCGCGGGGTCAGGAGCGGGGACCCGTGCCTCCAGGTGGGCAGGGGCGAGGAGAGGAGCCTGCGAGGCGTCACCCCCCCAGAAGAGCTGAGTTCGAATGCTGGAGCTGGCTCGGTGGCAGGGCAGGCTCTGCGTCCTGTCCCTCCACGAGCATCTCTCGGGGGGTCCCCTGAGGACAGCTGCCTCTCTGGGGGGCCGGCAGGCAGGGGGTGGCTGCAGTGCAGGAAACAATGCC
Organism: Crocodylus porosus; assembly: GCF_001723895.1. NCBI lineage: Eukaryota > Metazoa > Chordata > Crocodylia > Crocodylidae > Crocodylus > Crocodylus porosus. Next base: position 37,222,805 of record NW_017728915.1, on the reverse strand, counting down.
AGCGCCTTGCACTGTTGTAGCACCGTGCTGCCAGGCGGGCCTGCATGATAGCGAGTGACACCTCTAACCCCAGTCCCCATCCGCATCGACCCCGTAAGGGCTCACCCACACTCCCGCCCCGGCGTGTGGCACGGCGCTGGGGGACCCGGGATGCAGCTGGGCTCGCAGCTGCGGGGCGAGAGGCTGCAGGAAACGAGTGGGAGACGGCCCCCTCCACTGTGCCTTGGCTAGGGGCCTTTGAAGGCAGGTGCTTGCCCAGGCCACGCAGGGTGGAGTCGCATGTCCTTGAGCTGCTTCGCGGACCGGAGAGCCAAACCAGCCCTGTCCTCCCCGCTCTCCTCCCCCAGGCCTGGGCTGCTCGAGTGGGTCTGGACCATGCACGTCTCTTTGGACGCCCGGTTCCCGAGCGTTTCTTAGCCTCGGTGGGCTGGCAGTTCCCCCCGCTCCTGGCGAGGGATGCTACTCTGACCCCCAGCAGCGCGATGGAGCCTGCACTTGACTTCCCGGGCCGGTCTATCCCGCGAGGCTCCGAGGAAGGGAAATTGCCATCCAGTGGCCTTGCGCTTCTCAGCGGGCCCCAACTCCGCCGGCAGCCTGCTTTCAAAGGATCCTGGCTTCCTTTCAAACCAAGGAGGGAAGCAGCAGGGAATTGAAAGCGCAGAGCTGCCTTCCCCACCGGCATCAGCTTCCTTGCAGCGCGGGGCCTGGGAGGCCCCGAGTCAGGGCTGGACCCGCTGTACGTGCCATGCTGCTTTGTCTCCGGGCAAAGCTGGCACCATGGAGAGGACGCCCGTTTCCCGCAGGGGAGCCCACGGGGCTGGCTGCTGCGTGCCTTTGGGAAATGGGCAAGCCCGGGGCGGGCGGATTTGACAGGGGGCACAGCCCCAGGGGTGGTCTCAGGCCTGTGTGGCGCTGAGGTCTGGGTTGGGGGCTGTGCTGGATGGGGATGGAGGTCTTGGGGGGTAGACATGTGCTGGGAGGGTGGGGGGAATTCAGCCTGAAGGACGCATGAGCCAGGCCAGACCGGGTGCAGGGGCAAGGTCGGGGGGTTTAGCTGCCTTGGGATCTCCTCCGATGCAGCTCTTGGAGATGGGCCTGCAAAGCTGCCGGCTTGGCCTGCTGCTTGCAGGGCCTTGGCTGCCCCACAGCTCCCGGGCTTGCGGCGGGTTTGGGCCAGGGCCCGTTCCCCGTCCAGGCTGGGTGCCGGACCCCGGGCAGCTGGGCTGTCCTGCCGTCCCACGCGGAGCTCCCTCGGCCGTGCTCTCGTCCCACGCTCCGCCCCTGCGAAAGCGGTTGCGGCTCTGGCGCGCCGCGGCAAACGCGGGGAGTTTGCTGATTCAGGCCCTTTCGAAGCAGCGCCTATTTTAGGCTTGGGACGGCAATATTCAGCCGGCGGATCAGCGCGGCCGGGGGTTGTCAGCGGCGCTGCCCTGCTGCTGCGGGTTGCGCCGCGTTTGGCGTGAGTCACCGGCTGTGCTGGCAGAGGTGCAGCCTTTCCCCCCGGGGGAAGTGTGTGGGCTGGGTTCTCCAGCACCCGGGGAGGGCGTGCATGGCCCTCTGGAGCCGCCTGCTTGGGCTGGGAGCCAAGGTGGGCGGAAGATGCTGCAGATGTGGGGGTTACCTCCGGTCTGAGGTCTTGGAAAGCACCGTGTAGAGCCCCAGCCGGGCTCAGAGGGAGCAGGATTGGGCGCTTGCCTCCTGCCAAGTGGCACGAGGAGCAGGGGGCACGTCCTCGCCGGCTCTCCGCGGCCTCGGTGCAGGCCTCTGATTCCTGCAGGGGCGGGTGACCGCGCTCGCCGCGTCCACGCTAAAGAGGCACTTGAGCTGCATTAAAAATGACACCTGTTGCCCTCTCTCGGTCAGCTAGTGCCGGCCGCTGGCTCGCTGCGAGCGTGCAACGAGCGGCCTCCCAAGGGAGGGCAGTGGAGGGGACTTTCCTAGCCTGTCACCCCCCATGCCGGGTGTGACGCGGGGACAGCAGAGCACCATCGGTGCCCGGGGCGCGAGAGCCCTGTGGTCGCCAGCGGCCCCTGGGATGCTGGGTGCCACGGGGGGATTTGTCTCACAAAGGCGGGTGCAGAGAAAGCCCCGGGGGAGATGCCAGGCACCCAGGGGTCGTCGTTTCGGAGCTGTCAAGGGCTGCGAGGGACCTTGCAGATCATCGGTCCGGCCCCCCCGCACGGTCTCCTCCTGCCGGCCCGTTGGTGCCCCTCTCCCAGGAATTGCACCAAAGCATCTTGCAAACGCGGGGGACCGGGGGGGAGTTTCTCTGCCCCGTGCAGCGTGGGGGGGCCGGAGTCGACAAGCTCGGGGCCGGGCCTGGCTGTCCCCCCAGCTGCCCTGTAAGCACCCGGGGCTGCAACCCCGAGGTGCTAAGGCTCTCCCACTTGCTAACATCGTTCTCAGAGGATTAGTTGCAGACGCCCCCCCTTCCTCCCCTCCGCAGCCCTAAATTCAGTCGCCATGGCAACAGTGTCAACCACTTGCTAGTTTCCCTGTGATTATTTGACAAGGGGAAGAAAGGAAGGAGAGAGGGAGGGAAGAGGGGAGATATAAAAGGAGGGAGCGCCGCGCACCGCAGCGGCCCCGGTGATGTCTGGGCGGCCGCGGGCTAATTGCTGCCACGGCACACGGGGGCGGGGGTTGGGCCCGGTGGGAAGCGGGGGCAAGGATGCCGGTGACCCCCGAAATCCATCCGGCGGCAGGCCAGGGATTGGCGTCACCTCGGGGCTCCTTCGTGCCGCGCGGCTCTGGCAGGCGTCTAGAGCCGGCAATTAGCCAGGGCCTTTCAGCTGGCCGGGGCGGGGGGTGGTCATCCATGCAGGGCTGGCATGAGGTCTGGACCTCGCCGAGCTGAGGGAGGGAGGCCGAGATCCCTGTGCGGTGTGGTGGATGCTGCAGCTGAATTGCTGCACCAAGTGTCCTTGGTTGTGGGCTCTCCCCTCCCTCAGGCTCTGGGCCCGAGGACCTGTCTCGCTGGGCCTGGAAGGGGACGAGTATCTGGGAAATCTCCCCAACAGAGCAGGGGATGGCATCCATCGCAATACTCTGCACTGAGAAAGACCCCCTCGCTTCTGGCTTATGCCGGGGCCATTTTATAGATGGGAAGACTGAGGCACAGCGAGAGCTGGGTTTCCTCATGGCCAGGCAGGGAATCTCTGGCTCCCATTAAGCGAAGTGATCTGGATGCCTGGCTTCTCCTTCCCGCTGTCCCTTCTCCCGGTCTCCCTTCCCTGCGGGAGGCCTGGCCCTCAGGGCTCTGTACAAGAACGGGCTGGGAAAGATGAATGAAGTCAGTGCCGGGGAAACCTTTCCGGGTTAGTTTTTCTGTTCCTACGTGAAGGTTTACTTCCCAGTGGTTTTAAAGACAGCCTGGTCTGTGGCTGCACAGGACAGTGGAGACCGGTGGGCTCGTGCGGGCATTGGTGACGCTAGTCATATTGCACATTTTGGTACAATCGATGGACCCCAGGCTGCAGGTACGGGGACCTTCGTACCTGCTGCTAAGATGCAGCCACTTCTGGGGTGGAACTGCATTTGCAGGTCAGAAGGATTGAGTGTGCCTGGGGATTTAGCCTCTCCGGGGCATCTCCCCTTCCCCGGGTGTGCTGCTGCGTGGCTGGGGATGGCTGTGATCTCTCCTGTTGGCTGCGGGCAGGTTGCTTTCCAGGAGCTAAAATGACTGGGCCCAGGTCCCGGCCGGTAGCCTGGCAAGCCGGTTTGTCGCGCTCAGCTGCTTGGAAAGCGAGTGCTCCCCGCTGGCTTTGGCAGGGGACCCTAATCTGTCACCTCGCATCGCCGCACGGCACGGAGAGCACGCGGCCTGCCTGGCGCTGACACGGTGCAGAGGGGCACCGGTCCCTGCCTTCCTGCCAGCACATGATGCCCCTACTCGTATCCCACCCTCCCTTGTGCTCCGTCACGAGGGCAAAGGGGCCTAGGAGAGGACGGACAAAGTGCCGACAAGCAGATTAGCACGCAGCAGATGTTACCTTAAAAAGCGAGCGGCCGGGGTCTTCCCCTCATCTTCCCCCCACTCCTTGCAGCCGGGGTCGGAGCGGCGCCTGGCTCCAGGCTGGAGCACCTGCTGGCGCCCGATTCTCCTTGGCACTAGGCTGGCACCGGCTGCCTGTCTCTGACAGCACGTGCAGGTGGCAGAGCCGGTGGGATGCCGTCTGCAGCATGGGCCAGAAATGCAAAGAAAGCTGCTCTGGAGCTAATGAGAGAGGCACGTCCAGTCAGTCGCACCCAGGTGGCTTGTCCCAGCTGTAGACCGGCCGAATCACCCCCATCCGGGGAGACCGATACTGGGGAGCAAGTCCCCTCCGGTCACCAGCCCCCAGGCCTTGCTCTTCCCTCCCTGCCATGCCCTTTCTACCCTGGTCTGTGCTTCACAAAGGGTTAATCTGCTTTGTTTCCCCTCCTTTTCTCCCATCCTCTCCCCCTTTTTCTATCTCTCTCTCTCTCTCTTTTTTTTTTTTAACACTCTAGTTAATTAAATGCGGCTGCCTATTGTCAGAAGACAAAGTTTGATATTTATTACACCTTCGTGCTACCAAATGTCAAAGGCGCACATGCTCCCGAGAAATACTGGCAGGGAATAGCAAACCCAGCATATGTCTGCGTGCTCGGGGCAAGCGTGAACGGCAGGCCGGGGCTGCCACAAATAGTCCACAGCTCTCTAAATTTGGCTTCAGCGAGCTGCTCAGGATGACAATGTATTTTACAGTTTCTGTTTACATGGGGCGTTCGGTCTGACTCACGGGGAGATCTCTTATCCTGGATAAACATCCCTCTTCCTCAATGAATTATTTAATTGGAAAGAATTAAAGACGCTGGTAAAATCAAAATCGGCGGCCGTTCTTACCCCTCTCTGTTCCCCTGCCGGGGTTTTAATTGCAGGTTGGGCTTTTTTTAGACGGCTTCCCCCCCAACCCTCCCTTCTGCAGCGTGTTATTTTTGACACGGCGAGGGAAGAAAAGAAGGCCACGCGTCAGTTTTATAGGGTGTATTCCTCCCCCCCATCCCTTTCTTTAATAATAATGTTTTAAAGATGTTTGACATCTGTAACAAACAGCTGGCATCCTGTTATGGAAGAATGTCCTTTTATTTCCGAGCAGGTTGAACTGTCATTAATAGTATAATTAGGTGATTATCACCATACAGCAGAAAACTGCTTAATTGCACGGATAGCTTTTCTAGGAGTCCCGTCTTTTTATTGCTGTATTTGTTTTAGCCGCCTGAATTTTCGCTCTGTTTTGTTGTTTTCTACATTGATTATTATTTTTTTTTTTTAATGCATGTGACAGCTGTACGCGGGTGACAGTCAGCACCGGTGCCTCGGCTGGGATTAACGTGGCAGGGATTTGGAGGGGGCACTCCCCCCCCCGACATCTTATTTAACCCCTTGTGCATCTGCTGGGTCTTTGCATAAAACAGAGCGTGGCCTTTGAACCACCTAATGACTAGTTTGGGGAAGGGGAGGAATTGCCCAGTTCACCCTGTGGGTTTAAGGAGATTCAAGCAATTGTAGGAGCCTCGCTCCCCTGGGGGATGTGGCCGTGCTACTGGGTGCAAAGCCCCAGGCGTTTGCACCCAGGGGTCAGCATGGAGTCGTCTTGCAGCTGGGGTTAGGAGCTGCAGAGTCCAGGCGCTGCTCCCCTTCTCCGTGCACCCCGGGGATGGTTCCCGCCTGGAGCTGGCACTCTTGGCAGGGCTGGGACTCGCTGCCGGGGACACGAGGCAGCCAGCACTTCCAAGGGAGGAGGGCTTATCCTCTGTTTCGTACTTGAGGCCAACCCTGCTAGATGAGGGGCCGAGATGTTGCGACTGCCCTAGTGTAGACAGGGCACAGCGATGGAGGTGGCTGGGCCGTCTCTGCCCCCTCGCCGGGCATGTGGAAATGCCCCAGGGGAAGAGCGAGCGGCCTGCCACCCGCTCCCTTCTTCCCAGCCAAGTGGCTCTGCCGGCGGCCACCACTCAGCGCTTTCTCCCGCTAAGCACCCACTTCACTGGAACATGGCACTTCCCCCTTGGAAGGGAGATAAAAGCTGGAGATTAAAAGCCAGTCAATCAGATCCCATTGGCGAGTGTCAAGCACAGCGCTCCCCTGACTAAAAAGTCCAGAGTGGTTGAACGCTCACACATCCTGCCTGACAAGATGAAAGCGCTGGGAGCGAACGTGCCTGTCTCGCTTGTAGAGCGAATAAAGGAGACATCCTGCCACCTCGGAGCCTTTGTTAGGAAAACTGTTTCTTGAGCGGCTTTAAAAAAAAAAAAAGAAGAAGAAGAAGGAGAGCGAGCGAGAGCGAGAGAGATGAGACGATTGTCGCTGGGTCACTGTCTCTGCACGGGGCCGCCCGGGGGTCCGGGTTCGAGGCAGCGGGGTCTCCGAGCTTGGCCTGTTTCCCTGAAGGGCTTGGCTGGTTTCCCTCTGCATGGGCTGGGGAGCCTGCGTTGGCTAGCAGAGCCCACCGGCCCTTTCTGATGTGGCTGTGGCTTCACGTGGCCTGGTAGCCCGGGCTCAGGGGTCTGCAGCAGGGAAGGTTGGATCTCCTTCCTCGTGGCACCCTGTTTTTCCCTCTCATCTGCCTTGAAAAACACCCCGCGAAGCTCCAGCATGTGTTGCACCCATCCCCCTGCCCCCGGACGCCTCGGGGGGGTGAGGAGAAGGGCCCAGGGCCCATACAGCGCTCGGTGTCGGAGCAAACCCAAGCAGCGCAGTGGCCCGTGGCTCATTGCCGCGGCAGATGGATGGGGCATGGCGGGGAGGATTGCGTGGTTGGATGGCCACCTTCCTCCTCTTCCCGGCCCTTCTTGCTCAGCCTTCACGCAGCCCTCGTTAGCTCCTTCACCACTGCTCCTCGTCCGTCCTAGCCGGGCGCTGCTGGTGGGGAGAGGCCCGAGGGATCGGCATTCACGCCCTGGCCCTGCCAGCCAGGAGGACGGCCTCTGGTAATGTTTGCTTGACACCCGAGCGGAGAACAGCTGCTGGCTGTACTTCCCGCCCGGGTTTTACGGTCCCGGCCTGAGCATGGGGATATATAACCTTCTAATCAAATTTCTGCACCTTAATGCGGCGCGGCGACACCGCTAATGCCGGCAGCATATGCCACTGGACCCGAGCAGGCTGCTCTGGGCTGGGGCTTGTGTCAGCGATTGCTGCAAGCCCAGGATTTCCGTGCCAGGGCTGCCCAGGTCCAGGTGGATTTGGTGCATGTAAAAAGTAAAGACCTGGGGCCGTGCCAAGAGCTGCGGGCCTGGCCAGAGCGACCCCCCCCAGTGCAGGCAGGGCTATATATCCCCAGCTCAGGCCAGCAAGGTCTGCCGGCTTTCGGGGTTTGCCCTGCAGCGGGGACGCCAGGGGCTGCGATGGAGGCAAAGCCCCGCGCGCTGCAGGCGGCAGAGGGCACGCCCCGGGTACCCTGCCGGCAGCTCCCCAAGCGGAGCGGTGGAGAGCAGGTTTCTGCGCCTGCCAGACAATAGCTCTTTGTATCTCTCCCATCGCTGTGAAACACACTTGTTAGCGCCCAGATCTTTGTGCTGTAAATTTCCATGGAGTAATTATGTCTTAATTTATGATAATCCCAGGCGAGTCGTAGGGGAAGGCAAGATGGAGTCAAGTTTGTCAGTCGGCTGCGCGGGGTGGGGGTCTCCCTGGTGCTGCAGGGAGGAGGCGGGGGGGTGAGAACGAAGCACAGTTTTGTCAGAAACTTTTTTTTTTCTTTTCTCCTCGTTGCTTCAGCCGGAAGGGGCCTTAGGGCCAGGCTGGAGCAGGGGGAGGCAGAAGGATGCTCGACCTGTGTTGGCAGCAGGTCTCCTGCCCTTGCAAGCGGAGCCTGTCTCCCCGATGCTCCTTTGAACCGTCCCGGTGGCTTCCCAAGCTGTGCCAGGGCCCTGCCTTTTGGGGGGCAAGTTCCTCTTCCCCGAGGCCCAGATCAGCACAGATGGGAGGAGCTGCAAGGGCGCCTTTGCACGGCTCACCCCCACTTGCGGGCAGAGAGCACCGCTGGACCCGAGCGCGGCCGCCCTGGTGCCAGTCCCTCACCCTGGCGCTCCTGCTTCTGGAGTGGCAGCTTGGCACGGCCCCTCCTGGCAGACCGCTGCCCCCCCCGGCAGATTGCCTGCCCCCCCCCACTCCTCTGAAATTCAAAGTGGGTAAACAACACCTGAGCGCAGGACCGCGCCTGCCCTCGCTGGGAACACGGCGTGCCGGCTGCTCCCGCCTCCCCGGCAGCCCTTATTACCCAGCACAACGGAGGCTCTTTTCCCTCTTCCTTCCAGGCAGGCAAATTAGACACTTTGGCAGTTTCCCGAAGTGGGAGGGAGGGGGAAGCCTTTCATCTTCCAGCGCCGAGCCAGCAGGTCGCCTTCGCGCAGGTTCTGTTTGCTTAATAGCAGGCTCCGCGGCGGAGCGAGGCGGCAGGGAGGGCTGGAGCCGTTCCCGCTGCCGGGAGCGCCGCGGCACGGTCAGAGGGCATCGCCTGCCCGGTGCCTCCCTTCTCCCGGCGGACGGGATGGCTCTGGCTTCTCTCCTCCCCGGTGCAGCCTGTGCATCCTGGGGTCAGGCTGGAGCCCGAGGGATGTCTGGGGGTGCAGGACAGGGCCTAGGCACCACACCAAAGGAGATGAAGACATGCTTTCTCCTTGCAGTACCTTCTCAGGGGCAGCATCCTCCAGCTAGAGAGTGGTACCATCCTCCAGGCTCTTCCCTGGACCCAAAGCTGAACCTAGCAGGACAGGGATGAGAGCTGCTGTAGGCGGCCTGCCCCTCCCAGCAGGCACCACGGGGTCCGTGACATGCCCGGAGCGGCTTGAAAAGAAAGCTGGGTGCCCTCCAGCATCCTCTCCAAAATGCCCAGGTCTCCAGGAGCTACCCCAGGCTGATGCCTCCAGGACCGGGGCGTGTTTGGCTCCAGGGCAGGAGCGCCAAGCCATGCACTTCTTCGCTGCCAAGCCTGACACCAGAAAGAGCTTGTGGCTCCGGCAGGGACATCTGATCCCCAGCTGGGACCGCTTAGCAGCCAGGAGAGACATTCCCACTGGCTCCTAGGCCGGGACCTGGTGGGTGTGAAGGCAGCAAGGGTCAGAGAGTGCTAAACGCCGCCTGCTACGGTCGGCCGCTGTGTCCTGCCGGCCCTCGGACCGGTCAGAGCCGGCGCGGAGAGTGACATTTGCTGAGCGTAAGAATTCAATTAATTCCAGCAGGCAGATTAAATATAAGCGAATTTGAATAATTTGCTCCAAAGGCTGCGGATTACTGTAGGTGAAGGGTAGGAAATTACACACGCGCGCGCCCGTGGTTTTGGCAAGGATCGCTGGCCCACTATAATTAATCTCGTTAATGCCTGGTGTTGAAGGGGTGGGACGTATGGGGACACCCCACCTCCCGCACAGATTAAGGGCTGGATGAGAAGGGGGCGGTTAATGGCTTCCCCTTCTGTGGAGTATCTCAGTCCCGTGGGGAGCGGCTCCCATGAGCCGGGATGGGTGTGCATGGGGTGGCAAGGGGCACATGCAGTGCTGGGAGCTTCATTATAGCCTCACAGGGTGCAGGTGGCAAGGTGGAGCCAAGCTGGAGCAGCCCCGGGTCCCCGGCCTCGATTGCAATGGGTGGCAGCACCGTGCATTTGCAGTGCCCCATGCATTTGCAGTCCTGTGGCCCCATGCCTGTGCAGTCGGCCCCTTCCAGCAGCATCGTCCTGTCTGCGTGGGTCCCCTCGGCGCTCTCCCAGCAGCTCTGCGGGGTGTCCCCTCTGTCTCTGCGTGGTCCCGGGGAGGTCTCCATGCTTCTGCCACGGGCAGCAAGTGGCTCTGCAAAGTCCCCAGTGTGGACACGGCCCTGTGGGCCTCTCCGTTGGGCAATGCGGCTGAGCCCCTATCTCCTCCCCCCTCCATCTCTGTTACTTAACACCAGAAACCACCAACGGTGAGCACAGCAACGATTTTCCTCTGAGGTTGCCCAAATCCCGCCAACGTGCCCTGGCTCCCACCTTGGGGCTTGCTCGCCCTGACCAATGAACGCCGGGGAGGCCTTTGCCACCATTGCCCGCCTCTCATCCGGGCTCTGGAGCTTGAGAAAATGGCTTTTATGTCCCGAGCCAGCGTGCATCCCCCATGGATTTTGCTGCATCTTGCATTTGGCCCTGGTCGCGGCACGGCAGCCGGACACCTTGCTCGTCACAAAATCTTCGGGCAAGCGTGATCCGAATGGCTGGGCCTGGCCTCGCCAGCTGGAGGCCCTGCTGCCTGGCCTCGTGCACCGCCCAAGCCCCGTTGCTTTATCTCTGCTGGAAGAGCCGTGCGGCTCGCCATGCCAAAGAGCTGCCATTTCCTTCCCCCTCGCCTTCGCTTGGGCGCAAGGGGCCTTTCCCACTAGGCCGCCCAGCCGAGAACTGGCTGGCGGCGCGGTGCATATGGTAAGCAGGCTGCGATGCTGGCTGCCACCGGGGGGGAGCACCTGCAAAGATGAAAGCCAGCGCCAAGCGCCGCAGCCCCTGTGCTGCCTCCATGCTCCCTCTAATGCCCTAATTATTCCGTGTTTGTTTCCGTAATTTACAGTCGCCAGCTACTGATCCATCAATAATGGATGCGTTACCTGCCTCCACGCGAGGGCCGGGAGATTTAGGAGGCTGCTTTGAAAGGGGCTGCGGCGCAGCAGCGAGACGTCCGCCCGCGGCTCTTCTCTCTTTGCCACTCGCTTCCCTTCCCACCCCAGCCCAGCCTCCCTTTCCCGCGCCCCCCAACCCTTCCTGCTCGTCAGCTTTTTATTCCTCCTTCATATTGCACGCGGAGACGCAACCCCGAAGTGTCAAAGCGGTGCCCTCGCGCGGATGCTGGCGGCTCCTTGCCCGCCCTTTCCTCCGGCAAGGGAGCTGGGTTTCAGGATGGGCACGACCAAAACTAGCTAACGCTTTTGCTCTTTTGCCAGCATGCCAAGCAGCACCCAAGGATTGCGTGCCCGAAGGCCTTGCCGGCCACAGAGCCCATCCGCCTGCCCTGCAGGGCTCTCCAAGGGGCTCCCCAGCCCATCTCTGATGCTGCAGGGTTTCTGTGTCCCGCCTGGTTTCACCCCCCGGCGAGGGGCGCGTCCCCCAGAATCCAGCCGTGCCGGAGGATCGAGGCGGCTCGCCGGCAGAGAGGTGTGCCGGCCCTGATCTAATTCTCCAGGCTGTTTAGGGCTTTTGCTCTTCTCCTGATGGGAGGAAAAGTCATCTTGACATTTTTTAAATGGCGGAAAATCACGATGCAAAGCGCCACGCCGGCAGCGGCTCCAACCTGCGCGGCCTCCACCTGCTGTTGTCAGAGGGAGCTGGCGCGGCCGGCGCCGATAACAAATGCGCTGGCCCCGCCGCCCGCCAGCCCCTGCTGCCAGCTTGCTCGGAGCGGATGCCGCGGTGGCCGAGGGCTGCCGTGCCAGAGCCTTCCCCGTGATCGGGTCTCAAGGGTTGCAGAGAGCACAGCCCTGCCTGTCTGCAGCTGCCGCGGCTCCCGGTGCTCCGGCATCTCTCGGGCTTTCTAATATACCCCCGTCGTGTGCGGGCAGGGGTGGGGGGGGATCTGGGTAACGGCAAGAGTGCCTTGGCAAGCCGTTCCCCTCCGTATTGCTGCTTTCTCCAGAAGAGAGCTCGTGCGAGCTGCCCCCGGCAGCCAAGAGACACAGCTGCCGGGAGAGGTGGCCGCGCTCTTGATAGCAGCTCCCTGGGTGACGCCCGCCCGCGCACTTAGCTCTGCAAAGGCGCTGCGTCGATCTTTGCGGAGCAGCAAAAGCAGATCCCAAGCCGCGTGCCCTCGGTCTCCCTCTCCCCCTAGCAGAACGAAGTCCCGGGCCGCAGCTTTGGCACGCCGGCGGCTTGGCACGTGCCGATGCCTAGCTCCTCACCGGCAGGGCCAGCAGATGGAAACCTCCGTCTGCGGCTCGCTTTTCTGCTGCAACGTGTTGGAGAAGGCCGGATCCTTAGCTGATGCAAATCAGTGCAGCCCCAATGGCTCGGTGGAGCCGTGCTGATTTACCTGGCCCCGGCAGAGGCAAACCTGGCCCCGGACTGCGCATGGTGAGCAGCTTGGGACATCCGTGGGAGCTGGCCTGGCTGACTGTAGCACCGTTTAGCGATGGCACCATTCATTTGGGAGCTACCTGCTCGGCTGGGTTTGTCAGGGGTGGCTTGTAGAAGTGGGATCTGAACAGAAGTGATGCTGTGGGGGTGCAAAGTGAGCTAGATTTGCAGGTGGAAAGGGGCCCGGGAAAAGAGGGGCCAGGACCATTGATTGTTCCCTGCCTCCAGCTCCATGCGGCCCGGGGTCTCTTTTGAAGTGGGATCTGGACTCCATTTGGGTCCGTACTGCCAAGTCCCTCCAGCTCTGAGTGCCCGTGCCTGGTCCTCTGCCAAGGGCTCACACCTCCAAGCACAGCAGCAAGGCAGCTGGATCCCGCATCCTAAATAAATCTTGCCAAGGCCTTGCCAGCGTCTTGCTCTGCGTGTGTGCACGCATACGTGCGCGCGTGTGTGTGTATATAAAAAAGGAGAGGGAAAGAAGCCGCCTGTGATGTGGGGCACCGATTGCTAGCAGATGGTGCTGGTATTAGGAAAATGAAAATACATGCAGTAAATTTGCTATTTGCCAGTGTTAATTTCTTATCCCAAGGTAAAACCTTCCCGCTGGCCCATGCCACACCATCTGCATGTTCATAAAAAGCATTGCAGCCGAATGGAGCGAGCCTGCGCGGGCATGTGGGGCCCAGCACGTCACGGGGGGGGCGGTACTGCTGGGCCCGGGCACTAGCACGCACAAGGGCACACCGGTACCTTATACCGTGCAGAGAGCCTTGCACACACATGCATTGGCTCATATGCCTGAGCGGGTGCAGGCACACGGGTGCACGCGTAGGCGCTCGGTGAAAGCAGCACATGCAGCTCCCCCCCCTCCTAGCAGGCCAGGCCCCACCTTCGCCGTGGCCACAGCTTGCCCTCTTCCCCGGCTAATCGCCAGCACGGGAGCTGGCTTTACGGCACTCTGGGGGGATGGAATGGCCCCCACATCTGGGCAATTAATGCTGAATCGGTAATTTGCATGACATACACCCTCGGCCGCCTCACCAAATGAGGCGATTAAAAGGCAGTTCCTTCCCTCCGCCCGCAAACGCAGGGACCTTCGCAGTGCAGCTGGATTGATAGAGATTGCCGGCGACCTTTGCTAGGACAAGAAGTATTATCATTAATACTCCTGTATTTCCTGAGTTCATGCGATGCATAAATCTCATATCAACTCAGGCAGGCAAAGTAATCTGCCAGGCTGTGTTATTAATACACACCGCCCTCGCCGCATAAGCTCTTTGTTATACTGTCTCCAACAAAGGGCTAATATCCCCGCGTATTCCCAGGGAGGCTCGGTGAGCTGCCTCCTGACCCGCGGCTGCCCTGAATCAGCTGCCATCACTCAGCTACCTCCCCTCCCCTCCCAGGCTGCCACGCGGTCCCCTTCGGGGTCTAGATGCGCACAGCCCCTGCCGTGTTGTGGCATCTGGTTTTTATTGGTGCCATCTCATCCTGCCTCTCTTAGCATGCGGGCGCTGGACCCGCAGACCCCTCTCCCACCCCCTTTGCGCTCGGGGCAGAGGAGAGGGATGGCACCAGAGCCAGGTGCATTGAGGTGGGGGTGTTTGGTGGCTGGGGGCAGGGTTTCCTGGGGCAGAAGCCTGCAACTATAGCATCCTACAGGGGTCTTGAAACCCTCTGACCCCAGAGGGCCAAAGACCCGTGCGTTTTCTGCAGACCCGACTCTCTGGATGGGCTTGGGGCAGGAGCCCAGTGCAGTGCTTGCTCTGTGCAGTGGTCTTGGTGCTGCAGGGAGGGTGGGCAGCAAGGACCTGGGGTGCTGGGAAATCACCCTGTTTCTCTCCAAATATGGGGTTGGGGGGATTCCCTCATGCCATCGCTGTACCGGGGGCATGGCTTCTGCTTAGCGCCCCCACAACTCCCCTTGGCAGGGCAGATCCAGGCCGCCTGCTCCAGTGGTGCTTGGTGCCATGGAGCAGGGACACAGGGACAACCTGTCCCCTAGGTGATGGGCTGCACCCTGGCATCCTGCCGCCACCTCCGTCGGGGTAGTTAGCATGACGGGGCTGCCCAGTGACTCCCCATGCCCTGGGGCAACGTGGCCCGCCCCGTGGCACTGCTAGCCCCAGGGCAAGTCCTGTAACCCTCCCATAAAAGCCTTGACCGGAGAGGGTGGAAATCACAGGCTTCTGCCAGCTGCTTTGATGCATGCGTTTCCTGCACTTGCACCTGGGGCTGGGCCTTGCTGGAAGCTTTTGCGGGCTTCGTGCCCCCTCCCCAGCTCCTTTGGGTGCTCCAGATGCAACCCCAGACCCTCAAGGCAGGCTCAGGGGTGACCCCTGGGATGGCGCTGGAGCCAGGCGCATTGGGGTGGGGGTGTTTCGTGGCTGGGGCCCCTTCCCTCCCCCTTCCATCGCTCTGCCCCCCCAACCCAGCCCTGCCCTGTGCCAGCTCCAGCCTGTGTGAATGTCTAATCTCCAATTTTATTCGCTCTGCTCCAGCCTATTTGCATAATCCACATAATCACCCTGGTTTTAATTGCCCACAACTCTGCAGAAAGATCATGTGGTTAAGTGGTAAATCATAATTAGATAAATAATTGGCTTGGCCACAGCAAGCTGCTTTGTTATACCTGCCATCTGCTGGGCAAGTTTCTTCTTTTTTGCCTAGAACAATGCGCTTCTGATGGCGGAGCGGGAGGCTCCCTGGCTGCTCCGCTGGGAGGGGGGGCACGGCTCGGGATGGCGAAGTGGGGTAAAGGCGGAGGGGGGGGCGCGGAGCCTGGATCCCAGCCCAGTCGCTCTAGGCCTTGCACGGTTTGCATCCCCAGTCTCTTAACAAGCCCATTAGCCATTCATTACGGGGCTTGCCTAATGCATCCGAATGGGAACGCTGACTTCTTCCGCACAAAGCGGGCGGGGGGCAGCCCCGGCGCCGCTAGCGTCGTCGTTCTGGGCTGCGAGCCTCGGCGTAGCACCTCCTGGAAGCACGCGGCCAGGCGCGAATCCCGTTAGCAGGAGGCCGCGGCGTGGCCTCGCCGTTGGGGCATCTCTCCCTGCCGGCTTGGGGCCGGGAGCAGGGGAGTTGCTCCGCGCTGCTTTGTGGGATGGGGTGAGCGGGTGGTGGCATCGACCCCCTCCCAGGGCCTCTGTGATTTGGGGGCCGCTCTGTCTGTGCAAACAAAGTCTGGACGCGTGCCGGCGACAGGCCAGGCCATCCCTGGCACTGGCTGGTGTTGGGAGGAGGCAGACGGTTGGCAGCGGATGGAGCATTGTTGCTCAGGTCCCCCCAGCATGATCTGGTCCTGCCCATCGTCCTGGTGGGCCCAGCTGGGCATTTTGGAGAAAGCCCAGGGGTTGGAAGGGCCCAGCTCAGAGATTTCGGACCCTAGGGATCTCGGTGACTGCTTCGGATGCAAAGGGCATGGCACCTCTCTGCTCATAGCTTGTCCCCCACACGGGAGCCCAGGGACAGACCTGGTCCCAGGGAGTCCTTTCTGGCCAGTGCCGATCCGACTCTGCCTTTCGCATGGTTTGAATAGACCCGAAAAGTGGGGGGTCCCGAGCTGCCTGCTAGTCTAATGTCTGCTGCCCCCCCCAACACACACCGTGTCCAGGAAGCCCGCAGCATGAGTGCCCCCCGCCTCCACCATGGCACCGGTGCCAGGCAGCGCTCTCGGGGGTCCACGCTCTCGAAATGAGCTCTTATTAGCCTGCTTGTTGTCATTTGCCAGATCAATGATCCGTGGCAGCGTGATCGATGGAGGGGCCTATGAAAACCGAACGGGCTAATAGGGCGCTTGCCACCGCGCACTGGAAACGTCCTGGCGCTTCCCTACCCCGGTGGCGCGCAGCCAGGGCTCCCCGGGTCCCTGCGCGCGGCATCTCCCGGCAGCGTGCTGGCACTGCGGCGCGCACATCTGCGCCTCCAGCCTGGAGTCCAGGTTCGCTGCCGAGGCAGGTGTCGCTCGCCCAGCCCCGCCGCAGAGCTCTGCTGACAGGTGTGCAGGATCGGCGGGCACAGGAGGGTCGTAACTCCCCGGAGCAGCGGCCGGGTCTGTAAATCAGCAAGGGACATCCAGCCCCGGGAGCTGCCAGGCGGGCTGGCAACCCGTGGCGCAGGCTCGTTCCACTCCGCGGCCCCGCGCCTGCCTGGGGAAGAGCAGTAGCGGTAGAGCCAGCTGCTGCTCTCTGCTCGTCGTTGCTCTGCTCTGCCTTCCTCTTCCTCCCATGGGCCTGGGAGCTGGGCACAGCGGGGCGGCACGAGGGCTGCCTCGGGACGTGCCATCTGGCGGGGATGGGCGATTCGTGCTCAGACCTGTGTTAGCCCTGAACCCCCTTGGAGAATCCCATGCCTCCCTAGTCTCGGAAAGTCCTCTCCTGCTCTGATCCCCCACTTCTTGGCCCAAAATTTCAGCTGCTCTCCAGGACCACATTGCTCCCGCCCTGACTCCAGCCCTGTAACAGCCCCGCTGTCCTGCAAAGCGTGGGGCCGAGTCCCAGTCGCTGCACCGCGGCGGGGGGGACTCTTGTGTCGTGCCTCGTTACAATCCGCGCGGTCCCCTGCCCGTCTGCAGCAGGAAGAACACGGCCGGGGTGCAGGCACCGATCAATCAATCAATCAATTAATTAACGAAGCACCTGGTAGGCGCGGCAGAGCTGTTTTAATGAGGGTGGGAGGCTCAGCACGGATCCTCTTTAAGTGGAGGGGAACGTGGCCACCCCCCTGGTCCTCGCCCCTCACCTCCTCCTGTGTTTGGGTAGGAAATTAGCACCGAGGCCAATGGAAGACACCTGCCGTCACGTGCCGTGGCGGTTAACCCCGCGCGGGCTGGGATCAGGCCTCGTCTGGCTGTCTGCGTCGCTCTCGCCGTGCCAGGCGGGTGCGTGGGAGGCTGGAGGGCACCTGGCTTCCTGTCCCCGGTGGGCTCTGTCATCCGGAGCTCACCCGGAGGAGGGATTTCCTGACTCGACAGGTGCGTGCGGCTTGGGCCTCTCCGAGGGGGCAGAGCCGGGAGGCGTCTCCGCCAACCCGGGGACTGGGCCGCGGGGCTGTGGGGAGACCCTCAGCTTCTTGGCTTATTAGCTGGACCAGAAGCAGCTGCCAGCTGGGAAACCCTGCAGGTTTGCTTGTAGGCCCTTGCAGGTAAGGAGCTGGGTGCAGCTCTTAGTGTCTCAGGATTGGGGCCACGTGAGAGGCCAAGTTGCAGGGGGTTGGGTGGGGAGGTTACAAGGGATTTAGGTGCATTGCTCGCACTGGCACTTGGAAGCAGGTCCGACGGGGGAAGCCCTGCCACCGCCCCTGCCTGGTCCCCAGGGTGGACATCCCTTGTTGTGCAGAGGCTCCAGCTCCTGGCAAGCGGAGCAGAAAGCACCCAGCGCGGGGAGAGCGTCTGATCATACTCCTGGGCGTAGAGCAGCCTAGGATTGATCCTTTCTGGCGTGACCTGGGACGGGGCTACTCCTCCTGGGGCCAACTTAGGGGCTGGGGAGCTCATTGCTCAGGAGGGAAAGGCCGGGATTGATCTTTCCCAGCATGCCTGCCCGTGCACGCACGCACCGGGCCCCTCCGGCACTCCTGTTCGCACATGCTTTCTGCCGGGCTGAGGCTGGCCCATTCACCAGTGCAGCAGCTCTGCACAATGCGAGGCAATTAGCATTGGAAATCTATGCAAAGCAGCCGTCCCCTGATTGTAAGGGAGTGCAGCTGGATGCTGGCTCCAGCTTGAGGGCCCTGGGCAATGAAAGGAGAGGAAGTGTCACTGCTGCCGGGGGTTAAGAGGCAAAGCCACCCGACAAAAGCCAAAGGGGACAGGGGACGGGGGCAGGCCGTAACCCTTTCCCAGCCTGCCCTCCAGCCGTTTTGCCTGCCAGCTTCTCATCGGCCTGCGAAGTTCCCTTTGCTTTTGCCAATGGGGGGCAGGTGGCAGTGGGTACCCTCACACCCAGGGTGGAGGGTGCCCCAGGAGAGCCCGGTCACGGCCCTGGGGTCTGCTGGAGGGGTTTCCTGCACGATGGCAAGGTTTAGAGGCTCCCCCTCGATCGCCTTGTTTGTCCCTCCGTCCCCACTCTTCCTCCTCTCTCTGGGCCTGTGGGCTTGGCCCACGTGAGCTATGGCAGTGGCTTGTCCTTTGCTGGGGCCCTGTCTGCCTGCAGCTCACCACCGCGATGGGGCAGCCAGGGGGATGGGAAAGCCCCGGGGATGCTGTTCCTTTCGGTGCATCTCAGGAGCAGGCTTTGCACCGGGTCAGGACGTCACGGGGCCCCCCAGGAGGGTGCAACGGGTCGCTTAACCCGGGTTAATTCCACCAGAGCAGGTCTGTGCCTGGAGACGCAGCCTGGCGCTGTCCCTCCTCTCCCTGTCTCTCCTTCCGACGGCTCCTCCCCGCTCCGGGGTTTTTTTTCTGCTCCATTTGCCAGGCGCTGGAGATATTGCCTGATCGTATTTGGTAATAAATTATTAGTTCCACCGCTTCTGCTCCCATAAGCTCAAAATAGCTGCTTTTAAGCAGGCGGCTGGCGCGGGTTGAGTTCAACGGCAATCCGCTCTGAAGGGTACTTCACTCTCATTATAGGCCTTTCAAGGTGCCTGTGCATTACCGAGAGAAGGGGAGTTTAAATGAAGGTGCTAAACCCAGGAGTGCTACATTTCCCAGCAGTCACCTCTGGGGAAGAGGTGGGGGGGTTAGTGGCAGCTGGGTCTCGGCGAGGCATCGGGGTCCCTCCGTCGGTGCGGACAGGCCCCCCTTCCCCGCCCCACCTGATTTATGACCCTACCCCCACTCCTTCCACTTACCTTGCTGCTCCTGGCAAGAGCCTATAAATCTTGGGCAGGCGCCGTGCACACCTGCTGCAGCCTCCCTGTAATTGCTGTATCCTTCAGAGGCAGCCCCTGTCGCTCCATATATCACGGGGTGCAGCGAGTGGGGCTTTTCTACCCCCCACCCCAGGGAGCGTGGTGCCAGGGAGCACCGCATCCCCTCCGGAGGGGTTCCCCTCTTCCCCCCTCCCCATCCCCTTCGGGTCTCTTTTGCCCGGCGAGGAGGAGGAGGGAGGCGTAATGATGCTGAAAGCAAACAGCTGCGTGAGTAATGTAGCTAATGGTCAGGTGTGGAGGGAGAGACGGGGCCATTAGCGGTGACAGCTCCACTCCCCCCAGCCTGGCGGGGAGCTGCTCCGTGATGTATCGAGGGGCCGTGCCAACACGCTCCAGACAAACGAGCTCGGCCCGGAGAATGTTAATTCGTGAGGCCGTTAGCTGTGGCATGGGTGCCGAGAGGCACCGGGGAGAAGGGGCAGGATCAGGCAGGGTCGTTGTACCCGCTGGCTTTGGCGCTCAGGGGCGCGCGTGCCGCCCACCAGCATGCCCACGCGTGCCTTGCACAGAGGCACCAGAGCCCGTGCATGACTAGACGTCTTGCACGGGTGCTGGGGATGGGGTGCTGCTCGGGAGCGATCTCCAGAGGGGTTGGACGTGGCGGGGGCATGGCGCGGTGGGTCTCAGAGCAGACGGTGGCCTCACGCCTGCCTAGCCACCCACGGCTGCGTAGAGCCGGCAGGCTGCTGCCTCCTGGCGGCTGCTGGGGGACGTGCCGCTCGTCTTTCCGGCCCTCCGAGCTCTGGAGTGAGTCTCCTGCACCACCCTCATCCTCCCTCGGTGCGCCCGTTGCTGGGGAGGAGCATCGCACAGAACCACTGAGGCCTGGCCCCCATGCAGACGGCCTGGCACCCAGAGGCATCGTTCCCCGCAGGGCACTGGGTCCTATGCAGCCCGGTCTGGTGTTTCTCCCCAGCCCCTAGGCATCCCTCCCTGCCAGATACGCACGTCGCCATGACCGTCCCCTGCCTTCGCCGTCCCAGCCTTTGCCCCCGCTCCCGGCTCTCTGCCACCCCGCGGCTCTTGCTGGCATGTTTGTTTGTCTCCAGCCCCGCCAGGCAGACAGACTGGTTCTGCTCTCGCTGCCGGAGGAGGCTGCCCGTGCCAAAAAACCCGCCAGCGTCATCAGCAACAGATGGAGCGAGCGTGGCAAGTTCCCAGCTCCCGGCCTTGCATCAGGGTAGGAGGCAGGCGCCTGCCCGAGTGATGCCATCCCGGTTTCGGCGGGCACCGGGCTGGACCCGCTCGCCCGTCCTGGCTGCGGCAGGGTTACCCTGAGCTGGACGGGGCTGGGAGCGAGGAGCGGCAAGAGCTGCAAGTGCTTGGACCAGGAGATCCACCCTCAGGCTTCGAGGCAGCAGCTGAGGTCCCTGGGGATCCGGAAGGGATCTCTCTAGCACCGCACAGCACCAGAAACCAGGTGCTTGATGGGGAGGCGGGCACATGAGCTGGAGGAGATGCTCTGCGACCAGCCCCCTCCCGCCTTTCGGCTCGGCTCTGCTCCGTCTTGTTGCCTCCCTCCTCGTTCCTCCTCCTCGCCTGGATCCTGGCCAGGGTGAAGCGGCTCTGAGCCATCAGGGTGTCAGGACCTGCCCTGCTCCTGGGCGCTGCAGGGGAAGCAGCTGCGGGCGCTGGTGTGGGCGGGGGCGGTGAAACCATCCGGCATGGGTGTGCCCACGGCAGCAGGTGTCCTTGCACAGGAGCTCCACCTCCCCTCTGCCTGGACCTGCCGAGCCAGACCCAGGCAGGAGCATGGGCCGGAGCTGGGAGGCCAGGCTGCTGCCAAAGGTGAGCAGGGGGACGGTGCCCGTCTCCACCCAGCGAGCTGTGGCCCGCAGCCTGTGAAGCTAGGAGCGCCAGGGGCAGGCTGGGAATGCCGGAGCCGTTGCTTTCCCGGGTCTTATCCCCCGCGTGAAGGCTTGGCTGCAGGGCGGCAGTTTCCAGGGGCCACGAGCAAGCAGGGGGAGACGTGGGTGTGTGCACGCGCCGTTTGCTGTCCCCTTCCCTGCACCCTGGGACGGCTCTGCCAGTCCCGAGCGCTCGTGTTGACCCCTCCGGATGGGACGTGCGGATGGGTCAGCACCTGTCCTCTGCCCCTGCCAGGCGGGATTCCCCGCGGGCTCGGAGAGAAGCGGGTCGGGGCGTGGTGGTAGCAGAGGCCTTGGCCGCTTTCCACGCTCGGTTACCGGGTGCCACGGGATCCTGTTGTTTCGCCAGCCCTTGAACAAAGGCAGGGAGGGCTGTTTGGCCTGGGCGGGGACACCGGGCGCTGTTTGCTTTGCGGCGTCGGGCAGGGAGGGGGCCGGCTGCGCGGCTTGCCGTGGGCAAGGGCAGGCGGAGCTGGTGTCTGCCACCCTGCAGCCAGTGCTGGGGTCTTGTCCGGCCGGGACTCCTTTGAGGCTACACAGAGGGTGAGAACTGGTGCTGATGCCAGGCTGATGGGCACAGTGAAAACTAAGCCATAGGTCTGCGGTCCACCACTCAAAGGGCTTCAGGATGCCTCTCCCAGCACGCAGGGAGGACACTGCAAGTGCAGGAGATGCAGAGAGCTGGGCAGCCTGAGAGAGGCAGTGGGTGTTGCCCCGAGCGCAACCTTGGCACAGAGTCACTGTGCCGCTCCTTGCCTCAGTTTCCCCCGCTGCAAAGTGATCCTGACTCTTCGCGGTGCTCTCTGGGATCCTTAGGGGGGGAAATGCAAAGTCAGGCCTGCGTCTGGACTGACTGCGCTCCCCGGGGACCCTCCTGGCACTACGGCCCGGCCTGCTTTGCTTACCAGCTCCCCTCTATCAAAGGAGCATTTGTCTCTGGGAGCTGCTGCCAGCAAGAGCTCTCCAGCCGGGCTGGAGTCCTGAAGCTGCAGGGCTGTCAGGATCAGGCCGCTCTGACGTACCCAGATTTGCATTTCACCCAGGAACAGTCAGCTCCTTCCCCGCCGCTGCAAAGGCAGCCAGCTCTGGGGGGGAACGTAGCAGTGCAGCGCAGGACAGGAGGGCATCGCTGCGGTGCAGCGGCTCAGCATCTCAGTGCGGGCATTAAAAACAGCCCCAGCCATGGGCAGCTGGGAGCCAGCAGCAGAACGGGTTTTGAGCACCATCGCATCGCGAGGTTTGCTGCGGACGTGGGCTAAACCCTGGCAGGTGGGGAGCCACGCTGCCAGGGCCCGTGTAGAGCCTGGTGCTAGCCGATGTCCCGGTCCGGGCGAGGGAGGTTGTGTGTGTGTGTGTGTGATGAGGAGCAGGGGCCACTCCAGAGCCAAGCTCCCCACTTCCCGCAGGGAGGAAGGCCGGGCTCCTTCTCCACCCTCCAGCTCAGGTCACGCAGGAGGGCTTGGCCCTGCTCTCTGCGCCTTATCACCCTCTGATCTCTGGATGAGTTAATGGATGGGGCGGGAGGGAGACGGAGCAGCTGCGCTCCCAGCCAGCGCTCTCCCGGCCCCCCTGGGGAACTGCAGCCCAGGCGCTTTGTCAGCTAAGGCCCTGATTTCTTAACACCGAATTGTCTCCTGAATATTTCATGCTGCTTTTAGCAGCCGGTGGCTGGGGCCACACCTTGGGCCTGGAGCATGGGGGCAACAGAAGCACCGTTAGTGAAAGGAAAGCCGAGGCAAACTTTTTCCTACATAAATGATTCGGCATTATCTGCTCTCCTGAGTCTGGTGGAGGTTTGGGGACTGGTGGCCTTTATGTGGGACCAGTCCAGCCCATAAAGTTCGGCCTGGCCCCATATAGGGAGCTCGCACAAGGGGCGGCTGGGCTCGCCCGCGGGTGGTAGTAGGAGGTATTGATCTCCCCCCCACATCTGTCTCCTATCGATTCTGGGTGGGCTGCTCCTCTCCTCACTGGCTCTTTTAGATCAATGCAGGGAAATGGCCTGGCGCAGACCTGCCATGTAACACGTGAAGTCCTGTGTTGCCCTTGGTAAGGCACCCTGGCTCTGCCTGTTTGCCTTGTGCAGAGGGCTCAGTGGCTGCAACGAGCCATTCATCTGGTCCAGAGATGGGCCACCTGTCCAGCCCGGTGCAGGATGAAACCCCAGGCAGTCAGAGACCCCAGGGCTGGGGTTAACCTCAGATCCCGGTTAGGGACTCAGCCAAGTCAGGTAGGCATCATGCGCCCGTGTAGGGCGTTCACTGCCATGTACGTGGCCAGGACTTGTGCACACAGCTCCACACGTTCGTATGCACACGCAACCCCAGACCCATCTGCACACGCACCTGGACCCGTGCACACGAACGCAGGCCCAGGCATGCTCCCTGGCATGCATGGGCACAGGCACGTGCGAGCTGGCTCGGGGCAGGTCCATGCTGCGTGGCAGGGACTGCTCTGCAGCCGCAGGCCTTAGTGCACAGACAGCGACTTCTTGGGGCTGACTGCAGCCTGGTCCCAGTGCCCTGCGGGGGCTGCGTGCCTGCAGTGCTCCCTGTTCGTGTGTTGTGGGAGGGCTAAGAGCAGAGCTCCCTGAGCGGCGGAGGGAGGGACCCGCGCCTTCCTGCGGTCGGGCCCAAAGCTCCCTTCTACACCCCCTGGGTTTCTCAGTCTTGCCTCCTCCCCACTCTCCCCACTGCCAGCCCCAAGGGCTTTTGCAGGAGGAACACACATGCACTCGAAGCCCTGAGCCTGCCCCTCCAGGGCAACCCCCCAGCCAGCACGTGGGGCCGATCCCCGCCAGCTCAGACCATGCCGACAGGCACCGGAAGAATGAATTTATTATGAGGCGTTTCAGGCCACAGAGATCAGCTGAGCATCATGTGGCGTGTGTGTGTGTGTGCATGTGCGTGCGCATGCGTGCAAGCAGCGTGGCTAGGGACTGCTAATGTGTTAACCCATTTCCCAGAGAGGAGTGTATGTGTGTGCGCGCGTGCGTTCAACCAGCGTGGCTAGGGACTGCTAATATGCCGACCCGTTTCCCAGAGAGGGAGCGTGTGTGTGTACAAGCAGCATGGCTTGGGTCTGCTAATATGCTAAAACATTTCCCAGGAAGAAGTGTTTACATGCGTATCTGTGAAGGTGTGTGCGTGCATACAAGCAGCAAAGCAGCATGGCTAGGATTGCTCATATGCTAACCCATTTCCCAGGAAGAAGTAGTGTGTGTGTGTGAGATGTATTTGAAGGGGTGTGTGTATACAAGCAGCAAAGTAGCATGGGTGGGGGCTGCTAATACTCTAACCCATTTGTCATAGAGAGGGGTATATATGTATGTGTGTGTACATGTGTACACAGGCATTGTGGCTAGGGACTGCTAATATCCTAACCCATTTCCCAGAGAGGGGTGGTGTGCGTGTGTGAGTGCGAGTGAGTGTGCATGGACAGGCAGCCTGGCTAGGCCCTACTAGTCTTCTGCCCCATCCCCTGGGGAAGGAGCGTGGGGGTGGGGGAGCAGGCCCGGCTCGCCTGCCCGGCTCTGGGGCGTCCTTTATTTGTTCACAAACATTTCTTCCTCCCGTAATGAAAAATTACCGAGAGGGGTGATTAGGAAATTCAGCCGCGGAGGCGCGCCTGTGACTGAATGTGGGAGCCTGCTGCGCCGTGCCGACCAGGGTGTAATTACCCCAAGGGGGGTTGTCAAGGGGGAAGGGGCGGGATTGGTGCTTGATCGGGGACCCAGCAGAAAATTCATCTAAGCTATTAGCTTGTAATTACAGAGCACCGAGGTAGCAGGCCTGAGGTCTGGTGTCTGAGAAGAGCCAGGGATGAAAGGAAGGAGTAATTATGGAATCCGCAGGAGGCAGGCAAAGTGCTGATTAGTAATGCTTCTTGAACCATTTATTGGCCATGGGGGTGGGGTGGGACACAGATACCATATTTAATAGACTAGAGGAGGCTGGCTTCCCAGCTCAGGCAGACGGGCTGTGCTGCTGGGCGGGCAGGGGTGCAGGGAGCCCAGGTCAGAGGAGAGTTCCCTGGCAGTCCACCAAGTGACTTGGGAGCGGGAAGGACCTGCCCTGCACGGTGCAGCTGCCTGTGCCCCGTGACCTGCGCTTGCAGGGCCTGCTTGGGCTCCTGTACCCATGCACCCTACGGGGTATGTCGAGACCCAGCCAGCTGGAGCCAGGCAGACAGGACACCTCTCTTGCGTGCCGTCATGCCCATACCCCCTTCCCACAGCCATCTCGGCTCCCCCCGGCTCCGGCGTGTACAGTCCCAGGCAGGGGACCCCCGCCGCAGAGGCCACCCCCACAGCCCTCATCCATCACGGCCCCGCGCGCCGAAGATTTTATTCCCAGCTGTTAGTATAATGAATTTACATGAGCTGATCATGTCGACAAGGCTCCAGTCAATGGCTGAAAGCGCTGAAGTTAATAAATGCCTGTATAATGAGGGCAGAGGCGAGCGGGGGGCAGAGGAGAAGGGACAGAGCGCCGCAGCTTGCTCCCGGTCCCCTGGGGCCACGGGGGCCAAAGATTAATCAATGCTGAGTGGTGCTCTGGCACCCCGATGCTCCCCTGCCTTCTCCATGCCACAGCCGGCTCGGCCCTGTCCTCTTGCGGCGCGGCGATCCTCCTCCTCGGAGATGCTGTGATGGCTGCTGTGCCGTTTCGTGCCTTCCAGAGCATCTCCCCACCCCACGCACGTACGAAGGGCCGCGGGGCAGGGCAGCTGCCTTGGTCCCGGGTCTCCCCCAGCTGACACCCCATTGCTCAGGGCAGCAGGGGGTCCCTAGAGACCTGCGAGAGGCGGAAGGGATGTCCTGTCCCGTTGCAGTGGGTTTCTTATGAGCAAAGGCACGGTGGGCTGGTACCTTAGAGGCTAACTGGTTCAGAGAGCTTTCATAGGCAGCAGCCTGCTTCCGTAGATATGGAGGCACTTGCAGAAAGCTGCGGTTTTGGGGAGGGCTTTAGTTCTGCTAGGCTTTTCCTTCCCCCCCATGTTCGAAATTCATGCCGTGTCCGGCTTCATGGGGTCTGGTTTGGGTGCAGAGCCAGCGGCTCCGCGGCCTTGCCCCGTCCAGCGCTCCAACGATCAGCGAACGCGCTGGCGAAAGGAAGTCTGTGTGAAAGCGTCGGCGCTACACCCGGCCATGCACACACTCCTCCATGGGCCAGTCGCGTGCCCTCGGCGTGCAAGCTGAGCCAAGCAGCTCTCAGATTTGACACAACCGCTGTGTCTGAGGCCTGGCGGTGTTGTGACAGACACAGACAGGACCTTAGCTTCCAGCCTCCCGGGTTTTACCTGGAAACACGGGGCTGTTTGGGGAGAAAAGGCCGGGGGAACTGGACAAAGTACTTTGTGAGGGCTGGAGATGAGGGGTGTTTAGCAAGGGCTTGTGCCCGTGTAGTGGGAGAGGACAGCGGGGTTTGAAGGCGCCTGGGCCTGGCCCATGGGCAACCGGTGCCTCCTGAATCTGGGGGCACCAGGCCACCGATGGGGGTAGAGGGGGCCCCCAGCAGCCAATTGCCGAGCCAGCGGTGAAACCAGAAATGCACTTCCAGTTTCACAGCTGGCACTTCCAGGGGTGCACGGCCAATCTCGGGGGTGCACGTTCACCCGCGTCACGCGTGCACCCCCTACGCGTCGCCAGTGCCCCGGTCTGGTTTTCCTTGCTCCCTTGAGGAGGAAGCTTGGTCAGACGAGTTGTCCCGCACCCCGCTTTGGCTTCATACCCACCTGCCCTGTCATCTCCCCGTGTGCCCCTGCTCTCGTGTGGGGGCCTGGCAGTGCCTCCTGCCCCGTGCCCACCCGCGGAGGGGAAGCGCTAATTTTAGCTTGGTGTTAATGAAGCTGCTCATTGGAAATGCTATTTGCAGTGAACTGACATCAGCAGCGCGGTTGCAAAGGCTCCGAGCCCCGGAGCATCCAGTGCCAACGTGACGGAGGGCGTACGCCCACCCCGCCGGGGCAAGACGGCCTCTGCTCCGCTCAGGCCATTTTTCCCCTCGTCCCTGAGGCTCAAAGCTTTCCCGGGCGGCAGGGGGGCTGCGGGGCTCGGTAGGCACAGCTTTTGGGTGTCGGACCCCCGGCCGGAGCAGCACCGGGGCTCAGCCGGGGGCAGCCCTGCCAGAGCCCAGCGAAGGGTCGAGCGCCCGGATCAGTGCCGCCTGAGACGCGCTCAGTGCGCTGACAAAACACCACTGTTATCTAAAAGCAGCCCTGGCTATTACCGATCAGCTGGGGCCATGTGACTGAGCAGCAGCTGTTAGGCCGAGAGTGTCAGCTTGTTTTCTGCGGGCAACAGTGCCTGTGTGCTGTTGCTTTGTTAGATAAGCTCCCGGGCGCTGGCGGGGAAGAATGGGGCTTCCCTGAGCCCTCGCTCCCGCTCGCTTTTATCGGCACCCCCGTCCCGCGGATGCCGCCCGTCGTCCTGCTCTCTGTAAGCGCTCGACTCTTGCCGGGGCTGGGGGTCTCTTGGGGGACGGGGTTTGCCCCCCGAGACGGTCTCAGCGCCTCCCTTCTCGCCCCGGAGAGCTGAGGCCGCGGGGGTGGAAGAGGCGGCGCGGGATCTTTCCCCCTCCTTCCCTGCATTAAAGGCTGAAAGTCCAAGGGCTCGTCGTGGCGTTGGGCTGCAAATGCACGCCGGAGCTGACTCTGCCGCGGGGCGTGGGCTGCCCTGCTCTTGGCTTTTCTCCTTCCCCCCCCTTTCCTTTCCCTTCCTGCATGGCTCCGGGAAAGTTTGCAGCTCGTGATGCAGGCGGGGTCTGAATGAGGCGCGTGGGGCTGGGGATGGTTTGGTCTTTGGGGCAGCTCTGGAAGAGGGGTGCCACTTGCCTCCCGGGTCAAATCAGGGGGGAAGGTGGGGAGAGTACAGCTTGTGAGTGTGCCCCAGCACCAACCGAGGGGGGGGTGGTGTGTGTGTGCGCATACAAGCAGCAAAGCAGCGTGGGCAGGGCCTGGGATAAGCCCGTCCCCTGGGGATGGAAATTCGTGGCTTCTTGTCTCCCCTAAATGACTGAAGGTGTTTGTTCCCCTGCCAGAGCTTCTGAGCACCAGGACAACCCCCCCCGGGGAGCCGGGCCCATTCACACTGGGATCTCTACCAAAACTCAGGAGCCACCTCCCAGCAAAGCCCAGTGGCTGGCACCTTGGGGTAGGGCACCAGAGGGCAAGCTGGGAGCCTCCACTTGGGGTCTGGCAGCTGTGTGCCATTCTCTTTGCCCCCCACTTCCTTGTGTGTAACATGGGGGAGATTTTTGCACGGCGCTTCTTGCCCCTGTTGCTGGAAAGGGGCTGTGTCGCTGCTGGTGGCAGATGGGTTGCTCCGTGGCAGCATCTTGCCCCAGCCCTGGTTTGTTGGTGACCTCTGCTCCGCTGACCCGGGCTTGTTCTTATCCTTGTTGCAGGCATGAGCCATGAGCCAAAGTCGCCTTCACTAGGAATGCTCTCGACAGCGACCCGGACCACAGCCACCGTCAGCCCCCTCACCCCTTCCCCTCTCAATGGCTCGCTGGTGCCCAACGGCAGCCCCGCCGCCAACAGCACTTTGTCCGTCCAGTCTGCGCCTTCGTCCAGCTTCGCCGCCGCGCTGCGCAAACTCGCCAAGCAAGCAGAGGAGCCCCGAGGTAAGAGGGGAACCGGGGGGTCAGCCGGGGCGCAGGGGGGTGGCCCTGAGCCCAGCATCCAGCTGCCACGGTTCAGGTCCTGCCGGCTGAGCGCTCATGCTGGTGAGGGCTGGATCCTGCTAGAACTCAGCACCACCACAGGCCACCCCGGCGAGCCTCAGGCTCCAGGGTGATTCGGTGCGAGGGTCAGGAAGGGCTTCCCTCTCCACCTCATACACAGCACGTGCTGGAAGAGGGGAGCGCTGAGGACCCAGGATCGTGCAGTTCTGCTTTTCCTGAGCATCGCTGACCCCAGCATCTCGTAGCTCTTTGCAAACCTGGCTCACAAACCGCTTCTCACGGTGACACAGCTGCCCTTGGTCCTGGAGCCGAGAGGCAGCCACTTCTGGGGTGGAACACCGCAGGATCGTTCAGCAAGGGCTGAGATGCGACTGCCTCTGGGGTTGCGCATGGCAGCTTGTTGGCAGCATGTGGCCTTGCTGCACAGTAAAAGAAAGGAGCCTTTTTCTAACTGGATGGGGGCGGGGGCCCATGCAAAGGACTCTCAGGGTCATTGGTGCTGTCCCATAGGAAGGGGTTATGTGCCCGTTACCCTGGCATCTGGCCACAGCCCTGTTACTCCAGTCAGTACAAGCTCCTGTTTGGGCAGCAGCAACCACATGCCCCTGGACCTGCTCCCACTGTCATTTAAACCCTGCCCCATGTTAACCCTGCGGGCGCCCTGCCCTGGAGGTCAGGTGCCCTTGGGCTCTGGCCAGCTCACACGGAAAGCATGTGCTGCGGCTGGGACACCATGTGAGGAACAGCGTGTCAATGCACCGAGCACCGCCTGGCCTGGGCAGGGGCTTCTGGATGGAGGAGGGTGCAGGGCTTGCTCTGGATCACAGTCAGCTTTGATAATATAACCCCTCTCCCTGCCATGGCCAGGGCCTCCGGGAACGATGCTATGCCTGGCTTTGCAGGCTTCCCTGGGCTGCGATCCCAGGTGCTTCAGGCTGGATCCTGCCTGGGGTCAGCTCAGAGGCTCTTTGCTAGCCTCTTGATACCCCCCTGGCGAAGAGGACACCCCCTGCCCTGGCAGTGGCAGGAATCCTAGACAGATGCTTTGCTGTGGCCAGGGATAAGGAGAACCAGCAGGGTCTTTGCTTTCCACACTGCAAAGGGCATAACCCAAGCAGGGATCTTCTGCGTGCGCCTCCCCTGGCCAGGCCTCTGGATCTGTCAGCTGAGAGTGCACAAACCTGCTTTTCCACTGGTAATTCTCCCCCTAGCTGGGGAGGCATGGGGGAGGAGATAAAGAGGTCAGGGCAGGCAGCTTAGGGGTGTGAGACTGAGAAATAGCCTGAAAAGAGCATCAGTCTCCAGGCAGACTAGGTTCTTTGGGTAAATCTGATCTATTTTGTTATCAGTCTCCAGGTGCATTTATCAAGATAATCAACTATTTTTGCATATGGAAATCTCAGGGCTTTACACACACCAGTGGCTGCACATTCCTCTAGCCCCTTACTTGCTATGTCGGCACCCAGCAGCCCAGGGGGGCATTCAGGGTGAATGCAGACCAGGGGCTGGTATCCTGGGTACAAAGCATGGTGCCCGCTGCGTGCCAGGAGAGGCAGCCTGTTCACGACTCTGCCAGCAGGTGCCCCAGGCTTTACTGACTCAGACTGGCCTGGGGCTCAGCCCCAGGGGGACAGGAATCCTGCCAGTCCGTGCAGCAGGCTTTACCCTGTCCTGGGGGGCTGGGCATCCTGCCTGACCTGCCCTTATTCTGTTTGCATTGGGCAGGTAGCTTTGGAGGGCAAGCCAGGGACAGGCTGCATCTCAAGATGCTGGCAAGGCTTGTCCATATTTTAGCAGGCAAAAGCCACCTCCAACAAGTGCAGCATCGAGACCTGGCAGTGTGACCAAGGATCTCCTCCTCCTCTCGGGATCTCTCTGCCCTTTAGGTAGAGAAAGCCAGCCTGAATGCACAGCCAAGAAGGGCCAGGACACGCAACACACTAATACCAGAGCAGGCGGGACCAGGCAGACCAGTTCCCTTGGAGCAGGCATCACCCTTTTCCTCTGCACTATGGCTACACCCCGCTGCTGGGTTTGCCCTCAGCAAAGACCTGCCCTGGGCTGGAAGCAAACACATGGTGCTTACCCCAGGGGAATTTTACCCCTGGCTTTTCCCTGGAGAGCTCTGCACTCCATCCCAACACCATTCACAAGTGCAGAGCGCTGCGTCACGTGCCCTCTTGCTCACACCACCAGTAGGGCAGGTTATGCCTGCATAAATGCCTGGCTGTAGCATGTCACCTCCCCGGGGTGCTGGGAGCTGCTCTGAGCTGGGAGTAGGATCCCAGCTGGTTTTGGAGGGCGTTGCCAAACCCTCCGTGGGACCGGAGCATGGGAGAGGTGCTCAACAACTGGCTGGCACCCGTGAGCAGGGATGTTGAGTCAGCTGGTGCTGCCAGAGTTAGCTCCTAGGGACCAAGCTGGCAAAGGGGGCAAAGCTGGAGCAGAAGGTGCTTGGCTCCGGGACCCACAGGGAGGCTGTCACTGTGGAAGGGGTGGGTCCCATTCTGTCCCAGCCGGCTCTCTCCGTGGTGCCCAGCACCACGTCCGCCCCCATCCCCCTATCCCCTTCAAAGCTGCCATCTCCCGCCCCCTCCCTCCATCTCCTGCCTCTCTGGCGGAAAGCTCCCTCTTTATTTTTAGCCCTCGGATGGCGTTCGCTCTTGCCGCCGTTTCACGGGCTAATGTCTTTCCTCGGCGTCGTGTCTCGAGGGGGCAGTTTAGAAATTCAATTCAGACGGAGTAATCCAAATGCCGTCTCATTTGCCGCGCCCCGAGAGGAAGCACGGGGAGAAGAGAGTCTGTCCTTCCCCGCAATGGGCTGCTTCGCTTCAGTGCAATGTGATTTTTCCTAAGGCTCTGAAATGTGTTCGTGCACCCGCCGAACTGCCCTGCTAAATAACAGAGTCAGCGCCGGCTGGGCGCCGGCGCCAGGAGACGCACGGCTGAGTATTTGTCTCCGTAATGGGCTATTTCACGGGAGCCCAGCCCGACGGAGCACATGGCCCCAGCAGGAGGATGGAGGGTGCGACTGTGGCAGGCTCCAGGCTTGGAGACGTGGCCCAGGAGAACAAAGGGCGCGAAGGACCTGCTGGAGGGTGGAGCAGGCGGGCTGGATCATGCCCGCACGCGCCCCTGGGATGGCAGCGCTGTAGCGACGGGTCTCGGACCCGGGATGCAGGGTGACAGAGGCCTGCCAGCCATCCTAACACATCTCCCAGTGGGTTGTGAGTGCGACTTGCTCCCAGCTGGGCTGGGAGTGGGGGGCGCAGAGCAATGCATCCATGCCTTGTTGCGGGGTAAGGAGGCTTCTCTAGGTGTCACGGCGCCATTTCTCTCTCCCAGGTGGGACCCTTGCGGGGCCGGCATCTCTGTCGGTAGCCAGAGCTCCCGTTGGGAGCCGCGCCAGTTGCCTGTGGGTCTCGTAGGGATGGAGTGGCAGCTCCCAGCCTGACCTGCTAATCCTGGATCACTGCGGTGCTGATCCTATTAGGGGAGCGCTGCCTCTTCCGAGCGCCCAGAGCCAGGGGGCCGGTTTGCAGAGCCGGCGGGGCAGAGGTGATACCCCTGCAGGCGCAGGGGACTCAGCACTGTCAGCTGCCCGGTGCCACTCTCCCAGCCCCTCCTGGGCTGCGCAGCATTTCCTGGTCGGCAGCCCATCTGGTATGCGGGGCGAGCTGATTTTCTTCTTTCTGCTCCCGTCACAGTGAGAACACGGCTTGGCGCTCGGGAAGGGCAGGCGGCTCTGGAGGGAGGGCGGGCGGTGCGGGATGGGGCTGGGGGGGTCCAGGCTGCAGCGTCCATCACTATGCCGCACTTCCCAGCGCCTAGGGCCGGCAGGTGAACCGTTGAGCAGAATCAAAGGGTCTGATCAGACCTTGAGACGTCGGGGGGAGATGGATCACCACGGGAGAGGATTAGCCGATAATGAAGGTGGAAATTACCTGTCCTCTCCGAGGAGCGCATTAATCACACACGCAGACCCTTCTTGGCAGAAAGGGAGCCGCTCGCGGGGGTGGCAGCCCCTGCCCCATGCTGGCTCCCGCTCACGGGGAGAGGAGAATCAATTGTGGGATGCGATGGATGCCCCCCCGGACCCCCCTTCCCCGCGCAGCCCCGTCTCCCTGCTTAGCCCTTCAAATGCAGCATTAGCGGATGGTGACATTGATTTCCCGATGCTCGAGTTTTCTCTCCCGAGCTCCCGCTCCCCTCGCGTATGCCGCCGCTTTCCCCACCCCGGCCGCGCACAAATGCCGGGCCCGGCAAATTGGGCTCCTAATGAAAAGCCACATTTTTTCCCCCTGTTGATTTAGATTTAACTACTGTATAATTTGATTGCCAAATCCTTCCTTATCGTCGGGTTTCTCCGCCTGCGTGGCTCTCTGAGACGGCTCGTCTTCCAGACGTGTGATATCTGAGATTAGGGTGGGGGGAGAATGGGGGCTCGGCGATAGGAAGGGGAGGGGGGTGATGGGTGCCGGCTCTCCCTTCACCAGGGGGCCGAGTCGGCTGGTTTTGCAGTCACCGACGCTGGACCCGGCTGCCGCGTTCTCCTGGACGTGCCTGGGATCACGTTTGAAAGGCTCAGGCCCTAATGGGTCTGCATGAAGCCGTGGCAGGATCCAGCCCTGGGGTCCTTTGCTTTCCAACCCCAGATTAGCACGGCAGCATTGCCAAAGCCTGGAGGCTGGGAAAGGAGGGCTGTGCACGGGAGTAGGTCCTCGGGCATAGCTGGGTGTGGGCAGGCACGCGGTCCATGAACACCTGCTTTGTCTCTGGAGGCCCAAACTGGGTACAAGGCGCTGGGTGCGAGCCCAGCCACATAATCCCCAACCACGAGCTACACAGGGGATTTGGGCTGGGATTTTCTTTCTCCTGGTCAACAGCTCAATACAAAACACAGGGAACAACAAGGGCTGGGCAGGGGCATGGTGCCCAGCAGAGATTAGAGCGACACACTTCCTCCCCCGTCTTTTGAGGGGGGCACGTGGGCTCAGAGGGGCAGGAGCCAGTTCCTAGGAGCAGGGGGCTGCTTTGCGTGGCTCTTGGGATCAAATTGGTGCAAATTGAGCTCTCCGAGTTCAAAGTGTGTGCAATGAGGTTTGCAGTGTGGAGCGAATCTGACACCCAGGAGGCTGCAGAGACGCTCTCCGGACCCCAAGGCCCCTCCTGTCTCTCTCGGGGGCTCCAGCAATTCAGTGTTTGTCCATGCTGCGGTCTCCTGGGGACGACTTTGGCCTGGTTCCCCTCCCACCCTGCATCTCCCTTTGGGTTGTAGGTCGAAGTTTGGGCAGTGTCTTAGGTGTGTGTGTATGTGGGTAGTCTCAGGTGAAGCAACAGGGTCAGCCCTTACAAATCACAGTGACTGCCTTGGGTCGGCAGGCTCTGAGTTGCGACTACATCGGGCAGCCCCCAAATAGATGTATGCTTTATTCTTCGAGAGCGAGCAACGTGCACGCCCTCCCAGCCTGGCCTGTCCTGCTCAGGCTGGCTGAGCCCTGAGTCCCTGGGGACGGAGAAGGAGTTTTGCTGCTTTCATTCTGCCTGTCAAGCTCCCCTTCCCCCATGTAGGCCCTGCTTCCAACCCGGATTTGCTGGTATTGGCCTGAGGGCTGCTTTCACCCAGGCTGGTAACCCCCACACACAATTTGGCTGCATCCTTGTTGATGCTCCTCCAGTGCCTTCCCAGTCATTGAATCCCAGATAATGAGAGCTGGGAGACCTCAGGAGGTCCCATCCAGTCCAACCCCCTGCTCCAAGCAGGACCAGCCCCAACTACATCGCCCCAGCCAGGGCTTTGTCTACCCGGGGCTTCAAAACCTCCAAGGATGGAGAGTCCACCACCTCTCTGGGTAATTTGTTCCAGTTTTGTACAACGCTCCTAGGGAGAAAATTCTTCCTAATATCCAACCTAAACTCCCCTTGCTGCACCTGGAGCCCATTGCTCCTTGCTCTGCCATCTGCCCCCACTGAGACCAGTCCAGCTCCACCCTCCTTTGAACCCCCCTCAGGTACATGAAGGTTGCTATTAAGTCCCCTTCCAGTCTCCTCTTTTCTAGACTAAATAAGCCCAGTTCCCTCAGTCTTTCCTCACCAGTCATGCCCCCCAGCCCCCTCACCATTTTCATTGCCCTCTGCTAGACTGTCTCCCTTTTATCCACATCCTTTCTGTAGTGGGGGGGGCCTAAAACTGGACACAGGCCTCCAGATGTGGCCTCCCCAGTGCTGAACAGAGGGGAATAATTACTTTCCTGGACCTACTGGAGGCACACTGACCCATGCAGCCCAGGATGCCATTAGCCTTCTTGGCACCAAGGGCACACTGCGGGCTCATATCCAGCTTCTTGTCCCCTGTCCCCCCAGGTCCTTTCCTGCAGAGCTGCTGCCCAGCCTGTCAGCCCCCGACCTGTCTTGGTGCATGGGATTGTTCCCTCCTAAGTGCAGGACTTTGCACTTGTCCTTGTTGAACCTCATGAAATCCCTTTTGGCCCAACCCTCCAATGTGTCCAGGTCACTCTGAATCCTAGCCCTGCCCTCCAGTGCATCTACTGCTCCCCCAGCTTGGTGTCACCTGCAGACTTGCTGAGGGTGCGCTCCATGCCATCGTCCACATCGTTAATGGAGACATTGAAGAAAACCAGCCCCAGGACCAACCTAGTGGGCTGCACTTGATACTGGCTGCCAACTAGGCATTGAGCCGTTGATTACTACTCCCTGAGCCCGATGCTCCAGCCAGTTTTCTATCCACTTTACAGTCCATTCATCCAGCCCGTACTTCCTTAGCTTGCCTGCATGAATGCTGTGGGAAACCATATCAAAAGCCTTGCTAAAATCAAGGTACACCACATCTGCCGGCCTCCACACCTCCACAGAGCCAGTCATCTCATCAGAGAAGGTGATCAGGTTGGTCATGCCTGACTTGCCCCCGGTGAATGCGTGTTCCTAATCACCTCCTTCTCCTGCAAGTGCTTAGAAATGGATTCCTTAAGGATCTGCTCCATGATTTTTCCAGGGACTGAGACGAGGCTGACCGGTCTGTAGTTCCCTGGATCCTCCTTCTTCCCTTTCTTAAATACGGGCACTGTGTTTGCCCTTTTCCAATCATCTGGGACCTCTCCTGATCACCGTGACTTTTCACAGATGATGGCCAATGGCTCTGCAATCACATCAGCCAACTCCCTCAGCCCCCACCGCCCCATGGACCTGTACACATCCAGCTTTTCTAAATAGACCCTAACCTGGTCTTTCACCTGCGAGGGCTGCTCACCTCCTCCCCAGACTGTGCTGCCCGGTGCGGCAGTCCGGGAGCCGACCTTGCCTGTGAAGACTGAGGCAAAAAAGACATTAAGCACTTCAGCCTTTTCTGCATCCTCTGTCACCAGGTTGCCTCCCCGTTCAGGAAGGAACCCACGCTTTCCCTGATCCTCCTCTTGCTACCGATACGCTTGTAGAAACCCTTCTGGTCCCCCCTCCCATCCCTTGCTAGCTGCGACTCCAGTTGCGCTTTGGCCTTCCTGACTTCATCCCTGCATGCCTGAACAAAGCTCTTATATTCTCCCCTAGTTATTTGTCCAAGTTTCCACTTCTTATAAGCTTCCTTTTTGTGATTTAGTTTCCTGGAGAGTTCCTTGCTGAGCCAAGCTGGTCTTCTGCCATACTTGCTAGTCTTCCTGCACGTCGGGATGGTTTGTTCTTGCACTCTCAGGAAGGCTTCTTTCAAGTCCAGCCAGCTCTCCTGGACCCCTCTCCCCCTCGCTCTGGCTTCCCAGAGGATCCTGCCCATGAAGTCTCGCAGTTCGCTTTTCTGAAGTCCAGGGTCCTCACTTTGCTGCTCCCCATCCTTCCTTTCTTCAAGATCCTGAACTCAAGTCATCTCATGGTCATGGCTGCCCAAGATGCCATCCACTACTACATTTCCCACCAATTAATTCGATCAAAAAGGGCACAGCCCCTAGTTGGCCGCTCCAGCATTTGCACTAGAAAGTTGTCCCCGGTGCTCTCCAAAAACTTCCTGGCTTGCCCGTGCATTGCTCTCTTGCCCTCCCAGCAAATGTTGGGGGGGTCGAAGTCCCCTGTGAGAGCCAGTCCTCATGCACTCCCCCAGAGGGACAGACAAGCCCTCCCACAATTTGCTAAGGAGGAGTCCTAGAGTGGCGCAGCTCCCCGCTGCACTAGGAACTATGGGATAGGCCCCCAGAAGCTGGAGGAGCCCGGCACTGGTGCAGGCACAGGCACTCGGGTACGGCTCGCGGCCAGGCCCTGCTGGGAGCACCCCCGGGAGTCCTGACTCCTACCCCCCGCCGTGCCCTTGGCACAGGAGCAGGAAGGCGGACAGTGAGTCACCTCTTAACCCGGAAGCGTCGCTGCTGTG
Source organism: Crocodylus porosus (assembly GCF_001723895.1). Lineage (NCBI taxonomy): Eukaryota > Metazoa > Chordata > Crocodylia > Crocodylidae > Crocodylus > Crocodylus porosus. Next base: position 37,185,949 of record NW_017728915.1, on the reverse strand, counting down.
GACATTCACGCTCGGGCCAGCCACGAGGCCGCTTTGTCACGTGACTCCGGCCATCGCAGTGCCGGGTGCGAGTTCAAACCACCCCGCGGCCCTGTTTTTGGCCGGCCAGAAACCTGTCTCGTTTCTCGTTTCGAGTTCCTCCCTGCAAGGAGGAGCAGCGGGGGGGTAGCTCGGCGGCACAAAGGAGGCACCGAGGCCTCATCAGCTGATTGCTTTGTACGCTCCCGGGTCTGGCTTGCTCCCCCCAGCCCCCCTTCGGGGTCTCAGCTGTTAATTACATTTGCCTGTCAGCCTCGCCTGCTAATCTGCTATCACCGAGCGGAAAGCGGGAGGTCAAACAACAAAGGTGACACCGTCACACTGCGCCTCTTGTCATCTCCAATCCAGATTAGTCTCATTGACTAACTCCTGGCTGAATACCACCAGTTAATTATAACGATCACAAACCCTCCCGTTTAAAGCCACACAGCGAGAATTAAGGTTCTGAAGTAAGACTTTAGCTTCATTAATTGCCCGGCTCATTGTGATGGTATTGATTGTTAACGCTATCGCGTGGTGAGTAATGGCTTCCCAGCTCAGAGGGGATTAGGCTGCTAATTGTTGTTGGCCTTGCGCTGACAAGATAGACTTCAGTGGGTGTCAAATCCGTATCGGCTGCTTCCTTTGTGGTGGGCAGCCTTTCTCTCCCCGATTCTCGCCGCTCTCGAAAATGAAAGCAATTCGAAGCGACTCAGGAATAATTAATAAGGCAGATTCACGCGCAGCGCCGCTCCCCGCCTGGACGTGGTGGGATTGCTGCTCCGCTCACCCTTCCCGCCTCGCTCCTTCCTCCGGCTGACCGGGCCAAGTCCGCTGGACTCCGCATTGGGTGAACCGTTGCCTCTCTGCTCCTCTTGTGGGACTCGCACTCCCGTCCCTGTTGCACTCTCCGTCTCGGAGGAGCTCGCTTCGGCTGGCGCGCCTGGCCAAAAGCATCCCACCATAGGGTTAGGGTGTAGGCTGAGGGTCTGGCACCCGGTGAAAGCCCAGGGGGATTTCATTCCTCATTACCTGATGGCAGTGTCATTACATAGTAGTTCCTGAGATCTTGAGCCCTTTGCACGAGGTTCCCCCCTCCAAGGAGAGCTTTCCATAGGCCTATGAGCAAGGTGAGTGCGGTAGGGTTTGCACAGCAGCGATGGACAACCCTTGTTGGAGCTCAGCTCTCGCTGGGGTCGTGGGACCCTCTCATCTCCTAATGCTGGGACCAGACTCGGTGGTCTGGAAGGTCCTTCCCATCTGAGCTGGGGCTTTCTTTGCCCTCCTGAGAGTGCACTACGCCTCCAGGCCCATTTTCTGTATTGGGGGGCGTGAAATAACACAGGGCTGGCACCAGTCCCATGCCCAGAGCTCAGGAGCTGCTTGTGGACCAGGGAGCGGGACCGACGCAGGAGAGCAGGAATGACATTCAACCCTTCCTTGCTGGCGTCAGCGCAGCCCAGGAGAGCAGCGACGGGACGGTCCCCGGCAGGCCGGGAGCGCTCTGGCTATCGGAGTGAGGACCGATCTGCACACTTGGACCAAATGCTCTGTAGGCATCAAAGATGCCCACCAGGCAGGTTTGCATCTTTGCACGACCAGAAAACTCGGCCCCTTGTTGGCTGCCTCTGCAAAGGCCGGAGGGGCTCGAGGGCTGAATGAACCCTTTTGCATCCAGAATCAGTCCTGGTAGGCTGGTACCAGCCCTGGCAGGGCATCGTGGCCTGTCTTGCTGCTACCCAGGTGGCCTCGGCTTTCTCGAGCCCCACCGTGCCTTTCAGGAGCGCAGAATCTCAGCCCTTCCCAAGCAGTTTCACGCGCTGGGACCTCGCGGTGTGGTGCTGGATGAGGGCCTAGCTAGCATCCTGTTTGTATGGCTGCTCCAGCCTTTCTCCGCTCTGTGCGCGGCGCTCGCTACTTTAATTCCATTTCAGAGCTTTTATTTTTGCCTTGCAAATATCACCCGCCTCCCCGGGGCGGGTGTAATTTAAAATACAGATGTATTATGCAAATAATGCCAGAGCTGTGCCCCAGGGTTGCAGAGACCGCCGCCGCGTTCCCTCCTCGTGTCTCCGAGCGCTGCGGCTCGCTCGGGGGGACGTTTGCGGCCACGGCTGCAAGAGGCGGCCAATTCCTCTTGAAAGAAAGCGGTCACCGTCACAGGGCATCGGGCCCCCGGGCAGCACGCAGCGATCGGCCTCCTTCTTGGCTCGCGGCGCCACGCCGGTTGGGTTGGAAGAGCTGGGGGGAGGTATCCTGGAGCTGAGCCTCTCTCCAGCTCTTCTTTCTCCTTCCTGCGTGGCTGCTGCTCGAGTCTTATTTAGCGACCCCTGACTGGTTCCCTGAAGAAATTTGCTGGGAGTATTTGGCTGAACGGATGACTTACACAACCCCTATTAGACCGGAGAGGGGGTCACCTGAGTATAATAGCATCACAAGCTGAGCTGCCCTGCCCTGGAGAAGTGCTGCAGCACGGAGGCAGGCAGCTTCTCACCCTGTTATTCTTCGAGTGCTCCTGATGTCCCTGGCACGGACAAACCCGGTGCCTTGGAGAAGGAAGTATTGCTTTATATGGCCGGTTACCAGCCGCAGGGGGCGGCAGGATCAAAGCATAGAGCGGGGTTTGGAAAGTAGCTGGGACTTTTTCCAAGCAGAGATAAGGCTGTTGTTCCACATGTTTATATAAAAGAAATCTAATCTCCGTGCAGCACACCGTGGGGCAATCTCGCCAGGGGTCAGGAAGGAGCCTGTTTCCTTATTTATCTAGCGCGGCCCAGCTAGCCAGGCAGTTTGCTCTCTCCCACCGAAGTATTTGGCTGTGGTTTGCGGTCGTGCTGGGACTCAGGGTGCGGACTGGAGAGACAGGTCTGAAATGACTGTAGTACAACCTCTAGGCTTGTAAGTCACTCCGGCTTCACGGTCACTCGTGGTCAGCTGGGCAGAGGCCCAAAAATATGCCTCTCCTTGCTGATCCTGGAACCGAGGACTCCCCACCTCACCGCAGCTGCCTTGAGGAACCGCCGGAGAAACCTTGAGGATACCCCGTCCCACCGCAGCTGGCTTGAAACACCATCGGAGAGACCTTGAACCGCTGGCAGAGGTGACACCTGCGTCCCTGATGTGCACTTCCAGCTACCAGAGGGCCGTCACATGAACCGGGCTCTGAACGGGCCTGAATAGTGGGTCTGGGGGAGATCTCCAAGATGGCTTTAGACCCACCAGTGGTCGCAGAGTCCTGGCAGCGTCCTAGCAGCATCTGTGCATGGTGGAGGTATGGGGGGAAGTTCATGTTGCACGGGTCTGGAGAAGCCTGTCGGCATCGAGAGCAAAGGCCTTCGTGTCAGGAGCTACTTCTGTCCTGGGCACGGGTGCCCTGGCTGGAGAGCTCGATGGCAGACACAGCTGTGCCATGCAGAGGCTCCTGAAAGCCGCCCCCCAGGTGCAGATGTCCTTGAAAATCACTCCCCTGGGCCAGGGTTTAGGGAGAGAAAAGCTAGGCCCATTTATTCCAGGAAATACAGCCCTGCCCCAGCAAAAGGCTTGCTTTAAAAACCACCCACATCCACTGCGGTTTAATTTTTTCCCCCCCGACACCCAGGACACAGCACGAAGGGCCCCTGAGCGCTGCTGGAAGCTGGATCCACTTTCCCAGGGACAGGGCAGAGCGACTGCAGGCCTCGCTGGTACCCGCGGCACGGCCGTGCCGCCTGTCTGTGCCGCGGAGCTGGGGCAGCCACGCCGGGCTCCGGGGAGCAGCCCCGGAGGGGGCTGGCGCCGCGGGGGCGGCGGAGCTCTTCCCAGGGAAGCAGAGACGAGCGGATCCATTCCAGGCCATTTACACAGCGTGCAGCAGAGCCTTTTACCGCTGAGCGAGCACTCCCTAATGAGAGCCAAATGGTTTCCCAGCAGACACCGTCCCTTGCAACGCGCCGACGATGCCGCGCGCTGAACAAAGGGATATTGAATTATAAATAAACAGCTAATGGCTTTTGATGCCTCCAAACCCTTTCAGCCGCCGCGCGGCTCCTCCGTGTGCTGTAGTCCCACTCCCGCCGGGGGGGTGGAGAGCCGGGCAGGTTGAATCCTCTCCTTATGACAGCATGTCGCCTGGGCAGGAGCAACAAGCACTTGATTAACCATCCCTCACCTCCAGGAGCTGTCTGGGTGCCCGGCTTTTACCAACTAGCCGGGCCTGGGGACAAATGGACAGAGGGGCTGCAGTGCCTGCTGTCTCCGAGAGCCACGGGAAAGGGGTCTGTAACCGTGGCCAGGCACAGTGCTTCTGGTTCATAAACAAGTACAGCTTCTGCCAGCTCGGCCTGGTTGGCCACGTGTCCCGCTGCCAGAAGGCTTGCACCTTGGGGACCACTGCACCCACATCGTTTCACTCCTCTTTGGGTGGAAAAGCCCCTTTTCTCCCAGTCAGCTTCGGTGCAAAAGCACAGCCAGCAAAGGGCCCCCTGATTGCACCCTCCGTGTGTCTGCAGGGAGTTATCGTGGTATCGCTGCTCCTTTGACATGAGGGAGTCCCCTTTTTGGCCTGTCCCCCAACCCAACCCTCATGTCTTCTCCGGGAGGGCTCCGGTGATGGCCCCGACTCTGGACTCAAGCCCAGTGAGGCTGAGGACAGATGCCAGCCCTTCAAAGGTGTTTCTTAGTGGCTTTGGTGCTTGGCATCCTCAATAGCTGGAGAACCTCAGCACCGTAATGGATCAGGCCCTGGGCATACACTCCTGGCCATTTCAAAGGCACTCATAGGTGATGGGTCTGGATGGAGGAGGGTTGCCCAAATGGATGCCATCTACTCTCCCAGCGCCTGGTTGCTGGCCTGGCTGATGGAGCCTGGCTCAGGACCAGCAGTTAACCTTTCCCTGAGTGTCCCAGCATGGCAGGTACTTATAGGCTGGTTTTGAGGTTCCCCTGCTCACCCCGTCTTCTCTTGCTCTCTTCAAAGGGTCTTCGATAAGCAGCGAGTCTTCGCCCGTCTCCTCGCCAGCCACCAACCACAGCTCCCCGGCCAGCACGCCCAAGCGAGGACCCATGGGCCCCATCATCGTGCCGCCGGGCGGGCACAGCGTGCCGAGCACGCCCCCCGTGGTGACCATCGCGCCGACAAAGACTGTGAACGGGGTGTGGCGGAGCGAAGGCCGACAGGTACCGAGCCCTGGGGGCAGGCACACCATGCAGCCCTGACAAGGGATGGGGGCTCTCCCACCTCGAAGACTCAACCAGGCCCCATCTCTTGGGGGTTAGTGGAGGGCATTGCCCAAGTTGGCATTGCCCCCTGGCAGAAACAGGGTCTCGGGGCCAGCGGCCATATGTCTTCTGCATAGCCCCTGGACTGTGCCGCCTCTGCACAGGGCGTGGGGTGCACATCCAGTGTGCAGTGGGTGTGGGAGCCCTGCGTGGGTCTGATACCGGGCAGGGAGACGGGTAGAGAGTCAGCCCCCTCCCATGCCAGCGTGATAAAGGGTAGCGGGAGAGGCATGGCCTGGGGTTTCTAATCTGCGGGCGCCCGGCCGCACACATACAGGCGGAGGAGCACAGCGGGCGCCAAGGCGGCCTGCAGGAGCCGCGGCCGCCCCGCCTGGCTGTCTTTGTCCTCCGGCTTCCCCTGCTGTCTCTCCTCCTCCCCTTACATATGCCCACGCCGCAATCTGGGTTGGAAGCACTTGCTAATTAAGAAGCATTGTTAGCGGCTCTCCTCTCCTGTACCTTACGCCGGATTCCCGGAGGGATTACAGCACTTGGAAATACTAATTAAACCACAAAGAAGAGAGGGGAAGGGAGGGGAAGCCAAGACAAACCCTCGGTGCTGGGAGCCAGGCAGGCGGTAATCCCAGCTGAGCACCCCCCACCCCAGCAGAAGCCTCGGCGGGGGTCAGGCAGGGAATGGGGGGCTCCCGGCTCCGGCCTTCGTGGCCTCCCTCCCCGTGGCGGCCTCACAAGTGGCACTTCCAGAATGTGGGTTAACCAAGCAGGGTTTATTGTCTAGCGTGGCCTGCGTCTCCGAGCGGCGCCCAGAGACTGCAACGTAATTAGGACACAGCTTCCCCCGTGCAGTCAACTCTCTTGCGTCGGTGTGCGTCAGGAGGGTGCAGGCAGGGGACCCGGCTCGCTCCAGCTGCCACCCCAGGGCGCCCTGGCACAGGCTGGGGAGCTGGGAAACCTGGAGGGGAGCGCGCCTCTGTGCCCAGGGTAGAGCCCTGCCCCTCTGGGGAGGCTCCAGCTGGGCTTTATGCAGGGGAAAGGCCCTTGCAAGGCAGCTGGCAGGATCCGGCCCCCACCCCGAGGCAGCTGGGGCTCAGGAGCCCACATGCAAAGCCTGGGAGGGAGACAAGTGCCGGGTCCATGCTAAGTGCTTTCCAGGGCTCTCCGTCCTCCTCTCCACCTGCTCCCTTCACCCAAGCTGAAGGGCACCAGCTCCCTGGCCTGCTTTCGCCCATCTGGAAGGGATGGGAACACCACTTCGAGAGTGCCCTGCTGTCTGGGGGGTCTCTTGCACCCTAGGCTGGGGCTATCCAGCACATCTGCCCCCAGCATTGCACCCGCCAGCCGGTTAGCACCCCGCAAGACCCGGCCGTGACAGATCTGTGCCGCTAATGAAGCCACCGCGCTGGTGGAGAGGGCGCGGAGGGAGCCGGGGCCGGATTAGCCGATGATCTACGGCCTCTCCGTCTGGGCACAAAGGCTCAATTGAGGGGTTTAATCCTCTCGGCGGTGGGGGTTGAGGAGCAGAGAGAAATGCCGGCGCGAGGCGAGGTGGGTGAGTCACTGGGGCGGGCGGGCCGGGGGCCGATCTGTCAGCGCCCGCCGCGCCGGGGTTACCGATCTTCCCGAGGTAATGGGGAGCCTGTGAAAGGACAGATTAAATGAAGAATAGTCTATTTTAAACTTAATAGGGCATGTCCTGCATTCTGACTGGCGGAGATCACTCGCTAATCGCCAGGGAATGACGGATTTTTTTCCTCCCCTCCCTCCCTCCCTCTCTCCTTCTCTTCTCCCCTTTCATCATCGCAGCTGCGCTTGCAGCCGCCGCTCGGGGAAAGCAAATCAAATGCAGGCTGCCCAGCGCCGCCCTCCCCAGCGCCAGGTTCCCGGAGGCCGCTGCGGGGGCAGGCGGCTGCCCTGGGTGGCCACACGTGCTGGGAGGGTCCAGACCCTGCGGGGCGAGGACGTCTCCTCGGGTGGGACCTATGTGCCCCCTCTCGGGAGGAGGCCGGTCAGCCGGGTGCTTGGTCCAGCCCAGCAGCTCTCGGTCACTTCTGCGCCGGGAGCGACCCAGAGCCCGGCAGCGTGGGAAAGGCAGGGCTTGCCCAGCCTGCTGGCAGCTTGCTTGGAGGTCACGTCCCCAGCATCGAGGACCATGACGACCTGTGCGTCTCCCCCAGCACTTGGCGGCTCCATCCCCTGGAAGGGTCTCACTGGGGCAGACCAGTCGCCCCTCCACCGAGACCGCCGGCTGGGCCCCCCACTGTCCCATTGAGGCCTGCTGCTGCCCCCCCATCCCCTCCCTGCTCTGCTTTGCTTTGAGGAGGGGCAGGGGGAGCCTTCCTCCCATTAAACTGGCTGAGCCGGGGGCGCTGGGGCTGATGCCGACCTGTCCCAGGCGACGCCTGACTGCCCTGCTTGTTTTATGGCCGTTATCAAAGGCCTGCTGGATTTATCCTGGCTGCGCTGTTTCAAGCTCCATAGGCGTCTGTAACCTCCCTGGATGATTAATGGCGCCCGAGAACAAAGCTGCCTGTAAATCTCCAGGCAGGTAGGACGTGGGCTTGCTGTCAGCTGCCCCCCTTCTCGCTCGCTTCTGCCTGATCTCAGCTCTGGCTGGATGGAAAGGGACGCGCGCACTTCCCTGCCTGCATAGACCTGGCCTCCCTAAAAGCTGGAAAGGGGTCAGTGGGTTTATCTGTGCCGGGACAGCTATACGGACCTGGCCCCCTAAGCAGCTGCGAGGGGGTCAATGGGTTTATACTGCATCTATATGGACCAGGCCCCCTAAGCAGTCAGGGGGGGTCAGTGGGTTTATACTGCATCTATATGGACCAGGCCCCTAAGCAGCTG
>NW_017728915.1:37144463-37177238 GCF_001723895.1 Crocodylus porosus | reverse complement strand
GTGGGTTTATACTGCATCTATATGGACCAGGCCCCCTAAGCAGCTGCGAGGGGTCAGTGGGTTTATACTGCATCTATATGGACCAGGCCCCCTAAGCAGCTGCGAGGGGTCAGTGGGTTTATACTGCCGCTGCCCAAGGACGAAGCCTCCCACATGGGAGAGGCAGGGGTCTCCATTCACCCATCCCGTCCTCTCCGGCCCCGGGGTGCCCTCATTCTGCTCCCTGCTGGCTGCCCTGACCTCCTCGCATCCTCTCCGGTCGCTGGAGCAGGTCGGAGGGGGCCTGCAAGGCGCGGGGGGTGCCCACGAGCCGCAGGAAGCGAACAGATGTTTCTGCTCATTAAAAATTCCAATCAACGGGCCCCATCTCTTCCAATTAATTATGGGCGACGTGTCTTGTGAAGAGACGATGAAGTCTCGAGGAGCGATCAGCTGCTCGCCCAGGGTTTGCTGCGGTCGTGTTTAGTAAATACACTTGACTGATGAAGGCAGGTCCCCCAGCGGCGCGGCTCTGCCAGGCACCAAGCTCCTTCGCTCTTCCCCGGCGCGCGTTCCAAGATGTCACTCTCCGGTGAGAGGAAGATGGATGGGCCGCCGTCCTTCCAGAGGGCAGGCGGTGCAAACCCGCGCGCCTTGCAAGCGCGGCTCCACGCAGAAGCGTCCCTGGCTCCTATGCTGGAAAAGGAGAGGCTTCGAGGGCAGAGAGAGTGCAATTGGCCCTAGGGGCTGAGTCTGTGCCTGCGGGGTGGTGCATGGAGATGGGCAGAGAGGTGTCTGCACCACGCCAGGGCGCCCGGCAGCCTTCAGGGCCTCTGGGACAGTGTGGCAAGGAGAGCATTTCTGACCCAGGACAGCATTGTGCCCAGGCAGGGAGGGGGGGTATTGGCAAGCAGCACTCGCATTGCTGGCAACCTCTTCTGACATTCCCGAGCTGCTTTCCCACCTGAGGGCACCTCCCGCCGCGCTGCCGCAGCCATTAGGAGGGCCTGACCCTTTTAGAGGGGTCGGGGAGCATGCGTGGTTGCCCTCCAGGCGCAGCGTGCATCAGCCAGGCTCCCTCCCTGGGCAGGCGCCGCAGGAAACCCCAGCGGCACTACAGGTGGTAGGACACGTTCCCGGCAGGTGCTGTGGTCACGAACAGGAGCAAGCCATCACCCCCGGCTCCGGCCAGAAAGGCCCTTGGTGGGTGTCGGAGTCCATACGGGCTCCGGTTGCCTGGCCGGGAAGGGAGCAGAGCTGGGGTTCAGGGAGCCGTGGCTGGAGCCTAGGCGGGGCGGTCAGGAGGCTGGGGTGCAGCCCTGCTCCCATGCCCTAGTTGCCCTTGCAGACTCTTTGGACGTGGGGCATCTCAGTGCCTTCTGTTGCCCCAGGCATGCCTGGGGACTCCCTGTGAGCGCAGCTGAGCCCCTGCAGCCCCCGGTCCTTCTTCTCGGAGGATTTCAGTGGCAGCAGGGCTTCCTGTCTCTGCGGCTGCCACATTCCCCAGCAACAGACGTGGGCGCCCAGCCATCGTGGCCATGGGCGGCTTCCAAGCGCGTTGGAAGTGCTCTCCCTCCGGGCGCTTCCCCCCTCTTCCTCCTGTTCTCCTTCCTCCCCGTTTCCTTTCCTCCGCTCTTCTGCGCTGGCTCAGCTGTTCCTAGCGCTTATTCTAGCCAGGACGGGGTGAGCTGACCGGGGCATCAGGTCTGGCAGGGGCAGTCCAACCCCTTTCTCGTGCCACAGAGCAGCTAAACGCTCCCTGCCCAGGAGTGCCGCAGCCCTGAGGTCAGCCATGTCCCCCGGCAAAGGCAAGTTGCGTGCCCGCCTGCTCCGGTCCCTGGCCCTCTTGGGTTTCCTGCAAGGACTGTGCAGAATATGCAGCTCCTGCCCGTGCCAGGGAGGGGGAAGCACCCGCCCAGATGCCTCCTCTCCTTATTCTAATGCGTGCGTCAGCGTGGCCAGAATAGCTGTGACGGCAAAGGCGTGCAGCTGTCTCCGCAGCTGATGCCATCGTCGCTTTGGGGACTGACTGGTTGCAGACCCGCCTGCCCTACCCCTGCCGCTGCGCCAGCTTCCCGGTGCCCTCGGCCTCTCGTTCTGTGTGTGGCGGGGTTGCCAGGAGATCTGGGATGGCGAGTGAGCATCTGCCACCCCAGATGATGCTAGCTTGACTCCAGGAATGAGCGGCTGGTGTGTGCATGTGCGTGTGTGTACACACGTGAGATGGCTACTGCAGGGCCCCCTGTGGATCTCTCCCCCCCTCCCCTCGAGCGTGAGCACATTGTCTTTGTAGCCTGCCCGGGCCGCGTGTCGGGGGCCCGGGCCTGCGCTCGCGGTTCAGGGCTGCCTGCAGCAGGTGTGGCCTGGTGCGTGCTTGGGGGAAAATCCTGCTGCCGTGCCCTGGGGCCCTGCTGGCTCCGTGCATCCTCTGTGTCAGTGGGATGGCTGGTTTGGCCTGCCCTCACTGGCAGCAGGTTCGCATATGTAGACACGCCTGTGTCCGTCGGGCTTTCTCGACACCTCTGCTTTCTCTCTGCAGCAAGAAGCAGGGTCCCGAGGCGGCGGGAGCAGCAGCAGCAGCCGGGAGCGCCTGATGGCCGAGCCGCCCCTGCCGCAGGAAAAGGCCGGGGGCCCTGCTGTCCCTTCCCACCTCCTGGGCGCACCTTACTCCTTCGGGATCCCGCCGGCCTCCGTCGTCCAGGACTCCCGCTTCCCGCCTCTGAAGTGAGTGTGCAGCCCGGGAGACTCCAGCCCGGCTTTGGCACAGCTCGGCTCCGTGTCCCTCAGCCAGCCTGTCTGCTGGGGTGCCTGTGGGGAGCGGGGCTTTCCCATCAGGGTTCGCCTTGCTCTGGAAATATTGCTGGTGGCCGTAGCTGAGGGGCGCAGGGAGTTGTGCGCCCACCCACCGGGGTGCGTGGGGGTCCTCAGGGCTGCGTCTTTTCTCTGGTCCGCTGGCTCAGCCCCTTTGCCTGCCTCTGTGTCCGTGGGATGTACCTCCTGGCTTTGAGCTCAGCTGGTGCTGCATGCCACTTCCAGCTGTTGTGATCCTGGCGATCCAAGCCCAAGGGCTTTCGGAGCCCTGAACCCACCACGCCAGGCCCAGGAGATACCTTCAAACCGAGGTAGCACGGGGCTGGGAGCAGCTCCCAAGCTGGGACCAAGCACTACAGCTCGAGGCCAGCACTGCATGCACTTAAAATGAGACCTGCCTTGGAAATCTTCCTGCCGAGCCCCGAGCACTGGGGGTGTCCCCAGCGTTTCCCCCAGTCAGATCTGCGAACGGGTGCTGTTCATCAAAGGCCTCCATGGCTGCCTTTGCGTCAGGGGACTAATCCTTGGTGGATGTGGTGGGCGGTGGTGCCCAGAGTGACCCAGGCAGACGTGCTGTAGAAGCTGAGGCCCGGGGCTGCATCAGCCTGCGTTGCACGGGGTGAAACCCAGGGCAGCATCCTCGGAGGTGGCCATGCACCGTGCGATGCAGTGCCCTGGCTGCAGGTTTTCTGAGAAAGTCACCGTGCATCTGTCTCGATCCCACCCTCCAGCCTGCAGCGGCCTGTTCACCACGTGGTGCCTCCCAGCGCGGTCACAGAAGATTACCTGCGCAGCTTCCGGCCCTACCACACGCCCGAAGACCTGCGCATGTCCTCCCTGCCGCCCCTCAGCCTGGATCCGGCCACCGCCGCCGCCTACTACCACCCCAGCTACCTGGCCCACCACCCCTTCCCTCACCCAGCCTTCAGGTGAGAGCCCCGGGCCAGGAGACGCAGGCGCCGCGGCGGGTCCGGAGGGGGCGATTGTGTTTCTCCGCACGTCCGGGCGATGGTGGCTGCTCGCCTCACCTCCCGGGGGCCGCGGGCTGAGTCAGAGCGGAGCAATCAATTACCCTCGCGTTGGCCGCCGAGCCCGCACAGAAATAAGTACACTTTATCCACAATTGATGGTTCCCCGGGTGCCTCAGTGCAGTGGTAATAAGGCATTGCAGGGAGGTCGTTTACCGCAGCAGCAGGGATTCCTGCGGCTCGGCTCGTAACGAGCTCCTCGAGCACGAGCCCTCCGTGTCGTGCCTGTGTCTGAGCTGCTCCTCAGAGCAGCGCCCGAGTCCCTCTTATTATCCCCTCGGCAGCGAGAGCGCAAGGATGGCCCCCACCGTGTTTCCCCTTTGGCAGAGGGTTTGGGGAAACTCTCCCCTAGCTAAACAGGCCGGAGGGGAAGCCGCTGGGCCTGGGCCTTGCATTGGAGCTCTTTGACATGATGACCCCCACTGGGAGAGGACCCCAGCTCTCAGGGAAGGGGGTCTCGATGATTTTCAGCCCAACAGAGTCGCCGGGCGGTGTGTAGCAGCACGGTCAGGCTGGCATCTGTATCCCAAAACCCTTCACACACCAGGAGCCTCCTGTCCCGCAGCAAGCGCGCTGCTGACCGCGGAAACGGGCTCTCAGCCTCTGCTCCGGGGCCTGACAGGTTCTCTCCCTCCAGGATGGATGACTCGTACTGCCTGTCCGCCTTGCGGTCCCCTTTCTACCCCATCCCGACGCCAGGCTCGCTGCCACCGCTGCACCCCTCGGCCATGCACCTCCACCTCTCGGGGGTGCGGTACCCCGCCGAGTTGTCTCACTCGTCGCTCTCGGCCCTGCAGTCCGAGCGGATTTCCAGCCTGACGGCGGAGAGGTAGCGAGCGGTAGCCCGCGGGATCGGGGTGGGAGCCGGGAGGGGAATTTCGCGGGGGTGCTAACTTCTCGCTCTCTCCTGCCCCTTCCAGGCTGCAGATGGACGAAGAACTGAGGCAGAGGGAGCGGGAGCGCGAGCGGGAGCGGGAGCGCGAGAAGGAGCGGGAGCGGGAAGCCGACCGGGAGCGGGAACGGGAGCGGGAGCGGGAGAAAGAGCTGGAGCGGGAACGCGAGAAGGAGCGGGAGCGGGAGCGCGAGCTGGAGCGGGAGCGGGACCGGGCCCGCGAGAAGGAGCTGAGCATGGTCAAGGCCATGGAGGGCCCTTTCCTGCCCGTGTCGGAGCTGCACGGGCTGCGCAGCCACCCGGCGGAGGAGCGGGTCAAGCCGGCCGAGCAGCTGACGCCCAGCAGGCCAGGTGCGTCCCCGTGTGCTACCGTGGCCTGGCTGCAGTGGCAGGTCACAGGTGCTGAGGAGGCTGTGGCAGGTGGTGGAGACCCTGCCCTACCCCCATATGCCTTCTGCCAGCAGCAACAGTTACAGCACAGCCAGTCCCTGCATTGCTCCTGGACCCACACAGGACAGTGCTGAGGATAGACGACAGCTTTGTCCTACCAGGCCTGGGCAGCAGCAAATGCAGCTTCCCGGCCTCCTCCTACAGCTGGGGAGGTCAAGGAGGTGGCCTGGGTCACCAAGGAGGCTGTAGCGAGCTCAGCCTGGATTTTGCATGCCAGAGGGGTCATCGACTGAGTTTCTGGAGAGCATTGCAAGCAACAAACATAGACTGTGCAAGCAAGCCCCCGGCCCGGTCTTCCCTGGCTGGGCTAGGGATCCCTGACACTTCCCCCAGTCTGTGGAGAGAAGGCTAGTGCTCCTTGAGTCTTGCCCAGCTCCCCTATGATGCCTTTGTCTCCTTTTCCCACAGAGAAACTCAAGGACTCCAGCCTGCAGACACCCAAACCTGTGCAGCACCCTTTGCACCAGCCCCCGACCCCGCACCACCCCGTGCCCAGCCTCATCTCCAACCACGCAGTCTTCCCCCTGCCGGGGAGCAGCACAGCCACGGCGCTCCTCATCCAGCGCACCAACGAGGAGGAGAAGTGGCTGGCACGCCAGCGGCGCTTGCGGCAGGAGAAGGAAGACCGCCAGTCCCAGGTGTCCGAGTTTCGGCAGCAGGTCCTGGAGCAGCACCTGGATATCGGGCGCCCACCCAACCTCCCGGAGGCCGAGCACCGGCCGGAGAACCCCAGGTGAGGGCAGGATCCTGCGCCGACCTTGGTGCGGGGCTCAGCGGTGACGAGCAGACAGGCCCGAGCAATTCCTGTGGTTCAAAAGACACGCGAGAGCCTAGCTTTTCTGGAGCCCGGTCGGCACCTTTGCAGGGCTGGGCCAGGGTGGCTCTCGGGGCTTAAGAGTCTTTCCCCGTTAGGTCACTGGTTCTGGTTTGGCCTGCGACAGCGATGTAATACTGCCCGACAGCTGCTCCCCGGCACGCGAAGGAGCGTGGGGGCCCCGGTCCAGCTGCCCGTCACTGGTGCCATTGCCACTAATTGCTGCTCGTGCTGGCAGTGGCTGCAGGCAGACGGCAGAGCCGGTGCGGAGCTCAGGGCTGCGGCACCCTGCCATGGGGAAGCAGCACTCGGTGCCGCTGTCTTTTCTGCTTACCCACGTTCAGCACAGCAGTGCAGCCTCGCTGCCCTTTCACCAGAGCAGAAGAGCCCGAATGCTTTGCGGGTTGAAGTGGCTCACGGTGCCGTCTCTGCGGGGCTCCAGCTGACACCTGGGTCCAGCAGGGAGCTGACGGTGGCAGGCTGCCTTGCTGAGCAGATGAGGCCTCCCCCGGCCAGCTGCCAGCCTGGCCCTGCCGCGCAGCTTGTCTGCAACCCGAGTGCTGTGGTCGGGGTGGGGAGCAGCCAGATGCCAGGCCCCCTTGCACCTCTCCCGCTGGCTGGCATGGGCTGTCTCACCCCTTCATGCTGCCAGCTCCTCCAGCCAGCTCTGCCTGCAGGCCTCCTTGTTTTTCAGCACTAGTCAGGTGGAACAAGGAGCAGAGTATGGAGCAACACAGCCGCTCCATGCTTCATGCTCCAAGCCCCTCTTGGGCCCAGGATGTGGAGAGCGAAGTCACTTCTAACACAGATCTGGGAGGAGAGCACAGGGAATCGGGCCCGTCTTCCAGCCGGGCTTGCCTTAGCAAGGGCAGGGGCGGTCTGTGCCTTGCAGCTGGGCCCAAGGCAATGGGTGCTATGCTGCCTTGCTCAGCACAGGCGCTGGGGGTCCTGGGGAGGGCCTGGTACTCGTGCTTGGACACTTGATCCAGGTCCGTCCCCACTGCCTGCCAGGCCCCTGCTCCTGGCGGGTGGTGCAACCTGGCACTCCCGGCTCCGGGGCAGCTGTGATGGCAGTGGCAGTGCCGACGCGCGCTTGCCGCTCTGCCGCGCGCAGGACTGGTGCTGCAGAGTGGAAACGTGCTACATGCACAGCTTTGGCCCATGAAATATTCATCCCGCTAACGGTGTGATTCCTTCGCCAGCTACTTAAGAAAGGGTTCGCGGTGTCGCTGGCTTTGTGCTTCGAAGCGCGGGGCCCTGCTGCCCGCGGGAGAACAGAGGCGAAGGCCGATTAGTTTCCCAGGAGTGGATCCCACTTAGCATAGACCTGCTCGACAAACCAGGGCTCCCAGCAGGCCTGGAAAGCCACTCGCACGTGGGAAAGGGCTGTGGCCTGGTCGAGAGACCTCCTGGGGGCCCCAGAGCTAAAGAAACCTGAGATGAATAAAAGCAGATGGGTCCAGAGCTGGGAGCCCGGTCCAGTCGGGGACCACTGGGAGACCGAGGTGACCAGTCGGGCAGGTTGGTGGCATCCCCTTAACTCTGCCCCTGAGCTCAGCTCTCGGTGCTGTTGTGCCAGCCTGGAGCAGGCAGGTTACGAAGCGGCTGAGCCTCCGGCGTGCGGTGCCCGCTGCAGTTAAATGGGCAGCCGCTAGGTGTCACGGCCATCACAGCCGACACCGGGCCGACGGGCAGCGTAACGGAGCCGGGCGCCTCTCCGGGAACTGATCTTCCGTCCTAAAGTTAAACACCTCTGTAACATGATCACGTGCCTTAGGTTTCTCTTTTTCCTACTGCCAGCACCCAGCGGCTCCCCTGAGATGTGTCTTGTTTCTCAAAGGGCGCCTGGTGTGTTTTTCTCGCCGTGAGAAGTCAATCCCGCCCAAGGTGTTTGCAAGGCTGCGCTTGCCAGGAGAGCGGAGCGTGCGCAAGCCAATGGGCGCCGTGTCCCCCCGGGGCAGGGTGGCCACGCTGCCTCGCAGCCCCTTGGCTGCCGGTGCCTGCACTGCTCCCCCAGAGCACCTGTCGGTCGTGCCCACAGCACCCGGAGAGCATCCCTGGGAAAGCCTTTCCCCTCGGCTAGGTCTGAGGGAGCCAGCATGGAGCTATCTGCTGATGCTCGTGCCACCGTTGAGCTGCAAATGTGCTAGGAGAGCCCTTTAATGGGAATATAAGCCCCTCACGCTTTGTGGGGGTTGAATGGCTACATGGGCCAACTCCCCTGTGGCTTTGCTGTAAGGTGGGTGTCTGCTCAGTGGCCCTGTTTCCTGCTTGTGCCTCACCGTGGGTCTCTGTCCTTTGCAGATCGGGACCAACCCGCCACGAGCCAAGCGGGCGCGAGCAGCCCCAGCACTTCGGAGGGCCCCCGCCGCTCATCTCCCCCAAGCCGCAGCACCACCCCGTCCCCACCTCGCTCTGGAACCCCGTGTCCCTGATGGACACCAACGTGGAGCCGCGCCGGGTCCCGGAGACCCACTCCCTGCACGCCCACCCCGCTGCCTTCGAGCCCAGCCGGCAGGCCATCCCCCTGGTGAAGGTGGAGCGGGTCTTCTGCCCCGAGAAGCTGGAGGAAGGGCCGAGGAAGAGGGAAACCCTGGACAAATACCAGCCCCCGCGGGAGCCCCCCGGGGTGACCGAGCACGCCGGCTTCCCCCACGCGCCCTTCCTGGCCGAGCTGGAGAAGTCCACGCAGAGCATCCTGAGCCAGCAAAGGGCATCGCTCCCGCAGCCCGGGCAGTTCAGCGAGGTCAGCCTGGCCAGCAAGCCCAGCTCGCCCTACCGGCCCCCACTGCCACGGGGCCAGGACCCCATGTACATGTACGACGAGTTCCTGCAGCAGCACCGCAAGCTGGTCAGCAAACTGGACCTGGAGGAGCGTCGGCGGAGGGAAGCCCGGGAGAAGGGTGAGTGCCTCTGTGTTTCCCGGGACTTTGGTGTCGCTGCCAGCCCCCGGGGCTGTGACGGCTGGGTCTGGCCTCAGTCTGTCTCCAAGAAGACAAGGGGGGCTTCTCCTGGCCAGAGGGACTCCCCCCAGGACAAGGATGGCGCACAGGGCCTGAGAGCCCTGCCGTGCCCTGCCCAGGAATGGAGGGGCTGCAGACCCAGACCCCTATGAAGCCCATTGGCAGAGGCTGCCACAACACCGCTGCCGCCTGCTCTCGCACCCAGGGTTAGGGGGATCTTTGTGTCAGGAGTGCAACCCCCTTGGATGTGGGGCTGGCCCTGGGCCAGGGTGGGGGGACCTCCTAGGGTCTCCGTGCCCGGCATGCGTGCGGATCCCGCCTGGTGGCAAATCAGAGCCGCCCCGTAAATCCTTCATGCTCGACATGCCCAATTAATAAATGATGAACGGAGGCTAATAAGATGCCTTTAAATATTAATAGAGCTGAGCGAGTGGGGAGGAGAGCGGCTGGGGGGATGAGCCCGTGCTGCGCTGCACAGTGGGGTGGAGGGGCAGCGTGGGCATGGGGCAGCACGGTGTGGGGGAGAAGGGTCTGGGGGGTCTCATCGGCCCCATCGATGCTCTGGCCGGCGGGAGGCATGAGAGGGCCGAGTCCTTCTGCCAGCTGCTGCAGTGGGGAAGAGCCAAGGGTCACTCAGGACTGTTCCCAGCCGCAGGCAGCCTTGCCCACCGTAAGATGGCTCCCATTGCCCGGTGCTAGCATTGGGCACCATTCCCCCTTCCCATCCTCTCTTGGTGACACTTGGATGGGATTAATCCTGCTGCCTGAGAGAGAGAGCTGGTGGGGCATTGCTGGGGAGCTGGTGCTGGCGTCTCCACTGCCTCACCCCCCGGCCTTTCCTTCCCCGGCGCAGGCTACTACTATGACCTGGACGACTCCTACGACGAGAGTGATGAGGAGGAGGTGAGAGCCCATCTCCGGTGCGTGGCCGAGCAGCCCCCACTCAAGCTGGACACTTCCTCTGAGGTATATCCCCCACTTGGCCCCCCGGGCAGCCGTCAGCCATCATTGGGCAGACCAGGCGCAGAGCAGCAGCATCTGGGTCATGAACAGCCACGACCCAAGAGCCCCACACCACCCCCGTGGCTTGACCTACCATAGCAATAGAGCCACAATCTGGGTCTGCTAATAATTCACCTCTGAGCCCTGGGCAAGCACTAACTGACCCTCGGGAGACAGGGCCGATTGCTCTCTGGGCACCTGGGAGACTGAGGCAGAGGGGAAATGACTTGATCACGGCCACAGAGTCCCCATCCGTGCCAGCCCTCTCCCATCCCCTCTGGGTATCGAGCTGCCATCGATGGGTCAGACCATCAGTCCGTCCGGCCCGGTCTCCTGTGTCACGTGGCACGGAGGGCGGATGCTGAAAGGGAGAGAGGCCTGGATCTGACCATTTTCCCCCCCTTCCTCTCCCTTGCAGCTTCCAGCTTTTAAGGTGTAGGAAGCTCTGATTCAGACCCTTCTCATGCGCCCCCCTCAAGCCTCTCTCTTCTCGGCTGAACAGGCCCACCCTGTTTTGTCTGTCCTCGTGTAGAAGCTCCTTATGAGTGACTGCACAGGACGCTGGGTGTGAACTTACAACCCATCAGTGCCCTCACGATAACCCGTGATAAATGCCAGGTGCCTCGTCTTGCCTTCCCGGGGTCAGAGCTTACTCGTGGCACAGAGATCTGTCTGCAGGGCCGTGCCTTAGCTCCCAGCCTGGGGACACCCCACCCACACTGCAGACCGCGCTCTCTGCTAGGCTTGGCGCATATCTCTAATGCAATGAGTGCCCCTGGGTGCTCCCTGATCCCTTCGCGCGGACCTCCAGACCCACCCCTCTTTTGGCTGGGTCCCGTCTGCAGCCACCACCCCATTGACTATAGTGCTGGGGGCTCCTGGAGGGGTGGCGGGGCTGTGGGATGGATGCTTCCCCCACGGAGCAAGCTAGGAGCCTGCGGTGGAGCCCGTGGGTCCCTGCAGCCGCTCAGGGCCCTGCCCCTTCCCCGTCACCCCCTGCAGAAGCTGGAGTTCCTGCAGCTCTTCGGCCTGACCACGCAGCAGCAGAAGGAGGAGCTGCTGACCCAGAAGCGGCGCAAGCGGCGGCGGATGCTGCGGGAGCGGAGCCCCTCGCCCCCGACGGTGCAGAGCAAGCGCCGGACGCCCTCGCCCCGCCTGGCGCTCTCCACCCGCTACAGCCCCGACGAGATGAACAACAGCCCCAACTTCGAGGAGAAGAAGCGGTTCCTCACCATGTTCAACCTCACCCACATCAGCGCCGAGAAGAGGAAAGGTGAGCGAGGCCGGCTCCCGACTGCGGCAGTGCTGAGCAGAGCGGCGCAGAGCTGGTGCAGGGTGGAGCAGTGTCCTTCTTGCTGTCCTTCGACACACCCTGCCTTCCCAGTTTGATTCCCACTGGTCGGGGGGAGCCAGCATTGGGTTCCCAGCCCCTTGGGAGGTCAGGCCTGGCTGGGAACAAGGGTTGCGTGTGCCAGCCAGAGCTGCTCCCTTCACTCTCCATCCTGCTCCAGGCTGCCTGGCTCTGCTCAGCACCTGAACCCCTTAATGCCAGGGCTTCCCCTCTGCCTTGACACCTCAGCACCCTGGGAGACCTCCCTTAGGACATCAGCAGGGAGAAACCAGACTGGCAGCCATGCAGCCCTGATGGCCTTGTGCCAGCACGCATCGGGCTGTTCCCGGTGTTACCGGCTTTGCCAGCTCAGCCAGGCCAGCACAGTGGCAGGCGTCCCTCCCTCCTGCCCCCTGCCCCTGCCCCCGTCATGGCTCTGCCTCATGCCAGGGGCTGCCGGGCAGGTTCCCGGCCCTTGTAAAGTTGCCCCGTGTGGCTCCAGCCCTCCGCTTCCCGCCCCGCAGATAAGGAGAAGCTGGTGGAGCTGCTGCACGCCATGAAGCAGAAGAGCACGCCGGCCGCCGTGGTGGTGAAGAGCTCCCCGCGGGACAGCCCCAACACCACGCCGACCGGTATGGGGCAGGGCAGGCGCTGCTTGCTGGGGACAGGAGTGAGGCCTGGCTCCCACTATGGGCACAGGGTCCTGGGGATGAAGGGATGCGCCTCGCATGATGGGGCCTCTGGTGCTTCTGCCCCTCCAGATTGGCAAGAGCAGGCTCCAGGCAGCTGCCAGCCAGAGGCTGGCTCAAGCCTTTTGCAGGGCCAAGGGGGGATTTAACCTCTGCCCCTGGCTCAAGCCCAGAAGCCCTGGGTGCTGCACAGGGGCAGACAGCCTTGCTCTGCTTCCCAGCCCCACAGCTCATGCTGCTCTATTTGCTTTCCCCAAGAGCCTGCAATGCAGCAGCTCCCCGTGGATCCAGACAAACCTGTGGGCATCGCTGCCTCCCTGCCCGACGTGCCGAAGCCTGCCGAGCCCAGCCGGTTAGAGCCGCCCAGACCCCCAGGGGCCAAGGAGCCGGCTCCTGCCCCGGCTGAGAAGCCCAAGCTCAGTGATGGGCACATGGGGAAGAAGAGCCTGAGCATCCTCAACTACGTGCGGGGCCCCATAGCCAAGGACATCCCCGTGCCACTGTCCCACAATGTCAACGGGAAGAGCAAGCCCTGGGAGCCCTTCATGGCGGAGGAGTTTGCGCACCAGTTCCACGAGTCCGTGCTGCAGTCCACGCAGAAGGCACTGCAGAAGCACAAAGGTAACAGGCCTCTGGGGGCAGAGGGGTGTGGAGATAGGAGCTCAGCCCCTAGCACTCCTGGCTCCAACCTGGGCCCTGGCCTTGAATCTGCACCTGCCTTTCCCCCCACAAAAGAGTTTTTTTTGCACGCGCAAAAGCCAAAGACAGCAGTTGCATTATCTGCACGGTCTCTGGCACCTGGACATTAGGGTACCGCATCCGCACAGGCCGGTCCACACATCCCAAGGAGGTTTGTGTGCATAGAGCAATGTGTGCGCGCACAACCTGCCGAGCCAGCACAGAGGGGAGCATGTTCAGAGCCTCTGGCTGCCGGGCTGGTGTCTCTTACATCTTCCCAAGGGAGAGCCGTGGCCACAACTGTTAGCGGAGAGGAGCCATCCATCACGTGAATACTCACCACAGACAGATAGGGGAAGGCTCCATTAAGCGGCTTCTAGAAGTTCCCAGGAAATTATCGATGCATCTGTGCTTTCCCATCCCCTTGAAACAGCCTCAGCAATTACAGTAGAAGGTAAAAAAAATAAAATAAAAAGGATGGGAACTTCAGGACAGACACTGAAAATACAGCTCGTTTCCTGAAGAGCTCGTTAACGCCGACAGGCAGGAGTGGAGGAAATAAAGTTACTCCAGTGTGTAGGGAGCAGCTGTTAACGGAAAGGGAATCAAGGCGCTGGAGAATGCCAGAGAGGAGTGGCATGCTAAACACAGGCCGGGGGGCCGTAAATGTTTGCGGCGCCCGAGTCAGAGCGAGAGCCGTTAAAACCCACCGGAGTCGTCTCCAGCACTGGTTGAGGGGAGTTAGTTAATCTTGGAGATAAATGGATGCCTCGAGGGAAGCCAGTTTGCTGCTGGGATGTGGGCAAAAAGCATGATTGCAGGGCAGGCTACTAGGCACCCAACTGGGCTCCAGGGGCTGCTAGGCTGAGCTCTGTGTGACCCCTTGGGGGCTCGTCCCGAGTCCTCTGGGGCAGCTGGGGGCTTGGCTCTGAGGTGGTGTCGGTAACACAGGCCCTATGGCATGTGCAGAGTGGTCCTATGGTGACGGGACGAATGCAGCAGGGTCGTCTTGCCCTGCCCTTGGCTGTCTCCTCACCCCACCATCAGCAGGTGCAACCCGTTACGCCCTGATGAGATTAGCTGGCCAGTGTGACCCCACGCAACTTAGCCACCCAGGATGCTGAGCAGGCACTGGTGCTGAGCAGTGCTTTGCCAGCTCGGGTGGGAGCCGGGCTGAGGAAGCATGCAGCCCGGCTACAGCGGGGCTCCTGCGTGTGCATGCCAGCGTGTGTGCCGAGATGCCCATGCGGCACAGGGACAGCCATCCATCCTGATACCCAGAAGCAAGGCTGATCACAGGGGTCTCCCTGCCGGGCCAGGGTGGGCCCCAGGTGATGTCTGGGGAGCAGGGTGCCATGCTGGTCCCCGGTCCTCACGCTCCAGTCTCTCTTGCAGGCAGTGCGGCCGCGCTGACCGCTGAGCAGAACCACAAGGTGGACGCCTCCATCCACTACAACATTCCCGAGCTCCAGGCCTCCAGCCGGGTCCCCCTGCCCCAGCAGAATGGGCAGCCTGATGCCCAGCCCCCGCGCAAGGGGCTCGTCCCCCCCGAGCACGACAAGGACTCCGACTTGGAGGGAGAGGAGGAGGACGAGGAGGAGGAGGAGGAGGACGAGTGCCCCCGGCCCAAGTGGCAGGGGATCGAGGCCATCTTCGAAGCCTACCAGGAGCACATAGAAGGTAGGGGACCTGCACCCAGACGTCACTTGCATTGCAATCTCGCTCTCAGAGCCATGGCTCAGCATTGCGGCTTCTCTCCTTCCTCGCTCCCAGCTCTGACCTTGGCTGGAGTGAAAAGGGAATGGGCAGGTCGTGGCTCCAGAAGAGCCGTCAGAGCTGCTCGGGGCTTCTGGAGCCTCTCAGAGCATCTGTCCCTAGCCTGGGTGGATCACTGGGCACCTCAGCATCCCCCAGTTCTGCAGTGGGGATTAAAACTCTGCCCAGGGCTGGGGAATTGCATGGGGGGACACACGGGCGGGCAGAGACACCAGGCGCTGTGCAAATCCACTGCTGCAGCCCAGCATCTGCTCTTGGGGGACCGAGCCGAAGGCAAAGAGCGCAAAGTCCCTCGACATTTCCCTCCTTGGCCGCCTGCTTTGTATTCTCCCAGCGCATCTAAAAATGGGCTGCTCCCGGGCAGGCTGGCACCGCGGCGGGGCAGGCAGTGCAGGTGTTGTGCTCGCTCCCTTTGGTGCGCCCCAGGCCCTCGGCTCCGGTGGCTGCTGTCCCCAGAGGCTATGAGTCATTGCCTTCGCTGTGGTGGCACAGTGGGGTTTGCATCCTGCCTCATTACCGTGCGGCATCACAGCTGAGCCCAAGGGGAAGGCCGATGTGGGCAGATAAACAGAGCAGGGGCTGGAAGGGGGCTGCTTTTCCCACACAGTCCTTGACCCAGTCCTGCAGCCCCCCCTCTCCTGCCAGCCCGAACGATGACGCAGGTGCTCGTGCGTGCTGCTACCATTACCCCTCCATGATTAACCAGGGACCCAAATCCCCAGCATTGTAGCGGCAGCCACAGCCCAGCAGCTCTGTGCCCCCACTTGGCTTTGCATTCATTCCCCATCCCCCAGTTTACTCGCTGGGCTCGAACCAACAGCCCCCAGTGCCCCAACCACCACCGCCTCCCTGCGCACGATATCGCAGCAATAAATCCTTCACTAGCGTGTGCGGCCCTGCGATGCCGCCGATAATCTGGAAGTTAATTACGCCTCACTTCCTCAGTGCCTGTGAATTGGGTTTAAATGTCTGGCAGGCAAGGGGAAGGCGCTACGAGCCCTGTTGGAGCAGCGTCTGCAGGGCCTGTCCCCTCCCCAAGCTGCGCGTTCGGTTTAGAGCAGTTCTTGCCTTTACAAAGCCACGAGGCTCTAGCCCTGGGCCTGGAAGATGGAGGCTGGGGGCTTGGGTATAGAGTCATTGTAAGTGTGCTTTATGGATGTCCCCAGGACACAGGGTGGCCCTGCAGGGAGAGGGACCTGGTGCTTCTCTGATGTAGCCAGCCACCACTGGCCCGTGCTGGAGAACACACCAGCGACCAGCATAGATGCCAGGCACAAGGCCTAGGCAAAGGGATGTGGCACAGGAGGCCTCTGCTACCCACGGGCCGCTGGGTTCAAGCTGCCTCTCTTCACGCTCTGTGCTGTAGCCTGTAGGACCGTCACGGTGGGTGAAGCTGGATGCAGAGAGGCTAAGACACCGTCTGATGTTAGGGGGGAGGCAGGGCTGGTGCATGAATGTAAGAGCCCCAGGCGTGACCCAAGACTAGCCAGGGCCACGGGTGGCCGACCACGCGCCGTGACTGAATGCATCTCCTCTGCTTGCAGAACAAAACCTGGAACGGCAGGTGCTGCAGACCCAGTGCCGCCGGCTGGAGGCCCAGCAGTACAGCCTCAGTCTGACGGCCGAGCAGCTGTCCCACAGCATGGCGGTGAGTGGGGCTGGCGCCGGGGGTAGACACTAGTGGGAGCCCAGGCAGAGGGAGGCTGCGGCTTATCCATGGGCCGTGCTGATTCTCAAGGCAGCTGCAATGAGCTGGTGCCCACTTGGTTGCAGCTTGGGCATGCGTACACCTGCTCGAGCCAGTGGCCGGGGACACTGCGAGCAGCACAGCTCTGGGGTGGCAGGGGAACAGCTGTGCCACCTTGCATGCAGACCACAGGGTGTCACAAGCTTTCCTTCACCTTCCTGCCTTCTCAGTGAGAGGCCGGCTGCAGGGTTTGCAGCCCCTGGGACTGGGGAAGGGACGGGGCTGACGGAAGGGAACAAGAGTGGAAGAAATACAAGTGCTGCAAAGCAAATCTTGCTTACTTGGGGGACCTGCAGCTCGTGGCCCGTCTTCTGTCACATCCCCTTCTATAAGCCAGCTGCCTTCAGTTCCCCAGCCCCGATGCCCTGGTGCCAACCGATAGCCGAGCCACCCGGGGGCAAGCTGTCAACACGCGCCTGGCACTGGAGAACGCGTGGCTGTGGCTTCATAGAAACAACCCCACCAGCTTTGCCACTGCAACCTGCTGGCTTGAGGGCTACGCCGAAATAAAAGGGGCTGTGTTGGGTGTGCAGAGATGAGACTCCAGCCTTTCAATGCTTCCCCCGTGAAATTAGGCCAGATCGCGCCCCCACTGCGGAGCTGGGTGGAAGAGAGGTGCTACTCTTTCCCCGTCACATTCAACAGCCTGTAGTGATCATATCTTTTTCCCGACCCACCCTCCTTTGCAGGAATTAAGGACCCAGAAGCAGAAGATTGTCTCGGAAAGGGAGCGACTTCAGGCCGAACTAGATCACTTGAGAAAGTGCCTTGCGTTGCCTGCAATGCAGTGGTCTAGGGGTTACTTCAAGGGTTACCCCAGGTGACGCCCCTTGCACTAGCCTGAACCTATAGTATAGAAATAATAATCTATTTTATTACCTGGAATATTTAATATTTTTCACTGGGAGGTTTGAAGCTAAAAAAAAAAACAAACAAAACAAAACGGAGAATGTGCCATGCATGAAGCAAAGGATACTGGGATCCCGACACACTCACCCCGTGCTCTCCACGTCCACGCAGCCGAGTCTCTGTAGCCACACGCGGCCGAGGCGAGGGCCAGGCTCCTTTCCAGGGGTTGGATTTTTTTTTTTCTCCTCCTTCCCCCTCCCTTCCCACCCCCAACTCTTTGATTTGTTTTTAAATCCGCCGATAAAGACGCCACCACCAACACTACGAGAACGCAGAACGCTTCTTTCGTTGCCATATCCGTACAACTGCTGTACCTACCGCGAGGCTGGCCCGGGGTCGTCGCCGCGTCACTCCAGCCGAAAGGCCACGCTGGGAAGAGACCGCGCCGCGTATCCGGGGCCGCGGCGAGCCGTGGGAGGGATCCGCTGAGCCAGGAGCCCTGGGAGGAGCGAACCGCCACGGCGAGCCCCCACGAGCCTGCCTTTAAGTCAATGGGCTTTCCACTGGAAATGCACTTTGCTCCAAGCAAATAAAGCGAATAAACAAACTGAAGGTACCTTCTTATTACTGCTGGGCTGGGGGGGAGGGAGTGGATTGTACAGGCGCTGGAAACACCCCCCCCCAACACCCACACCCCCGGAGGCACCCCCCCGATGCTGTCTCGCCCCCGGCCCCCGCGGGTGACGTTTTCATACGGAGTCTGACGATTTTGCAATTTCAAAAAAAAAAAGCCTAAAAGGTGCTTCAGCCTTGTACTGTATATATTAAAGAAGTTTTGTATGTTTTTATTCCTTTAATTATTGGTATAAAGCTTGCCCTTTTTAATATGGTTCTGCTTTTTTTTTTTTTTTTTTTCCCTTTTCTTTCCTTGCGAAGAAGAAGAGAGTCCCCTGCTTCCCGTGTTTTGTACTGCTGCCAGTCAGGACGGCCACCACTGATTTAAGAGACAAAAAAAAGCCCAGCCTGCTTCCCCCCTGCGGCTGGGCTAGCACACCCGGGCCTGTGCTCCGTGTAGCACTGGTTGCCCGTACAGAAACGGCTGCTACTAGAAGGCCAGGAATTCCTTCCCAGCCCTGTCCCTGGTGGTTCCCACTTCACCCCCGCTTCTCCAGCAACTGGGAAAGGTTGGTGCCAGCTGCGCCCCGCTGCGTTGAAGCGGGGGGGTGTGGGAACAAGCACGGCGGGCCGGCTTTACTAGCAAGAGGAGTCTGCTGCAGGGCAGAAGCTTGCCAGGGGCAGGGCAGCAGGGGTGGAGAGCGCCAGCGATGGGAGGCTGGGCAGGAAGGTCTCCCAGTGAGCCTGTAATCCCGGTAGCACCCTGGCATAGGAAGACCTCTCTTGCTGCTTCCTCCACTGAAGGACTGGGGCTGAGGATTGCTTCCACTTCTCTGATGAAATCTCATGTTACCTTTTCACCGCTCTCTTGCCCCGCAGGTAAGGGCACAGAGGGAAAAAAGCCAGCCCAGGCTCCCCACACTAGGGCTGGAAAGCCCACGCCCTGGGTGCTGAGGCAGCCTGCCCAAGGTGCCCTGCCCCTGCACCCGCTGCTGGCATTTTGCTTTGGCATCCTGGCAGCTGCCACCAAGCAGGCAAGCAGCTGGATCCATTGTGCTGCTCCTGGGGGAAGTGCCAGCTCCAACAGGCCCCAGCTCACGCGGGGCTAAAGGCTGGGCTCTCCCCTGCCTGAAGGATCTTGCAGCTCCATGCTTGCAGCTGTCGCTGGCAAGTGCTTTCCAAGCTCCCGCGGAGCTGAGGCAGCAGCCGCTAGGATGGCAGAGCAGAGAGGCCTGGGTCTTAGCTGCGGCACTGGGTTCCTTAAACCCTCAGGCAATGGCTTGCTGCTTTTCACAGCAGGAGACAGAGATTCCTGCGCCCTCAACCATGGCCAAGACAATCAGAACAAAGCAAAGCCTGTCCTGCAGCACGGCTGGGGAAAGCGTCCCCCAGCCTGACTGCTCTCTAGCCCCTTTTCTTTCTCCTTGGTACTTAGTGCAGTGCAAACACTGAGCCTCCAGGCAAGCAGCCCTCCTTGGCTTATTGCCAGGCCAGTGCTGCCTGCAGACAGGGTAGGGCAGGCCAACCGCATTTGAGGTCCTTTTGCCTCCAAAAGCTGAGCAGAAGATGCGGCCGAAGCCACAAGCATGATTCTCCTTTGCTATAGGGCTGCCGCTGTCTTTCACGTGAGATGGAGCAGGAGAAACCCCCTCAGCCCAGCAGAGAGGGAGTACAGGGAGACACGTGGCATGGGCAGCATCAGAGTGGAGGCCACCCACTGCTGTCACCCCATTTACAGGAGGCGACTTTGCGCCTCCGCAACTAGGAAGGTTTATTTTTCGGTACCTGTTTGCAAAGGGACCTGTGGTGCCTGTCCACAGCAGGTCCAGCCAAATTCAGGTCCACCGGCGGGTACAGAAGTGCCAGGCATCCCCTTTGCTCCGGGTGGGATGGTTGCAAGTGTTGCCTCTTGCTCGAGTCATAGACGCTTTGCACTTTGTTCCTTTTTTACCCCACACCTTGACCCTTTCCTCACGAGGCTGCCACCCCACCCCAATGCACCTGAAAAGCAAAGCTGCCTCTCTTCTGCTTGCTGCTAGCAGTCGGGAGGTGCCTGGCAGGGTAGTTCAGGTGGCAACACCTGTAGCTGTCACACAACTGCCAGGAGGAAAAGCCGTGCCCAGCTCTTCATGATGCAGGCGGCCAGGACTCGAACACAGCATGTGGCAAAAACAGGGCCGGCTTCAGTCTCTTTCCCAGTCCTCGTACACCCAGAATCTGAGCAGGGGCTTTGGGAAACACAGACGGGAGACAGCACCATTTGGGGGCCTTTGCAAAGCGGCTTTCCAAACCAGTTTTTTTAAAAAAAAGCTCATGTGTTGGCAATGGTTTTAACATACCAAAAAGCAGCCCGCCCTTGCAAGAGCAGAGAGACTTCGCCACTTTAAACCCAGCTTGTGTAGGCAGCCTTTGGCCCGCGAGCGGCCGACTCAGATGGCAGCATGTATTTTTAAACACAAGAGAAAAACTAGAACCTGTGTTAACCACTGTCCTGTCCCCCCGCTCCCAGATTGTGAGACGTAACCTTCATTGGTGAGCTCTCCATCCTCACTGGTACGCGGCAGAGGGCTTGTGCCAGTGCCCTGGTAGGTGGCAGCAGTTAGGAGCCTGGTCTGATCCCTACCCTCCTTGGCAGCAATTCCTGTACTTGAGACTGTTGACGTTCTGATTTTTTTTCCCTCCATATGGAAGGTGGGAGCCAATCATCACGTTCTTGACCCAGTGCTTTGGGCGTCTCAGAAGCACTCCCCTCGCTCTCCCCTGCTCCCGGGGCTGTGGCCCCCTGGTTCTGCTTATTTGTGTGTTCCCTGTGCAGAACGGCTAGAAAACAGAGCACAGGAGAGTGGGTGTGAGGATGCCCGGGGCCTGCTGGGGGCAGTTTAGATGCTGTGAAAGACAAATTAAACCTGTTCTAAGTGTACTTGTTTGGATTAATTGTAATGTAATATATTCTTGGTGAATGTAGTACTTAGGTATTTATGAATATATTGCTGTAATTTCTGACAACATCCAAAAAAAATAAACTCTTCCTAAATCACAGCTGGGATCCTTCTTCCCTCCTGCTCGCAGCTGTAACAGTCGCCTTGCTCTGCTACAAAGCCTGATGTGGGTAGGGCCCCGACTTAGCTTTGGAGGCAGACCTGACCTTAGCGTAGGAGATGGTGCCAAGGGTCAACCGGGCGGTGCAGGCTGTGGAGGCAGTGAAGGCGAGAAGGGAAGTATGCTAGCTGGGCGAGGAGGAGCAGTGAGCTCAGTATCATGCCCCCTCCTTACATCACATGAGTGCTTCACTTCCCACCACTCAATCATCCTGATAGATGTGAGTAACCAGCATCTATCTTGGAGACCCTGGCAGCTCAGGGGAGGGAAGGCTGTAGGCGCTGCGAGGCATTGGGAAAACAAGCCGGCTGCTGGAGGGGAAGGCGTGGAGGGAGTGGTGAGCTAGGGCAGCATGACCGAACACGGCTGCATGGAGCCCACAGCAGCCAGAGAGGCTTGCTGCCTGATCGCTGAAGAATGAGCCGTGTCTGTAGCCAGCTATATATGGCTTGGGGGCATTTTAGACCCCACCGTGACTAGACCAGTACATTCATGGCTGAGGCAATGCTCCAGCATATATTCAAGGGAAACCCCGAGTTCCTCTTACACAGATCAGGCGCTCCCCTTGAAACATCTTTGCCATTTATTTGCTATACAAGTATGTGTCTTCAGCTAAAAAAACCCCCAATGCACCATCTTTCAAAATCCTGTGGACTCCCCCACCTCCCAAAGGGGTTTGGACCCAGTTACTAGTCAGCCTGCTGAATGGCCCGCAGGTAGCGGCATGGCAAGAACCGCCTGCTCCATCCCCATGCTGCCCCCTTGACACTAAGAAAGTGACCCGGCTTTCCAAACCAGACACTGAAAACGGGGGAGCAAGGAGCATTTGCTGCAAAGTCCCCAGCAAGAACAGCACCCCCACCGCCTGTCAGGACTCCTTCCCTGCCAGCATGCATTGCTGCTTTGTATTTCTCCCTCACATCCATGACGTGAGCCTGGCAAGCCAGCTCTGCAGACCTCTCCATTGCCTGTCCCCAGAGACAGCGAGCAGTAGTCAGGAGTGGGTTAAGCCTGTGGTTCACTGCTAGGTGGGGACAGCTGGCACCCAACCAGGTGTTTAAACCAGCCCCTCTCCATCTTCATTTTCAGCCAGTAGCAGGCAGGGCCCTCAGGCACTCCTACATCCCCAGGGAAAGAAAGGAGCAGGTTTACTGCTGCTCCATGTAGCTGAAGCAGACAGCCCAAGCAGCAAAGCATGAGGGAGTGGGAGAAAACAACCCCTCCCCGCTGCACCCGAGTTCTGCAGCCGATTCATCTTGGCCTGGCAGCTGCACAGAAGCTGGGGGAGGGGGTCTGCCAGGCAGGCACTTTTGCTTTGCAAGGCTGTTCCAAAAGCAGGGGTGGGCTGGAAAGCTGCTGAGCAGGGAGTGCCCTGGGTTAACAGCAGCCTTGGACTAATTAGTACGCAGGCACCAGGGAACTCCTGCCTTTGTGCAGCAACTAGGCCACCTACAGCTGCCCCAAAGCCTTGGGTTTTCAGAAGGTCATGGCAGTCTGCCAGGGGCACTGAAGGAGTTTGGTGGCCTTAAGGAAGGTGCAGCAGGACTCACACATACAGTCCAAGTAGCAGCCATCACTGTCCCGTCCCAGGCTAGAAATCTTGAGACTGGGCGCTCTCGCCAGGCTGGAGACTTGTCCGCAACTTGTACATGTGATCTAAGGCTTGAGTGAGGAATGTCCCAGTCGTGTTGATCTCCATCAAGGTCAGGTTGTCCAGCTAAAGAAAAACCAAGGAGGGGGATTGTTATAGGGGAGGCCTAAGGGCTTCTGTGACAGCAAAGGCCAGCCAAAGGAAAGGAACTGGGACAGCCGCTTGAACAATGAAGACATGCATATGCCCCTTGGCTGCATCCCAAGGGGCAGGCCTAGTAGAGAGGAACATGACAACGGTGCCGTTGTCATCACACAAACTGCTGCAGCCTGGCCAAAAATGGAAGCTTAAGCATATGGCTTTAGTTCTTGACTGACCCCTGGCACATCTGTCTGTGGCTCTGATCGGCCAAAGACCTGCACAATCACAGCGCATCTTGGCCACCCGTGGAAGGGACTAGCAAGCCTTTCGATCCACCCCGTACCTTGGCATGGGCTTCCTGCTGCCTGACAAAGCTGTCCGCAGACAGCCGCAGCTTTGCGATGCGCGTGTCCCAGGTATCCTTCACCAGTGTTCGGATTTCATCTGCTCTCGGGATGTTGTCTGAGGCGCTGGAGGAGGAGGAGAGCGCAGATCAGAACAGGCTGCAAGGGACTAATACATTAAGTCACTGGCATAAGTCATGTTGGCAGCTTCTCAAACCTCGGAGGCATAAGCAGCGCAGTTTGCTTTATGAAAAAAAAAAGGAACTCAGCACTAAAAGCCAAGCTGGTGCTGCTGCTGCCGGGGCTTTTTCAGGATCGTTTATTTACCCAGAAAATCTGAACTCTGCAGCAGCATCTGGTTGGCAGCACAGTCCTTCTGCTCTGTGAGAGCCCAGCTGGTCTGAGGCCAAGGAGGTACAATAACCTGGCCAAAGTCACACATAAACAGCCAATTTAAATGGCTCAGCTGTGATGAGAGCTAGAGGTCGGCACTGTGCGCTCATCACCGACCCCACAGCTTTTAGGACCGCATGAGCTGGACCCATTGGCACAGCCCCACAGACATCCAGAGATCAAAGCAGCTCACATGAGCACAGCCACAGGTTATTGTAATGCAATGACGGGATCTGCTGAGATCTCAGGAGGAAGCAATTAATGCTTCAAGTGATCTTGAGCAGGGGCTTGAGGAGAGAAGAGTCAGTACTCAGTAAGTTACTGGCCAGCAGACCGTGCGCAATGGGAATGTTCCAGGGGACGCGAGTCCTGCCTGGGATATTCCTGACCTGTGTGTACCAGGCTAGGAAAGGACAGCACGAAGGCAGCAGACTGGGAGGAATTAGGCTGCTGGGCCTCCCGCAGCAATCGAGGGTCTGCATAAAGCCAGAGCGTGTGGCCTCTCCACCCAAGGTCAGTACACTCAGCTGCCCCTCAACAGAGCACGGGAGCCCTGATCAGACTTCATAACAAGTGACACCAGATGAACAGATCCAAAGGCTGTGATGAGCCAAGTGCTCTAGCAAAACCCTGACGTGCTCTGCGTAGGCCTCCTGCTAGAACGCTTCCCTGTGGGTCTGCAATTACATCCCCTATAAGCTCACTAGCTTTTCAGCATCATATTCCTGGGTATTTTCCCAGGGAAGAAAGTACTTCCACCTGGCTACAAGAAAGCGACTTACTAGTTTAAAAGCAGCTTGGTGAGTTCCATGTAGTAGGGACTGGGCATCGGGGTGAAGGTATCCTCCTTGCGTTCCTGATCCCGGATGGCCTCTAGCTTTTCTGAAACACATTTGGGGAGAGTCAGGCTTTTGCCAGATGCTCCACAGCTCTGGATTTATCTCCTCCTAGCAGAAGCAGCACCCTTGGACCAGGTGGAGATGGCTCCTGCAAGAGGGGAGACTGTTCTCCCGGCTCTGGTCTGGTACTCTTGGCAGCTTTACCATGGGACCCCTAGCTTGTCAGACAGAAAGTAACTCCCTTCAACCCAAAACAAGGACAAGAGGCACCGGCACTCAGCTCTGCACGCTGGGAGAAGGCCTCAAGGGGACCTTTCTGCCAAGTCGGGTCTTGGCTTGTCAATTCTATGCCCTCGGGAGTGGAGAGGAAGGTCGGACAGCGAGAGGCAGCAGCACCGAGGCACCGTCCCTGTCCCTGCTCTCAGCCACACGTTCCTCCCAAGGGGGCTGGACGGGAGGGAGCTCGGGCCCTTATTCCACCCAGCAGCATCACTGCGTGGCATCAGGGCTGCTTCTATCCCCGGTGCCCCTGCAGGATCACACATCCCCAAGTAAATGAGAGCGCCTCTGTGCTACGCAGGCACCCTACCCACAGGACGCAGCCGGAGGGGAAGGTGCTAAAGGGAGGCGAAGGAGCAATTAAAAGCAGGCTGCACGTGTACAGACACCGGAGCCCGCGACAAGCCAGTGATGGTGCTCAGGGAAGCAGGTGGCATTCCTGTCTTCCCAAAGCAAGGCACAGGGAGCGAGGACAGGGCTGGGGGTAGTATCGGAGCACTGTTTCCCTGCTGTAATGACTCCTCAGCTGGTTAAAATGCCACGACACACCGGGAACCCGTTCTAACGACGTGTCTTGGAGCCTGCCGTGGTGGAGGGCCCGGGGCTTTCTAGGTCTCGGAGGGGCCTGGTTTCACTCGCTCCGAGGATTTCCCCATTAAAGGAGAGGAACAAACGTTGCAGGATGTCCCGAGAGCCCCACGGATGAGCTCCCCCAGGCCTCAGCCCTGAGCGGCTGGTCTCCTTACCCACGTCCATCCATTCTGGAGGGATCAGGCGACACTTCTGCCTCTGCTTCAGGTTAATGGCCAGCCAGAGCGGCACCTCCATGGGCAGCCCCGGGTTAAAGGGACCCAGATCTCCCTGGAAGAGCAACAGGGGAAGCGGGGCAGACCCCAGGGTCAGGGGCTGCTTGGAGAGAGGCGGAGCCAGGCCCTGCTAGCACCCTTGGGGTGTGTGTGGGGGGACCCCATAATATCCCTGCTGGCCACGCCCTCCCTGCTGCCACCCCCACCTCCTCTGCCCCCTTTTAGCCCCGCCCCATTGTCTCAAGCCCCCCCTTCTGGACCCTCCCACAAGGCCAACTCCCAAAAGTCCTCCCTCTGGCCCCGCCCATAATAGACCCGGCCACCTCCCTCTGGCCCCGCCCCTTCTCTTCTGCCCCCAAGCCTGGCCCCGCCCCCTCTTCTGGTCCCTCCCCATAATCTGCCCCGCCCCGCCCCCAAACTTCCCCGCTCCCTCTCTTTTGCCGCCCCGTCTGGCCCCGCCCCCTCTCTTCTGGCCCCTCCCAGAAGCCCGGCCCCGGCGCACCCCGATGAGGTAGATGCGGTCCAGGCTGAAGTTGGGCACTATGGTGACCAGCTCCTTCTCGGCCAAGAACTCGGCCTCGGCCGGGTCCATCCCCGGCGCCGCGGGCGGAATCGGTACCGGAACCGGAACCGCCCAGGGAGCCCCTCCCATTGGCTGGCTGTGCGGGAAGCCCCGCCCCCTGCCTTGGACGCCAACCCCAAAACACCCCCGATTGGCTGCCTGTCTCGCGCGGTGCCCGCGGGTTGGCTCCCTCTCGCGCGCGGAGATTGGCTGAGACGCGGCTTCTGAGGGAGGGGCCGGGGAGCCTTCCAGCCGATCGCGGCTCTCCCTGAGGAGGCGCCGGCGAATCAGCGCTCTCCCTTGGCGCGTGGGCGGGGCTAAGTGTGGAGAAGGAGCGGGAGTGGCCATGGTGTTTTCCCCCCACCGTGTGTCATAGACCCTGTACTTCAGGGGAGAGTCCCCCAGAGGGGTGGGGGTAGAGAGCACCCCCACATGTCCTCAGCCTGAGGGGGGTCTTGTCCCGGCTCCATGCCAGCAATTAACCCAATTAACTAGGTTAGCCCAATGAATTGTGGGGGGTCTGTCACACCTCCGCCCTCATGGCCTTGTCACACCAATCCTGTCTGCAAGGTGCTGAGCGCCTGCTGCATCCCCAAATATAGCTCAAAGGTGTCCCCGCCAACACTGGCTGGAGGTGGGGGGAACTCTCCCTTCGGGGGTGAGCAGTACGGGGGCGAGGACACACGGCAGCATGTGCTGGGGGGCATGCAGTATATGTCTCTTGCAAGGCAGCGCCACAGCAACACCCTCGCATATGACATCACTTCCTGTTGCATCATTGGCGGCGGACACCAGCATGCCCAAGTGGGGCTGCTGATGCTTTGCCCACCTTTGATCTCACCTCTGAAGGGCCGCGGCGTGGGGCACAGCCCCAGGAGTGCCGCCGTGGAGTAGCGTCGTCATCGTTAACGTAGCGCCTCGTCAGTTGTAATGATTCCTCCCTTCCGGGCCAGGTAGATGCCTCTTCTCCTCGGTGTGTGCATCTGCACGAGACGCATAATGCGCAGTAGCCTACGCTGCGCAGTGGTGCGCTGGGCCAAAAAAGAATCGTGTTAATACGCTACCGCACGTCATGTTTCGTTAGTACAGGCGCTCTTAATTGGTTCCTGAAAAAGAAACAACAAGCGAATCGAACGGCAAGCGAAACCGAACGTTCTGATCATCCAACACGGCAACCGCAAGTGTTTTTAATGACCCGAGCGTTATAACAAAACTCGCCGAGTGCTAAGTGTATCCATTTAAAATGAGAGTTGTAGCTGATGAGTGCCAAGCGCAGCACCGTGAAGCGGGGTTGCCTGTCTTCCATTAAGTGAGTACTAAACTACTGCGCATTAGTGAACATGTAGACGCGCCTTGTGTTTGTTTAACCACAGCTTTGCAACTTTGTTCCTTGTTTTTTCCGACGAGCAGCCTGGCCAAGTGCAAGCCCATAGGCAACAGGTGGGCACAACAGCCAGGTGGGTGGAGTAAGTGGGGACATAAGGAGCTGACATGGATCAGCTTGAAAAACAGCAACCCATCTGGCAAGCCATTGTTCAGCATTGTGTAGGCATTACAGCCCAGAACTGTTTGAGAGAGGTATTTTTCTACCTCTGACCTGGACTTTGCTTGTTAATTAAAAAGAAAAGCCACCCCCAAACACTCAGCTACCAGGCCGTATTTAAGATGAAACAGAACAACAACAAAAACCCGTCAAGACACATCGAAGATGTTAATGTCCAAAGTTATGCATTGGGGGGGGGGAGGGAAAAAATAAAAATAAAAGCTTTTATCCAGGAGTGATTTAGAGTGCTGTCAGCCAGGCTGTTAGGATGTCAGGTCGTCATGGAAACAGAAAGCCTTCAAACAATATTAGCGGTGACAGGTCTATTTAATGGTGTGTTTTTGTGATCCTGTTCAAAACACCATCTATTTCTTTGCCTTGCCTCCAGCTTGTCCCAGCACGGGCAGCAACCCCAATGCAACAGGATAAATAAAAAGGCTCCGAATGTGGCGTATAATCCCCGTCACCCGCCTCCCCCCCCCACAAAGTCTTTCCTGGGGAGCCCTTTTCTTTCCTCTTGCCATCTCATCCCTACCCCAAACCACTCTCTTGCTCAGATCCGGGCCTCTAGAATTTAGACTCAAACCACTCTGCATTGCATGAATAAAAAAGGAAAATGATAGTACCCAAGTTGCGGTGATGATAATAATCCTATTTTCCGGCTGTCATTCAAAGGCCTTGTTATGTCTGGATCTGATTTCTTCTCTCTCCACTTTACCCATCCATAAAAAAAAAGACCCTCAAATCTAAGTGCTGTCCTCCCAGCAGCAGCTGCCAATAGTTCCTATTGATTGATTTGTATTGATTAATCTGTTATGGCTCCCAAATGGCTTCCCCCCCACCCTTTCTTTTTTTAATTAAGTGAATTTTGTGTTTGTGAGAAGTGCCAGACGGGTGACTCTGGGGGGCAACTCCACATATTGGCAGAACAGCAATAACATGAGGAGTAGAAGGGCTGGGGGGTGAAGGCAATTTAGATTTCCGTCCCTATTCACCTCTTTGCATCCCTGGTGAACATCAAAGTCACCAATTATTGCCTAGCTTGGAGTCGGTGATATCACTCGCTTGGAAGACATCCTTACCTGGTCCCCCTTTGAATCTTGAGCATCAACTGAAAATGAAAAGGTTTTCACAAATATCCTATTGCAGTCCTTGTTATTCCCCCTCTAGCTTTTGAGACTTCAGACCTCACATTTGTCCAGATTTTATCCACAACTAGGAGAGTTAAAAACGTCCCATGGGTTTCAAAGGGAAGCTGAGTAGTCTCATGACTCCAGGAGCTCAGTTTTAGGAGAGATGGTGACCACTGTGAGAGTTTACATTTGGGGAAGCTGGCAGCACAAATTGGGGATATGAATGTGGTTTTGGAAACATTTGCTAGCTGTTTTTTCTACCACCTCGCCACTATTTCTAGTGCAAGAGTCCTGCTTTCGGCTCCAGAACTTCCTCATGTCACCTGAGCTGGGTTTTGACACTTCTCAGTCTGAAGCCCAAAATCTGGAACATAACTCGGGAGGTGCAAATTCCCCTGTTATGTTCCAGTTTTTGGGCTTCAAATTCCCCCGGAAGCAAAAAGCAGCCGCGTCAGGCAAACCATCAGTGCCTGTGATCTGCAGGTTTTGAGCAGCTCTGATCTTGACAGCTTAAAAAAAAAAACAACAGCTGTCATACAGGAGCAAATCTTGTCATCTTCATGACACAAGAAATCTGCTGGGTAAGCATTGCCCTGGGTTCTGCTAGCTCTAAATACACTCTGCTGAAGAGAGCTATTAAAACCAGGCTTTAGTGGGACTTAAGGCATTCCCAGCTCCCTTGCTATATACCAGTGCAGTAGATTTGCGCCAGCAGGTCAAGCTCGCTCCACAGCAGCAGCCAAGATTGGAATTCATAGCAGCCCCTGCCCTTCATTAGACCCCATAATGAAAGCACTGAACTGCTCTGCTCCTCCAGAAATAGACCAAGAGAGATGTCTGCAGTTGGAAATGCTCATCAAAGTGGCTGCTCCTGGGAAAATAATAGACTGATAGAATTGAACAGGACCTCCGGGGTCATCCAGTCCAGCCCCCAGCACAGAGGCACAATGCACTCTTCCTAAACCATCTGTATCAAATACTTATCCATCCCCTTCCTGACAATTTCCAAGGATGGAGATGCCACAGCCTTGCCCAGCAGTTTGCACCATTGTCCTGCTGTTCTGACAGTAATGAAACTTTTCTCTGAAATTTCATCTCAACTTGCTTTGCTACAGTTTAAACCCATTGCCTCCTGGCCGACGCTCTTCAGAGAGAGAAAAAGACAGCACAAAAACCCCTAATGCAGACAAGTCTCTGAAGAGCTGCTCTCTTAGACAGACCAAGCAGCTTCATCACATAGGAAAACCAGACAGGCTGGTTGAAACAGCTGGAAGAGCAAGCAGCCTGTCTCTACCTTTGAAATGCTCCATCGTTCATTGGTGAAGTTCAGTTTCGGGTCCATTTCCAGCCTC
Organism: Crocodylus porosus; assembly: GCF_001723895.1. NCBI lineage: Eukaryota > Metazoa > Chordata > Crocodylia > Crocodylidae > Crocodylus > Crocodylus porosus. Next base: position 37,147,533 of record NW_017728915.1, on the reverse strand, counting down.
AAATGCCACATTTTGATTTGCACTTCTCTTCCACACCCCCGGAGCTGGCTTTCACATGCCTCCTGTGCAAATAGCCTTCTGTGTGTAAAGGGTTATTCTAAAGGGAGAAAGGGAGGCTGTTCAGTTCTTCATATCCGTCTGGGTCTCCGTGTACCCATTTAAACCTGCCATTGCTGCTTGAACCTGGTTCCTGCTGGTTAACTTGTGGTAGGCAGGGGCACCCTGCAAAGGCTGGTAGGCCTTAGGCCTGGAGATGTCTATGCACCTTTTGTCACACATTCATCCTGGCCTTTAATCCAGGAACCAGCTTGGCTGCTGATAATGCTGCCTCCTCAGCGTGAAGGCTTTCCCAACCCAAAGGCACACTGCTGCTGTTCTACATCCCCTGTCTTGGGGTACCAGTGTTGCCTGTTTGCTCCAAAGAATTACTCAGTGGGCTGCAATCCATCCAGGGCTCCTTTAGGGGTTGTCACAGGGGTTAGGACAAGAAATTGTCTAAAGTTGCACTGAAGAAGATTTAGATTAGATATTGGGAAGGGCTTTCTAATGAAGAGGGTTGGTAAGCACTGGAGCAGCCTGCCCTGGGACATCTCCTCTACCCTAGGGCTCTGAGAATAGTTTGGACAGGCATATCAGGATGGCCTCTGTATCCTTGATCCTGCCTCAGAGCAGAGGTGGACTACATGCAAGTTTCTCCATTTCTGTGATCAGGGGAGGCCAAACCAGGTGACTGCCCAGGGCCCCACACTTTAGGGGGGGCCCAAAATTTTGCAACAATATTTTGAGGGGGTGAAGTTTTTGCAAGGAAGTGGCTCAATTTTCATTTTAACACTCGACTATTTATTTACTTCCCCCAAAGTATATTTTAAAAAATCCACGATATGACTGTGGTGGGTTAATAAGGGGCCCCAAATAACTCTCTTGCCCAAGGCCCCAACAACACTAAGGCCACCACTGCTGTGACTCTAGGGCGTCCTGTGCCAGGCAGGTTAATATAGCCCAGGTTAAATTAGCCACATGTGGATGGGGAGGCAGCCCTGACAGGTTCCCAAATTTAAGAGGGTTCTTATTTGCATTCTTTAAAACTCAGAAGGTAGGAAACTGATGGGGGGAAAGGTCAGTGCTTGACCTCCTAGCTCTTCCAGCTTCCCCAGGATTACACTCTCTTCCAAAGAAGTTGCCTCAGGTGTTTTTAGCATTAGTGGGAAGCAAGGAAGCTTTCGTCACACGCAGATCAATAGAGGAAACCATCTCCTGAAAACCAGACTGAGCTTATGACTTTCTCTCTGAAGTCAGTGGGACTGATCTGCACTCACTGGCACTGCCTCAGGTATGGAGGAACCCCGTGGCATCTAAAGGCAGAATGCTTCCTGTGTCTGTATTGCAAAGAGACGAGCAGGGAACTCAGCTCCATCCATTTGCTCCACCACCTACCTGCCAGGGAGTTGAAGGGGATCTCAGCATCCGCAGAGAAACTTTTATTTTCAGACTTTGCAGAGGGAGAAATAATACAATTCCACTCGAACGCCAATCGCCTTCATGTCCCAGGGGAACAATAATCTAAACCCTATTGGAATGCATTACGGCGGTGCCAGGCAGTCTATAAATGGCTCTGACATGGTGTGAATACACTTTTGTGTCTTTTGCCATCTGCTGCTGTCATTAAAAAATTAAATTTCCATCTGTTTTCACACTCTCCCCCCTCTTTTCCTGTAGGTTTCTGATGAATTCTGTTTCTTGGTAGCAAACCCCCTCCCGGATCATCTCTTTCTGTAGACTGTGGATGTTTCTCATGTGTAATGCGTGGGTCAGGGTGGAATTATACCCTGTGATTATACTGAAGATGCTAATTTTCACAGGATGATCTCTGCTTTGCCATTTACTTCGCCTTCTCTTTAGTGCCCCTTGGAATCCGTTCATTCTTGCCCCTCAACTTAACAACAAACAGAAAGCTTTAAAAAAAACACAACAACCCCAGAACCCAACCGAATGTAATGCTGATGCTATTTTCCACAAAGCACATGGCAGTGGAGCACTCTGAAGTTGCTTGGACTCTGCATCTGTATTTTTTGGAGTGTCATTGTACTTAGGGTTGGCTTTTTAGTTGACGATTTTGCTGTGAAACCCAAACATAGGGGAGACCCGCAAGCTGGAAGTGAAACTCACTAGAAACAAGGAAGTGAGAGTGACCAGGTTAGCTTCCTCTTTCCCCGTTCCTTCCGGAGGCATCAGATATAAATAGAAGGAATAGCAAATCTGTGACTAGATTTCTTGGCAGGTGCAGAAGGGCCTAGCCAAGGGCTCGTTTCTTTAGGTAGGCCTATGTCTGAGCAAGCACAAGCATGTTTGAGTGGCAGGATGTATGCAATGAGTTGTTAGCTGGGTGGTTAGATGGTTGGGGCAAGGGCTGAGCCTTTTGCCTTTGACTGTTAAGATTTGCTAAATAGATTGTATAGGGAATTGAGCAGGGTTTTCAGAAGTGTATAGGACTGGGAGCCCTCTGGTGTCAGGTCAATCACACCTTTAACACCGGTTTCAAAGGCTATAGCATTTGATCAATACTGAGAATCTTTGAAAATCCCACCCCCGGATTTTTCAAGTCCTTCAGGTTTTAGACAGCAGTACATGATGCACAGGTAAGGGGGTTGGGTACTTTCCTATGGAGGGTCCCTGCAAGTGCATTTTCTACCAAAAATGGACTTATATTGGACTGCTTTATGTTCTTTCCTTGAGGCTTATGGTTGTTCTGGGATTCCCTCATCAGTGGGCACATCTACACATTCATTAATGCATCTAGGTACAGCACATTTAGTTTAGTACTTCCTTAATGAAGTAATAACTACAAGCGCAATAACTACCGTTACTGCGCAGTAGCGCTGGCACATGGCTTTTTAGTGATGCTTACTGTACATTGGCCTAACAACACTGCTTGTAGGTTATTAGTACATTTTTTGATCGCCAGGCTACTGCACAGTATTATTAGGCTAATGCGGAGTGTTATTAGGCTAACGTGCATTAAGCGTCTCGTAGACGCGCTCAGTTTGTCTTATACACCTACCTCATGTTACAC
>NW_017728915.1:37135131-37144273 GCF_001723895.1 Crocodylus porosus | reverse complement strand
TATGTATGAACGCTTTTTAGTAAGACAACCACAAAGAAGTAGCTTATAATCCTGGAAGAATGAGAACTCCCTGAGAGAAGCAGTCTGGATGGCTGAATAGCACCTCTGGCATGGTTTGATGCCGTGCAGATGCAATGATTAAGAGCACAGCAGGTGTCTGTCCCTTGAACTATCGCTACCTCTTCAGAGCAGGGGCTATTCCCCTATCAATCCCTTCCCGCTAGAAGGAGCTGTCTGAACTGGAGAGCTCCACAACAGTGCAGCTGCATGGGAGAAACTAGCAATGAGCCAAGGGTTGCTGGCAGAGAAACAAGATACAGCCTGCATTTGAAAAAGGGAAGGGTTGGCTTGCGGTCTGCAAATGAGGCATCCCTAAATTCTAACGCTTCAGTTCTCTTTGCAGAGAGTCGCTTCATGTCTTTATGCACCTGTGCAGTGGGGAAAAGTGGAGCTCACTGTATTGACATGGAGACTGGTTGCCTCATGTGACAGGTCAGTGCCACATCCCCATTGTGCAGATGGGGGATGGAGGCACAAAAAAGATTAAGGGACTTGCCAAGGTTATAGGCAGAGCAAGGAATTGAACACAGGTCCATGAAGCTTCCTGCCTCTAGCAGCAGCCACACTGTGCCAGGTACAGTACAAACACAAAGTGAGCTCAGCCCTGGTACCAAAGAGCCCATGCTCATAAAAAACCCATGAGTTGAAAGACAGAGATTTATTATAAAGCAGCTGCAAAGTGACAGGAAGTCTGTACCTGCGGCAGCATGACAATATGGGAAGGCTGCTTTGGAAGAGCTCTCTTTGCAGCATCCACTTTGTGGCGGTTTGTTAGGATCAGCACAATTGTGGGGCAGAAGCCTGATATTTTGGCTATCCTGGATTTGTGCACGACAGCTGACAAGCAAAGAAAGCCCCGATATGCTATGCCTGGAGAGAGGGCTCTGTTTTGTGTGCGTTTCCCCCTTGTTTCTGATGATGAAGCAGCAAGCAGGTAAACAGCATCTTAGATCCTATTGTTTTTATCCATGGCTGCAGCCAGTTCCCATGTCAGAGTCACCCTCTGGGATATCACAGTAATCTCATCTGCAATGGCATTGAAGGATGCCAGCTTAGACAACAAATAAGCAATGGGAACCAGATAAAAATCATCCTGTTCCCAAGCAAATGTCCTTGATTATCCAGAACAGGTGAAGGAAATGCACAATGAGTTGATTAGAATTCATCATGTCTCGTGCTTCCAGAGAAGCTTTCATCCCAAGGAAACCGAAAGGGCTTTCCGCCCCAGATATAAAAGGGAGACAAGTCATCCACTGTTGAAATGCACCCACCTCTGGGGTGGAGGGCAGGTGCTCTTCAATGGCACACAGCACAAACTGTGCATGTGAAATGGACCTGGCAGAGGGGGTTTTGAAAAGCAGAGTGGCATTCAGGACCTTTCCCCTTGCAAATGGGACAGCGGGATCTGTTTGGGCTGTGAAAAAGCAGCAGGTTTTGGATCTTAGGAAAAGCACAGCAGCACAGCACTCCCTACTGCCTTGCTGCTCATTATCATTCAGAGGAAGGAGATGAATTGCCACCTGTGGCCCCTCTTGGAAGTCTCCTCTCCAATTACTGAGTCAGCTTGACCCTACTTAGCTTGCAAGACCTGACAAGATCACAGTGCATGGGAACAGCGGGGCAGCAGAGCCGCTCACAGCTCCTATTGATTTGGACAAAGAGCATCACCGTGTTCCAGGAGAGGTACCTGGAAAGCAAAGGCCGGTCTGTGGGGTTGCTTCGGCCAGGGTCGACTTTATCCTTGCAACAGGGCTTATTTATTGAGCCTGGTATTATAAGGCTCCTGCCATGGGGGGCAGCCCTGGCCTTTCCCTTCTTCCTTAACTTCATAGCAGCTCCTGTCTGGCCGTTGCTATGGGCACTAAAAGCTTTGAAGAGAAAGGAGACGAGGAAAGGTGAATGGAAATCAGAGGGTGATGTGAGCACAGCAGTTGACAGCAAGAGGTGCCGCAGCCTCAGGGCCTCTGGGTCAGCTCCACGCTGGGAGCAGAGCCGGCCTGCGCCATGACACAGCAGCAGCTGCGCTTGCCTCCCTGTATCAAAGCCCTTTGCAGTCCATGCACCGCTGCATGGCACGGGGCCTCGGCTGCGTTCACTGTGGATTGCCCTCAACGCCGGTGCGTTGGCATCCTCACCGCTAGCAGAGCCCTTTGGGGATCGTGGCCACCTACCCTGTCCCCAACAGGACACACCACTTGAAGGGCAGCTTTTGCAGGCGGAGCTTGGAAGTCTTTCCCGTTCTGAGACCTGAAGTCAGGGTGCCATGAGCTCCAGTTGCAGACCTACACAGCCTCTGCTTTACCATCTCCTTCCACTGATACCTCGCCCGCTGCCTCTGATTCAAGCCCCTTGTCCCCTTGCCTGCTTTATGACCCCATCTGTTGAAATCAGAGGCCGTGTTTTGTAACCATGAAAATGGAGGCAATATTGAGTGATAGTGCCCACCCCACCGGCCAAAGAGCAAAGCACTGAAGGTGAAAGCCACCATCCCCATAGCAGGCTGGGGCATGAGACAGCCCAACAGTTGTGTGCATCATTCAGCTGGTGAGGGTCCATGGTAACCCCAGCGGGGCATCCTCCTTCCTCAGCCCCTGTGACATTTGCAGAGCCTTCCCACAATCCTGTGCCGACTCTTTTAAAGCTCCTGCTTGGCAGCTGCCAGCCCAATTAGCTCCCTGTTATTTGACAACGCCAACACTTCCCATTTGCCTGATGGAGGTGACAGCTGCGTTTCCCTTCCAGGCCTGGAGAAGGAGCTGTCAGGGCAGGTGGGAGATGCCGTCCTCCTACGTCCTTTGTGGAGGTTAACCCCGGTTTAATGACACGATGCTTACCATCGTGCCAGCGCCTTGGCTGCGATGCAGGCGCCTGTCTCCAGGCTGCTGCATGCTCTCAGCTTGCAGAGCTTCACACAGGGCCATCTTCCTCTTGACAGGGATTCAGCTAGATCAGCTGCTAAGCTGAGACCCAGCAATCAAACCTGCTAAGGGATCTGCTTCCAGTGCCACCATGCCCCGGCCTCGCAGCTGCTGGTTGCTCCCCAGCGGTCACCTCCTTGAACCTTGCAGGCACTGGAGGGAGCATGAGGTATCCTGGTGTGGCAGTAGGTCAAGCCCTGGTCAGGTCCTGTCCAGGCCTCCAAAACCACCTGCACTGCAGCCACACCTCTGCTGGTTATTTGTAGGATGTCAGAGGCTGCCCGGTCCATCGGTACTGCCTGACAGCAGCAACGTGGCACGCTGAAAGGAACCTGCGTTACAGCCAAGCAGGGCGATGGGGAGGAGATGCAGACAGAGGCTGGGTTCACAGAGCTTTATTCATAATCAAACAGCCACTCCTGAAAAAGAGTTTCACCTGCTTTTGAAACAGTCCTTGATAAAAGAAGTCCGAGATGGCCAGGCCACACTGTGGCCTGGTCCCCAGCTTGCAGCTGAGCTGTCAGCAAGGACCTGAGTGTTAGCAGGCATCATCAGGGCTGCAACCACAGTATGGCTCTCTGGGCATGGCTTTTCTGGTAGGGGGTCCTGGAGTCCTAGGGCTTTTCCCCCCACACAGAGACTGTGGATCAGGCTGGACAGTCTTTGCAGTGGCTCGCGGGCAATCCCTGCAGCTAGCACCATTGAGATCCAGCCACATGCAGCAGCACAAGGCACACTCCCTGGGCTGGGTAGTCTGGAGGGAAGGAGTCTCTTCAGCATGGACCTGCTGGGCAGCCTCCTCACTGGAGGCCTTGTCTCTATCCCCCAGGTCCTCCTGCCTGTGTGAGGCACTCGGGCAGCCCAGGTGCAGAGCAGCCGGGCACAAGCTCAGGTCAGGCTGAAGGAAGAGCTCAGGGAAGAAACTGCGGCGGGGGCAGGCTCCCGTCAGAGTCTGGGGGCATCTCTACCTCCTCAGCCTGCCTCATGCTACAGCTCCAGTTCTCCCTGGTTTCTGGGGCTGCCCTACTCCTACCCACCTGCATCATTTCTAGGAGCAGGACCTCAGCCTTGCAGCAAGCAGCGCTTGCAGATCTGCACATCTGGGTACTGGGAAGGGCACTGGCATTCCCAGCCCTTCCGGGGGGCACAGGTGAGATGATCTTATCGGGCTGCTATTGCTTATCAGCAGCCGCTATTGCCTGCTCCTCTGAGCCATCTGGTGCTCAGGCTGTCTGAACCCTTTGCCTCGGGCCTAGATCTGAGGCCACAAGCCTTGCCTGTCATGCACAACAGGGATTGCCTGCAGCTAGAAATGTTGGTGCCTTCCTTCCAGATGCCTTGAAACCTGGAGTCAAACAGCCGTCAGCCACCCCTGAGAGGAGGGGCAGCAAGCTACAGCCTTGTCTTCTGGGCGACGGGGTCATTTGGTCTTGCTGGATGATGCTCCTGCCAGGCCCCCACTGCAGCATCTGCCCTGCCACATTATGGATGACCTGCAGGCTTCGCAAGGACAACCCACTCCATCAAAAAGAAATGCAAAGGGGAAAGGAGCTTGGAGGCAAAGGGAGGAAAGAGCTCCCTCTTGCCTGGCACTTGATTTAGCTTCGGCCTGAGTCGAGACTGTTTACAGTGATTTAAGCCACTGAGGGGAGGCTGGAAATGGCAGGCTGGGCCCACAATGGAAAAACTCCCTATTAATCACGGCAGTGCGGCACCGTCTCCCCCCCCCTCGCCCCAAATCCAGCCCCATCCATCAGTCCCATCGGCTGCTGCCAGAGACGAGCTGCCTGGCTAATTACTTAACATGCCACAGCTTGCTGGAGTTTGTAATAGTGTGAAAGTCCCAGCAGTGAGGTATATGCAGATCCATTAATAAATCTTTAATAAACCCAGTCCGAGGGAAGGAGCGGGGGGAAGAAGAAAACAGAATACACGGTGCAGATGGACTCCCAGGCAAGCTGTTCACAGCGTCTGAGAAATAGCACGGGCGCTTTAATGCGCTCTCCAGCCTCCCCTCGCGCTCGGCGCGGCTCGTATTCTCACAGCATCTGTCTCAGCAGTTGTTGCTCAGAGGATCTTCACCTGGCTGCCTGGTGTCTCTCGACAGCGCCATGCCCGTGGGGGTAGGGGGTGTGATGATAATAGCCGGGACTTTCAGGTGTTTGTCATTCAAGGCGGGTGCCTCGCTGCTGCCGCCACCACTTCCGCTGCTCACGCACGTCTTGACGCCTAGAGAGCAAGATGAGGGGAAGACAGAGAGCACGAGTGAGTCGGGGCCATCGGGGAGCAGATTGGGAATGGGGCAGGGACAGGGCATCGGGGGCCTGCCAGATCCCTTGTGCTTCTGCATGGCTGGGCATTGCAGGATTGCCATGTGTTACATAGGCATGATCCATGCTGGTCCCAGGAGCGATGCCTGAGGCTCCCAACCTGGCCATGAGGCAGTAGAGCTGCCTTGGGCTGGCCCCACAATCAGCCTGCCCAAAACACAGAGCCTAGCAGCAGCCCTGAGCATGCACCGGTCAGCTGAGACAGTGCTGGAGGCATGCTCATGACTGCTTGCAGGCAGGTCATTCCCAACCATCAGCCCACGTGGAGTGGGAGCGAATGGGTGGGACGTACATGAAGGCATGCCTTTAGTGACCCCAATCACAGCCCCGGCTCCGTGGTGCTAGGCGCTGCACAAACACAACCCTGGGGACAGCCTTGTCTGGCAGCACCCCGCTTCTATGGGTTGCACGTAGGTAGGAAACTGGGACTGTCCCGGGAAAGCCAGCGTTTAAAAAGATCAAATTGAATCACCCTCCTCTGCCCAACACAGCAAGACACCTTGGTGCCCCTCTCACTACGGCTCGGTCTGGTCCCATAACATCAAAGGGAAAGAAGTCATGCCCTTAACCAAACTGGTTATGCTGGGATAGACTGGGTTACATAGCTAACCTGCCATCATAAAGATACAAACATCCGAGGGGACAGCTTTCATTCCCATGCAGGCTAGATTTGGTGAGTTAAAGGAACTTAAACTCTGCGCTGAAGGAAGTTTTCCCCCAGTGGGAACAGATGGAGAATCCTCCAGGGAGCCCAGACTCTTCTCCTGCTGGGGGGCAGTGGGTCAGGTACCCCAGAAAGGTGAGGAAACTCACCCTTTCCAACAGGTTTTCTAAATCTGGCCAGAGAGGCTCCTTCCCAGCCCACCCACCACCCCCTCAATGTGCTGCACCCCAGAGCTGGGCACAAATGCTCCTTCCTTCCTCCCAGTGAATCAGCCCATGAAAGCATCAGAGAATCAGACCCTCTCTCCCATTCATGAAAACGTGTGGAAATCCTGGAGCCAGAGGTGCTAGAGGAGAGCAAAGGGCTTTTTTTTTTTTTGCCTTGAGATTTTATTGTCATGAAAACCTGGCTAGTGGGAACTGAGACCCAGCCCAGAGGGACAGACCCTGACAGGTCTCCCAAGGCAGGGAAGGCTTCTGGGATCCAGGCCATGCCATGTCATGTCAGAGAGCTTTATCCTTAAGCCAAATGCAGAACTGTTTTGGGATCTCCCGCGATGTCTTGCTCAGTGGTATCCAGACACAGGCAGCTCTACTGGTTCATCCTGCCTTGCATTTATTTCCACTACCCGCCCTCCTTGCCCTCTCAGCAGGGGGGTGGGGGGATGGGGACTGGGAAAGCTTGTCCCAGACTAGGCCTTATTTTGTATTCCTTGATCATCTCCATTCCCAGCCATGCTCCAGCTGCACTACACAGCCTCCGGTCTTTCCCAGCCCTCCCCATACTGTCCCTTTTCCCCCTTGGTGGAGCTCAAGGGACCCACTCGCTACCTGACTTCCTAGTGCCCCTGTCTCCCCGCTGCAGGCCTACCCCCCTGCTCTGGAGGTGAGACAGCATGTGCGGCACTCCCCGGGATACCACCCGGCCTGCTGTTCTCTAATGCGGTAAGATTGATCGCTGCTCCAGCCCTTCATATGCTGGGCCATATGGGAAAAGCCTGCTCAGCTATGCTGGGTACCGCCGCACAGCTTGACTATGCTTAGCAACACCCCACGGCACATCTTGGCATGGGAAAAATGACCTGTGGTTATCCCCCGGTAGTTACATGACACCAGAGAAATGCCGGGCTTCTGGGAGCATGTCACAGAGGGGATGGAGCAGAAGCAAAGGGATTAGAAACAGCATGTCAGTGCTTTGCACGGCAATGAGCCCAGCGGCCAAAGATGTCCCGCGAGTGCCTTCTAGTGGGCAGACGGCGGGCACGCAGCTCCCCTCTGACCGGGGTGCGCAGCTTACAGAGGTTCACTGATGAGAAGAAAATGTGTAATTAAGGCTTTTCCCAGCCATGGTGCTTGTTGGCTGATCTAGCTGGAGTAATTAAAAAGCTGCATGGTGCAGGCTAGTCAGGCAGGGAGAGTATGTCAGAGCCACGTGGCGAATAATTAAAGGCCTGCGAGTCTGCTGGGAGGGCAGTCCTGGGTGGTAACATCACTTAGGGCCTGTAGCTTGTAAACTGGGCAGGGGAGGGGACCACAGGTGGACTCCTCCTCCTACATATGGGCCTGTTACCCCATCTTCAGAAGCTGAAGAGAAGCCAGCTCTTGTTGCCAAAAAAGCCAGACACATCCTGGGTGGCATTAGCAGGAGTGTCGCTTGCAAGTCACAGGAGGGGATTCTTCCGCTCTATTCAGCTTGGGGCGGGAGGGGCTCAGTTGGAGTCTTGTGCCCAGTTTTGGAGTCACGCTTCAAGACGGATGTGGTCAGACTGGAAAGAGTCCAGTGCAGAGGGGTAAATATGACGGGAGACCTGCGAAGCATGACTTAATGCGGAAAGGCTGAAAGAGCTAGGGTTGCATCGTCTGGAGGAGAGAAGACTGAGGGCAGATACCTGAAGGATGACAACAGAGAGGGTGGAGGCAGATTATTCCCTGTGGCCATAGGGGACAACGGCCACAAGCTGCAGCAGAGGAAATTTAGGCTGGAGATGAGGATACTTTCCACAAGGGTGCTTAGGAGCTGGAACGAGCAGCCTGGAGGCACTGTGGACGTTTTTAAGAGCAGGGTGGACAGACCCTCAGCTGCGGTGCATAAGTGAGGAATGAGCCTGCCTGGAGCAGGTGGGGGGCTGGAGTAGATGTGACCATGTGAGGTCCCCTCCAGACCTGCTCGCCTACGATCCTAGCAATGCACATCTGTCTGCACACAAATGCTGCCATGATACCTTCCAATCAACAGAAGACTCCCTGGAAGGTATCTGAGCCCATTCATGCCACCCCTTCGATGGCTCAAGGAGGGTGCTATTGAAAGACAGTCAACCCCCCCTGCACAGAGCTGCTCCAAAGTCCCCATCTGTTTAGATGCGTGCTGCCCAGGCTACAGCTATGTGCACCCAGCACTTCAGGCCCCTGGTCCCACACCCCAGGGCCTTACAAGTCTCAAGCACTTGCAGCTGCCAGATATGCTTGCCATCCACTTCACCCGAGAGCTTTCAGGCCTCCCAAGCCAGCCAGCCCATTTTGGATCTACTCACTGCCGGGAACCTTGCCATTAGCCGTCACCCCAGTGAAGTGCAAGGGGCACATGCAGCACTGACCATGCCGCAGCTGTGTGGGAGCGGAGATGAGACAGGGCAGCTTGTCTGCGGTGCATCATCACTGCACAGTATTTCCAACCTGGTGGCAAAGCCCTTGTGAATAAAGGAGCCCCCTGCTCTAGGAAAAGGCAGCTCCCATGAGGATGGATGGAGGTGGGAGACACATCAGGGGACTTGTTTTGCCTCATCTCCAGGCTACCGGAAGGAAGCCGCTTTGACAGTTTCGGTGGAGCCCGGACATGTTGGGTGGCAATTTCTGCTCAGCAGAGACCACGGGGAAGGTGCTGGGATGGGGGTGAGCAGGAGAAGAGCAGGGGCCTGCATCAGGCCTGCCTTGAAGGAAGTGAGGCAGTTCCGCTTCTGCATCCCCTGTGAATGCACTGAGCATGTATAGACCAAAACCAGATTTGGGGTTAAGAACTGTGTTTGGGTCAGGGTGGGGCAGCGGGTGGGAGCGCAGGGGAGAGGGAGAGGGTGAATTTATTGTAACGGGTGTGCTGGTTCCTTAATGCAGTTTACGGTTGTGATGGAAAGCTGTGTGTGTGTGTGTGTGTGTGTGTGTGTGTGTGTGTGTGTG
>NW_017728915.1:37099610-37134806 GCF_001723895.1 Crocodylus porosus | reverse complement strand
CAGCAGCAAGTCTCTGTAAGCTGGAAAAACATGGGGCAAAGCCCTTTCATCACCAGCAACCAAAGGACATGGACCACAAAGGCTCCCCAGACTGGCCAGAGCATCTGAAGAGGGACTCTAGCAGCTACCACCTCCCTTGCCCGCTCCAAAAGGCCAGGAGAGGCCAAGCCCTGCAGGCAGCACCATCATTACACCCACTTCAGCCTGCTGCCTCCCACCTTGTCTAGCACAGCTGCTCATTAGCTGTCCCATGGGCACCACGGAAAGAGGCAGGCGACCAAAACAATAATTAAACAGTCCAAGGGACTGCAACCAGATCTACAGGCTGGTGCCTCAGTTTTCCCTTGCTGATAGCCCTCCCTCCAGACCCACAGCCCTTCAACCCTATTGCTCTGGGTGCGAGGTTTAGCTTAGCAGGACTCTCTCTCTGGCCTGTGCCAGGCCCTGTAAGTGTCTTATGTGGCCTTCAGTTGCCACCACTGCACTACCCAGCAGGCTCCCACTCTTCTTAGCAACCCCCACTCCCCAAACCAAAACCAGAAGGGCCCTGCCTGCTCTCAGGCTGCCTTTATATCCCCCAGCTGGCCTGGCCCCGCCCCAGGCTCCTCCCCTCACCTGTGCAGGTGCCCCAGGTGTGTGCAACCCTGTCCCTCCTCCAGGCCCACTGGCAGGTACATCCCAGCACCTGGAGAGATCAGAGGTTTAATCTGTTTTAATCAAGAGAAAAGCCCTTGATGGGGGTGGGAGGGCAGGGAGACAAACAGCTTTAACTCTTCAGAGGCAGGACAAGCCCCGTGGGGACAGCCCCTGGTATTTTTAATCTCTCTTTAATTATGGATAAAGCCTGCTCTGAGTAAGAGGCTGATTGCATTTTTGTTTTTTTAAGGCTGAGAAAGAAATGAGAGGGTGAGGGGCTGGGGGTTTGGAAGGGGCGACAGCTGCTCTGAATAGCCACTGGCACAGCTCACCTGGGAGCTGGCGTGCACCTGCTCTGGGACCTTCTGCATGAGCTCTCTGGCCTCCACCTGCTTGGTGCTTCCCTCCAGGAAGGGATGCAGAATGCAGCTTGGAGGAGACTGCCTCCTGCTAGCCTTCCCTGAAGCACACCCAAGCCCCTTTCTTGATGGGCCTAAGCCTGGACAGAAGCTATGAAGCAGCATGAAAGCATCTGCTGGCAACAGGACCGGGCCTGTTGCCCTGGAGAAGGAAGCTGGCATGGCTTCATCAATGGCACTCAGATTAGCTCTATGCTCTGCCACTGACTGCTCTGTGTGACCCCGACCAAGTCACTTAATCTGCCCCATGCCAGCATAACCTACCCAGCATACAATGGACATAGCACATGCTCAGGGGAGCTGGACTCAGTCAAGGTTTGCACCCAAATAATATCCTTTATTGTCTTGTATACTGCAGCACCAGGCCCTGCTTTTTTTTTGGCTGTCTGTATTTTTAAAATGTGAACCCATCAGGGTAGGGACATGCTAACCTCTAACTCTGTACAGGGCACAAAGGGGGCTCTGATCCTTCTTGGGGAGAGACTATCAGATAAATACTTACTACTGTTAGCCATAGAAGGGACTTGGCTCCAAAAAGACAGAGCAGAGGCCGTCTACACAGCCAAGTGGGGGAGAAAATCCATAACACCACCCCCACACAGGAAGGCAGAGGAAACCTAGGTGGAGGGGTTTCTGCCCAGCCAGAGAGGTTTAAATGGACCAGAAAAATCAACCTTTAAAGCAGGCGCCCGCAAAGGGGCTATTAAACCGTCGGGGCGAGTACAGCTCTTTTGCCTTCATAAATATTAGAGGCGTTTTTGGAAAACTTTTCTCCAAGGACTGTGGCAAGCTCGTACATTAGCCAGGCCCGGAGAGGGGGAAACCTCTGCTCCAAAGTAGCTCCAGACCCTGCTGTTATGCTCTGCATGTCAGATCATTGATCATCCAGGATTTACTGCCGCCCGCTGCTAAAGCAGGCCATGCGATTTTTATCAGAGCAGTTACAGGTCTGGGCTGGATCTGACAAGGCCGGACGTCTCCAGCAGCTGCCGAATCCCAGCAGCAGCCTCAGCCATAGAAACAAAGCCTTCAGCTGGTTTTCCTCGGCCGTGGGTGTGTTGGAGAGGTGCTCGTGGGCATGTACAGCACCTAGCGCAATGGGACCCTCGTCTTTCATCACTGCCCATACCCCCCAGTGGCAGCCTGCTTCCAGATAAGATGTGTGTATGATACACAAGTGCATGTATTTGCAGCTGGCACATACTCCTGAGCCTTTTTTCATGCAGGGGACTATGTGTATGTGTGTACACATGCATGGGTTTGCATGTGGCTTCCTTTTCCTGGACACATGTACGGTGATGTCTCAGTGGCATGCTCGCTTTCTCATGTTGCCTAAACCACAACTGCTGCTGGCCATGCTATAGCCCCGGGGGGAGGCTGAATTCTCACCTCTGCCCGCACATTGCACCCAGCCGCTTACTGTAATTTTGCTTCTAGCATCGGCGCACGGGTGAGCTATGTCATGCAAATGTCTTTCCAGCAGCACAGCTTCACACCCCACTGCAGCCTCATGTGATATACAGTAAATAGGCATGAAAGAATAATCAACCTCAAGTCTTTCCACGGCAGCCGCCCAACACCTTGCTTCCTGCAGCCACAAAACATGCCCCCACTGTCTGTATCAGGGGGCTGGACTGCCCCCATCTCTCCGTCGCATCATGGAGATTTCTATTACTGAGGGTTTATCTTGAGACACCCTTGCTAGGGGAGGAGTGGGGAGATGGCTGCAGATTAAACTTGTAAGAAGGGAAATCTCCTCTGCATCGGCAGCTTGACTAGAGGCCATGTGACTCCAAGAACCGAGCATAGGTGGCTTATTAAGAAAACAGTAATAAAAAAGGAGTAGGTAGGAACGGCGAACTCTGGGTTAAACTTAGGTTTCCTCCCCACCAAGCTGGAATCAATGAGAGTTGGTCACTGGCAGAGCTGGGCCTTAGAGAGGGGCTTTAGATGCTGGAGAAGCCAGCGCTGGTGTAGCGGTGGGAGCATCCTAGAGCAGCTGAGCCGTGGGACCCATTAGCCAGTGCCCCAGCTGGCCTACGGAGAAGTTGCACCAGCTGGGAACTTGCATAGAGGGACCATGCATAGAAGGGAGGCTATCTTGACCTGGAAGAGATGGACTTTAATAATCTCCAGTTTTTCCAGCTGACGGCATCGTGAGTTTGCAAACAGGACCTAGGAACCCTGCCAGGCCCAGGTCTCTGTAGGCAGAGTGCACATGTCTGTATGCACACATGTGCAAGCTCTGGATCCACCACTGTTTCACCCAGGGCTGTATCGCCTTGGTCTCTCATTCCTTGGGGCTGAGAGCGGCTGACGGAGAGGCAGCTCTTCTTCAGCATCTCTCTGCAAGGTGCTGGCCAGCAGCTCAGGCTGTTGCTGCCTGGACCGCGGCCTTCTTGTTCCAGCCGCAGACGTACAGCGCTTGAGGGAGCAACCCTGGCCCCAGCTGGGCTCCCACGAGGGCCGGGGCAGGAGACAGAGGCTCATCAGTGAAACCCAGCGGTGGGATTAGTCCCTCTGCTCCTGCCTTCCCCACACATACAAGTGGGTTACGACATGGGTGGGCAGGGAAAAGACCGAGATGTGGCAGTGCCTGGAGCCAGCCTGTTGGTCTGGCCTGTTAGGCTGATCCAGCATTCAGCCTCTGAAGCAAGGCCCTGGCGCTGCAAAGCTCCCAGGTGCTGAGACTCCCTGGTAGGGGGGAGCTGCAAGGCAGAGGCTTTCTGCAGGAGGCCTGTCCCATCACCGAATGCCAGAGGGTTTTCCGTGAGCCCTGTTTCCTTCCCTAGCGACTGCCACTTCCAGGTCGGTGCCAGGGACTCAGCCTCTCATCTGTTATTAATGAAGATTGATGAGTGGGCGGCAGGGGGTCGATGGAGACCTCTGCTGTGCTGACAGAGGAGCATTTCTGCCCGGGCTGGGGAAGCACGCGTGCAAATGTGTTGCCTTCAGACACACATGCAAATGTGTTGCTTTCATGTGTGCAAACATAGCCCCTTCACGCACACATGCAGGCCATTCGGCAAAGGGGAGATTTCCCTTTTGGGAATCCATGGGACTGGGTCATGGAGCCCAGCCCTCGTACATGGGACCGGATGGGACTCCTGGGGTCTCAGAGCCCAGGCTTTGGCTGTCAGACCCAGCCACATCGCGGCATCCCAGCCCTCATCCCTAGCAAGCTCTAATTTCCACGTGCGTGTGAACCTCCGCCAGCTCCTTGCAGATCATCACCATTTCCCCCAGCCCCTTGGGGCTCCGGTCTCCCCTCTCTCCTCTCCTCCGTGGTGCAGCTTGGCAGGAGCTGCTTCTTTCACCAACTCTTGCTCCGCGGAGGGGGAAATGAGTTATTCGCCCGGCCTTTCTCCGTGAGGAGAGGGGCTTCCTGCTGGTCCTTGCTTTATCCACCTTCTCCCTGCCCAAGCAGAGCTGGGGTGGGGGACGCATCATCTGAAGCCCGTGGGCTGAGGCTGTTGGCAAGCTGGGGTTTGCCAGCAAGCGTCTTTGCCCCTCAGAGCCCTTGAAAGGTTGATTTTTCTGGTCCATTTAAACCTCTCCGGCTGGGCAGATGCAACAGGGGGTTCTGCAGTGAACCCAAGAGCCAGTCCCTCTCCTTGGCCTCAGGAGGGGGATGGTGGGGCAGGACAGCACGGGGCGTTCCCAGGCAGGGAGAGAAGGAGCCAGGTCAGCAGGTCCCTTGGAAAGCTGCTCCCCAGGCTGCAGGGTGAGGATGGGACATGAACTCAGGGAGCTATGAGTCACCTTGCAGGGGAAACGGTGGCTGGGGAGGGGCTCTGGCAAGGCGGAAGGGGCAGGCGGCTTAGATCATCCACCCTCCCAGCCTGGGCTGCATGCACAAGCAGCTGGCACATGTGTGTGCCAGCTACCCGCCCGCCAGCCATCGGCCCACACAGCCACGTCCTGCTGCACCAGCCCCCCGCCACTTTCCGTACCAAACCCACTGGTGAAGCTGGCACGGGGCAGCTCTGAGTGGGGCCAGACGGCAGCTCCTGGCCACTCAGCCCAGCTGCTGAGCTCCGGGGATTGGCATCATGCCCAGCCGCCTCCTGCCAACGGTGGTTTTAGCAAGATGGAAAAATAAATCACCAACAGCTTCCAGCTTCCCTTCAATCTCCAACGCCCGTGTCACTGAGCCACCAGACACCCCACTGCGCCAGCCTTAGTGAAACCTGGCACCTACCACCCACGAGAAGGGTCTGTGCCCACCGCTCACGCTCACCACGGGGTGCTTTGAGCCCTGTCACTGCAGCAGCCAGAACCCCTGAGTCTGAGCCCTGGAAATCTTGAGAAGACTCATGATTTTTAAAGCTATTTTGGGTTTCTCGGGGGGGGGGGAGTTTCAGCCTTCTGGTTTTTGAACCTTCAAGACAGTTTCACACCATATGGGGCAGAATAAAAGCCATATTATTAAGAAAAGAAAAGAAAGGAAACTGAGTCTCTCGTTTCGTCATCACAGGCCTCCGGGAACTGGAGCTTCGAAGGATAACGCACAGTCGCACCGCGAGAGCTGGCCGCGTGGCTGGGCTCCCTGCCTGGCTTGGCTGCTGTTTCCTCTCTGACTTCTCTGCATCGGGTTCCCGGGGCTGATAAACGGGGATAACTCTCGCCCACATCTCGCAGGACCCCTTCAGGAGGCGCCTCGCACCTGGCACTGCAGATCTGGGGTCCCGGGAGGAGGCAGGAGCCTCTCCTGCAGGGTCCGCTCCGCTTTCAGGCCGCGTCTGTGCGAAGGGAAGAGGCCTCTGCCGGGGGATGCTCTTCTCCCAGGTGAGAACCCGAGTGCAACCATCGGCTGCCCGCAGAGGATACAGCTGGGGGGGACAGTTGTGCACCCCAACCCAGAGATGAGCGGGGGGGTCTCCTCGGCATTTATAAGGCCTTCTAATAACCTCCCTTCTTCACACAACGGCTGCACCCCGAAGCCCCCGCCGACATCCGTGCCAGACGCTGCATATGCATCCTGCCACAAAGGCCTTCTGACCCAAGAGGGCCGGAGACGTCTTGTTACCCCCATTTTACAGACAAGAAGCTTGGGTTGCAGGGGGGGAGCTGTGGTCACACCGGGTCTCCCCAGAGCCAGCCGGTGCCTTAACCACAGACCAGCTCTCCGCTGTGTTGTGAGAGGCAGGAAAGGTCCGTGACTAGATGCGGGGACTGGGGCACTTGTGCCCCAGAGGATGGAGCTGCTACGTTTCCAGGACTGCTCAGGGTGGCTCTCGGTTTCCCATTGCTATCTACAGCCTAGTACAACGGGGATGCTTTCCCCAGCTACCAACTCGGAGCTGCAGCTGCTTCAGCATTTGGAGGGGGCTGGAAGCGGTTCCAAGGAAGGAAACCCTCCGGGAACCAGTCCAGTGATTTTGGCCCCCACTCTGCTCCTCTCCTCACCGCTGTGCGGGCTGCTGCGAGAAGCAGAGAGGTGCAAAGGGCATCCCAGAGACTTACCTTTCAGGCAGGAGGGCTTAAGTCCCATGTTTTCATCCTTTTAGCGTGGAGTGGCTCATGAATCAAGCCCGCGGCGCCCAGCTCAGCTTCTCTGTTCAGCTCCTGCTGCAAAGAGACAAGCACTTCAGAAAGCGCTGAGAGGGGGAAAAGATCACTGGCAGGTTTCACTTGCTTTGCATCTGAAACGTCGGTCTCTGCCTAAGCCAGAGCGTGTGTGTATACACACACACACACACACACACATAAATATACACGGCCAGCACTGAACTAGTGCACAACAGGAAGCCGTGGTTATTCATGACAGCCAAACCACCAACTGATGTCATGGCATTTACTGACTCAATCTCGGTTGTTTAGTTTAAAGGAGAACTTGGGGGAAACTTTTTGGCTGGCTGCTGTTTCAGAGAGAATCCACTAGCTGCAGGTGCTCTCAGCACCGCTTCACCCTGGCTAGATGGGAGCACTTGCCTCACCACACCCCTTCTCCCGTTACAGGATCCTGCCCTGCCCGGGACTGTATTTATGATGCCGTTATTGTTTCTGGAGCAACAGAAGAGGAGAGGACAAGCAGAGGAATAGGATTATTATTTATGCAACGACCGTGCGTGGCTGGGAAATCCAGACCGAGGGCTGCCCACGTCCCTAGCCCTGGGGGGCTGCTTTGGGGCTGCCTCTAGCAGGCAGATGAAGCCTAGGTCCCAAAGAGCCCCCTTTCCCCCTGGGCTGTGTGCCCCATTGCAGCAGAGTTTGGCATTAATCTGGGCAGACATTTGTGCTCCCATTGATGGGCTCTGCTAGCTCCGTGCACGGGGTTCAGACAGGTGCCTCTCGCTGGTGGTACAGAGAAGGAGCGTGACAACAGGAGGAGAGGGGCAGGGGGAAGGTCCTGAACACCCCTGCACCAATTCAAGCCCATGGACTGCCACAGAGCTGCTGCCAAGGTCCCCTTGCACGAAGTCACCTGCAGCTGGACAACACGCTGTGGATTGCTCTGGGATCCAGCAGGAATTTTCCATCTCTGCAGTTTACGATCATACACCAAACCTGAGATGGGTCAATATCCACATGAAGCAAACACTCAGAGGATGCAGTTTTGCACGTAATCATTAACTCCCATTCAGCCCCATCCCTGGTGCTGGGCCGTAAAATGTTCATTTTGCTTTACGTGGATATTGGGTGGCGACACGGACGCCACTGCCAGCAGTTTGCTCTTTGCTCCCTGGCCATCAGCTACATCCCCAGGGCTCGGGGGAGAAAGCTGTTTGTACACGGCCAGCTGAAGAATAAAGCCAGAGGTGATGCGTATGGAGCAGAAAGCCAGGCATCCTGGCCAGAAGTGTATTTACCTAAGACTGTCATTTTCCCTCCCCCACAAAAGCGACCGACTAGAGCCAGGTGACATTACCGCCGGGCACACGCTGAGGTTTCGCTGCCTCGCCTGGTCCCTTGCACTGAGGCAGAAGAGATGTCAAATAATCTGTGTGTGTCCCCAGCACACATCCATCCTAATGAAACACATGGGAGAGGAGATCGGATGGGCAGTTGCTGTGCTCCAGCAAGCAATGCTGCTGAGTTTTGCTTTCTTGGTGCTCTACCTAAACCCACAGACTTTACCACTCCTGGGCAGAGAAGCACATGAGGGGGGAAAATCAAACACTTTGCTTGGGAGCCTCCTAGTAATAGCATCACAAAGTGGTGCTGGGTATGCCTTGATCCAGGTGTACTTGCTAAGAAACAGCCTTGTCCCTTCCTTAAAGCCCTGGCTCCTAGCTGCATTACAGTAACAAGAGCCTCCTGCTGCAATACAAAACCCTTCACCCAGTGCCTCCCAGCACTTTGCAGAGCAGGAATGGCTGAAATGCAGCCATCTCAGGGGTGGAACTGGGTTGCTGCACAGGAACGCAACACGTATTAGGGCCAGAAGTGGTCAAGCATGCTAGAAACTGTGCTGACTCCTGCCCTGCTGGCGTGGGCCCCAGGGTGCGTTTTTGCAACACATAGCACAAAACGGCTGGTCCTAAAATATTTAACTTCTTGCTTTGGAGGCAGGGGACAAGACTGGATGGAGGACACGGGCAAGGTTTGCACCTGGTGCATCCAGTAAAACACCCGCTCACACCTGGTAAAACACCCACTCGCTTACCCTCCGTTTCCCTGCAGCTGCTCCGGACGACGCTGCATTTCTCTCACCGTATTTTGTTCTCACCTTTTCAGTGCATGTTGTGGATCAGAGTGACCCAGCCTCTGGTTTCGTCCTGTTCAGCTATTTAGGCCTGCGTTCAGTTGCAGACTCGCATCAAACAGCCCATGTGCTGGTGTGGAAGGACACGGCATGGGGATCTACCGCAATGGGCAGTTTCAGTAAGTTTGGAGGTGGTTTTAATTCTGCATTCTCCATGCCCTGCTCAGACTGACACGGGAAAGCATCTTTCCCTCCTCTTGCATGTGCGGCAGGCTGAGAGTCTGGGGACAGCCAAGCAGCAAACAAGCCTGGGAGAGGCATGCGGCTTGTGGACAGTCCTGCAACATGGGAGATGGATGCTCTGCCAGAGAGAGATCTGGGATGAAAAGCTTTGCTGGGAGGGCTCCTGTATCCCAAGTCAGGCTCCTCCTCACTTGGCTGTTCCCTGGCCCCTTCCCAGGCCTGAAGGGTGCCTCTGATGGAGACTTGATGCAAACTTTGTGAAACATTTTAGTTATATATGAGAGCTGGTTGGGAGCAACGGGAACCCGCCTCTTCCACCAGATGCTGCCTCTACCTCCCCGCTCAGCCTGGCGCCTCTCTCTCAAGGGTAACAAGTCCCCAGCCTAATCCCCAAAAGACATCTTTATCCCCTCCTCCCCACACAACCTCCAAGACCCTCTTGCTCAGGCCTGCAAGGTCCCCAACTATTAGGATGCTGAGGGCGTGCTACCTCTGCCCCTAGGACCATCTCAAGGGGCATGCTTCTCACATGAGGCACAAGGCAGGCCTGTAGCTGGTCCACCCTGAGGCTGTGCCCAGGCTCCAGCCCTGCTGCTTCTCGCCAGGATCCTGGCCTGTCCCAAATGCCCTCCTCTCCTCTGGATTTGGGAGCTGAGCCTCCCTCAGGGGCATTTGGTGCTGGCTGTAGCCCAGGCAGGGGATGGGGACTGGGCTGTGCCAATGCTCCTGCAGGGATTAAAGCCATAGGGACCTGGCTAGAAGGTCTTGCCCCTCCACTTGGCATCAGACTGATGCCAGATTTGGGGTCGAGAAGGGATTTTTCCCTCCTGGTCACATTGGTATGGATAGAGGCGGGGTTGCCTTCCTCGGTAGCCAGGGGACATGGGCATGGCCCTGTAGCTGGGATCTCTCAAGCGCATGGTGACATGTCATAGAAACAGGCCAGTGGCTGCCGTGGCTCCCCTGCTTTACTTGGGGCAGGTTTGGGTGCGAGGGCTGTGTTGCGTCAGGGCTGACCATAGTCTTATGTAGAGTCTAGATGAAGGACTGTATAGGACAGTTTGGATAGGGATGATCCGGCCTCAGGCAGGGGGTTGGACTAGATGACCTCTGGAGGCCCCTTCCAGCCCCACTTCTCTATAGCTCTGCCATGTTGCCATTTGCTCGTTGCTCCTAGTGATGTTGCTCCCATTTCACAGCCCTGCAAGCTGTGTTTTTAACTCTAGCTTCAAACATAACCTCAGGTGTGGAAATGTTACCACAGGTGAACCTTAGCTCAGGTATGGAAATACCTTTCCATGGAGCATTGAAGGCTCATTGTCCAGATGCTCAAGGCAGCTTGATTTTGTTTTATGAATCTGGGGAGAGAGATGTACATTTAAATGGACTCAGGACAAATGAAATGTCTTTGGATTATTTTTGCCTCCTTTGTTGTGTTTGTGTATGTAATATATGATATAGCAAATTCATGCACATTCCCATAAAGGTTTTTATCTATTTCTTTTGGCAGAAAACCATAAGAATGGCCATTGACTGGGTCAGACCATAGGTCCCTCTTGCCCAGTCCCATGTCAGGCAGCGCCAGAGAGCGGATGCTGAAAGGGAGAGTGAACAGGGCATGACCAGGGCTTTTCTTTGCTGTCCCTCTTACTTGCAGCCTCCAGCAATGAAGGCCCTTGATTCGGAGGCCGTGCCCTTCACCCCTTTCTCAATGGCTACTGACCCTTTCCTCCAAGAACTTGCCCAACCCTTTTTGAATCTGTCTAGACTGTCAGCTTCCACACATCTGGTGGCAACAAGCCCCACCCTTTAATGACCCACTGGGGGAAAAAGCATTTCCTTGTGTTAGTTTTAAACTTACAGCCTACTGGATTCCTTTTGTGACCCCTCATACTTATATCGAGAGACAGTAAAGAATAAATCCCTATGGACATCCACTTTCCCAGTTAGCATTTTGTAAACCCTTCTCATGTTCCCCCTTCAGCATCTCTCTTCTAAACTGAACAGGCCTGGCCTCTTTATTCTTCCCCCCCCATGCCCTTCATCCTCCTTGTTGCCCTTCTCTGGACCTCCTTTAGCTTTCCTATATCCTTTCTGAGGTGTGGGAGACCAGAACTGGGCACAGGATTCAAGGTGTGGATGCAGTGTGCATTTATAAAAGGGCACAATGATATTTTCCCCTCTTATTTATAAATCCCTTCTTAATAAACCCTACTTTCAGTCTTAAATGGCTTCAATGTTAAGTTGAATTATACAGCTCTAGGCCCCTACTTATTAGTGAAGTGTCTAGTTTCTTTTTGACTGGAGAAAAATGTGTGGTATGGTGTGCCCCTTTTTAAACTCCTAGATCCTCCTGGTAGTTTCTCCCTACCAGGGGCAAAGTTCAGGCTTCACAGCCCTGATCCTGGCTCCTAAGGGTGAGAGCTGGGTGCTACATGCAGTTTAATAGCCTTCTGGGGAAGTCACTCTCAAGCAGGGACCCTTGAGATCCACTCCAGGGTGCCACATGGTACCACAGTGTTAGCACCGTTAGGACCACGAGATCGACTCAGAGGTGTCACACAGGAATCCAGCGTGTTGAGGACATTATGACCAATACTGGCAATACGGAAACAGGTAGCATCTCATCCAGCCCTTGAAAACCTCCTTGTGTTTTGGGAACTACTCATTCATGTGTGAATAGAGCCGGACCTCACGTGAACAGAGATGCCAAGCACCCATCGTTCCGACTGGGTGGCCTCAGTATCCCACAATGCACTGCTGCCACGTCCCACAGTGCATTGCATTGCCTCGGGGATGCCTTACTACAGTGTGCTGGGCGTGCAGCCAGCGCTGGCACAGCGTGGTGCCTACACGCTCCAGGGGCTCAGCAGCATCAGTGGTTGTGAGTTGACAAAACTGCTGCCGACAAGCCTGGCTGGGGAAGCGGGCACAGTGCTAGCATCGGGGCCGTGTGGTCGCTGCTCCGTGACAGCTCTAGCCACAGGTCCTGTGAGAGCGGCTAGAAACCTCCTCCCCGTCCTGGGTTCAGTTCTCTTCAACGTGCAGTGTCTCCAGCTCTCAGCCCACGGCCGCTGGAGTAGCAGCCTTGCTGCTGCTAGAGCTGGGCAGAAGGACCGCGTGCGGGCGAGGAGCCCTGGCTGGTTGGCGGGCTCGCGTGTGTCCAAGCGGCCAACCGCATTTCCGACAGCAATACCTCCTGTACTTCCTACCCCTGGGGCACCTCAAAGCCCCTTGGGAGGTCTAGGACGTTGCCCAAATCCCACCCGGAGGTTGCAGACCAGGCAAGGAGCTCTGCTGCCAGTCCCACGCCTTCCTCGCAGCATCCATCAGGCTTCCTCTCAACCACGATGCCATCCCAGTGCCCTCTGACTGCCGCAGCTCCTGCCAGCTGCCTCAGGAGTATTTCCCCTTTGAGGCCGATTAAGCTCCCCAGCATATCGGCTGTAGGGAAGGGGTTAGGGCTCGTTGTTCAGCATTTCCACACATCTCCATCTGCAGCAGCAGCCCTGCCAGTCAGGGCAGCATCTTGGACAGGACCAGATTGCCGTCTAGTCCGGATGGCAGTCTTCAGCCAAGAGCAGTCATGCTGTGGCAAGCTCCCTTTGCCTCTCGAACGACTGGCTCTAGGGACACAAGCACCACCCCGGCTGCTCCAGGGCACAGCCCGAGGGCCTGGCCTCATGTCGCACAACTCCTTCGTGCTAAGAGCTCCTACTAGCCCAGCCGAGCCCTGCCTTGCCCTAGGGAAGACACACAGCTTCCTGAAGAGGCTCATCGAAGCCTGGCTTGGCTCCAAGGGGCAGCGGAGCTTTTCACCTCTTAAGTATTCACGGAAGAGCCCTCTCCCCTAGAGTACATTAGCATGAATTATGAATCCAGAGAAGTACCGAGCCGCGGCATCGCTGTAGGCTCCACAGGGCATCGCCTCCATCACACACAGGCTGTAACTCTCGTTCTGGTCTCCTGCAGCATGGTGTCCTCCTGTGTCTGCCCATTGCTTCTTCCCCATCTCCTGCCTGTAGAACGGCCTCCATCCTATGGCCATCTAAGGCTGAGCTCCCTGCTAGGAGCATGGGGGTCAGTCCAGCTGGAGGAGGGAGTTACCAAAGGCTTTTCTCGTTAAATAGGAGGATGGCTGTGCTCTTTCACTGTCACTGGGATACTGCCAGTACCTCCTTTGCAATCTTATCTGGACTATGAACATCTGTGGAAGCAAGCCCCCAAAGGGAGCGCTGGGGAAATGGAGTGCACTGGCAGCTTGCAGTCTCCACATACCATGCTGTTTATTGGATGCATCTCTGCCCCCTCCTGCCCACATGCCTCACACAGACAGAGGGGTGGGGGCTTGCTAGGCAAAGGTTTCCTATCAGGACCCTAAGCTGTCCTATTAAACCATAGCTCTAATGCAGTGGGGGCCTCTGGCCAGCTCTGGAACCTGGCACCTGCATGGTATGCACTTTTCTGCCTCCCCTGCCCACCCACCTGCAACTGGGGTGCATCCATGCACCGAGTCTGGCTGAGAGCACACCCAAGATTATATTACACAAACCGTGTGCCACTGATGCAAAACCTATAGGAGTGGTTCCCCCATGCTCCTGTCCCCATACACATGACCAAATGTTGGAGCCTCCCTAGGCAGGATCATTTTGCCCCTCCTTTAAAATCCCTGGTGGGTCGCAGCAATGTCCCTCTTCACACTAGAAACAGTTCTGGGAGTTTTGCATTTCTTTGTGTCTTAGACCAACACAGCTACCAAATGCTGCCCTCTTCATGCTAGCTCCCCTTTGCTACCTTCACTCCAGGACAAAGGGGGTTAGAAAAGTTGTGATGTGCCCCAGGTCTAGGAAAGCCTTCCTGGGTGCTCCTCGTCCCTGGGGAGAGGTGGCGGTCTGAACCCAGCTGCGCAGCTGGCACAGAAGTAAAGACACCCCCATGGAGCCTTGCGGAGGGTTTGAGATAGAGACAAAGAACACAGCAGCAGTGAGCAAACGGGAAGGGACTACATCCCTCGAAAGGCAAAGGAGGCATCCCATGGGTGAGGGGCCTGTGATGGCCTCTGTTTGCAGAGCTGGGTGCCATCATGGCCAGGGATCCTGCAACCAGCCAGGCAGTGATGGGAGAAAGGAAGAGCAGAAATGTAAACCAATGACGATGCAGCTCCAGAGACCCAGGAGCTCTTCAAGCCAACCTGAACCCAACAGATACACCGAGAGATGCATCCCAGCAGGGAAGGGGAAGGGAGCTCACAGAGGCTTATTTCTGTATGCTTTGTTTCCTTTGTTCAGAAATGCACCCTCACCTCTGCTGTCTCATCTCCAAACACTGGCCAGGCACATGCAGACAGAACAAAGGATCTGCCTTTGGAAATAGCACGCATGGGAGAATCCTGCAGGCTTGCTTACGGTATTCCTGCCTGCCTCTGGTTACGGCTGCCAGGGCAGGTTCAAAACCTCCAGCTGTCGGCAAGGCAGGAAGAGACTCTAGCAACATAAACCAAAGGGTTGAGAGCAGCAAAACATCAACCCCGACGCAGGCACCCGAGTGTTCAAAGCCTGTAGCTAGCGATGCAGTGCCTGGCCACAAAGACGTGATATTTATGAACAGATGTGCAATGCAAACATGCAGGGCAAACACAACCATGGCCTGCTGGTTCCCCCAGTCAGAGTCCAAGTCCAGAACAAAGCGCTTAAATCTGGGTCATGGAGCGAGGTTAGGAATGGCTTTATTGCTAGCCCAGAGAGGGGCTTGGCTTAAAGAACAAGGCAGAAGCAACTACGTTCTCTTGTGTGCAGAGTTTCAGGTTAATCTTAGCCTGGATATCTTGTCCAGCCTCTGGGTCAATCTCAGCAAGGCTCTCAATCAGGTATGCGTTCAGCTCTGATGGCACATTTCTGGAAGCGGAAGGTCTCCTGTGATCCTCCTGCCACTAATGAGCTCTGATGGGATCACTGATGAGAACTGGCTGGCAACCCGCAGGCTGGGGCAACCTCCAGCTACTTGTTTTCTCAGAAATGATGCATCAGCCACAGCCACCCCTGCCTGTGACTACACTGTCCCCACCCTCCTTCACCTTGACAATCTCCTCTCTGCCATCTGCCACAAATACAACTCGGAAGAGCGTCTGCATATGCTTCGCCATGCCAAAACCTGCAGGTCTGTCTCAAACTGTCTGTCATTTCTTGCACACTGCCCAGTTACAGTCCTACAAAGTAGAACAGGTTTGTGGCCTTGAAGCAGCTGGAGGATGATTGCTTCCACATTGGAGTTTCCAGCATCGCACTAAGTGCCCAGGGACTGATGGCAACGCAGGAGCTGCAAGCTTCTCGTCTGAACGCCCCAACTCCTAGTCCAGTGCATGGGCTGGAGGGCTGGGCCTGGCTCGGCACATGACCCCATCAGACATTGCCTTCTTCTTTTGGGAGTCCCATGACCACTGCTGGTCACAAATCGCCTGCAGTATATTATTGCTCCCATTCATTGCCTACTCCTATTCTTGACTGAGTGCTGTGAGAGCTGCTGAAGTTCTGTGGATGAAGCAGAAGGCAGGCACCCTGCTTCTAAATTAGGGGTGCTCAAGCCCCAGCCCATGGGCCTACCCACTGGTCCCAAAATTTGGGGCTGGGAGAGCATCATGGGCCGAGGTTATGCGTACAAGATCAGGCAGTGCAGGGCAGCATAGGGCCCCATCCCAAGGCAGGCAGGGGTGGCGTAGGCCCAGCCAAGGTCACGTGGAGGCAGTGTGGGCTCTGATCCAGCCTGTAGACTGGCTCCAAACCACTCATTTGGCCCGTGGGACCAAGGCTGAGCTCCACTGCTCTAAAGCAAGCGTGGATATGCTGATCAGTGCAGCGACTCTGCTTCCGAGGGTGGAGAGACGGGCACCACCACGAAGAAGAGTACGTTCTAGGAGGGAGCAGAGAACTGCAGGAGTGCAAACAGAGGATTATGGGATAGAACAGAAGGAATTGTGGGAACTGGAATATACTAAAAAATGTCCCACGTGGCACTAGGCTGGATGGCAGCATAGGGGTCTGACGGGGGCTAACCCACAGAGCAGCCCCACTTTTACCAGTGCAACCAAGTGCGGTGAGGACATGCCACGCTTCCAAAGGCAGCCAAGTGTGTGCTGATTGTGTACACCAGTGCGCTGCTGATAGCATGGCAAGTGCTACAAACATCCCCTTGCTTCACTCCTCACCCCACTTCATAGCCTCAGGAGTCACCTTTCCCCGCTCACATCAGATCAGAACCATGATCCAAAATCAAGTGAAACCTCTTGGGTCAGTATGTCCTGGAGACAAATCTTAGTACTTAGACTTGGGAAGACCCCAGATTTTGGTTCTTTTCTTTTTTAAATGGGATACCTGCTCTATTGGACAATTTCAGACATTGCACTGTTAAAATCTCACATCAGCAGGCTGGGGTGATCATCACACCTTCCTGGCAGCCATCTAAATCCCATACAGAGGTTTGGAAGGGCCATGATAAAATCATGGCCCAGCAACCTTATGGCAAGGGTAGGTCTTGAATGACTGCAGAAGCTGGATTCTCCCAGGCACTGCAGTGTGCGAGATTAAGGGATCGCCCCTTGCCTTTGCAGAAATGACTTCATCCCATTTCAAGGAACCACTGCTATATGTGGTTCTACTATATGTGGATCGCAACTACTGTATGTCAGATCTCCGAGCATGCTAAGAAGATCAAAATCAAGGTCAGTGCACAGAATGGGAAATATTTGATCTGCCTATACTGAAACTCTCAAGGCAGCTGTTACGTTTCCAAAGAAACTTGAACACAGACCTGTCCCTCTGGTAACCAAAGTCTGATGGCTGAATAATTATTTCAGCAGGAGAGCTTTTGTCTAGGCATGTTCTATTCAGTTATCTTTTGAAGGACCACAGCTTTCACAAACCAGCTTAGAAGGAGAACTGCTTTGTACTTTCCACTAGGACTCTCCTCAGGGCTTTGCATTACCCTGCGGCTGTACCTTTTCAGTCCCTCGCTCTGCCTTGCTCCACGGCCTGGTAACATTTGCAAAACCAACGAGAACATCTAGACAAAGGGCATTCAGGGCCACCTTTACACAGTGAAAGAGAGGACCAAGCTCACCTTTCATGTGATGCTGTTATTGCAACAGTAGCCAAGTCTGTCCAAGTTCAGCGTGCACTGGCAGGCCTGTAACCTTTCACAACCCCAGACAAAACTGCAAGGGGGCCTAGCTAGCACAGAAGCCGAATGGCTTTTGCATGAGAGATGTGGGTTAAAACCAAGCGACAACCAAATCAATGCTTTCAGTTAAGTCTCTAGCAGATTCTACGTGGCAAAAGTCACCGCCTGTTTTGGAAGGCTATGTGGCAGGGAGGTTTGGGAGTTGAATGGCAAGGAACGGTGCAGCGCGGGACTCGGAGGCAGCGGAGGAGCAGCGCGAGGACCCAGAGCCCGTGTAATGAGATACTGATGAAGCGTGAGCAGAAGGGAAGAGAAGCAGCAGGTCCCCCTGGATGACTTACAGGCATTAGGCTCCTCTCCAGCAGCAGAACAGAATGCATGGAGAAGTGTGACTCCCAAGTGCCGGGTAAGCATGTTTCCCCTCAGGAACATCCGCTGAGTTAGGAGAAAACACAAGTTCCTCCCTGCTGGCATCCTCTGGCAGCGAGCATCTGCTTGCTGCAGCCAAGGATCTCAAAGCACTTTTCCAGACAGAGGAAGTGAACTCCAGCAAGCAGGCTCCTGAAATGGGACTTTGAGCCAAGACAGGACTTCAGACACCTTGTTCCTTCAACTGTAATATGTCCTTGAATGGAAGATGCACCAACCTTTTCTGACTCTCGATTTAAGGGAAAGCTTTATTTGTTGCTTAAAACACATTTACAAGGATATAACCACTGTGATAAATGCGAGAGCTCTCCCTCCGTTCTCCCCAAACTTTGACTTGAATGCAAGACAGGTCATTTTTAGAGTAGTTCACTTTTGAGAAGTGCATCTTATATTCAGAGGAATACAGCAACTAGCTTCTCTCTCTCTCTACCTGTTTCCACTTCCTTCTGCTTGTGTCTTCTCCATTTGGCCCATCAGTTCTCAGGGCAGTGACCACCTCTTGCTATGAGCTTGTACAGCACCTAATGTACCAGCAGGACCTCTGTCTCAGGTAAGGCTCTGCTGGGCAGGTTAAAAATACAAATAAAATATTCAAGGAAGTTACCGCAGTTGTTGAGTAGCATTGTCTGTACTGCAAAGGGCTGAACACAGACAGTTAGAAGCTAAATTTTGGGGGAAACTTTTAGCAAGTCAGAAGCATGCTGAGGTCCGAGGGCTACAACGTGTTGATCATGGTTGAAAATAAGCTCTGAAATGCCTGACTGGAGACCTCAAAGTGAGCTTGTGGCAGAACTAGGAACAAGAATCAGTTTTCCCCAGTCTATTTATTTGTAATGATGCCCATCAGCTCCGTCCTGTGTTTTAACTGCTTCGCATTACAGACCCTCCTGACAGAAGGCTTAGTTGCACCAGAATTAACAGTGACACAAGGCAACCTTTGTCAGAGGCATCAACTCGCTACAGAAAAATCTACCTGCAATGGGACTGGAGCACTTGGCCAGCTGTACTGGCAGGAAGAGGGAGAGATCACCCACAACACGGTGAACACTAGATATAGGTACATGTCCCATGCAGTGAAGCTGCCAGCTACTAGTTCCCATTCTTTTAACCATCCCCATTTGTCTGAGCAGGATGGGACACTTGTTCTTTCCATCACCAAACCCTTGAGTCGACCCTGACAAGACTCCCGCTCCCATGGAACTATTCTTGGTCAGACAGTGCCACCCCAGCCAATATTTTCAGTGTCTAGTGATTTGGGGTGACAGTTTCTGGGTGCCCAAAAGTAAATACCTCTGAAAGGCCCCTGACTTAGAGGCAAGGTGTTCAACACTCCTCGGAAATCAAATGTCTTTAGTGTCTCAGAAAATCCATAGATTGTTAGTTATTGATGGACTTCTTGGCCAGTGTATCATGTAGAATCATAAAACTATAGAAAATTAAGGTTGGAAGGGACCTCAGGAGGTCCCATCTAGTCTAACCCCCTGTACAAAGCAGGACCAGCCCCAACTCGATCATCCCAGATGAGGCTTTGTCTACTTAGGTCTTCAAAACCTCCAAGAATGGAGAATCTACAGTCTCCCTGGGTAACCTGTTCCAGTGCTTTACTACCTTTCTAGTGGAAAAGTTTTTCCTAATCTCCAACCTCAACTTCCCTTGCTGCAACTTGAGCTGAGTGCTCCTCGTTGTGTCATCTGCCCCCACGGAGAACCGTCTAGCTCCATCCTCTTTGCAACCCCTCTGCAGGGAGTTGAAGGCTGCTATTCAATCCTCCCCTCCGTCTTCTCTTCTCCAGACTAAATAAGCAGTGTGCGCCTTTTGCCTATCACAGGGTCTCTTTGGGTCTTTGGTCAACTCACTATACCTACTTGAGTAGAAAGCAGGATCTCATTCAAACAAAACAAACACCACCCCCCCGCCCCAAATAAAAATAAAAAATGAGATGCTACAGCCAAACCAAGCTCTCTTTCTTCCTTATGCACTGAGGAAAGGTCTGTGTGTCCAAAAGTACATCTAACATCTCTCCTAATGGTAGATGGCCCAATAAAAGATAATCACCAAAAAAAAAGAAAAAAAAGAGAGTCCTTCTTCACATATATTACTCTAAAATTAGCACTCATCCCCGTGCCTGCCACAGAACTGGATTCAGTGAAGGGTAATCACCACTGGAAACCGCTTGCACTCATTCAATAGGCCATTATTTCAACTCATTCAACAGGCCATAATCCCTGGCCTACATTAACACAAAAGCAGAATTTTGCCAAATTGAGCCCTTTTGTGCCATTTTCACTCATTAATTGCTGGAACTGCTTGTCACCAATGTTGCTAACAGCAACACAGGTATCGCCTAATCTCAGGATGTTGGACTGGTAAGGGCAGGGAAACTAAAGAGGTGACTATTTTAGACCTTGTGTGATGGCGAGGAAAGGAAGAGAAAAGCCTGAATGGCACTCCTTAGTAACCCACTGGGCTGATGAAGAAAGTTATGTGGCTATGCTCTGAAGGTAGATTTCTTAGTTGGGAAAATCCTGGCTATGAGACAGAAGAGAAGAAAACAGAATAAAGACAATTATCAAGATGCAGTTAATGAGAGATTCAGCCCCCAGGCTCCTCCTGACCACCAGATCTCATTTTCCCCAGAAGGCTGAAAGGGCATGTTAGCTTGAATTCCTTTAAAAAAAAAAAAAAAAAATCCAGTGGCTCCACATGCCAAGAACTACCCAGCTGCTTTCACAGGTCAGATTACTAAATACACAGCAAAAAATAAATAAAAAAATCACAATGCCAAGAAAAGTGCACAGCTGTCATGGAGACCAACTGCCTTCTCACTTTACTTCACAAGCCAACGTAAATCAAAGCAGGTTCAGGCTTTGCCTTCATAAAACTGCTGCCTTTTGTCCACCCTTCAATGCAAATGAGGCAGGCGAGATGGGAAGTGAGCATTGCAACACTGGTCCATTTTTGTTTAAAGCCAGCCTCTGCCTTTCTTGGTGGGCACTATGCCCATCGGACCTTGTTAAAAACCTACCAGCAAACAAAAGAACGAGTGAGAGGAGGGAAAAGCATTATATGATACTTCTTTCCCCTCCCTTCCAGCAAAGCCTCTTAGTTTTTAACAATACACTGCTGCTGCTCAGTTACTAATAGCGTTCATCATGTCTATCAGATTACAGTTCCCAATGATACATATTTTGCTTTGTGCTAATTTTATTTTACAACTGCAAAAATTGATCTGTACCAAAGATTTAGCATTTTGGGAAGGCTTAAGAGGGGAAGAGATGAATTCATGCCAGAACAAATTAGAGCATGTAAATGTATATATAGTCAAAAACTTGATTATATGACATCCTAGTTGGGAAGAATGGGAAATACATTTCCTTTAGTTTAGAAGAAATATCAGCTTGCGTTTCAGTGCTGTTTAATAATGTTGCATCTTAAGATAATCTGTCCTGGGAAACAACAGGTTTAGACTTTACAAGATGTGTGTTGAAATAAAGCAAAGGTTTTCGTTATACAATGTGTGCGATTCCTACTGTTTATCCTGGAATGTTATAGTACCTAGCAGAGTTAAAATTGCAGTGGATCTGTAGCATACCAGAGACTAAAATGCATCTCTTACAAGCTGCAAACTGGATTTCAGTTTCACTTATTCAATGAAAACTATGCAGGTCACATTCTCACTTCCTGGGAGGCCACTCGCTTCTACAAGTTGCTTTGTTTTCTCTTTGAAATAAGAGTACCTGTCATTTCTGTAACCACCTCCTCAACTGCACACACTTTTTAGTGCAGGGCAGGAATTCTGAAAGTGTCACTTCTCAGAGCTGGCTTTTTGTTTGGAATCCTGTGCCAAAACTGGAGGAAAGCAACAAGTGTAGGAGATGGAGTACTGTGAATCTTTTGTTTTTGTTTTGTAGATAGGCCAACAGAAGCAATGACAGGAAGTTTAAATGGGGCGAGAACTCACCATGAATCAGCTGCTCTGTACTTCCTGTTTGTGTCTTGCTTTTCTCCTGCAGTAAAAGAACAATTAGACTGCACTAACTTACCTCTCCCTCACTCAGGGTTAAGCTACCATGACTGAGCTTTCACTGACTGTTGGAAAAGAGGAGGCAGACAGTCCCTGCACAACAGTTCACACATGGTCAAGAACCTGGATGCCCCCTTACTTGCTGTGCCCTTTTTGCTCGTCCATGCCCTTCATGGACTAAGCAACATTTATTTGTGTAACCCAAGATAGTTCTACTAGGATCAAATCATCTTGCTAATTAAGACTGGATGTTTTGAGATTAAAAATGAGTTTGTTCCCTAACCACCCTAAACCGAGGCCATTTATCTTGCTCCCCTTCTCTCCTACCCCATCAAAGAGTCCACAATGTCCAAGTGGCGTTCCCCACATCAAGTTTATTTTCAAGTAGCGGGGGGAAAAGCTACAACAGCAGTTGGTCAACTAAAGCATTTTCCTGCCATTTGGAATGGCTGTTACTGTTAAAAAAGTGTTGAGCAATATAAAAATCAATCCTTTCAAGTTCATTAGGTTTGCTAGGTTGCGTTGTTCCAAGTCCTGTAATAATGTCCAAGGAAAGACAGTAAATAAGGTACAATGGCTTTGGTGTACCCAATAGAAAAGAATACATATAAAAATAAGGTCAAAGAAAATGAAGTTATAAAGTGTCCCCATCAACTGATCAAGTTGTGCTAGAAACAAAGATATTAAATTAGAAAGATGAATGTAAGATGAAACTGGAGTGTATCTTGGCTCCACAGATCTACCTTCTAGAGATAGATCAGTTGCTCTTAACAGATAAATATATTTGAATGGACAGTGAATAGATCAGCTCAAAATTAAATATATCCATTTAAAAACCAGATAGAAAGACTGCATATAATTGAAACAGTATTCCCCTCTCCTCTTCCTTATTTTCCTCACTTTTGTCAGAGCTATTCTACTCATTTAAAACCATTAACAAGCTTCAAGTCCTTTTTTTTTTTTTAAATACAAACCACAAGGTTAAGATTAGTTTTTACCTTCGTCGTAACGGTTTTTCAGGCAGCTACCGTGGTTGTATTCCCACTGGTGTTGGGAATCATTGCAGCATTTGGGAATATTGCTTTCAGTATGTTATTCTGTAGCTGTGACATGCTAAACTGCTGCAAAACAAACGCAGTATGTGCACAGGGCATAATCTTTAGCAGTTTGCGTTATTGGACTGCATCAATATAATACCAGTTAAGAACCAGGTCAGAAGACCAGTTGCCACTGGATTCTGTTTACATATTTGTGACGTAAGAGTTTAAAAACATCTCATCTCGGGATGAAATTCGTTTTTGAAAGATATTCCATAAATCTTTAAAAATTACTCTCTCTAAAGATTACAAAAGGTTAGTCAAAACTTTTTAATATGAACAATTTGGACAAGCAGAAGTTGTTTGGATTCGGAAGGTTATAGCAACATTCAACTACATTTGGGACGGAATCCACAAGAATGGCTAACTGATGATTTGTATTTCTAAGGATCCTCATTAAAAAGAGTTGACTGCTTACAGGCCCTATCACTCTTGACCAAGTGACGTGCCACTTTTAATCTGCTGGGTTTCCACTTAAGGTACTAAATATTATCTTATTTACATTCAAAAATATCATTTTTATATCTTCAGCATACAGTGGAAATGCCAATAAATTAGTCAGTGGGAGGCTTCCTAGCACAGGTGTAGGACAGCTTTGTTGATCTCTGGGTTTGTCCAGTCATTCCGGATGTCATCCAGGTGATTATCAAAATCCACAAGGGTTTCATAGGACCTGCTGTCCAAGAGAGATGCAGAGATCCTCTGGGCTTCAGGCCAGTCTTCACAATAATCCCTAGAATGTAAAATAACTAGGAATTAACAGTAATCACAGAGAAAATAGCCTCCATAATCTGTTTCCATTTGCAAATAAGCCATAACATTTCTGCAAAGTGGCTGTAGCTGAGGAAGCAGAAGACTGGCTTTGAGAAAGGGTTTTTATAAGCCATTAATGTTATGAAAAAACGAGGCTTTCAAAGCATGGCCAATTACAAACAACTCTTTTGTTCTGCAAGTGCTGTAAAAAAAATTTACTCTTTCTGATTACGTATTTGTAATGGGACACCATCTCTTCATCATATTTTAGGGCTTACTCACAAACGTGGGTCTTTGCATCTCCATTTGTTTTCATGATGCTCAAAGACATGAATAGCAGGCACTATGCACTCCATTGTAACCTTTGTGTTGTCCACCTAAGATACAACAGAAACAAATAATGTTCTTTCCCTGCACCATCCCAAATAAAGAGGTCATATGAAGGAGAACTGTGGTTCTGAACACACTGATGCCTTCTGCTAACCTAATTACTGCTGCACTTTGTTGCAGGCTTTGAGGTATCCACTTTTCAGTGGTTTAAAGCTATTTCTGTCTAAAGCATCAACAATCCTTGTTGATGCAGCAAAAGTGGAGCTGGGCTTCTGCTACATGCAAGCTGAGACTTTAAATGAGAAAAGGGTTTGGAAGGAGGAAATGAGTTTTTCAGGAAACTCCTCTTTAATTCACGTGCCAGAGGCCCACAATACAGCAATTTTTTTCTAGAACCCACGATGGGTAGAAGCAATCTTTCTTCAGATGGATCACCAGATCTGCCAGACAAAAGGGGCTTTTGGAAAGCCCTGCAAGGGATTCCCCAGGGCATTCAGAACAACTCGGCAAATTAATCATTACTAACAGATCCAAGCTTGGACTTAAATGCTCATTTCTGCATTGATAATCTGAAAAAAACCTGATAAATGGAATTACATACCATTATGAGTGCCGTGTCATTAAAGCCCTCTGCAATCCTGGAAGCTACCTTCTCAGCAACCTGGTTTGGACTACAGAAGAAGGTCAAGTTAATCGTATTCCTTGTACTGTAGCATTTCAGCTGAAACAATATGAAATAATACTGAGAACACACTTGAGGAAAAAAGTACCAGCAAACAGGAACAAAGTATTAACTGGGGGCTACGCTCGATTTACATCAGACCATGAAAAAAAAAAAATCTAACTTCAGGTTATGATCACTATCTTAAGTATGCTCACGCAAAATTTTTATTATTTTTTTTGCAGCAAATATTTATTGAAGACATGATGCAGTACATTGCAGCCATCAGACCCCTCTCACAAGATCAGGAGCAACAGCTAGGTTTTGCTCTCTTCACAGGAGTCTGGAAAGTAACCTTTTTATTTATTTATTTATTTACTTGATTAATTAATTAATTAATTGAGCTGGTTACCCAATCTGTAAAATCACACTCCCTACTCAGATCCATACACCTAAACCATTAGTGGAAGGTTATTTCTTTGAAATGGCAACCAAAGTTTCAAAACTAATAGTCACTGTATGATGAGAGTGTCATTTTAATTACTGAATTCAGAAATGTAAGTGAATAGATGCACAATATTTTTCTAATAAATCTAACATGCTTAACGATCCTCTTGGAAATTATGTACTTCTCATAAGCTCACAGAAGTCGTCAGCAGATTTAAGAAAGCAGCAATGACCCTTAAACTTTAAACAGGAGGGAAACTTCTCTTTCAGATGCTCTTGTGCACCAGATTCCAGCCGCTCACAGCAGTCCTATCCATACTTCCTTTGCAACACCAGGGCTGAGTCACACAGTACAGGTTTGTTTGAGAACAGAAAGCAGAAGACAGGTTCGCTTTAATGGGATAAAGCAGGGGAATTCAATCTTGTAGTTTTGCGCTACCTACATGGAGAGCTTTATATTGCAAAGTTCCAAAACTCTCTCATTCCCTATGGTGCTGGCTGCTCTATTCTCCCCATGTCACTTTGCAATTTAGTTCTATCTTACCATACTTGTTACTCTGTCAGGGCTGGCACAGAACATTAGATCACAGCTGAGCTGATCCACAAAGATAAAGCTGTGCAGCGTGCAGACAAATGTGTGTACTTCAGTGTTGCTAGCCCAAAATGCATCTGGAAGTCTGACAGCAGCCCAGATTGTGCTATCACAGTAACAACACACCGTAACTTGGAAACTGGCAGGTGCATCATCACCTGAGAAAAATCAGCTCTTCAGACCACCTGGAAGTGCTGCACAGTAATATATGCACACAGATTGCTCGGATGGATGAAATATGGTAATATTCACCACATTCAATCTTCATTATAGTTTTTGAATCTTTACAAGAAGTTACCCACTTGCAAAAAAAAGGGCTTATTGCTAACACTGTTAGAACAATGGTAGCACATAAAAGCTGCAAAGGAGATCAAAGCCTCCACTGTGCTAGTCAGTGCGTGTGCTCATAGGGGAACAAGTCTGATGAAAGTCTCTTATGCAACTCATCTTATACCCTGCCACTCTTCTGGCACTGTGTAAGTTAATGGGAACAGTTCCATAGGCTCAAGTCCAACAAGACACAGAGCTCAAGAACAAGTAGTACTAATGAATCAAAGTATTTTGGTATTCAAATCTCCCTCACCTTTCTGCTATAGACTTAATAGAGTCCAAATAGAAGCTGCATGAATTTAAAACATTAGCTATCAAACGGTAAGCCCATTCAAAATCCTTGTGATCTGCCCAAAGATCATGAGTGTTTTCAGTTGTCACTAAGTCTTGAGGCTGAAAGATATTTTGGGCCAAGGCGGCTTGACTATTTTATAATGCTTCAAACAGAATGTTACCATTTAAATAGAACAGATAAATACTTTAATATTAATCTTAATACTGGACAGTCTTAATTTATACCTAGAAAAATACCTGGTTGTATGCCTGAAAGCTTACAATGTTGTATCAGAGGAAGGTTCTCTTTTTGATTATATAATGAGCTGAATTCAGAGGGAAAGTTTAGCATACACTTGTTTGTGGATCAGGCTGGCAGTTGCACATGCATTTGAGAGTGTAATTTTAAAGATTTTTCACCCCAGATATTATTTTGAGCCAGAAAGTCTAAACAACTGCACTGAACTACTTCAGTGACACACAGCAAACGGTAAACCTATTCTGTCACTCCTGTGCTTTGAAAATCTTGCAAAAAGGGCTACAGATAAAATTATCCTGTTTTCCAGTTTTGTATCAGGATAGCTATATCAGCACAAAACCAGGTATTAGATGCAATGCCCTGGTATAAGATAGGATTTTCCCTGTTAAATATATGATTCAAACTCCTTCTGGCACAAGCTTTTGCCTGCAGTAGGGGGTTTCCAGCAATGTGACTGTACCTTAGTACATAGTTATATGGATACAAACTTCCGTGGTCTGCTTTTACAACTAAAGCATGATCTTTAGTTGTAAAATATTTAGGGCACAATTTGCTCTTCAAGTAGGACTGACATGTGACAAAACTGTCTGAGTGAGTACAACTAGGGTAGAAATTTCAGGCTGACTGAAGACTTGATGTAGAGGAGCCCAACTCTAATTTTCATAACCACCTAAATCATGCCGACCTCCAAAGGAACTTATACTCCTGAATGATTTATGGGCTTCTGAAAGTTTTCCCCCTTGCCAATAAGGACCATTCATCAGGCATGTGAAGAGAAAGGAGTCTGGTTCCCACTCTATGTATGTGCTATTCCATTACAAGGCAGCTCCACAACTACGTAACTAAGAGCTTCAATGAAACTCAGAAGCAATTAAGGATTAAATCACTTCAGATATAGTTCCCAAAGGATTCAGAGATTTGTGAATTAAGAGTTCACAAGATATTTGGTAGGCAAGTGAATCCGCTTGTGAATTCCAGTTATTTCCCCAATATCTGCCAATTAAATTGGTTGGCAAGCTTTCAAATACCTGGCAATTCAATAATAACCATCAGAGAGTGGTAATTCTGGAAAGATAGGGGTTTCCTCAAACTGCACAAAGGACCTTTCACAGATATCCAGCAGTATGCAGGAAATGAGGTGCAACCACACGATAGTTGTCAAAGTTAATCAACATTCACAGATTTTTTATGTGCAATGATTTTTGTTGGCAGAGTACAAAGTGCAGCACAAAAGAGTAAACAGAAGGAGATATTGTACCAACACACCTGGCATCTTTCACACGTTCGTTAGCTTGGTAATATCCAGCTATCACGTAACTATTCTCTTTGCACCAAGAATCAATCTGAAAAAGTAATTAAAACAATTGAGCTCAGGAAAACATGACAAAACACGTAAATTATATATCTTTCCTGAGAATAAACTGGCAACTGAAGTGTTGTAATGTGTCAGCTAGCGGCTGCGGAAGTTAACCCAGTACTAATATTCTTAACCACGTCAAGGAACAAAAATAAGTTAGAGGGAAAGAGTTGGAAAATATGAGCCAAACAAGAGAAAGTAGACATTTGAATTATAAGCATTCAGCTGTGCTTTAAGCAACAGGATTTGATGGGAAGAGCTTGAGTATACCAACTGAAACATATTTTTAAGTTTTTCCTATTACTATTTCTGGCTTTTTTTTTTTTTTTTTTTTAGCAAGTAGTTAGTGATGGAAGGTTGGGCAATGTACAGGATGCGGATGAGGGGCAATGGCACCGTTTCAAAAGCCACTCGTATAGGAAAAAAACTTGTATAGTTGTATGGGGAAAAAAAAAAATAAAATCAGATAGTGTTACCATGTATATGCTGTTTATTTTTCTAAAAAAAGCAACTGACCCCTCATATGAAAATGAAAGATATGGCAAAGAAAAATTGTATCCCTTGCATCATTCTTTCAACCCACCCTTCTGAGTAGAGGTGCTCTGCTCGTATTAGAACGGGATTCTTTTTTCCTTAAGAGTTGATCAGTAAAGATAATCTACCATTGGAACAACTTAAAGGCATGTGGGTGGATTTTCTATCACTTGAAGTCTATGAATCAAGATGGAATGTTTTTCTAAAAATATATTCTTGCTCAACCACAAGATACAGGCTTGATGAAAGGATTACTGGGTTAGATTCTCTGGTCCCTGTTGTGCAGGAGGTCAAGGTAGATGATGTTAAGGCCAAAAGGGAATGTTATGATGGGTGAAAAAGACGTTACCCTATGCAAATATCAAGAAGTCTACAACAGCTTATACTGTTCTTTAAACATAAAGGAACACATTAAAACATTTTGTAAAACAGGAAAGAATCAGTGAAAGACAATGAGTTATATTGGCTCTGCATCTGGTCCATAATCTCATTGTTGCTTTGAAACTATATAGTGACCATTTTTCTTGCTCACAAATAAAGAGTATCAGCCCAGGATAACCTGGGTATTTGAGAAAGAGAGAGACCAGCTAGTTTGTCCCCCACTAGTACTGCTATGCAATTTAAAAACTCAAAATACACTGATTAAAATGGATTCCAAAATATACTTGATACCAAATTTTGGCATCCTGTAAATCAAATCAATCTCACTTTTAGCAAAATAATGACAGTATTAAACTCTCTAAGCACAAGGAAGCCACATGAATAATCCTTCATCTGCAATCTGACACAGATTGGCATTTTAATAAAATATCACCCTTTAGCGTTGCTACACAATCAAGGGCCAACCACTGTTTCAGGTTTAAACCCCCTTTCAAAGGTTTATGACTGCAGCTTTAATTGCTAGTGGGCTGAAACCTTGGCACAAAAGCCAATAGCCCAGACACATTTATTTTATCAAAGAGCCTGTCAAAAAAGTTTTAAAATAAGGTTGGGGTTGGCTGCTCTTGAAACCAATTCCTTCTACAGTAGACTTGTTTTCAGTGAAAAGGAACTAACTTTTAGTATTTAACAGCAGTTTGGCCGTGTTTACAATGGCTGCTTTTAAGAAACATCAGGTTGCTATAACAGTACCAACGCTAGGCCTTAGCGTCAACAAGACCCTGATATTTTATCGCATTACTGTCTAATCCCAATTGGAGTGGGTCAACATAAGACAAGATAAGACCTAGCACTTATGTAGCGCTTGTCGAGCAGAAATGTCAAGTGCTTACAAAGGGGAAAAAAGTCAATAGCCAGCAGAGGCCAGAGAGAAGATCAGCAGAGAGCGTAAATTAAAGGAGCTAAAAGCCAGGCCCTAAGGCTCCCAGCCACTGCTACAGCCCCATCCATAATAATGCCATTCAGGGAAGATTTCATAAGACTTGTGAGTTGAGATGAGCAGACAGGCAGTTTCACAACTGTTCTTTTGAACAGACAGCATCTATACATCAGCAGGGAGAGAGGTTTTTTCTTCACTTTCTTTTAAAGAAAAAATAAAATAAAAAATAAAAAACCT
Organism: Crocodylus porosus; assembly: GCF_001723895.1. Lineage (NCBI taxonomy): Eukaryota > Metazoa > Chordata > Crocodylia > Crocodylidae > Crocodylus > Crocodylus porosus. Next base: position 37,105,047 of record NW_017728915.1, on the reverse strand, counting down.
CTTATAAAAAAAAAAGAACATGGTTGTAAAACCACTCCAGTTAACCAAGGGACTCAAAATCAGGTACACTCCCAAAACTTACCGTGACTCATCTTTTTCTCAGATGATAAGATTTCACTCTGACAAACAAAATGTATACTTATTTCCCTCAGTCATTTTCAGAACTACTGTATTTAATGACAGAAATGACTGCTGGCTTCCCTCAGAAACACACTGTAGCCAAAGCACCATCCAAAAACTGATACCTCTTTGAGCCCAATCTTGACAGGCCACAAGCATTCACTGGATTCTCAAGATGCTCGAGTACCTTGCAGGACACTTCCAATACTCTTTATGGCTTTTTTTTTTTAAAGATATAAATAGAATGGTAAAGATCTGAACTGAGAAGTGATAACTGTCAATACCCGCCCCCACTGGTTTTCAAGGAATTTTTATCTTTGTTGGAAGAAAAAAAGTTATAACATGCTTTTTCACAGCTGCAGTTTCGGAAAGGGCCACTGGCCAGCATAATGCATTCCTTCTCCCATGCTTATTTGAAGATGATTGAAGAGGTTGCTTCATCTGCCATCTGAAAAACACGATTTTGGGGGAGGGCTCTTTCAAACACTAATTTTTAGTGTTTAAAAAATGATCATATGGCCAAGTCCTGCACTGAAAGGTTCCCCCCTCCCTTGACTAACAAGTATAGATAGAATGATGTCTGGAGATTACTAATTTCATCTAATGCTCATATAAAAATCAAATCAGTTTGAGATGAAAACCACCACTCACAAATGGCCCAGTTCACTTTCAGAACAACTGACATGAGCAAAAGTTTACAGTAACAGTTCCTAGAAAAACTCAGTCCTCTAAAGCTGGCCAATGCTTCAAGACCCTTTTACTATCTAAGTGTTTCTGGCTTGGGATAATAGCTTAATTGCATGCATTGCACTGACTTGTTCGTTTAAGCTGGCTAACGTGGGGCATTTTGTATCTGTATTACTACACTGTATGTAAACTGACAAGACAGCCTCTATTTTAAAAGCCAAAACAATGAAGATGAGCTCTATGAGCCGTTATATAAATATTTACAGCCATCCTCAGCCTTTGCACAAACAGAAAAAAGATTTGTGCTCTTCTTGATGTCTCAACATTGCCAAGTATTATAATTTGCAACCCATGTAGATGAGCTTTATAATTAGGACTGGCAGAAACTGATTAACTGTGAAGGGAGAAAAAAAATCAAATCAAATCACATCAGGATTTCCCCCCACCTTTTTTTCCTTTTAAAATCAATTACTTTGGAACAAATAAAAAGCTTTGAGAAATCAGTACTGTGAGGACCATAAAGTTTTATTAGCTCTCACAATTTCATACTTCTGTTTTTCAGCTGTGTAAGAAACTGGATCCATGGAGTAAGACCCAATCCTGCAATAAGCTGTATGGAGGATCAACATGGATCTTTAAAATACCTTCCATGACACGGGCAATTTCCTCCCATAATACAATTATTGACCTATTCTTCTGCATCCTCATTTCAGCCAACGTTCCAAGTACTGAAATACACGGCAAAATTGCTTGGTACAGCAGTCTCCTAACACATTGTGTGCTCGTAGCATTGGAGTTAGAGTTTTGAACGTGGTTACTGTGTTTCTGGAGCCGAGGCTTAGAAAGGCTTGGCAATCTACGTCTTGCTTTCACAGCACCCACTAATGTTAACCAATGGCTTCATAAGCTTATCTGCATACTCCGTGTTGCAGGATTGGGGCCAAGAAACCAAGGCCCCCCCAACCTGAATAATTTACTGTTAACACTAGAAAAACAAAAAAATGGCCCCTCTCACCTGAGGAAGGCCTTTTCATACCCAAAAGCTTCTCTACGTCCCTCTCATCTATACTGCAGATCCAATAAAAGAAGTCATCCATCCGGCAAAAAGTCTTGCCTCTTGCACAAGCATCTTTGCAACTTGCCTTACAGTATCTGCAAGCATTTTAAAAAACAAAGAGATCGCCGTTTTTCACTAGGACCACACTTCTCAAACTTGACTGCCTCAAATTAAGCAGCTAACACCTCAATCTGCGTGCAACCTGCTCCAAGAGTACAGACCTGTACACCTCCACAGATTCCCAACGGAGCCTGCAGGGGCTTTTCACAGGTGCAAGGATCCATCCTTCTGGCTTTGTTTGCAAAACTTGGGCAAAAGCTGTATGCATGTATCTGGGCATCCAGATGTGACAGCTGAGCCGCTTCCTTTTGTTTCTTGAGTGCTGCCAGAGGTATTACTTATAAAGAAAGCACAGAGGATTTATCATTTTTGATGACTGGTATAATTCCCAGAAGTACACATTTCATACGATGAAAACCCTGGGCATATCAGTCATGAAACCATAGTTTGGCATATTTAGGCACAAGTCAGTTTGACGTGGAAGGCCTGCATCGACATACCATACGATTTGGAAAGTCGCAATTTCAGTTCGTTTAAAACAGAGGATGCTTATGCGATGAGAAACTCCTGCCAAAATGGTCTGCATGGGTGCGTGTCTGTTTGAATCTATTTTAATCATGGGGCCTGAAGGCCCAAACAGACTGTTACAACAATCTCATCTGACCTCCTCTACACAACAGAGACCATAACCGTTATATCCAGTAACTCCTGCACCTCGTCTTGCTTAGGTCTGTACGCTAGATCCTATCCTCCAAAGTGATCTTGATTTAAAGATGTTGCGAACATACCAAGCACACGCCGAAAAGATACAAACTAAGAAATTCGAACTTTTGAGGCAAATTTTTTTTTTAACTATCCATCTAAAGCAGGATACATACCTATTTCAGAGCAGTGAAATCGCCCCCTGTTTACATGAAGGGAGCAGATGAAAATGCAATGACTCGGATATGATCTGGTAACGTGCCAGTATATATCGCACAGTTAGCTAATTCAGAGTAAAGATACTTAAAAGGGTTTGTTTTTTGGGGGGGAAGGAATGTTATTTTTTTAAAGAAGTCTGGCACCCCCCCGTTATAGCGCCTTATCTCTTCCCCCCCGTACCAGGCTGAGTGCCACCTCGAGCATGGGCGCGAGGGCCAGGGTGCCGTGGAAGAGCGGGACGCAGTCCACGAAGAGCGTGGGGAGCGCCGGGTCTTTGCGCGCAGGCGGCGGCGGCTTCTCGGCCACGAGCAGCCCGTTGACAGCACAGTGCGGGTACTTGGCGCCGTGCAGCACCATCTTGCAGTAGGCCTGCGTCGTCAGCTTCATCGTGCCCCGCGCGGGCCCCGCCGGGCCCGGCTCCCTCAGCGCCGCCGTCGCGAAACGGCCGTCAAGCAGCGCCGGGGGACGGCGCGCGGTGAGGGACAAAAAGAGCCCTACCCCTTCCTGCCGGCCGTAAAGGGCTGCCGGCGGCTGGCCACTGGAGGCGCAGAGGGACAAAAAGGCCCCGTTCTGCTGCCACAGTGTGCGGATTCGCCTGTATCCCGGCGTGCTTTGCGTTTCCGCCGCGCCTCTGTCTCTTCCGTCCTAGACAGCAGGCCTAGAGGACGGGCCAGGTCGTTGGTAGCGGCGGCTGCGCGGGGCCAGGGCTGGGGCTGTTGCTAAAGGGAACACGTTGTATGGTGTCGGGGGAGGGGGGCTGTTGCTAGGGGGTGGTTGCTGAAGGAACACATTTCATGGTGGGGAGAGGGCTGTTGCTAAGGAAACACGTTTCATGGTGGGGGTGGGGAGGGGGCTGTTGCTCAGGGGTTCCTAAGGGTATGTTGCTAAGGGGTTGTTGCCCAGGGACCGTGTTGCATGGTGATTGGGGTGGGGGGCAGCAGGGGGCTGTTTCCAGGGGTCACCTTGCTAAAAAGCTATTGCTATGGGGATGTGTTGCAGGGTGATGGGGGGGGTAGGGGGCTGCTGCTGCTAAGGGACAGTTGCTATGGGGATGTGTTATGGTGTTGGGGGGAGGGGACTGTTGCTACGGGAGTGCATTGCATGGTGATGGGGGGTGGGGCACAGAGCCCCTCTGGGCCTCCAGGGGGAATGGGGCCCCATGTGCTGCGGGCTCTGTGCCTGTCCCCTTCCCCTTCCCCTCCCCCTGCAGCTTCCTGCTTCTGTGCAGCCAGGGGCGGGGACCCGAGCGCTGTGTTTAAAGGGCTGGGCCTGGTAGAGCAGGGCAGGGCAGGGAGGCTGGTATGGAGCAGAGCTGGGGTGGTTTTGCATTCGGTGACCAGCTCTATCTGTAAAATCTCTGCAGGGATATAGTGGGTTCAGGTACGGAATTGAGGCCTCCTCGGTCCTTCCAGCAGCTTGTCTCTGGCACGTCAGGAGGGAGGGGAGGTGTTGCTGTGGTGTCACAAAGAGACGCTTGCTTTCTGGTCCCCAGTGCAGTCCCCTTGCAAAGTCAAGTATTCCCTGCCAGCCCTTGAAGCGTGCACATAGTGTTTTTAGGCCTGATGTTACCTTTTCAGATACTGCTACCTTCTTCCTACATTTACTATAAATATAAGGTGCTTGTGAGAACTTTTGACTGAGCTTGGGGTTAATCAACTGAAAAGCTGGAGACCCGCTGTCCTTGACAGTGCCTTGGACTAGATGCTGCACAGGGGCCAGTGGAAAAGCCTGAATAGGGACTCCAGGATTTTTTAAACTGGATTGATTTGTTGCAGTGTTTTCTTTACGCTTTCTTGACACGCTCTTTTTGTGGGTGCAGAAATGTTTTGGGGTGGCAAATGCATACCCATGTCCTGAGCAGCTGGAGCCTGGGTGTGGGGGGCAGCAGTTTGGGAGTGAGGGGCTGGGTGGCGGTGGAGGTTAGGAGCAAGGGGGGCCTTGAGTCCAAAAAGGTTGGGAATGCTGTTCTAATGCATAGGGTGTAGATTTTCTCCAATTATATATATGAATCTGCTATCTTTGACTAGTAACTATCTGCTTTTTTTTTTTTTTCTGTCCCATAGGATGTTGGCTTCTAGGGCATTTAGTTTAGTTGGCAAGCGAGCCATTTCTACTTCCATCTGCATGAGAGGACATGGACAAGGTATGTTTGCTTTTCCTGTTGCACAGAAATAGGAAAAGAGAGAACCTTCAGTTATTTCTATGTCCCCTTATCCTGATCTTTAAATTTTGAAAAATGCAAGCTCCTATCAAATCCAGGTTAATCATTGGTAGAAGTAAGGAGGAGTAGAAAGCCATCTGACATGCTGTAACAAGACTTTGCTTAGAAAGAATATCCATTTTTAATGACTACTACATTGTTCAATAAAGATGTGGTCTGCCTCTTCATGTTTCTCATGAGCAAAGCAACATAAAGCTTCCTTAAGTCTTAAGTGCGCACTTAAATTATAATTATTCTGAGCTTGCACCTTTTATCTCCTTTTAATAGCAACTTCAGTAGGGCCAAATGTGCTGCATTCAGTGCAGTTGTTTTAGCAGTGTACTCTCAGTCAAGGATCAGGCCTCTTCTTGTGTGTGGCTAGCTGAGGAAAT
>NW_017728915.1:37089084-37099510 GCF_001723895.1 Crocodylus porosus | reverse complement strand
CCCAGCTGACTTCCTGCCCTTTGGGCAGGGGGCTGGACTCGATGATCTCCCGAGGTCCCTTCCAGCCCTAATGTCTATGAAATCTATGACTTTTCTGTGTTTGAAGACTATGGAATATTAGACGGGTATCTAGCAAAAACTACGTGAAGGGGGTGGAAGCAAGACAATAGAAGCAGAAACGAAGAATGGTGAAACAAGTGCCTGAGTGATTGAAAGCACGTTATTAATCTGTGCCATCGCCAGTAGGTGGTGTCAGAGAACAGCATTAGCACTTCAGGGATTGTGGAATCAGTCTAGAGAGAGGGGATTAGAAGAAATTGTAAAGGAAAACATAATTTGGTTACTTCCTAAATACTTAAAGGAAGATCCACTATTTGAAATGTCAAGGAGAATAGTACTTAGCGGGAGGTGTGATACCTGAAGATAGGACCGCTCCTCCCCCCCCCAACTTCGTATTTTAAAAAGTTTTAAAATCCTTCTTTTCTTCCTTGCTGTATGATAGATATACATAAGGTAATCTGGATGAAGATAACAATAAACCAAGGAGATTATATTTGTTCTACAACAGCAGTGGGGGGGAAATGACTTGTCTAGAAGCACACTTCCCTTTTAAGACTCTTTGACATCTGCTTTATTTGTGGGGGATCTTAATATTGTTGCTGATAGGACTTCAATTTTTTTGGCTCTAGTATGTCAAATAAAAATTCTAAATTTTCCTTTCTTTCCTCCCACCCTTGTTTACAGCAGTAGTTGTGGGCACGGAGGACGCCAGCCTCCCAGTTTACGTGGATGTTCGTAACATTCCCCTGCCTGATGCACAATATGTGAAGAATCTCTCTGTTGAGCAGAAGGCCCTGAAGGAAAAGGAAAAGGCATCATGGAACGCCCTGTCCATTGATGAGAAAGTTGCACGTAAGTATTTCATTTTTGAAAGCCAATCGACCCTCTTGCTGCCAATCTGATCTTTTATGCAATCACTGTTGATGGAAATGCTCCTGGGAAAGGACAAAATGCAGTAAGGGGGTCTAAGGCTAATCCTGTAAATGGATTTTTGCGGGTTGAAACTCTTGAGGCAGTGCAGAGATACTTGGTGGTGCCGGGGGCGGGGGATGGGGGGCATTAATCGACTGAAGCAGATAAGAGAGTGCAGGATCAGCAGTTGGCTGCAGCACTAAACAGCTGGACATCTTTTGAGGGCTCTGTGGTAGAGGTTTTAGAGCAGTTAGAAGTGCTGACTTAGCAACTTGAGGCTGTTTCAAAGTTGCTTTGCATGATCCTTGTCTTTGCTTCTGAGTACCTAGCTGTTTCAGCCAATAGCTCTTCTTAAGAGTCCTCTTTTCAGAGGTCTCTCTCTTAAGCCGGACTGGTGTGTAGGCCATATCCTGCACTCATGCGCAGCAAGGATGACTAGTTTACTCCTGCCTTCCTTGGAAATATTTTGTGTGGTAGATCTTTAGATCTCCTGTCTTTCCCTCTTTCTACTTTCCTTCTATTTTGCAGCCACCATGTGTGTCTAAGTCCTGCAGTTGGATGGTTCAGACAAAGCCCCTTACATCCTGTAGATCAGTGGTCTCCAAACTTTTTTGATCGTGTACCCCTATCAGTAAAAAATTTGAGCACGCACTCCCAATATATGTGTATTTATAGAAATAGAAGTTCTAATATCTTCGTCTTGCATACCCCCTGGGGTGCACGCACCCCACTTTGGAGACCACTGCTGTAGATAAAGGTGCTGGCTGAAGGAGAGTGAAACTGGAAAGTGAACCTAGGTTTCAAACTTGGCTTAACACTTTGCACCTCCTGACTCCTCCTTATCTAACCCAGCTCTTCTGACATTACATGGTGCTGTGTTCTGTGGTGGGCCAACTGCCAGAAGTTCAAGAAGGTCTTGTACCTTGCCACTTTGAACAATGGCTGATCATATTAATTGCACAGAACTGTAATAAAGTATGAAACTAGCATAAACATTGCCCTAATTTTGGTTAAAGTGATGGGAGAGATGAAAGTCTGTTGGTCCAGGTATTAAGTGAGGGCTTTACAGTACAGGATTGGCACAGACGGTGGTAGTGTCTTTATTAAAATGACTCTAGATGCATGTAGTTGGCCTGTAAGCCATGATGTGCTGTCTCTTTGAAGGATCTCTTAAATACAAGAAACATTTGATCTGCCCTCGCTGCCTCCAGTAACTTTTTAAAAAAGCTATGAGGCTTGATTCATAACGGAACAGAAATAGCTTTCTTAGAAGCAGGGATAAGACCCAGATACCGTGACTCGCATAGCTGTAAAACCATTCCTATTCAAACAAATCTGGTGGGTGAATCTGTCAGACTTATTGCAAGACTTCCAGCAAAAGATCTTTCTTGCTAGTGCATTGGTTTCTCCATCTACAGAGCCGGCAGTGCAGTTCAACAGCATGGACTAACCTATGTGAAATGCCTGTCTTTCTGCATGAAAGATGTAGCTTGATTGCAAAGTTGTTATAACATCCTTGTGTTTTAGAACTGGCCTTACAAATCTCTCATCCCTGCAAAGGGGAGGCCTATCTGAATGTCTACAATGTTTGCACCCTAGAGAATAAAGAGAACATTTTGAAACTTTCTTTTCAGTGTATCGTATCAAATTCAATCAGAGTTTTGCTGAAATGAACAAGGGAACAAAGGAGTGGAAGACCATTTTTGGTGCCACCGCCTTCTTCCTTGGCTTTTGTGGCTTGGCCCTCATATGGGAGAAAAAGTATGGTAAGTAAATGGCCTGGAAGAACCACCTTAGTAGTTTTAAATCCTTCCCATCCCAAAGCTTCTGTGCACTTCAGACAAAAAATAAAATAAGAAAACTTGGAAACTGCCAAAACTCTAGTCTTGCATTATAGTGATGACTCTAGTCTTGCACTGTACTGATAACTACTACTGTTGGTCACCAAGTGATGATTCACAAAATCCTGAGGCTTTTTGAGCTTTACAGTTGCAGATAAATGACTTAAGCAGTTGGGGACTACAATTGCAGAAAAATGTAGTTGAGGAAACTATCTTGCAGCCATCCCACTGCTCTACTACTCTGCAAATTTCAGGCAATTCTGTGCAGAGTCTGACTTCATCCCTTCCTGCACATTTTGGTTCTGTTTGCAAAGAAATGAAGAACAGCAGATTCTCCCTAAGCCTTCTTGCTGTGTCAGACTGCTCTCTGGTTCCTCTCATGCTCAAAATCTCCAGGCTAGATGAGAAAGCAGGTCTTCCGCCCATCATGTGCACACTGCAGTCAAACTAGCTTTGTGCAGCAGTGAGTCATTAGGCTAGCAGGAGAAGGCTGGCTTTTGTCCCTGATACCTTTGGTAAAGTAGCTGTAACAGGAGGCTCAGAATCTACAGGAAACAAGGCAAAAGCATTTCAAAATAGTTCTCAGGTGACCTATGCTGGGTGGGTATTTGAACATATACTAGCAATAGGGCAGTTGCTCTGAGAATGGGGAAGAGCATATTCCATTCCCTAGGCACAAAAGTTACTAACTCCCTTGTATCTCAAAACGCCAACTGATTTTTGAATTGCAGTTTTTACGCCTGTCCCTCACACCCTTTCTGAAGACTGGGTGGCCAAGCAGACCAAGAGAATGCTGGATATGAGAATTAATCCCGTTGAAGGCATTTCTTCCAAGTGGGATTATGAGAAGAACGAATGGAAGAAATAAAATGACTCCTGGAACCACTGGACCTGTTCTGCTTAAATTTGCAATGATTCCATTACGTATCTGTGACTTCATTGCTTCTGTACTGGAAGAAATCCTCCACTTCAATATACATGCTAATAAACATCTGGTTTACTTGAACGTTTTTCATATTGATCTTAAGTGCTTTCATTGTTGGCTGTAATTTGCTAAGGGACAAAGTCCTTTCTAAACACTACCATGTTGTCATGACTTGATGTATGGATCAGCATTAGAGTTGGCAAAAGGGAACAAAGTGCTCATCTTTCCAGTTAATAGAGGGGATCTAATTTCTTGGAGAGCAAGATTAAAGATGCAGTTTAAAAAACTTCAGCATGTGATCTTGCATTCATTTGTGCTGAGAGTTGCGGGTTTTTTATATGTTCCTGCAGTAGTGCAGTGCTCTGCTCATGTACTTCTGTCTGGTAGCAGGACTTCCAAGCTTTCATTAGCAGTTTCTGTGCCAAGGTCATAACAGAGGGATACTGAAGTGTCTGGGAAAGGTTGTTGTTGTTGTTTTTTTTTTTTTCCTTCATATCCAATCAGAAATTAGTGCTGCTGCCTGCAGTATGCAGAGAAGCAGATCACTTTCCATGACCCGTGTGTCTTTCTCTTTGGGACAGTCTCATTCTTCTCAACATAGTTGCAAGAACCAATCTGGTTTGGATTAGGTGACGGATTTAAAGGGTGGGGTTGACAACTCACTCTAACTCAGTTCCCCTTCATTGCTTTCATGCTCTGGTAGGGGAGGGGAACATTTCCTAGCACTAGACCCCATTTCTCTGAGGAATGGCAGCAGCACTGCTCCTGTGGAAACACATGCATAGCACTGCCTTGTATTAGAGAAAAGTGCAGAACTTTTTCCTAGATCCAATTCCCATACTACTAAGAGACAGAGGAACTGCATTTGGGGCCTCACATTTAGGAGAGGTAAAGACAAAGTACAGCTGAAAATGCTTTCACAGTACGGGGACTTCGTGCTATAGGAAACCCAAGGTAGATAATTCATGTCTGTCTAACGTTATGCTATACAATTAGGTCCTTCACTGATGACTCTGGCATGTGCCACGTGAAGCATCTCATACATGGTCTGCATTTCTGTGAGCAAATTGCTTAGTCCAGAAGGCTCAAAAGCAGCCTTTTGGTATAAGTTTTGCTGTGCTTCAGGAAAGCCTTGTCCTCGGTGTTTAAAATTGGGTATCTACATTCAGGGGCCACTTCTATAAAAATGATTGTTTTAATTTCAGCCTTTTTCCTTGCATTCAGAAGTGAAGATAATACTTCCCTTCCTTCCCTGTTTGCATGTGAATGGCATGAATGGAAGGGGGAGGAGGGCTGTGGAGATACTTAGGCATTAAATGAAATGTGAGCGTGGAAAGGGACTAGAGAGTATCTGTCTAAGCCATGGTCAAAGCTTGTTCAATACAGGGCCTGTTCAACATGCATAGTGGTTGGAGGAAGGCTGCCACAGGCAGTCCTACTGACTTCATGGGAGTGGTTCAAACATTTGAGCTCTTGAAAAATCTTCCCTTACCTAAAATGTGGTGCTTTGGGGGCAGTGTGTTAGAGATGGCTGCAATGCAGTTGGTTCAACTGCATTAGCAGTAAAGCTGACTGTTCTGCTGCCTTGGAAAGGAAGGTTGGTGAGGAGTTTACCGGGGGCTGTCCTTTGTGCATTGCAGTGCCAGTTCGCTAAATGTAGGGAATGTATTATGTATGCTTAAAGTGTTGGATCATTTCTCCCAGTAAAATATGGGAAGCTAGAGCTGGGTGTCCTTCCCTTTCCCTCCCCCCACACTGCTTTGACTGCTTCTTGATAATTTGGTCCACTCAGAAGCAGATTTAGGCACAGAATCATAGGGTTGGAAGGAACCTCAGGAGGTCACATCTAGTCCAATCCCCTGCTCAAAGCAGGACCAGCCCCAACTACATCATCCCAGCCAAGGCTCTGTCTAGTTGGGTCTGCAAAACCTCCAAGGATGGAGAATCCACTACCTCTCTGGGTAACCTGTTCCAGTGCCTTACTACCCTCCTCACAAGAGATTTTCCTAACTCGAGTGCTCCATCCCAGGCTGTAAGGTGAATATTTAATATCAGGACTTTAACAGTGCTCACAGAGGAAAAGCAACGCAAGCAATCAGCTGTCTTGACCATCCTTTGCAGGCAATTACCCATATCCATTTTATAAACTTAGATTTCAGGAGTGGGGGTGGTGGAAATCCAATCTTGTGCTGCTTCAGAGAAGAGTTTGTCTCATCCACTCTGCGGGGAGGGAGGAACAGATGCCGTAAGCCTTCTCTTATGCAAATACATGGTCCATTACTTGTCGTTTCAGTGTGGGTCCAAATGAAGATGCTCTGTTACAGTACGTGTGCCCGATTCCAATCTCATGCCTGTAAGCGTGAATCAAAATGCCATGTGATTTAATGAAGTGATTCTGCATTTCCATGAGTGCCAACCAGAGAATTTTGCCCTAATCCTGCTTTCAGCCCAGCGCTGTCAGGAATAATATTGCTGATTTTAACAGAATGGTAAGGAATTTGGACCCAGAAGGAAACTAATCAATGGGAAACTTGACTGTGATGGAGGCTTCTGCTACTGGGGAGAGCAGCGAAGGCAAATACCTGGAGCAGATCCTGAAAGGGGGAAGGGAAGATTCCAATATTTGGCAGGGGAAAGAGCCAGGCTGCAGCAGAGATGCTACCCTGCCGCACTGGGGAAGGTGTCCTGTTACTGTCTGACTGTGCTGCCTTGGGGCTTTTGATCACCTTCCTGTGAGCTCCAGGGATAAAGGAAGCCAGGTGGCACTGGGGAGTGACAGTGAGATGAGCGACTTAGCTGAGAAAGCTTGGCTGTGTGGGCAGGAGCCCCAGAGAGACAGGGAATCCGGAAGAGAAACCTGAGCCACAGCACGTCCTGAGAACCGTATTTCATCCTCTTCCCTGCCGCAGCTGCAGTCCTCCCCGTTCTCTTGTCCCACGGAGAGGCTGAGCCCTGGGCAGAGCTGCTGCCACTGGTAAGTGAGCTGAGTTTCCTGGGTGTCTGCAAACTCTCCTCTGTAGCTGTATGCACCTTGGCAGCCGGTGGATCTCACGGGCCTGTTTTGCTTTTTCTCTGCAGGTGACTGAGCGAGAACCTGCATCGAGCTGTCATGGGGAGTGGAATGAGCAAGGTACCTGCCCAGCCCTACTCTTGCTGTTACAATTTAGGCAAAAAAACCCTTGTTAAAAATGGTTTGCTGCTGTCCAGCTTGTGAATCTTGCAGGCTTGAGGGGGAAGAAGGAGGCGGGAGGGGATCTCTCAGCTGTGAGCTGGGAAGCCTTTTCCTGCTCTTCTCATTGTGATTCTTGCATGTGAGAGGCTGCAGGTGGTTCCCCCTGGGAAAAGCAAAGCAAAAAGTGAGCAGTGATTGTTGGCTTTAAACATGGGTTGCATTGTGTGGAGACATCTCCACCTGGAGAATGAGAGAAGCCCACACCATTAGCCTCTTACAGGGGCAGCACTCGCTCTTCTAGTCCCTTCCTGAATTCCAGGTCAGGGTTGTATTTTTGGGAGAACACATTTCCTCCCATATATTTAACTGCTCTGTTCATTTCTTTTGGATCTAACGGGGGCTGAAAATCGTTAAGGGGCGAAGCAAGATTTCAGTGATGTGTTTGCACTTGAGGGCAGGCGGTGGGAGGATCAGTTACTGTTTGTGTCCTTAAAAAACAGAGAGGCATGAGTCATCCAATTTAAAATTAGCTTCTGGATTCAAAACAGAGATCAAGATGGGCTCTGGCTGTCACTGGACACTGGATCAGTACGGGCACTGCATTGCATTACTGTGTCGTGGAGCAAGATGAGGGTTGCACAAATAGGATGCCTGGCTTCCCTGTATAGCAGGCTGTTTTATGATGAATGTAGAGTCCTAGAAAAATAGGGGTAGAAGGGGTCCCAGACAGGATCATTCCCTCTCTAAAACACCCCCAAAAAATGCATCGAATCTGTGCTTTAAAGCTCCCATGAATGGAGATCCCACGACTTCCAGGGAACCGGTCCTAAAGTATAACCACCTTCATTGATAGCTGATCTAAATCTCCCCACTGCATTATATTTGGACTCTTTACTTCTAGTCCTGTCCCCTGAAAACATGAGGAAAATGTGACTGCCATCCTCTTGGTTATAATCTTCTGCAAAGACAGTCTTAACACACCGCTGTGACTGGCCCCATTTCTATTGAAAAAAAGTCCTGCCAGGGCCCACATGCAGAACTGGGCTCGATATCTTGTCCCAAATCCAAACCTGGCATTTGGAAACTTGGACACAGCTCAGAGCTGAATGTCGCAGCTTTTCAGGCCTGGTTTGGTTTTAGAGAACTTGCTGCCATGGCTAGCCCAGTATTGGCCTGACCATGCTCATTTTGTTCTCAGATCAGTGTGTTATCCATAGGTCCCTGATGCTGCAATACAGTTTATTCAGCGTCATTCAGATTTCCAAACTGGTTATGTTCAAGGCTATCAGAAAGAGCCACTTCAGTACTCAAAGTCAGAAACTCCCAACAGTCATCATGCTTAGTCATCAGCCCCCCAAGGGATGACAAGATCGAACGGTCACAAACTCCACTGTGACCGTTTCAGGCTGGACATAAGAAGGAACTTCTTCACTGTCCGGGCCCCCAAGGTTTGGACCAGACTGCCATCTGAGGCGGTTCAAGCGCCCACTTTGAACAACTTCAAAACACATTTGGATGCTTATATTGCTGGGATCCTATGATCCCTGCTGACTCCCTGCCCCTGGGGCGGGGGGCTGGACTCAATGATCCTCCGTGGTCCCTTCCAGCCCAAATGTCTATGAAATCTGTGAAAACTTAAAGGACCTTCACTTCTACACCTTGTACACCTATTTTGAGGGGCATGTTTCATTGCTAGTTCTTGTGACGTTAGCTCCTTTAAGTTCAAAGTGGGATTCGATACTAGTAGCTTACCCTTCCTCTCTCTCTAGTGCAATTTTTCTGTTCTAGCATAAGTAGTGCCCTTATACATTACTGACTCAGTTTGCTATACATAATAGTTGTACTCTGAGGCACTTTGATTTGGACATAGCTATTCTTAGAACAACTTCTGTAACCCTAAGTGAAATACTGTCTTGTGTGAGAAGAGAGGACAGGCGGCAGATCAGGGGGTGGGCAGTGAAAACAAGCCCGTGGCAGGGCAAAGATCCAGACATGGCAACGTTTCCCATCTCGGGTACTAGATTCTGCAGCAGTGGGTAAGCCATGGGGTGTAACACAGATAGTCATGCCCACAGCCCCAGGAGAGGACAGCTGAACTGGCAGGATGACTCGTGCCGCAGCAGCCCCAGGACGAGATCACTGCTTCTGTGGAGGACAGAAAATAAGTTCATGGACATGCCACTGGCATGCGGTTTCCTAACCCTCCCATTTTAGCACCTCAGCTTGCAAGTAAGTGATTGGGGATGGTTAGAAGTCATTTGTAGCAGCAGCAAGAATAGATTTTTAAATTATTTAAGCAGATCGACAGCCTTTAAACATTTATAGGTGGGAGAGCCAGTGTGCAGAGTTTGGCAGGTTGCTTTCTAGGTAAGGTTACCAAGGTTGGTGTGATACACACGTTAACTCTGCTGACAAACAGGGTAAGGTGGCACTGCCAGCGTGTGCACTAGATGTCTTACGATAGGGGTGCCAGGAAGCTTGCCGTATAGGTTAGGACGGTAACAAACCCACGTCCCCTTAGGGAATGTGATGGCCAGCGTGTGTGATTGCGTTACCTGTCATAGGGACAGCACTTTGGCAGTGTGGGTAGATCATGCCACCACCAGGTGAGCTCTTGGAGAATCTGTCAGTGTTTAGCGGTATGGGGTCTCTGACATGTTGTTGCACAGTTCTGAATCCATTCAGTGGATGCCAGTGGTGCGCGTGCATCTCATCGCATCTACTACTAGGACTCACTGAAAATTGGCCAGGCAAAGCATGAAAAATCCAAGCAAAACGGCCAAAATCTTGCAATGTTGCTCCATGGAGCCGCTGTATTGCACTTCTGAGGACTTTACAAACCCCACCTCCTTGCCCCTTGGAAAACCCCATTTCTGTACCGAAGCCCTCCCTCGAGCCGCTCTCAGCTGGGCTTGCCAATAAGCGCTCAGAGCTCTTTGCACATGTTCCTACTGCCCAGGAAAGCCTAGGCCAGGTCTGGCGGAAATGGAAAAGGGAGTTGCATCTATAACTTGCAGGGCATGGGAGGTGTCTGAGGAGGAGCTGGCTGCCAGTGGCTGAGTGGATTTGCTTCTAAACTGAGACAGGGAACTGGGGAGCCAGCTGCCAAGTCAGTGTTAAGGGACGGGGAGTGTGGGCCTCCGAAGCCAGGCAGAGGACTTAAAACAGGAGGTTGTCATCATCATCATTCGTTATAATGTTAGTAGGAATAAGAGCAGGGCTTGGTTTGCCTTCTGGGTTCTGAGCCTCGGATGTGCACTTGCTACCCAAGCCTTTTTCTGCCGTAGTGAGGGGTAGAGACTCGCTGTTTTCAACAGACAGCTGAGAGGCTCATACAGTGCCCTCATTGCAGCAAAATTGGTGCTAAAGGCATGGGATGTGGGAGCACGGCAACCTCCCGTGAATGCTGGGGTTTCCCCGGAGGGTTATGCTTCTGGGCTGAGCACTGGTGAAGCCCATTGCTTAGTCGCACACATTTGCCCATTTGCTGGCTGAATGAAGAGCATCGCAGAGGCT
>NW_017728915.1:37050675-37088984 GCF_001723895.1 Crocodylus porosus | reverse complement strand
AAGTTCAAAGTGGGATTCGATACTAGTAGCTTACCCTTCCTCTCTCTCTAGTGCAATTTTTCTGTTCTAGCATAAGTAGTGCCCTTATACATTACTGACTCAGTTTGCTATACATAATAGTTGTACTCTGAGGCACTTTGATTTGGACATAGCTATTCTTAGAACAACTTCTGTAACCCTAAGTGAAATACTGTCTTGTGTGAGAAGAGAGGACAGGCGGCAGATCAGGGGGTGGGCAGTGAAAACAAGCCCGTGGCAGGGCAAAGATCCAGACATGGCAACGTTTCCCATCTCGGGTACTAGATTCTGCAGCAGTGGGTAAGCCATGGGGTGTAACACAGATAGTCATGCCCACAGCCCCAGGAGAGGACAGCTGAACTGGCAGGATGACTCGTGCCGCAGCAGCCCCAGGACGAGATCACTGCTTCTGTGGAGGACAGAAAATAAGTTCATGGACATGCCACTGGCATGCGGTTTCCTAACCCTCCCATTTTAGCACCTCAGCTTGCAAGTAAGTGATTGGGGATGGTTAGAAGTCATTTGTAGCAGCAGCAAGAATAGATTTTTAAATTATTTAAGCAGATCGACAGCCTTTAAACATTTATAGGTGGGAGAGCCAGTGTGCAGAGTTTGGCAGGTTGCTTTCTAGGTAAGGTTACCAAGGTTGGTGTGATACACACGTTAACTCTGCTGACAAACAGGGTAAGGTGGCACTGCCAGCGTGTGCACTAGATGTCTTACGATAGGGGTGCCAGGAAGCTTGCCGTATAGGTTAGGACGGTAACAAACCCACGTCCCCTTAGGGAATGTGATGGCCAGCGTGTGTGATTGCGTTACCTGTCATAGGGACAGCACTTTGGCAGTGTGGGTAGATCATGCCACCACCAGGTGAGCTCTTGGAGAATCTGTCAGTGTTTAGCGGTATGGGGTCTCTGACATGTTGTTGCACAGTTCTGAATCCATTCAGTGGATGCCAGTGGTGCGCGTGCATCTCATCGCATCTACTACTAGGACTCACTGAAAATTGGCCAGGCAAAGCATGAAAAATCCAAGCAAAACGGCCAAAATCTTGCAATGTTGCTCCATGGAGCCGCTGTATTGCACTTCTGAGGACTTTACAAACCCCACCTCCTTGCCCCTTGGAAAACCCCATTTCTGTACCGAAGCCCTCCCTCGAGCCGCTCTCAGCTGGGCTT
This sequence comes from Crocodylus porosus, assembly GCF_001723895.1. Classification (NCBI taxonomy): domain Eukaryota; kingdom Metazoa; phylum Chordata; order Crocodylia; family Crocodylidae; genus Crocodylus; species Crocodylus porosus. Next base: position 37,087,788 of record NW_017728915.1, on the reverse strand, counting down.
GCCAATAAGCGCTCAGAGCTCTTTGCACATGTTCCTACTGCCCAGGAAAGCCTAGGCCAGGTCTGGCGGAAATGGAAAAGGGAGTTGCATCTATAACTTGCAGGGCATGGGAGGTGTCTGAGGAGGAGCTGGCTGCCAGTGGCTGAGTGGATTTGCTTCTAAACTGAGACAGGGAACTGGGGAGCCAGCTGCCAAGTCAGTGTTAAGGGACGGGGAGTGTGGGCCTCCGAAGCCAGGCAGAGGACTTAAAACAGGAGGTTGTCATCATCATCATTCGTTATAATGTTAGTAGGAATAAGAGCAGGGCTTGGTTTGCCTTCTGGGTTCTGAGCCTCGGATGTGCACTTGCTACCCAAGCCTTTTTCTGCCGTAGTGAGGGGTAGAGACTCGCTGTTTTCAACAGACAGCTGAGAGGCTCATACAGTGCCCTCATTGCAGCAAAATTGGTGCTAAAGGCATGGGATGTGGGAGCACGGCAACCTCCCGTGAATGCTGGGGTTTCCCCGGAGGGTTATGCTTCTGGGCTGAGCACTGGTGAAGCCCATTGCTTAGTCGCACACATTTGCCCATTTGCTGGCTGAATGAAGAGCATCGCAGAGGCTTGAAGAGTGAAGCCCTGTGGCCGATGAGGTATTTTAGACAGAAAAAATCCTCCCTGAGTCTCCTGAGGAGGAGCATGGTCTCACCCCAGTCCCCACAGACACTCCCAGCTCTGGGTGGGATCACAGTGCTTTCGGCACTACCCCGGGTCTGTATTTAGAGATTTCCTCCGCTGCCCCCCAGTCCCTTCTGCTAGCTTGTGGGATGCTCCAGAGATCAGAAGACACCTGCATCCTTTGAAACTAGGTCCCCCACTTTCCACGAGACAATGCAGCTCCGCCAATCCCAGTCAGGGGCTTTGGACAACCCTGGTTAGAAGTGCACCAGTCTGTCCAGACCCAGCCTGTCTCACTAGCTTGGCAAAGGCATGCTGGTTTCTGCAGCCAATGGCACACACAAGAGTGATGTGGTCAGCATCCCAGCCTCTTGTCTTTGCCTCTCTGGCTTGATGAGCAGGTGCCCTCTCCCAGCTTGGTCATAGCCTTTGGCAGGAGTCTGAAGTCAGGCTTGAATTCACAGCCCTGGAGGTGCAGCCAGGCATCCTCATGGTTGCATTCCAGCATCCTGCAGCAGCACTTCAAAGACAAAGCATAAGGTGCCAGAGAGGAAACATGAAGGAGTTGGAGGAAGATGAGATGGCCTGCTCCACACACACCCTGATGGGACTGTTGCCTTCTTCATTGCCTTAATAGACTGGCATGCTTCTGGCCTGCTGATTGATGGCCTTGTCTAGGCTGGCGCTGAGCCTAATGAGCTGAGGGAGGGAGGCACAGGGCCTCCATGAGGAACACGGCGGCTTTGTACACACACGCGCACGTCGTGCTTGGCAGCAGAGTTCTCCCAACGCAGCCGTGAGCTTTGTCAGACATTACTCTCAGCCGCTGCGAGAGCCCCGGAGAAACACCGTGAGCCATGCAGCAGATGGTCGGGGGCTCGGAGAGCCTGGGGAGGTGCACGGCAGAGCACTGTGCACAGCTGGGCAGCACAGAGAGTGTTTTTCCTGCATCCGGGGTGATGCATGGTGGCGCAGCCACGAAGCAGGGCCCTGGGGACGTTCACTGCTTTGTAATCCCAGGGAAAGGCACGGACGTGCGTCCTCTCCAAGCTTCCAGGCTGCTCCCTCAGCTTCTCCAGCCCTCGCAGACGTTCCTCCTGCCCCAGCTCTCCTGCTGGAGGGGGGCTTCCACTTGCTGCAGCTTTGGGTTCAGTTGCTGGGGTGCAGTGCTACCTGCCCCCTCTTCATCTTATGGTGGGCTCAGTCAGATGCCACAGAGCAATGCCTTTCAGGATGGCCTCTCTCAGATGTGCCTTGGAGGCACAGAGCCATTCTGGTCTGGGGTCATTTGACCCCAGTACTCTTTCCTGCCATGGCAGGGGGTCGGACTAGATGATCTGCTCAGGTCCCTGCCGACCCTACAAACTATGAAACTATGGTCCTCGTGGCATCCTGCATTGCGTGAAAAGGATGCTTTAGGAAGGGGCTTTTCCACCTGCTCTGTGCAGAAGGAATCCCTCACCTCTTATGGCAGAAATCAGCTGCTTTCACCTTCTCTTCCACCATGGATAGATGCCTCTGGACTCCCTACTCCTCCTGTCCTGCCCAACCGTCATCATCATCATCATCATTATCAGATATGCCACTATAGATGGCTCACTGGCTGTCTGATCTTGCTTTGCCCGATCTAGGGGGCATGGGGCTGGAGTTGTGGGCTAGACCCTTTCCATCTGAGCACATCTGGAGTGAGATGGGGGCAGAAAGGACTTTGCGGTCCCTCCATGTCCCTAAGCACATGGGGTTTCAGAGTTGTGCCAGGCTGCCATGGCCTCCAAGAGGCTGGGAATCACCGGCGAACAGTGATGCTTTGATCCTGTTTTCATCTTCCCAGCTTAGCCAATGCTAGGAGTTGGCCCTGTGAGGTCAGAGCCACCTGGGAATGAAGAAATTACCCCCAGCAGCCTTCTTCTCACCTTTGCAGTGTGCCCCCAAAGATTATTGCACTCTATAAATATTCATGGCTACCCCTCCCCTCCTGGTGACCAGCAGCAGAGGACTGGGGACGAGACCTGTTTGCACAGAAATGCTGGCGGACGTGTCCTGAGCAGAAACAGTCCGCGCCTCTGCCATCTATTTCCAGCTCCTCCATCCTCCGAGCCAACCTCTCCAACTGTTTGGAAGAGGAGGTTGCCATAGAAATGCAAAACAAAGTCCCCGGTGTCTCCGGGCACAGCCCTTGCTCATCATTCACAGTCAAACCTCCTCTATTAAAAGTTCACGGTGGGAGCTGTTTGTGTTTTTGTTACCAGGCAACTCAACGCGCCCTGGGCTTTGCCAACATGTTGGGCAACTAGTTTGGCACTTGGGTCACATTCCCTGATGGTGTCTCCTGCCGGTCAGATAAGCCTTGATGCCTCTTCTTATGGCATCGTGGCAGGATGGGTAACATGCAGGGTCTTAGGGGACCGGAGTGCCCACGGCATGGGCAATGCGGTGGTGGGGGCCTTTCGTGTCTGTTGTCGGTCTCGGGGTTGCTAATGACTGAGATAATACTCTTAGGTATGAGGATAAGCTTATGCATCTCAGATTTAATTTGTCTATAAGGCACAAATCTACACTGCCTTCCGAAGAGTAAGGCTCAAAACAGATATCTGGGTTTCTATCCCATTGTCCTCCTTTGGACCTGTGAAGCATCCAAGATGACATGTCTCTTTGGGACGATCTCGGCTAAATTGAGTTCAAGCTGTGTGTGTAAACCATTATCCCCTGCCTGTTCAGATGCAGTTTAAAGCCTGGGGCCATCAGACCCAGGATAAACCCCACCATCTGTTTCCATCCTGAGAGGTATTCCCATGGGTCAGCTATGTGAAGCGAGATGAGGATCTCAGTTCCACGTCCGACCTTCACTGTAAAGCCATTTCGTCAGCGGGGCACTGCTTGATGGGGGAGAGACTGAGCCCCTGGGTTGCACCCTCTGCATGAAGGCTGAGGAACGCACTGTGCAATCAGCAGTGCCTCCAGCCCAGCACCCTTTGTCTGTGGGTTAGTGAATCCCCTGCATTTTTTCTGTGCTTTTGCTTCATATTCGACCCAGGGTGCTTGCAGCCAGAGGTCCTGATCCCACGAACACTTACAGCATGTACATAGCTTTAAGCTTGTGAGTGGTCTCATGGGGTGTGTGCAGGGGACCAATTGCACATTATGCCATTCATGCATATGTTATGTCATAGGTGTTAAGTGCATCCTTTGGGAAATACCATCATCCTCACAGTGGTTTCCCCAGGGGCAGGGGATGATCTGGCATGGGGTAGTGCCTGTGGAGGTAATATATAGTGATGAGCTCTCCTACGTTCATTGCCCGTGGGAAGATCTTGGTTTTACACCCACTTTATGGAAATGGGAGACTCCTCCCTAGCTTGCTTCTGCGACCTTACGGCTGAGGGCAAGCAAAACTCGGGGGCATCCGAACCTCAAGCCTCTGGGCTTGGGCCTGCACATAGGATGCCTGCCAAAGGGTTTGGGAACATTTGAAGCCCCAGGTGGGGGTGAAGGATGTTTGCTGGTAGCAGGGCCACATATGGTTCTTGAATGACTCATGGATTCGGAATTGATTTGGATGATTTGGCTTGAAACATGAAAAATTTTACTTAAAAAAAAAAGTGTTAAGTGCATACTTTGGCCTGCAGAGCATGGCATAAGAGAACAGGCAGACTGAGCTGAGAAAGGAGAGGATGGAAGAAGAGGGGGTCATAGGATACTCCGGCTCGAAGGGGCCTCATGAGTCCAGCCCCCTGCTCAAGGCAGAATCAGCTCTGGTTTTGCTCTCCTCCTCAGGCCCAGTGAGTCCCAGATCCACAGGGTCTGCTCCCTCGGTGGCTCCCTTACTTTTGGGACTAGCTAGCAGACCATTTAGTGTCAACCCTTGCTATTATGTGCAGGCTCGGTATCCCTTTATTACCCAGCTTTCCATTGAAAACATTATAAAAGGTGCACAGGGGGTGGTGCAAGCTGTGGGCAAAGTATTGCAGCCTCTCCTACTCTGCTGCGGCCCCAGGTTCAGGGTAGAGAAACTTTTGTGTTGTACAGCCCCCAGCACACCCCTGGACTCCATGGTAATGGTAACAAGACTGTCGTGCTTTATATCACATGTGTTCTTGCTGCATCACGGCCTGTCCTCAATGTAAGCAGAGCCCTGTCATCTGCTGCACCTGATGCCCTGTCGTTGGCACCTGATACCCCCCGAGCAGGTCCCCGCAGCTCTTCCCATGGCCCCGGTTCGTTGCAGGGCTGCGGTTCTCCCTGCCCGAGCTGCAGGACTCCTTCTGGGGCGACAGCTTCTGAAGTGTCTCTTTCTTTGTCTCCCAGGTGGTTAAAGGTCTCTACCTTGGGAACATCCGGGGTAAGTGTCTTTTGCCAACTGCTTGCTGGTTCCCGGGCACATTCCTATCACCGGTGTTGTCCAGGATGTCAAGCACAGCACAGTTCCTGCTGCCAGCAGTGGAGAGAGGGCAAAAGCCTGATCCTGGCAGGTGCAAAGTACCTCCCAGAGGAGGTGAACTTGCTCAAACAGCCATTGACCTCACTGTGAGTTGAGGTCTCAGCACCTCCAGGCTAGGGACCCGGGTTTTTTCTCATCTGCATTTGGCCCTGAAATCCCAGCCCAGGGGAGCCTGCCATGACGTCGCGCTCGGCCTCTGATCCTCAGCGGCATGACGTTTGCTTCTGGGGTCGAGGGTCCTGACCTAAGCAAACCCTGTCTGCAGGCTCCCAGCTCCTTGCATGCGTGCTGCATATGCAGTCTGGCTTCTAGCAGCCAGGCGGGAGACTCGGTGCTTATATTTGCATGTTATTACCCCCGTACCCTTCTGCACCAGAGAAACTGGTGATATAAATGAGGGACATATTCCAGAGCAGGCTGGCTCAAGGGAAGCTTTCTTCGGTATGTTTTTCCAAGACTGGGCTATAACACTTTAAGGACTCATTTATAAGGTCACTCGGTGCCTTTTGCTCCTCCATAGGCTTCCTTCAGACCCACCTTAGCTGCGAAGCCTCTGTGAAATCAGCCTGTTAAATTGCTTCACTGCCGAGAGGCGAGACCCCCGAGTCTCCCTCTAGAACAACTCTTGCATCTCTCTGATGCTGCTCCTAACCCCTGGCCTCAGTTTCTTGTCTTAGACTGTGACTCTCCGGGTTAGGCTTCTTGCACGATATGATTCTGCCTCCAACCAGGGCTTCTGCATGCAGCTGCAGTATACCTACTCAATACTGCTCCTGGTCCCGTTGCCTGGAGCTGGGCTAGCTACCCTGCGGCACATGTCATAAGTGGCACAGGCAGCCTCCTGGAATGGCTTGCAGCAGACTGGGGAGGGAGCAGAAAGCAGAGCAGCAGATTGGCCAGGGCAAGGGGATCAGAGTAGCACCTGGGGAGGCTGTGGGGCTTGAATTGTGGCACGCCTGCCCTCTCCTTCCCCACTGGCCTGGAGCAGTGTAGTGAGTGCTGCAGATGCTGTGCAGGGCTAGGGCAGCAGAAAGGGACCAGCTGGAAACTTGGGGACCATGCAACCGACCCCTTGTGTAACCTTGGGGAAATCAGGATCACAGCACCACCCAGCCTAGCAGGGTTATGAATGGTGAGGGGTGCCCCAGACACTATATTACCAGGGAGCACGGGAGATCCAGCGGGCAGAGAGGTTACAGGCTAACGGCTGTGTCTTTAGCTTGCTAGCACCAACGCCAATGGGAAAAGTTGGCTTTGTTATTCAAAGGATCTGATTTCCACCCGGCCAGGAATCCTGGTGCAAAAAGAGACTCTCTTTAAAGGTCAGGTCAAGCCTATCCTTTTGGAGAGGGAAGAAGCTGCCTCTCGTGGTGCTGTGAGGTCCTGAACGAGCACCAAGGTGCAGCTGGTTGCAGGTCTTTTGATTCTCCATGCCCCCGGTGGACATTAATGCGCTAATCCCCACATCCTTCCAGTGCCAGGGCTCGGCTTTGGGGCGTCCCGTGCAAGGGTTCAGTTTCGGACCCTTACTCTTTGCTTTCCAGCCCAACTAAAAGCTTCACAGTGACGCAGCAGAGGCTCTGCCGTGAGTTACCACTGCCCCGAGGCAGATGGGCTGCTCATACGATGGACCCCCATCGTCACAAGGGGGGAAACTGAGGCACAGAGCATCTGAGCAGCTTGCTCAGGCTCACAGAGGGAGCTGGCATCAAGGCTGCTGGTACTGGATTGCTGGCTGTGGGGACCTTTCTGGGCAGAGATGTACCCCACATGGAAATCCTCACGATCCACCCTGAGAGCAATCAGGGCCTGTCAGATTTCATTTTTGTCCAAATTATTCTTGAGGAAAACTCAAACATTTCTTCTCTAAATGCCAGGAACATGGCATTTTTAGGAGGAGGAGAAAAAACCCAACCCTTTCCATTTCCCAATGATTTCTTGTTTCTAGTAACATCAGAGCCATTAGCACCAGGAAAGACCTATTGGATTATTGATTTCATTATCGTGCTCCGGAGACGGATCAGATAGTAAATGGGTGCTATGTCAGAAGGTAGCCAGAAGACTGCTGTGTATTTTCAATGCAGCTGAGAAAGTGCTACCTCTTAGAGCTGCGTGAGGCTGATTTTAAAAGAGAGGATGGGCACTTATGAGAATTTTCTATCTGCAGATTCTGAGGACAAGGAAAATTTGGCCAGGAACGGGGTCACCCACATCCTGTCTGTGCATAACAATGCCAAGCCTGTGCTGGAGGTGAGTGTGTTAGGGGCATGGGGTGGGCAGGGGTGGGGGCTTGTGTACCTCTGCTCACAAGTACTTTTGGGATCCCTGGCCCATGCACGGTCAGGGTCACTAGAGGGCACTGCAGCCCTGTGCAAAGTTACCAGGATTGTTGCAGGCAAGGAAAGGGGCACACGCATGGGCGCAGAAGTTGTACCCACGTGGAGGCGATCAGTGTGCACTTGCAAATAATTTGCTGCATGCACGTGCTCTCTTGCACCCAGGCCCTTTGTCAGCCTCAGGCGTCTGTTCTTGCCACACGCTCTGTTCAGGGTCGCTGGTCGGATCAGCTGGGGCTGCAACCCCTTGGTGTATTGGTGCCGCTCTGGGCACTGGAGTCAGATTCAAATTGGTGCCTCTCTCACTGGGACTCAGTGAGGTGGGAGTTGCCATGAGGATTCCCATAGGCACCTTGGGAGCTGCCTGGGTGAACCATTATGCACTGGCCAGATGACCAAAGCAAGGACCTCCGGCTAGGTCTGGATGAGGACGTCTCCCTAGGAAGAAATAGCTCCTGCCCCTGTCCTCCACTGAACCTAGTGCTCTATTTCCCAGGCAGGTATAATAACCTGTCCCCAACCCCATCTCCACAGCTCAGGGAACACCATGCACCTGCTCCTCTGTAAACACATCCTCTCCCCAAACCCGTGAGGTTTCCTGAAGAACGGGCCAAGGTGTCCTGCTTTGCACCTCAGCCTAGACTGTAGCCAGCCCTTGATCCCGTTAGCTCTGCTCTAAGCCTCTTCCTCGCAGCCATGCAGCAGATGCATGCTGCCCCATTCAATGGGACTTTGGTGGGAACGAGTCAGCAGCAGGGATCCGAGGACCCCATGTCTGGGGCCCTGTACTTTATTGAGAGACAAGGTACTTTTTAATGACTGATGGACCATGCTATAATGCAACCCAGCCTGTGCCATTGCATGCTTTGCATTGCTTCCCACTGTCCTGGCATCTGCTGGAAGGATAAAAACCTTACTGCTGCTTCAATAAGAGGAGTTTCCCTTTGGGTCACAAGGAGGAGGCTTGTGGTTTTACAGGAACAAGGGGTTTGGTCCCCTGGGATATGAGGGTGCTGCCTTTGGCTGCTTGCAACTCCTCGGTTTCGAGCAGCACCTCTACCGGGGGTTGTTCCTCCTCCAAGGAGCATAAGCAGCGCCATCCTGGGTCAGACCCGTGGTCCATCTAGTGCAGTAGGCAGTCCCTGACAGTGGCAGAAGGGGATGCTATAGAGGGAGAGCACTGAATTGGATATCTCTAGTGATCCATTTCTGATTCAATATCCTCCCTGGCATCATAGAAATTGTCGGGGAGGGCTGGAAGAGACCTCTGCAAGTCATCTAGTCCAACCCCCATGTAGTCCATCCTATTCTATATTTAGAAATGCCAGAGGAAACCTCACCTACCATCCTGTTCAATAGGCATTAACAGATCTATCACCCATCCGTTTATCCAGTCCCTTGCTGAACCTGGCTCTGCTCTCTGCCTCCATCACCTCCTGTGGCCACGAGTACCACAAGTTAAATACACATTGCATTAAAAACTCAGTGCCCATGCTCTTCTTTATACACTTGAAGGGTTGTCATGGGCCAGGAAAGCTGGAGGAACAGCTGGCTGCTGGAGAGGTTTTATTTTTACCTGGCTGCTCTGCAGATCGGAGGGGCCGGGGTCACATTGTGATGGGATGCAGTTCTCAGGGGAGTCGTACAAATGCCGTCTGTGCACAGAGGGACTGGGAAAGGGTCTGTTTCCTGCTCCAGTGTCTGTGGCAAGTTGTCTTGTTTTCTTTGAGAGAGGGAGAAACCATTCAGAGGAGCCTGAGCTGCAAACCCCGATTTCAGCACTCCCTTTGGGCATGCGGGCAGCTCAGCGGTGGCACGAGCATTGCTGGCTGGGGCTGGAAAGGAGGTGCTGAGAGCTCCTGGGGTTCTCCAAAGACCTCTGAGAGCCACAGGTCTTACTTGTCTTTCTCTGGGTACATGCACATATCTGAAGCTGTGTGTAGCATTTCCCTCTCCTCCTGGGGTTTAATTCTGTGTCCCAGCACTGGCTTTTGGACTAAATCTCAGGGCACATACAGAGACTGGTCTCTCTGCCTCCTCCAGACCCAGGGCTCTGCGAGGAGGCTCCTGCCATGAGAAGGGCAGAATGGCATGGCAGAAAATAGTGGGTAAGAGAGGGGGAAAAATGACCAGAGTGAAATTGAGACCCAATATAAGGGGCTGGGCTTTCCCAGTTGTTCCTGTGAGCATGGTCCTTCCCCACTATGGTCAGGACAGCAAGCACATGTGTTTTAGGGCAGATAACCTGTCAGGTGTGTTGAGCCTGGCTAGAGAAATTCATGCCTCTCCAGTGCATCTCTGTGTCAGCAGCACCCAGGCCCCCTGCCCCTCCATCCTTATTCCTCTTGCTGATTATTATGAGCAGAGTCTCATCCTAAAGGCTAAGGCCAAACCAGTCTCCCTATACACTAGGTATTGGGCTCAATAAGAGGCAAACCTTATCCTGAAAAATTTGTGGGCTAACCAACTGGGGCAAATCCAGGCAAAGTGACTTGTCCAGGGACACCCAGCAAGTCAGTGGCAGAGTCAGGAAGAGGCCCTCCCCCACCAGCAAGGGCCAGGCTGCGTGTTACTCCCTGGGCCTATCTGCTGGGCCAGGAAGCAGCCTCAAACCCTATCCCTGTGTGAACACCCCTGCCTGGGAATACCAGGGCCTGTCCTCTCTCCTTCCCCCAAGAGAACTGCAAATAGAAATAACAGCTGGAGCATTTTCCTTGTTAAGAGCCATTAAGTAACTTGCAGGGGGAAAGGAATCAGAAATGGCTCCTGGCGCCAGGAGAGCAGCAGCTGCCAGCTGCAGGAGCAGGGCCACAGCAGACGATGGTGAACCACAGCCAGATCTCACAACACGCGCGTGCTCGCGGCGCTGCCGGCAAAGGGGGAACCGGAAAGGGAGCTAGCTGGGGAGGGGGTTCACAGAGAGGGGCCAGGAACCGCAAACCCAGCGCCGTTCCCAGGCAGGGAGCAGCCGGGCCGGTGCCTCCCTTCCTCCGCTCTGCGGGTCCCGGCTCCCGCAGGGAAGAGGGGGCTGTTTGCTGAGCAGTGGTTTGATTGTGTGTGTGGGAGGCGTCACTGGCCTGGACCAGCGTCCCGTTGCAACATCCTCCTTGGCTGGGCTTCGTGCTTTGGTGGGAAGCAGGGGTCAGCTCCGCGCCTGCTTGTGCTCATCCCACATTGCCTAATGCGCCTCACTCCTGCCTGTCCTGCTTGCCTGACACTCCCCTCCTGCATGCAGGGGCACGGTCCCAGGCCCAGCTCCCGGCTCTGCTAATGCCCCCCATTCCCTGCCCACAGCCCCCCTGCTCCTCCAAGCTAAATCTCTGGTCTGCCGCACTACCGGCACCCTCCCTCCTGGGTTGCACTGCACCACCCCTGGACTCCCGCCGGTTCCCTCGAAGTCTGCAGAGGCTGGCAGTCGTGCCAGGGCAGGCAGTGGTTTGGTCCTGAGTAGGGAGGAGGAAACCACTAAACCCCCATCCCCGGGCTCTGTTGGAGCCTCTCTGCTAGCAGAGGTCAGTTCTCACGCTATGCAGAGGTTTCGGGGCAATGCCTGGCTGTGCACTATGCCCAGCCTGTGCTTTCCAGCTCCTCCGTGAGGTTTGGCATGCGTGGGTGGGGGCTGCTAGGAAACTTCAAGGATGCAAGGCAGGAAGGAAGGAGCCTGCTTTGCAGAGCAACAGAGCTGTTGGCAGGCTGAAAGCAGGGGGACAGGCACATGGACAGGCTTGGAGAGGAGGGATGGGTCTGAATAACTTGAGAGGGGGAGAGAAGAGGAAGTAGGACAGAGACCCCCAAGCCTTTCCTTCCACGGCCTGCAATCCAAGCGGTGGGGACGGATCCTGGCTCTTGCTTAGCGGCACATCTCTGGCTGATTCTCCGAAGGCTGGAATCCCATTGTCCCTTGGCCCGGCTCCCTCTGGGTCACTGCTGAAGCCGTGGGCTTCACGGTCTCCCCTCACAGCTGTCCTGACCGCAAGCTGCCCAGCGCCTTTTGGCCCCAGCTGGGCCGTTCAGTCTCGTATCCCAGTCATACCCCAGTTTTTGCTCGTATGCCAGTCTCACTCAAACCTGCTGCCTCCTGCTGTCCCAAGCCCGGGCTCCCCGTAGGCAGCGCTGCCGATGCCCCTCAGCTCCGAGCTGTGGCCCCTGCTCTCCCAGACCTATGCCCCAAGCCCCTCACCCCCACCTCCTGGACCTCCACCCCACCTCCACTCCCAACGGCAGAGTCGTGTGGGTCCAGGATCATGCCCAGCAGGTCAGGAGGAGACCCTAAGGTAAGGGGGTCCTTCTTCTCTGACCGTAGCTTCATCCTGGGGTCAGGGCAGGAACAACCATGTTTTGCTTCCTCGGTGGACTGCTCCTCGCATCACTGCTTTGAGGTGGTGTGGAAAGGGGGCTATCTCCACCGTGCCGAAGGGGAAGTAGCAGACCTGACTCCCCTCCAGATGTGGGAGGGAAGGTTTGAATTCAGGAGCTCCTGGCTCCCACATCTGTGTTCAGGCTGTGGACTTCCTTTAGCAGTGCCCGTTCTGTTTGGATGCCTCCTGACCCACCTGCCTGCCTCGAAGGGGCCATGAAACCCAGGTCGTGTTTGTCAAGAACTGGGGGCGGGGGGGGCGTTTCCTTACCGTGAAGCAACATAAAGTCTCCCCCCAGCTGTTTGCATGTCAACAACCGCTCTATATGAGCACAGCCTGCCCCTCAACCTGCTTATCTCCAGGGTATCTAGAGAAACCCACGAGTCTGTATGGAGGTGAAGCTGCTTTGGGGCAGGAGGCAGCTTGTGGAGGGGAGTGCTGCTTCGCCCTACTCGATCCGTGACATTTAAAAATGCAGTGAATGCATGTAATGAAAGGCTTGAAACAGGACATGCGTGTGGTACCACTCTCTGTCTTCTGCAGGAGGTGAGACAAGGAATTAGAGCAATGGCTTCTGGCCTGAGGTTTATGTTCTCCATGGTCCCTGTTTCAGATATGTAGTCCCAAAGCCAGATGCTCCTTGCAAACTTGTGCCAAAGTGCACTGAACCCAAGGGAAGTCTTTCCACTGCCTTCAGTGCACCCAAACTTTTCTGAGTTCTTATGGGGCGCTTGACAAAAATTGCCCTTTTTTTTTGCAGTTTAATTGCATCACACATTACATGTACAGGTTGTTTTTTGGGTTTTTTTTTGCCATTTAAATGAGTTTGTTGCAGTGCAAAAGAAACCACAGGCTCTAATGCAGTTTATCCCAGGCACCCTCAGAGGGACAGATGAGTGGGAGACTCTACATGACCCAGGACATTGTTCAGGCAGGGTTCCCATCCACTTCACTGGGTAGAAAAAAGCCTTCTTTCTCATTTTAGTGCAGCCCTGAGGGGAGGGAGGCAGCATTGTGTTTTAAAGAAACGAATAGAAGCGCCTTCCCAGCAGCGCAGCATTCCTGATGGATGTGTATATTTAAATAGTGAAAGAGGAAATGACATTTGTGAGAGCAGTTTCCTCCAACCCTGTCGATAGAGCCTCTTCCTGACCAGCATCTGACCCCGCCAGGAGAAATCCATCTATGTCCATTATAGTACACTATCCCCAACTTGAGCCCATGACAGCTCTACATCATGGAGCTGGTGGGAACAAGCCGTTTTACCCGTAGGCTCGTAGGGGTGGAAGAGCTGTGTAAGTTCAAGCCCTTGTGCAAACGCAGGAGTTGCCATTCCCAAACCAGCCCAGGGAGATACTCATCCAGACTCTGTTTGAACCACATGCCCAGAATGTTCAATTCATGGTGTTAGCACAGTTTCAGGGCATGGTAAAAGCCCTATCTACAGCCGCAACCGCGATGCATCTGGGAAGGGAGACTGCATTGCGTCGAGGCCCCCGGCTAACTCTTAACCACGGGTTTGTGAGATGCTGAGAGTCTCGCGTGCTTCCTTCAGGTTCACCCAGGGTTTCAGAGCTGAGACACTGGCTGCATTTCAGTTTTTTCCAGGTTAACCCTCAAGCAAGTGAAGGAAAGGAAGGCCCTTTTCATTCGTATTAGAGCTGGGCTCACTGTATTATTTGTTAATTAGCTCCAGTGGGTGGATGGACCCCTTGATGTCAATGGAAAAAAAATCTCTTGGGTTCAGTGCAGCCAAGGATGGCTGTGGATAGCCAGAGGTTAGCAGAATGACCTTGAGAGTCAGCATTGCCCTTCTTAAGTGGTGGACATTGCATTAAGTCAGGAACAAATACAAATCATTGCAGGCCTGCAGTAGATTTTATGAATGATCTAGGTTTGTCCATTTGACTGAGCCCAGAAAATCAGTGCCAGTTGCTTGAGGAAACCTTTGTATTGGCCGGTTTATTCTAGGTTTAGGGGCTGGAGGGGACCATGAGGTTCAGTGAATCTGTGCGAATCTGCAGCCATTGTAGATCTTGTGTAGTAAGCCTTGTGCTGAGGCTATAGGAGCTCCTTGCTCTCTGAAATCAATAGGGAAACTCCCGGGTTTCAGGAGAGTCTGCATTTCATCTCGAGAAGGTTGCACTTTGAGTGGGGAGGTAGAGACGGGACAGGGCGAGCATTCATCATTCAAAGCAGCAAAGGGATCTTCATGATGTTACTTTCTTTCTGTGTCAGGACGTGACGTACCTCTGCATCTCGGCGTCGGATTCGTCCGCTCAGAACCTGTAAGTCCTAGCTCGCACCAGGAGCCAAGCATCAATGTTTAAATCGATGAGAAGTTCATATTTTAATTGCCTTGTTAGCATGATCTTGACATTATGCTGAACTTAAACACAGCCTGCATCGTTTAAGACTGTTAGTCATAATTTTAGATTTGAAACCACATGCCCAGCTGTATACATGCCTGTGTGCTCCGGGCTGGTAAAAACACGAAAAAGCAGTTTCCTCAAAAATGTCAAAGTTGTTTCTGTTGCACAGGATTCAGAACGGATCCATTTTTCATTTGCTTTAAAATAAAGAAATAGATTCTGCTATTTTGAGGTAGCAGAGATGCTGGAGAAACCTGGCCTCTCTCCAACCTATGGAGAACTCACTCAGAAGGAGTAGTGGATCTGCTGTCGTGGGGACAGGATCTAACCTGTCCTCAGAAGCATTATTGCCAACCAGAGCAAAATGATTATTGGCATTTTTGCAAATGAAAACGATTGATAAGTCTTTTGATAAAAATGGATAACATTCCCCGTGCACACATTGCAAGCAACACTGAGAAAAGTCACCAAATACTTCATGAAAAAACAAGTCGTTTTTGGTGAAAAATTGTTTCTGAAAAAAAGCCTTTTTTTTTCAATGCAAGTGGAGAAATTTGGACTAGCTGTATCAAGCGGTATCTGTAACTGTGAGCATAGAGGCACGTGGTTTTCTGTCCTTTACATGGCTTCCACTCACAGCGTTGTCCTGGAATACCGATTTGTTTTACTGCTGCAAGGTGCACATGGCTGACCTCACAGTGTTTCCCAACCAATGGGACGTGTCCCTTCGGTGGGACGTGAAGGTCGTGTAGGTGGGACTTTTAATGTCTTTCAAAATTTCCATTAACGATTAATGCAATACTGAAATAAATGTAAAGGTAAAAATGCGCTTCTTGGAAAAAAGTGGGGTTTTGTTTTTATCATGGTGGGACCAGGGATTTTGGAGAAAATGCTTGGTGGGACATAACTGGTCTAGCAGATGCAGCAGGTTCCCTCCTATGGACTAATTGTGTCTGTTTGCACAACATGAAACCCTCTTTCCCCATAAAAGCAGGTGCTGGAGCAAAGGTGATGGCACCTTGTACTTCATGCCCCACTTGCTTTCCTTTTGGAGTACCATGATGGGGTGTTGTTTGAGGGGGATAGGCACCGGCAGGGTCAGTATTTGGGAATCTGAGATCTAGGAGCTGCTAGTGCTTTAGAAACTGGGGACATTATTGAGTCTTTCTCTGAAGATGATCAAGCAACCTGCAATGGGCCTCCTCAGCCATATAGATGTTTAAGATTGTGATTAACATTAGGAGAAATGTTTGGTAAATGGTCACTTTGCTGAGAAACTGAGTTTTGAAGGGACCTAAAGTATTAATGAAATGGGGTTGAGTTTAGAGAATAGTTTTAGATGGAAAAGTGTGTGCGGGGGAGGGGGGGATTTTTGAAAAAAAACTTCAAAACAGCTTGTTTTAACAGAAGACTTTTGTTCATTTGTTTGAAAGACTTTTGTTTCAGAAATGCCAAAACCTTCCAATTTTTGACATTTTGGAACCTCGGCTTTTCACCCCGAAGCAGCATCTCTTCAGTCCCCCTTGCTTCTCAGTCTATACGGGCTTTCCTTTATGGGGAACACTGGACTGTCCAGAAAACTGTGCATTGCTGGCTGGGCCCTTGAAGAGGCAGGCCACCCTATTAATGTCACCCTGGGCACATGCATGTTGTCAGGTCTCCCTATGGCAGGAAGGGTAGATCTGGCTTTAGGATGTCCGTGGAGATCCCTCCTCTCACGCTCTCCCCTTGCATGCAAAACCTGTAGTCTTGCTCACCCCCGAGCCAGTCTAATTCCTTCTCCTCCCATCATGTTGCATGGTCAGGATGGAGGGTACATGTGTGTGGTGGTGGTCAAACATCTCTTCCCTTTCTTAAGCACTCCTACATGATCTGCAGAAGGCAAGCAGGCCCAAGGGCCAGGTTGTGTCTCAGCAGAGTCAGCAGCTGGCCCAGTGGCTGTTAATCGGCTTTGGGCAGGCCAGTGCCCTCCAGATCCAATTGCCTCTTCATGCCATCCTGACCCTTTTGGGTTAGCCCCTCAGTTGTGAGCGTCATGGGTTGGAAAATGCAGCTCGAGCATGGAGTTGTGTGTCTGGGGGGAGTGAAGATCTTCCCTTCTACTCCCAAGATCTGCTCATTTTTATCATTTATCGTCATTTTTGAGGTTTCTTCCAGCCCTATGTCTATGAAATCTATGAAATCATCGCAGAAGCACCCCCACGCAATGTCAGATTTTCAAGTGGCCTCCTTACTGCTCATACATCGCTGCGTCCTTGGTGCTAGCGCTGGATTGGAAACCGAATCTTTTGGAGGAAGACATTCCTGTCCCAGTAATACTGCTTGCTCATGTTTCCACTGAGCAGAAGGAGAAGCTTTACAAGAAAAGTCCTTCTTCAGCAAGATTAGGGATTTTTTTTTTAAACTTATCACTGCACTTGTAACATGTCTATGAAAATTTGGCCACAGGAAGGAAGACTTGTTCAACAGGCTATTTTTTGCACATCAGTTTGTGCCATGGATTTCACAATCCTGGTGAATTTAGAAACGATTTCTAAGAGAAGTACCAGAGACCTTGCCAACGCCGAGGCAAGCTGCAACGATGACGGTGGGAATTTGTACCTGTTACTGGGCGGTGGCTCAGGAAGAGCATTTGGTCCACAGGGCTGACATTTGGAAGCACAAGGGCTAGGACTCTGGGGGCTGACATGCAAGAGTCAGCAAAAGAAGGTTCCCTTGGTGGGGAAGTCAGCACTAGGATAAAAACCTAAAGCAAACAGTTTTGCAAACTGTCCTGGCTCGCGGGGCATTTCTGGGGCTGGAGTACTGTGCAGCGGGAAGCCAAAGGTTTCAGTCTCTTCCAAAGAACCAAGTACTCCCATGATTACAAGGATAAGAGTGCTTTTCCCCCCTTACAAGTGTAATGGAAAGTATTTAAGAGAAATTCCTATGCGTATTAGTGCCGGAGAATGACTCACGGAAAATATTGCCCAGTCAGAGAGCGGCTCTAGTGACCTAACCCTACGGATCTGCAATGGCATGGAAAGACTCAGTCTTCATTCACAGCCTTTGTTTTCCACTTCCTTAGCTGGGATGAGCAGGGAGAGGGGGTGGGTATGACTAAATGGAGCCTGGGTGGAGCTGGGGGTCTGCCGTGGGTCGGGCTCCCAGGGCCGAGTTAGGTGTTTGGGCAGCGTTTGAGTGTGACCCCAGTGTTCAGCCAAGAATGCAAAGGAGCATGGAAAGAAGAAGACCGGTGAGTGATGTAATGCACCACCCCATCCATTTCTAGGAGAGACGTTAGGGGTCAGGACCAAGCAGTGAAATAAGGATAGCAAGAAGGGGCAAAATGCTGAAGAGTGCATGGAAACGCGAATGCCAGGAGGCAGGAACTAAGCGTTGAGCGCAACTTTTGTTGAAGGCGCAGGATGTTTCCAGCCAGTCGGTGAAAAAGGGGAAAGCGCGTGGATGAGCCATGTGCCTTTGCTATATTCGTTCGAAAGAGGAGAGGCTGAAGATCACCGGAGGCTCACGTACCGCCTGTTCTCTTTACTGCCTGCCTGCAAGGGATGTGTCTGCAGAGAGCCAGGTGGGTCCTGGAGGAATGGTCTCTCTGTGCTTTGGGCACTTGCTGCCTGGTTAAAACACTGTTGGTGCCTAGATATGATGCAACCCCCTAAAGTGGGGTAGCTGTTGCCCATCCAGTGATGAGGGACACCTGAAAGATGAGGGATAGGACTGCATTACACCGGTGCGCACATCATCTGTCTGCAGCTTCCCTGGGATAGGGGTTTGCTCAAGGCGAAGGAGCTGTTACTGGCTCCCTGCCCACCTGGCAGGGCCCTGTGACAGCAGCCACAAGATCACTCTGGAATAGCAAATGTAGACTGAGCTGGGCTTCATGCAGAGCAAGTCAGCGGGCCCGGCGGACAGGGGTCGAGGAACGATGCAGAAGCCCTGGCCCCTGCCCGAGGCCGGAAGAGCAGAGCAGATGCCCGTCTCCACTCAGCCTCCAGTGACTTCCAGACAATTCGCACTGGTGTGGCTGAGGTCAGAATGGGGATCTCCCCTCCCTGCCATCCCGTGTGAATGGAGAGGACGGAGGACCCTGTGGACTCAGGGACCTGCCCTTGTTCCCAGCTCCCTACTCCTTTTCTCCTGCTTGGCTGCATGGGGCTGGATCAGCTCAGAGAGGAGCACGGCCCCCACACATTGGACCCAGCCCGCTCTGTTTCTGCAACATGCTCTTGGATGGTGCTGAGGTGACGAGCAGGGGGAAGTTTTCCTACTAGATGCCGCATAGCACTGAGCATTGCAATGGCCTCCTGGGGTGGGCATGGAGTTGCACTGTAGATGGCACAAGGAAAACCCTGGAGACCCCCAGATCCTGGTGCTAAGCTCTGGAGGAGATGGTTTCTGCCCCAGAGGGCTCCCAGTTATAGGCCAGAGGTGGGAGAAAGTCAGGATAACCACCCCCTGTGCTACAGGTCAGTGCCCTTCATACCAGCCCCATGTTATATGCCAGTGCCCTCCAGATCTGCCTCTCGATGCCATCCTGAAACCATCAGGTGGGGGTAAGTGACTGGACCAAGGTCTCTTAGGGAGGCTGTGGCAGAACCAGGAGCTGACATCAGGTCTGTGGGGTCCCAGTCTGGTGCAGGGCTATGGTTTAGTTCCCCGGCAGGCAGGTGGGTACCTAGGGGCTCCTGGGGGCTCCTCTTGCCTCGGCCCCTTCCTCACTGTAGATGGGGAAGCCTTCTGCCTCCGTTTGTTAACCGCATGCAGGGGTTAACGTCATTCTGTCCCCCGGCTGGGCCCTGCCTCGGGAGCGTAACCTGCTCTCCACATGCAATTGTTTGCTTCTTGGCACCAGCCCTGGCTTGCCCCCCCTTCCCGGGTCACTCAGGGCCGCGCTTTCTGCGCTGTCCCGTCAAACTGGCATCGCCTGCAACAGGAACAGACTTGTCCGCTCTCGTCACGGCTCATTCCTAATTAAGCAAGCCAACAACCCTCCCCAGGGCAGGCGCCTTCCCATGCAAACCTGCGGCCTGGGAGAAGTGACAAGTCTCTGCTCATCAGCAAACCTTTCCTTCCCATCCCTCGCGGCCTTTGGATCCGGGGGGCTGCATGTCGTTAGCTCCATTCATCAGCTGGCCCAGAGTTCAGGGGCCAGATTCCCCACATGGCTGTGGAGTTAAGCTCATCAGGATGTGGCTGTTTGGGTGACTGGCCCCTTCCCACGCGTGGGGCTGGAAATCTCTCTAGCAGATGCACCAATTGTCCTAGAGGTTGGCCTCATCGCTGAAGTGGTCGAGTACTTAAGCGATGCACCAAACTGTCATGCTTAAACCCCCCCTAATGCACCTGGCCAACATGAATGTGTCCAGTCCCCTTTTGAACCTGGTTAAATGACCAACCTCATGACATCTTGCGCAAGGAGCGCTTTCAAAAGCATCTCGCTGTTCCAGTCTGGACAGCCGGCTGCGTGGGAAACCCCAAGAAGCCCTGTCCCAGTCACATCCCTTCTCCTTGAGTTTTCTGGTTTTCAGCTTTGAGTCAGAGGGATCTCAGTGGGACAAGCTCCCAGCCCCTGCCAACAAATCCAGCCACCTCCTCATCTACAGGCCAAAGCAGCTGCAATGGCCTAGAAAGGATAGAGCAGTTCTCAGAAATGATGTCTGGACAGGTTACAGGAGTGGGCTGACATAAACAAGATGCGTTTCAATACTGACAAGTGCAGGGTGCTGCACGTGGGCAGCAGAAACCAGGAGCACACTTACAGACTGGGAAACTCCCTTCTTGAGAGCACGGAGGCAGAAAGGGATCGTGGAGTCATTATTGACTCCAGGATGAACATGGGCCGACAATGCGAGGTCTCGGTTGGCAGGGCTAACCGCACCTTGTCGTGTATCCACAGGTGCATCTCGAGTAGAGCCAGGGAGGTGATCCCCCCTCTATGCGGCGCTGGTCAGGCCGCAGCTGGAGCGCTACGTCCAGTTCTGGGCACCGCACTTCAGGAGGGATGTGGACAACATTGAGAGGGTCCAGAGGAGGCCACTCGCATGATCCGGGGACAACAGGGCAGACCCTACAATGAGAGACTGCGGGACCTAAACCTGTTCAGCCTTCGCAAGAGAAGGCCGAGGGGGGACCTGGTGACTGTCTATAAACTCACTAGGGGGGACCAGAAGGGTTTAGGGGAGACACTGCTTCCCCATAGCCCCCCGGCATGACAAGGAACAATGGACACAAATTATTAGAGAGTAGGTTTAGATTAGACATCTGCAAGAACTACTTCAGTCAGGGCGGCTAGGAGCTGGAACCAGCTTCCAAGGGAAGTGGTGCTGGCTCCTACCCTGGGGGGCTTTAAGAAGAGGCTTGATGCCTACCTGGCTGGACTCATCTAAGTCCAGTCTTTTTCTCCCTCCCAGGCGGGGGGTCGGGCTTGAAGATCTACAAGGTCCCTCCTGACCCGACTTCTGTGATTCTGTGATGTCTCTCGAAGGCTGTCCCCTGCCCTGAGAATTACTCAGTGCTTTTTACTGGGAATTGGAAAGGAGGAGCTTCCTTGAAAACAGTTTGACTCAGATTGACCAGCTCTGCTGTGCCTAACTTTGTCATTTCTCTTCTCCTAGGATACAGCATTTTAAGGAGTGCATCAAATTTATTCATGAATGCCGGCTGCGTGGGGGAGGCTGCCTCATTCACTGGTCAGTATTGCTGCCAGCTTCCCCATTTGCTAATATTGTTCCCTTCTCATCCCCTCCCATTTCTTGTCACTAGTTTTGTTGCTATGCCCATCATGCTAAGAGGACTGTGTCGAGACCCGGACTCCACCACGCTGCACAAACACACAAGCTAGGCACAGACATCGAATTATGCCTGTGTATCCTGGAACGGAAATCTCCTGGGATTGCCGTGGACACACATCACTCTCCTACTCAGGGTGTAGTGAGCGGCTGAAGGCACTGCGGCTTTTCTGCCATTGGTTCAATGGTGCAATCCCGGGATGATCATTCAGGTGCACTTTGTGATGTCCTGGGATAAACTTTTAGTACCTCTTATCCTGTGAATCTTTTAAGGCTTTGTCTCAGGACAAGGGCGGGGGATGACTGAACAAGTGTGCTTTGTCCTGGCATAAAATGGTTTATACTGGGACAGATTTGTTGTCTGTTTGTTGCCATAGAGGAAGAGCATCAGAGAGGGGAAGTGGGAGCAAACTCCAGGTCTCCAGAGACCCTCTGCAGTTCCTCCTTCCCCAGGTTAATATGCAGAAGGCTCTCCTGACCTTTGTTTCCATTGCACTGCCTGTAACCATCTCCCCAGTGCACTCGCTTGCTTGCCTCTGCTCTACAGTTTGGACATTTTAGCAGCCGGAGACCACCCTGTGGCTATAGCCATGCCCAGCCCTCCCAGGCTTGTTTCCCCAGGGCTTCCACCACCCAGCAACTTGGGCTCATGCTGTGGTTTCATGATGCAGATCAAAGTGAAATTCACTCACGCTGCTCACGATGCAGTTTTGCATCCCAGGCAGGCAACCTGTATGAGGGGTTCATGATTTCTACCTGAATGCTGAGTGCAGCCTCGGGCTTGAATCTTAGCTCTGAGCTGGCCAAAGAGCACATCCATGCTTCAGTGCTACAGGGACCCCCAAGGCTGAGTTAACACTTCACTCCAGTGACTGCCACGTAGGCAGGCCCCAAAGCTCAACTCCCTCAACTGGGGCTGGTGCTGAGGCTGGCCCCGGATCTTGGCCTGGGTCGATTCAGGATATGGGTGCATCTGGGCTGAGCCGTGCAAAGCGGAAAGCAAGTTCTGCACCGCTCAGGACTTGAAGATTGGTTCAGGGGATGACACAGAAAAGAAAACCAAGCCCTGGTATTGAACTGAAGGCACTGACAATAGTCCCTAGGCAACGAATTGCCCATTTCTCATGCAGCATGAGTCACCCTGATATGGAAAAGCCTCCCCTGGGTTTGCAATGTACCCATGTGCACTTCTTTTTTTCCCCTTCCCATGTCTCTGGCTATGCCAGCCTGGCTGGGGTTTCCCGCAGCACCACCATCCTGGTGGCGTACCTCATGACCGTGACGGAGCTCAGCTGGGAAGAGTGTCTGGCGGCCACCAGAGCGGTCCGCTCCTACGTGAGCCCCAACTTCGGCTTCCAGCAGCAGCTGCAGGAGTACGAGAGGACGCTGCTCAAGGAGGTACGGCCGTCTCCGCTTATTCCTGCCGGATTTGCACTTAGCTGGGTGGTGCTCAAAGGCTCCCATTTCCTGGCTGACACAATGGGGCCATGGAGGTGCATGTGCATGTTGTGCCGTTGGCCCTTCCCTCTTGTGCGGAGAAGAGTAGGTTCAGAGAACCAGGCAGGACCTGCAGGAGACTGTGCACGAAGCTCTATTATTCCTTCAGGAAAAAGGAGGCATGAAAGGCCATTCATGAGCCATGGTTGCTGCATTCACACAGTGACAGCTTTTTAAGGGTGTAGACCAGGGACTGGCAACCATGTAGGAGCAGTGGGCCAGATCAGTGCAGCTCTGAAGGTGGGTTACGCTCCCTTTGCCAGCACCATACTCGCAGCCCATACTGCAGAATTGCTGCTGGGTCTGGCTTTGTGGGCCGGATCCAGCCTGCATGCTGTAGGTTGCCAACCCTTGGTGTAGGTAGATGTAACACTTGTATCGCTATGGAGTGATACTGGTGAAAGGCAGTAGCAGCAGGGTGCAACCTGCTGGGTATCATCCCTATATGACTCATGGTCACCCACCGCTTTGTGACAAATGAGAAGGTTCAACTACTGAGCGAACATGGGCATGAATTTTGCTTCTGGCTTCCACATCTGCCCATGGCTTTCTCCAGGGTTTTTCTGCAATCATACTGGTTGCCTAAGTTGCATCCATGATAGACCGATGCAGTGTCATCCTGGCTGGGCGTCCAAAATGAATCAGGGACTTTTATGCCCACCTTTTTTTTAAGGGTCCCTTCATATGCAGCACCAAAATTTGTCAGCTTTGCATTCGTGCATTCATGGATTGTGCCAGTGCCAAATTCTGGCAGAAGTGTGGGTTTGCACAGGTTATTATACCTGGGGATTTAGTCTTTTGTGCAATAATAATAATAATAAAAACCCTAAACACATGGTGAGTGAATTGAGGAGGACTGGCTGAGTACTTGGTGGTGTCACTGTCTGGTTAGCTCTGCTAGCGGGTTATGGGAGTGACTAGTGAAAATCCAGAATGCACTGCGAATGTCACAGCACATGGAGCTTGGGTATAATTCCAGGAAACATATTAATCCTTCCCTAGAGCAACCAGGGACTGGGCAAAGCTGTGCAGGAGACAGCCAGAACTAAGACGGTGGGAGTGGGTATTAAGGGTCTTGCCAGGCAGGGTTGTGGTGCTGAGGGTCCCCTGCAAGCAGAGCCTCACCTGAAAGCAAATTTCCCACCTCCAGAAAGACTCATTTTTAGGGAGAGATACATCCTCCCACAAATGAAGCAGAAAGTCGGAAAGCTCCATCACTGCCCCGGCATGCCAGTCTCTGATTTACGAGATGGGGGCTTTTGCAGAGAGAAGACTAGGCTAAATAGCTCTAACACACACTTTCATAGTCCATCTGCATCGGACATCCGGTGTTGAGCTGGAATACAGGTCTCTGCAAGCTGAGGTGGAGGATCTGCTG
Organism: Crocodylus porosus; assembly: GCF_001723895.1. Taxonomy (NCBI): domain Eukaryota; kingdom Metazoa; phylum Chordata; order Crocodylia; family Crocodylidae; genus Crocodylus; species Crocodylus porosus. The sequence goes on along the minus strand of NW_017728915.1, from coordinate 37,063,966 downwards.
GCGGGTGCTTGCAGGATGGCCCTCAGCTGAGCCTAGTACACTCCATGCCAAGTCCCTGGGTACCTGCAGGGGATTTTTTTCTGCTTTCTGAAGGAGCCCTTGTGCCAGCATGTGATACTGCTCTGAATGTCAACAGCTTCCCATCCAGCCCTAGATTCTGTGTAGGCCAACTTCCTTCCTTCTTGGGGCCGCTGGATGCTGGGGTGAGGTCAGGTCGTTCTGAGCCAGCGCCGGGTGGGATGGGGTGGGCTGCAGTTTCACATGATGAGCAGCAGCCTGACAGTCACCAGCCCCGATACTTCTACAGGAAGTCAACCGGATTACAAAACGCACTCCCCCGTGGAGATTCCCTGCGGGGCTTCCCCTGTGTGCACGCCCACTGGGCTGCAGGGACTGGGAGGCACTTGGCAGGACCCAGCCGAGTCCCAGCAGGGCAAGCCGGGAGGGAGAGCTGCGGTGGAAAATCCTCCAAGTTCAACCAGGTTTGCTAGCTTTGAACAGCGGATGTCCCCCCCACAATCATGACTTTGGCTTTAACATCCTGAGATCCCACATGCCGTGTCTCTGCCTTTGGTCACACTTCGGTCCCTGTTTCCAGCTTTCCTCAACAACATGAGGGTGAGAAATCTCCTACGCTCAGACAATATATATGGGATGTGTGTGTGTGTACGTACATACATACATACATACATACATACACACACACATATACTGAGACTCACATAGTTAATAATCGCAGAGCTCCAGGACTTGGGACTTTCCTGCAAGCACCCATTATTGCAAGTCCCGTGACAAAACCATGCGAGTTAATTCCAGTGCTTGTCTCGTCTCTGCCAGCTCCCGTATCGGAGAACAACAGCTACTCTGCCGAGGGTGGACAGAGCCGGTCTACTGCATCCTTCTAGGTTAAAAGTTGATTTGAGTGCAGACTGCAAGTGCATATTACACAGGCTTTCCTTGAGATGTTAACAGGAGTGAGAAGCGTGAGAGTTCAGGCGAATCCAGACTCCTGGCAGACATGAGAATGTCTTGCTGGCAGCAGCTGATGTTTCTTCAGTCACTAAGCTAAGAGGATAGGAATGGGATAGCGAAACGACTGCGATAGCCCCACTTCTGGCCTGGACAGGCAGGTGAGAAAAGTCTGTTACTTAGGAAAGAGCAAGTTCATGTTCGAGGGCACAGTTTGCAACAGTTCTGGGCATTTGGAGCGCAAGCGCCGTTACGGCATGTGCGTGCACAGATCAGGTACGTGTGTGCACATGACTCACTTTACACTCAGCACGCCTGGGAAATTCTCTGCCTTTGTGCAGCTGGTCACAAAAATAAAATTGCATGTGCCACTATGCTTGCATGTGCATGCCTTTAATAGTGGAGCATCACTGTCTGTATCCATTTGAGTTCGATTGGCTTGTTTTCCTGCTGTGTTGATGGACTAAGAATTGCTCTGCAACCTGTGGTATTTTGTCTCCTGGACAATAGGAGATAACCTGATCTTGCATGAATCAGCCCCGAACATATACACAAATACGCAGACCAATAGATACAATACCCATATGCAGCTACAAGGGGTGAGAAGGTCCACAGGGAAGGGCAGTGGAAGGGTCCTATAAGCTTGTTCAGTAGATCAGATTCTGGCCTCTAGTATCCCTTTCAGTGCCTCAGTTTATGGACTCGGTGTATAAAGCAGCACCCCAGGAGTTAGAAATGGGGAAGACCTCCCGACTGGTGTCACTCTGACTGCTCCAGACCTCAATTAAAAGGAAACCTGGATGGAAGCAGGAGGGACAGCTCCCTAATACAGCTGGGGGTTAGTGATGGAGGAATGGCACTGGAAGGGGGGAAGGGGCTAGCTAGATGAAGCAGGAAGGGAGGAGCTGGTGATGGATGCACTTGTAAAAGGAAGTAGCCAACTGCAGGACAGAAAACACTCGGGTGGGGGAGAGAACAAGCCAGAAATACCCAGTGGTCACGATAAACCGCACGTGGAGAATACCTCCGCCTCCCACATAGGGAGGCTCATCCAGACGGCACCAATTCCAGATGATCCTGTGCCTCTTGCAGCATGCCCTGTGCTCAGGCCCGTGGGAGGGCTAGAGAAAAATGCAGTCCTAAAAGGGGAGGCAGTTAAGTGGGCTGGGACGGGGGTGGAGGAAGTGGGTGTGAAACGCGTCTTAGTTGTTCCTTGGTGCAGAGAGAGTTTTCCCTGTGAGTCAGACCCGGTCCTTCATGGCTGGCTTTCACTTTCCCCTTTCCGTAAGTCAGAGAGTCAGCTCCAAGGGTAGGGCTTCCGCAGAGGGGGAGCTGAAACTCGGCCTTGCAGGCTGGTGCTTGTTCCTGCTGTGGAGGTGGCATGCTATTCATGCCGACAAGTGACTGGCAATGCACCTGTGCGAAGGGAGCCTGGCAGTGCAGAGACCTGCCAATGCTGCTGCAATGTCGGTGCCCAGAGCAGACCAGGAGGTATCTGGGTGCCGCCAGCTAGAGAACAGGAGCAGCAGGTGCCTCAGCAGCTCGAGGATTGGGCCATGAGAGGATGAGAGATGCTCCTTTATAGCTGAGCTTTGATGACGATATGCAGGGATAGGAACCGGCAGTGAGTTTCTTTCTGGGAAATCCCTCTTGGCAAGCCACAGCCAGGCTGTTTATTAGTACAGGCTCGCTGCCAGCTCCCTTTCCGCTGCTCGCTCTGTTGTCCCATTGCCCTCTCCACTCCTGTGGAGCAGCCGAACTCTTACCACCAGCATAGAATTGGAGAAAATCAGGGTTGTAGGGACCTCAGGAGGTCACATCTAGTCCAACCCCCTGCTCCAAACAGGACCGGCCCCAACTACATCATCCCAGCCAAGGCTTTGTCGAGCTGGGTCTTAAAAACTCCAAGGATGGAGAGTCCCCCACCTCTCTGCAGAGCCTGTCCCAGTGCTTCACCCCGCTCCTAGTGAGAAAGTTTTTCCTAATATCCAACCTCAACTTTCCTTGCTGCAGCTTGAGCCCATTGCTCCTTGTCCTGTCATCTGCCCCCACTGAGATCAATCCAGCTCCATCCTCCTTGCAAACCCCTCGCAGGGAGTTGAAGGCTATTATTAAACCCTCCCACAGTCTTCTCTTTTCCAATCTCAGTAAGCCCAGTTTCCTCAGCCTCTTCTCATAAGTCACGTGCCCCAGCCCATGAACGCTTTTTCCTTGCCGTCCGCTGGACTCTCTCCAGTTTGTCCACATCATTTCTGTAGTGGGGGCCCACAGCTGGACCCAGGACTCCAGATGTGACCTCCCCAGTACAGAATAGAGAGGAAGAATCACTGTCCTCAATCTGCTAGCAGTGCTCCTACTAGTGCAGCCCAGGTTGTCCTTAGCTTTTTTTGCAACAAGGACACACTGTCAGCTCCTATCCATCTTACTGTCCACTGTCACCCCCAGTGCAGGATGCTCCCACTGTAGGGCCAAGTGCAAATTCAAGGAGACCCAAAGTAGGTTTGCACAGCAAGTCCTGCCAAGGTCTTGTTTTGTGCGCTCCCATAAAAACCTCCGTGCAGAAGACCTGGCATCATAATATCAGGCCTGCTGTTCCCATCCCGCTGGAATCAGTCAGTGGAACCGGAGAGCTAAACGGGTATCAGCCCCGAACATATACACCTATACATAATATCCTCTTCAAACAAGGGGGGAGCAAGATCTGTGGGATTCCAGTGCGCCGTTCCCTTGGGGCCGACTCCAGTTTGCAGGGGAGTCGATCCGGTGATGGTGTAGGATTCCCCTGCCTGCGTGCTGTTTCCTTGCATGGAAATGGAGCTATTGTAAGTCTTCCTGGTTCACAGCAGCGAGCGCTGCTAGATGCAGTGGGCTCTGCAGCTGGAAAGTGATTTGAACTGGAAACACAGAAATTTCCAATGGAAAGTCCCAGGATGTTGGCGGACGTTACCCATTCAAGAGCGAAGCTTGGGGGCTCCCTTCACGGTCAGAAAGGGAGTGGATGGGGAAGGAGAGCTTCCCTTGGGCAGACACGGAGTTGCAGAAGAGAAATACCACAAAGGATTCGGCCTCAAACTTCTTCCCTGTCCAGCTTCACACCTAGGTTTTCTCACGACCGTGCCCCATCCCACTTGCTCGCAGCCCTGTTCCCATATTTCCCCTGTGGCCACTACAAAGCTTAGTTTAGTCACGTTATTTGTAGGATCATGGCAGGGTGTAGACACCAGGGCTCCATTGTGTGAGACAGCCCTTTGCATGAAGAGATTATAGTCTGGATTACGCCAGGAGTTGCAAGGAGCATAGGAGACATAGGAGCTGCCTTTGTGGGTCCCAGCCCTGACCCATCCCCGCCATCCAGTCTCCCCCAGGAGGAAGTTTCAAGGTTTCTCAGACACTTGGCCATAATGTGTGCAGAACCTGTGCTGGCCTCCTGCTAGCTATACCTTTAGACATAGCTTCCCACATGCTGTCTCCTTCCTGTCATGACCTGGCTGGGAGAATAATGTGCATGTCCCAAAGAGACATGGTAGCCACGCTTTGTTTTCGAACTACCAGAATCTCAGCCCAAATCCAGTTAGCCATATTTTTTACGATGGGCTGGTGATACCGATAAGACTTCAGATTGGCAGATGCTGGTTGTCCAAGTTCCCATCCACGAAAGACACGAGGTCACTCCATGGCATTAGAAAGAGCAGGAACTTCAGAAGTTTCTCGGGCCTAAAAGTGCAGAACAGTGTTGTACTGTTGTGGTATGAAGCAGATGCACGAGCAAGAGCAAGTGTGGTTACACAGCTCCATCTGTGCTACGATTAGCACTGCTGAACAGCTTGTCACAGTGCCTCTCCTGCTAAGTTCAGCAGAAGTTATATTGAGCTTTTCTGCTCCTGCCTTAGCTGTCCCAAAGAGGGAGGGCTGTTCTTTTTTGAGTTGGAAATTTCTGGTTTCAAGCTTTCAAATGCAGCTGAGGCCAGGTGTGCCAGGCAAACTCCCCATCCCCTGTGGCAGCACCCTTGAGCGTATTGCAAGAGGTACAAATGTCTAGTGTCTCGCTAGCTATTTGTGTGTGTAACTGGACATGCGGATGCAGTATCCGTGTGCACAAATTAGGCTCAGAGGGGTGGATACAAAAGGGCCCTTTAAATATTTTGTGACCTCAGGCCACAGCCCGAACCCCTCTGATCTCACAGGGGAAAGTTTTACTATCCCTGCAGTGAAAGCATGCATAGAAACAAGCCCAATTTAATTGGTCATCGCAAGAATTCGAAGTAGAGCAGGGAACAGGTTCTCCTTCTGCAAGCGCAACTGCTCATCTAACAAAAAACCAGAGCTCTGTTGCGTCTCCCCCGTGGCATTCACAACTCATTTTGGTTTTGTCTCGGCAGTACCGAGCCTGGATTCGATGCGAGTATGGCAGGAACCCGTTTAATGACCAAGAGGAGCTTCGGCGCTTGCTTGTGCAGCAGGAAGAGAAGCAGAGATCACAGAGAACAGTTGATTACTGGATCAATGCTCCAGAACCGACGTACTCCCTGCCTTACAATGCCTATGGGACCAGCAGAAACAGGTGGATGAACAGATAAGAAAAGACTGGCTATGACAGTATCCCTGTTGGGCTGGAAGCCTCTGTGTTGGTCTTTGTGTGAGGAATTGCTTTGATATTTGTGTGTAGGGCGGAGAGCTAGCTGAATGCCACCTGCTCAGTGGATGGAGGTCAGCATTTTGGGGTCCTGCTCCCAGCTCTGCCACTGCCTCAGTGTATGACCCCAGGCAAATCCCTTTCTCCTTCTGTGCCTCTGCTCACCCATGTACAAAAGCTCTCAGGGGTGTGGAGAGACGTCACTAATTACCAGCAGCAAAAGTGCTTTGGAGGAACAAAGCTGTGGAAGCAAACATCTTGATATTAGTGGACTGGCCCTTTGGTCGTGAATCTTTTAGCCTGATGGTGCCCCGTGGTCCCCTTCTGATCTGCACTTGCCATGCGGTGGTATGAAGGGCATCATGGCTATTACACATGCTGGACCCAATTCACTGCTGGGAGAAGCAGGCACCAAGCCATTGAACTCAAGGGAGATGTGCCTGTTCATCCTACAGGACTAGATCTACCCTACAAATTGTTGCCAGGGCACTGGGTTGCAGTCAGAGCATGGGCAATAGCTTCTGAAAGCCCATCTGGGTCTTCATTGACCACTGGGTCTTCATTGCTTTCCTAGTATTCGCAGCGCTGTATCAGGCAATGGAAGCCAGAGGTAGGCGAGTCCTGCTATCACCTCTCTTCCCACTTGCCCAATATTTTGCCAAGGCAGGTTCACTAAAGCTGGGGGGAATTTGGTTCTAAGATACTTGAGTAAGAGGTTTGTGCACAGGGCTGGAAGGGAGATGATCTAGTCCAGGGGTGGCCAGCTTGCAGCATGTATGCCACAAGTAGTACTGGCAGCCTCTGTGCATGGTACACAGCAGATCAGGGGAAACAGTGGCAGAGTGGCAGGGAGCAGAAAGCAGAGCAGCAGATGAGACAGGAACCCAGGGCAGGGAGCAGAAAGCAAAGCTGCAGATCAGGTAGGGGAAGGGGATCAAGTTTCCCTGCACCTCAGTATCTAACTTCGCTGCACATGAAGCCAATTACTACTTCTGTGACCCTCAAAAGACTCGAAGAATAATTTGATTGCTGCCATCTTTGTAAAAACCTTTTACATACTAGAAGGCTATTGCCATTCTGTCCCCCAGGTCATGTCTTTTCTAGGTGAAGCAAAGCCAGTTCCTCCAGCCTGTCCTCAATGTACTTGCATTGATGTTCCTTTATGGCATGGCCAGGGTTGCACCATGCCTTGGGATGTCTGCTGCTTTGGCCACTTAGAGTATGGGAAGACCTTGAATTCACTCCATTTGCCCGTTTTGTCCCAGGAAACATGAACGGGGTGCCAAGGGACAGCATGGGGGAAACCTGCCACACCACAGCTTGCACTCCTGTCCCTAGCTGCACGGACATCACAGGAGTTTGTCTAGAACAAACAGCTCAGTGCCCTGATTTCGTTAACCCAGATGGGGTCAGATTGTGTGTGATGCCAAGACCCCTTGGCCTAACTCGGGTAGCAGAAAGGGACTTTAAAATAAGAGCAAACCCAGCAAACTGGGAACAATTTTAATTAGTGTCCACCCAGCCCAAGGCCCTTTTTACATTTCCAGGTAAATCCAGTGCAAACAGGCCCAGAGGTCTTCAAATCTTTGTAAAGACCTAGCAGGAAACAATTGTTTTGGGTGCTGTAATATGGAAAAGCAATTGCCAACAAAACAGTCAGTGAGGCCTTGATTAGAACAGCACTTAAACAGGTGAATAGTTTAATTGAGTGAATTGGGACTGCAGCCAGATACCTAAACTTGGGCTGAGAAAAGGCTAACAGGAGTGAGTACTTGCCTAAGCACAGTGCAAACGATTAATAACAGGAAGAGCCTGCCTAAATGTTTTGCATCTCATTAAGGCACCAGATCTTGTTTCTCAGAGGGCCTCATGTTTCTACTAGTAGTCTTGAAATTGCCTGGGCCTAGTCAGCTCCAGGCAGCTTTAGAAGCCTTAAAATTCAGCCTTCAGATGATACAGGCCACATCTACATGTGCATTAATGTACTTTAGTTAATGCACATTAAATCTAGTACCTCCAGGCATTTTGGCATGTGGAAGCACTGCAGTCCTGGGTGCTTTGAAAAGTGCCTGGCGCTGCGACGCTTGCATTTGTATAAGCGGCAAAATGTGCGTTAGTGCTGAAAAAGTGGTGGCACCACACTTTTGAACTAAAACTCATTGGAGGTACTTCAGTTCAAAAGCACACTGTCACCATTTTCTATGCACTGACACGCATTTTGTCGCTTATACGACTTCACGTGGCGCAGTGCAGTTTGAATCAGCTTGTGTGTGGAGTGGACTCTATTAATTGAGCCTGCTGCGAAGTGGCGGATCTCTGGTGTGTCGCAGAGAAAAAAAGTATGTGTATAAATGCCCTCCATTGGCGGTACTAGGAAAATGTGCATTAGCCTGCCTTAATATGCATTAACTAAAGAGTACGGGACATTTATAGATGTGCTCTGGGAGGCTGAGGGGGGGAGGGCACTTCAGTTAGCGAGTCATGCTAATTAAAAGTGCCCAAGTGTCACGTGTATTAACATTCCTGCGCTGAAAAATGGCAGCAGGTTGCTTTGAACTAAAACTCATCAAACCAGCTTTAATTCAAAGTGCTGGATTTACAGCATCTCAGAGCAGCCTTGCTGCACATCCATAGGAGCCCAAAGTTTTTAAATAATGCTTATAGCCTATTTTAATGTACGTTAACTAAAACATCTACACATGCATTAATGTGCTTTAGTTCATGCTCATTAAACCCAATGCCACCATTGTGAGGTACTAAGAAAATGTGCATTATCTTATTTTAATGCACTTTAACTAAATAGCATGGGTTTTTAGTGATGCTTTAATGCACATTTAAACAGGTTAAGGCACATTAAAGTGCATGTGTAGATGCACCCCACCTTTTTAGTGACATGTTAAGGCACATTAAAATAGGCTAATGCATATTAAATCACATGTGTAGACATGCTCAGTGTTAAACTGCACACAGCTACCTTACAGACTAGATACATAGATAATGGGGCCAAAGTGTTTCTATGCATTTAAGCAGTTAAATGCACTTAGCCATGCCTAATGCACGTTTGTTCCAGTGTAAATATTAGGCAAACATCTGGAACAGGTGTCCTGTTTTGCAGTTACATGAATTATGCACTTTTCCATGGATACATAGAATGGAGTACACTATATCCCCATATTTACAGTTAGGTACTGCTTAAATAACAGCTTCTTGAACCGTGGCTTCAGAGTTTGCCCAAGAAAGATAGGCTCAGATATGAGGTGGCTATCCATATTTATATCCAACATAAGATTATGGAAGAAAAAGCATGGAAATACAACTTAACCCTAAGAATAAACCCTATGTTATCATTTGTGCTGTTTCATTGCTGAACTACAGGCTTCTGTAATGACTTAAAATGCAAACATCATTTCCATCCATCCACGTACTTATTTGATCATAAGCGTCGGAGCCTCTGGAAAATGTAAAAAACATGATATTTTTATCTTTCACCAAAAAATGCTATAAATATCTTTTGTGAATTCTCAGAACTGTAATGCCAGATGCCATCTTTCCTCAGAAAAAAAGGATGTTCAAAATATGTCACAATTCAGTTGACTAGTTTCTGGTCCCTGGAGTGCTTTGAGTGTGACAGAGTGGCAGACAACCAGATAAATATTTACGTTGATAGTAGAATAAAAAAAGAAATTTGCTACAAATGGGGATTTCCTGTTCTTCATGCTTGCCAGGGACAAATTCCCTTTGGGTGCAACTTCACTGGGATCACAGAGGCACGGTCGCGATTGCTGGTGTCTTTGTGTTGTGTATTCGTGTAGAGGGCCACAGTCAAAATGAAATGAGGAGTTCATTTAAAAGGCCCATCCTTTAGCCAATATCAAAGAAAATCCTAACAAATCCTGATGGAGCATCTCAGCTTCTTTTTCTACTTTTGTCTTGTCCATGCGTTGCTCCCTAGCCTTCACAGCAGAGGGCTGATAACCAGCAGAAGAAAGTACCTGCAGCCTGCCCTACCTGGGAAAGCACCTCTCACCAGTATGTGTGACAGGTAAATTAACTAATGTGGGTCGAATGGATAGAGAGGAAGTCAAGCAGACTCATAGATATTGCATCTAATAAACTTGGTTAATCTTTTAGGAAGCAGAACATGGAACTTGTGAATAGGAAAAGAGAAGAGAGTTGGTTTCTGGTGTTAATAGGAAGTCATAGTAGATATGTGATAAGCAGAGATTACATGTGCGTTAGGTGTTAGGAGCTCCCACAGCCAAGCCTAGAGCCGATTGCTGCAATATCCCACCATTGCTCACTCATCGAGGGCTGTATCACGGGGCCCTTCTGAACGCCGTAAGTGTGCGAATGCAGGAGTGGTCAGCTGTTCCACGTGCCTGTGAGTGACAGGCCGTGCTACTTAGGATATACTTCTCTATAAAGGCAGCATCCGGATTGGGATTTGATTTATGACAATGCTATGGGGTACCAATAGTCTCTTGAGTGCATATTACAACATGGGTTGGGCCTCAGCTGGAGTACCCTGTCCGGTCCAAGGCACCACTCCTCCAGAAAAACATGGATCAACTCAAGAGAGTCCAGAGATCAACCAAGATAGCCCAGCAAACATGACCTATGAAGAAAGATCGAAAGAGCTGGGCTAGTTTAGTCTAGCAAAGACTGACAGTAATGGCCTTCAAATGGGTCGCAACTTACCTCAAAGTACCCAGCGTTGGCTTGTTGCCCCTGGCCCCAGGATATCGGATGAGAAATATTTGGCTTAAAGTGGAGCAACGGTGACATTGATTGGACCCAAAGAAAAACGTATGAAACTGTAAGGTCAGCTAAACACCGGAGAGGTCGTGGACTCTCCATCACTGGAGGGTTTTAAGCACAGTTTTGGCAAATCTTGAGCACATATTAACAAATTAGCAGCAGCGTGAAGCTGGCTGCTGTGGCCCTCCTGATTTACCTGGGGTATGTCTTGGGCTTGGCAAAATATTGGGCATGGGCAGTGTGATGCCTTGGCAAAATATTGGGCAAGTGGGAAAGAGAGGCTATAGCAGGACTCGCCTACTGCTGGCTTCCACAACCTGTGTCAGGGGTGACTGCGTAGTTTTGCTAAGAGGGTTTGTCTGGGGTGGTTTGGGTAGGGACGGTCCTGCTTCAGGATGTTTTAGGACTAGATGATCCCTATTGCAGCCTCACTCCTCTATGATTACATGAACCCTGCCAGGACTGGTTTAGCTGACCCTGTCTCGGGGGTAGGAGGGATGCATTACAGTAGATGACCTCTTGAGGACCCTTATAGTCGGGTGATTCTTTGGCAACGGTGATGCTACACTTAAAAACCAGAGTTGTGAGCTAGGAGGATGCCCCCATCAGTGGTGTTACTAAACTGCAGGTACTAAGACTGTCCAGAAACACCTCCCCCCCGCATACCTTCTCTCATGTATGCAACATTGCCTTTTTGTCCAGGACACTAGCGAGTTACCCCAAGACTTGTGCCCATCCACTAGCACTCAGAAGGATGAATGGGTCGTGGATTCAGAGTTTTGCTTCCTACACATAAGGAAACGTGGAGATTGAGGTTGGGGGGTGGGGGCGTTTTACATGAAAAAGAGAATCTCTCTTTTTTAGTGAGGATTTTCTAAAACCTAGTGGCACGAAGTCTTCTTCTATAATTCGGGTCCAGTCAGTAGGTGTCACCACATACATGAGCAGGGCTGTCTGCAAGCTCAAGGCCTGGAAACTTTCTAGACTGAGCAGGATGCTTCTGATTTTAGGCTGGAGCCAGCAGAAGCGGTGGGTGATTGGACACCTTTAATAACCTTCTGGGGGCTGACCCGGTGGTGTGTGGGACTCTCCCTTCTGATCGACTTCCCAGTGCAGCGGCTAGCAACCTTTTCCAGCCACAAGCTGGACCCACGCAGCTCAGTCCAGCACGGGCCACAGGGCTTCTGGGGCACATCACTGGCAGGGGGCTTTCCTCGTGCCCACGCTGGGCCAGGCAAGTGGGAGCTGCCCCTGGGCTGCTGCCGCTTCCCCCAGTGCCTCCCTCTGCCACGGGGCACGGCCACTGCTGCCAGCTGGTGGGAAACCGGGAGGTGAGGAGCCGGGAGGTAGCAGCAGTGTGATGGACACAGCGTCCATCTGCCTGGCCCCGGCATAGCTCCCACTGGCCCACTTTGCAGTTGGATTTGGGGATGCTGGGGGAGAAGCACCAACAGCAATGGCTGGGAGTTGCCCATGCCAACCCTGGCACAGCTCCCTGCTGCTCAGCCCTGGGGAAGGGCACAGGCAAAGCCCTCGGGGTCCGCAGGGCAGATCAGTGATGAGGTGGCCTGCCCCTGCCTTCGGGCACCAGGGACACTCAGCCTCTCGGAGGAACACTACATTTTTTTAACTGTATTTTATTGCCTCTGGTGCGTTTCCTGAGCCATCCCAGCTCCGGCAGCGCTCTGACCCAAGTGCTGCGACAGCACATCCTTCTAGTAGCTGTGTTCAACACGTCGCCTCTTGCGTGTTTGGCATTGGGAGCAGTATGGGACAGCCTGGCTGGAAACGAAACGCGCAACAGGAGATCTTGTGGGGGAGGCTATTAGCTGACAGCCAGCCGGGGGTAACTTTTTTCCTCCAAGTTATTACCACTTCCAGTCAGGCTGCTGAACTAGAAAAAACTCCTGGCTCCGATTTCACATGCCCCAGGGTGATTCCTTCAAGTTCAGTCAAGCTCTCCTGATTTCGGGCACGGTGGGAGCACAGGTTGCAGGCCTGGATGTAAACCGCACAGCTCCCGCCTCACTTCAGCGGAGCAGACTTGTTCCTTCTCGAACTCCCCGGCGCGCTCTGACTTTTGTGGATGCCGACTTCCACGAGGCGACAACGTTTCACACTGCAGTCAGTCACGGGTTTCCGGATCCGTGGGCCGGAGCTGGAACGGATGTCTTGTAGGGATGGATGGGCAGCTAGAGCTGGAGATTTGTACAGCTAACAGCGTTTCAAATGTAACAGACTACTTTTGTGCTAAAAAGAAAAGTCCTCTCTTTTTTTAATACCTTTTTATGGCTGCAGAATAGCCCAGGGACCAGTCTTGAGTGTGGCCCATTGCTTTTTTGTACTCCCCAAAGGCTCTGGGGCAAGCACCAAGTGGATGGGAGATCCCTTCTTCACTAAAGCAGAGATCATCCTCTGAATAACCCTACCCGAGCGTTTCTTGGTCGTTATTCCCTAAATCACATTGGGGATAATATGGATGAGCCTGAAGAGAGCATGGATTAGGCTGGCGATAGTGTTTAAAGACCAAATGATTAGGATGGGGAGTTGTCACCAGTTCCAGCAATGCGTTTATGTCCCAGCTTCTCGCTTCTCTTAACACGAGTTATCTTTATAGCTCTAAACGCTCCCTCGACATGCGGCAACGGTCCCTTCACTGCAGTCCCAAACCTCTGAAATGCCAGAAGCTGGATGCGACAGCAGTTCATCTGGTTTTCGGGTGCTTTTCTCTTCCCGGCAAAACTGGGAAAGCCGGCTGGACGGAGCCGGTCGAATGGAGAGCGAACTGAGAAGCAGGGCATGAATCCTTCCTTGGGGTTTTGCATCTCCCCCCTCCCCGTTTTAAATGCCGGGCCACCCATCCCCAGCCGGGACGCACTCGGCGCCCCCGGCCCCGCTCTGCACCCTGCCGCGCCGGTGGCACCGGCGCCC
>NW_017728915.1:37004940-37050324 GCF_001723895.1 Crocodylus porosus | reverse complement strand
GTCTGATGTGCCGCTCGGCTTGCTGCCCCCTCCCCATGGCTTTCTGCCCCCGTCTGATGTGCCGCTCTGCCTTCTGCCCCCGACTGATGTGCCGCTCTGCTTTCTGTTCCCCACCTCATTGCTTTTTGCCCCCCACCTGGTTTGCTGCTCCCCTGGCACCTCTGTTTTCTGCCCTGTGCCCCATCTGCTGCTCTGCTTTTTGTCCCTTCTCCGGCTTGGCACGGGGGCTTCCTGCGCCACTCGTGGCCCCTGTGCTGTGGGGTGGCTGTGCCAGCTTTAAAAGGTTGGCTGGGGAGGTTGATAAGGAAGAACGTGTGGAGTCCTCTTTGCCGCGGCTGGTGTGACTTGGCAGGCTCATCCGGGCTCGGTGTCACCTCCGAGCGCCTCTGGCAGGGCTGGCGAGGCAGCAGGAAGGTGATGCTCCCCCTGCCCCAGCTGGCCAAATTGCGGGAGGGGGAGCAGCAGGTGGACAGCGCACTCCGGCTGCCTAGACGGGCGCCCAGCCAAAGTGGCACGTGCACGGAGGCACCTCCGGAGCGGTCTCCTGAGCCCACGGAGAAGCCGGGATGTGGGAGGAGGAGGAGGAGGAGGAAGCAGCTTTCCAAATGCTGAGCTCCTACCTCTAGGCCTCGGCTTGAGGGCAGTGGTCCTCAGCCTTTGCAGACCCGTGGCACTCCTCGGGCAACGCCAGCTCTTGGGTGTTGCATCCTTTTTGACTGCGGGGAAGTACTACGTAGGTGCCAGGATGGTTATAACGCTATGGCTTCCTGCTCGGTATCTCTGGGTTTGTTTTGCGAGTCATGTTTGCACGCTGAACAGCGCCACGTGGCACCCTGTGGCCCCCGTGAAAGGGTCTGGAGGACCCCCAGGGTCCTGAGCACCCTGGTTGAGAATCGCTGCTTTAGGGAGTCGGAGCTGGGAGCAATACCCCCCATGGTGGGGGGTGTCTTGCTTGGAGAGGTGGGCAGCATGCCTTGTCAGTCTGTCTTAGAGCACGGTTTGAACATTGCCGAGGCAAGCTGAGACTTGCCGGCGTTTAAGAATACCCCTGCAATGCGGGTTTTCGGGACTATTTAGGCCAGATATGGATGATGCGCTCCTCATCTGCCCTCTACCTTGGCATAACTTAGGCTACGGTTGATAGGAAAATGGGCCGAGTAACCAGCCAGCGAGCAGTGCTGAATGAAGCCTGCCTTTGGTTCATTGAGCCTGAAGCCATCTTTCTTCTTCTTCATCCCTTTAATGATGGGCTGCATGGAAGTGAGAGTCTCTTATTTCAGCGAGGTGGTGACTTGTCTTTGGCTTGTGTAGCAGAGGAATAATTTGAAAGGACTGGCCTGGGTTGACTAGACGTGAGCAAAGCCATCCCTGCGTCTAGTGTGTTCCCAGACCATGCCTACATCTGGAGGTTGATATACTGGTTGATACAGTAGGCTGTCAAAAGACTCGTGAAGCTAAACTGGTTGTGCTGGTGTAGAAAAACACCCCTCCCATTAGTGAAAAACTGCTGGTAAAAAAAAATCACAATCTTTAACTGGCTTCTTTGTTCCTGTGTATTGCAAGCGATCTCCAATCAGTGTGTGGTTTCAGCATGCCATGACCATCTCCGCTGCTTTCGAGCTCTTGCATCACGTAAACCCCAGCTATGACTTGCAGAGGGTTTGCGTGACTTTACATGGCATGGAAGCGAGGCCAAGCTCTTGGGCAGCCTAAAATAATGGGAAAATAAATTGTAGGGACAAAGGAATGAGCTAAAGACAGTCTCCCCTTGAAACCAAGTTTTTTGAGTGGGGGGGGCGTGTATTTCAGAAATGAGGCTTTTTTTTTGGGGGGGGGGGAAGCTCATAAGTAGATTCAGAAGATGTTCAGTCATACCACCAGTCCCTAGCAAAAAATAAAAATCCTTATGAGAGGCCATCTGAAGAGATGCCAGTTTTATTTTTAAAATTGAAGACTTTGCCTGAATGTGACACCTGGAAAATGTTATCTGGAGTCAGGAGAGAGCGGTGTCCATCTCATCTCTGGAGCTGTTTACAATGCTTATCTTGTAAGGTTGCTTTGCACCACTTTGCAGGGAAGGAAGCCAGCAAACACTCAACGAGGACATCTGCGAGTCTGTCCCGGAGTCCTTGACAAGTCGGTCATTAGTGCCTGTGGCAGAATAGGAAGTATGAGAAGGGTGAAGAAAATTGGAGGGGGAGCAGAGGAAAGCTCTGCGTTTGAGCGCTCGCTCTTCTAAGTATTGCTGCTTTCACCTCTGGTAGGAAGCCAAGGAGGGAAATGCAACGTTGCAGGAATGCCTAAATCACGATTGGCAACTCCAGTCTCCTAAAAAACAAGATGCAAGTTAACATGAGACAGCAGGGGGAGAGAGGAAAAAAAGTCCTTTAAACATCTGGAAATAATGTGTGGCTTGAAATCAGGAAGCTGGGTGGGTGGGGGAACTTAGACTCAGCTGCTGGGATGCTGTTGACATCTATTTTTTTTCCAGCCATGAAGTCCCTGTGGCCACCCGTCACTGGGAATTGCTGCTCGAGGTGACATCACCCAAAAAGACCCGCAGAGCCGGGGGCCACGTTGGCCCGGGTAGTCTGCAGTCCACCCCACTCCATTATTTAGCTGTAGGTCATTTTAACCCGATAGCCGGAGTCGTGCTGCGTGGCTTGTGGCTCTCTAGGTACTTTTATGTGGGGTTGTGGGGCCCTGACCGTGCTCCCATTGCCGCTGTCATGGCTCCAAACCTGTGGCCAGAATTTGTGCACGGCAGCATTTGACTAATCGGACACTGCATTCCCTTGTGTGTTCAATGCACACTTGAAATCCAGGTTTGAGCTAAGTGGTGGACCATGAAATGGTTTTAACATAATCAGGTGTGTTCATGTGCAGGTGTTTTTTTTTTTTCCAACCAGGAAAGCCACCGACACATTCAATGAATGACCGTGTTTGGATCGGGTAAAATGGCTCTCTTCTCCTTTGCCCTCGGTTTGCATTCATGAGAAGGGTCCCAGAATCAGCCTTCCTGGTTGGAACGAATGGAGCCGAGCGTGCGAGTCCAGACGGCAGGTCTATTAATATTGCTGACCGCTCAAATGGCTTCATGACCCAAAATGAAATAAAATGACATGGGGACGCTGAGACGCATATCAAAACTGCTGAGCTATAGTGGGAGATCTGCGGCCTAAGGGAAATTCTCAGTTTCTAACTATAGTGGTGCTGCTGCGTGCACTAAAATTAGATGGCTCTCAAAACGCTCAGTGCATTTTGCTTGAGTTTGTACCTGCAGTCTCCTGCTTCTTGCTCGGGACCCTGGCTGTTGGGACCTAATGGGCGTTTGCCCAGGGTAACAGACTCTTGCTGAAGTTTAGGACTTCATTATAAACTCTTCTCTCGCAGTGGTGCAACTCTGCTGAAGTCTGGGTAAGCAACAGCAGAATCAGGCTGTGTATTCCTCCTTTTGGAGGTAAGGAGTCTGTCAAACCGGGCCCTCAGCGGGTACAAGCAGATGTAGCTGCATTTAAGTCAGGGTTGCATCCTACCAGCTCACTAATGCGGCCTAGTCTGGACACGTACTGCTGCGCTCTGCGGTGTCAAACGAAGGCTCCTTTCAGCAGTGCCGGTGCAGGGCTTGAAGTGGCTGATTTAGGGAGGGTATGTCACCTGCGATTCCAGCACCAGGGGAGGTTTTTATTTATGTGTTTTTAAATTGAAGCTAACAGGAGGAAACGTGGGTTAGACACAGGCTTAGTTACTGGGTGGGCACCTGTCCAGCAACGTAGGGGGGATTTCTAGCAGACGGGACTTCTTGTGAAAGGTGAGCGTATTCCCAGGAAGAGGGTTCTTTACGCGGCAGCCCTTTTGAGTGGGTCAGGAAGGCCTCCGAGGGGCACGGCGCCCGCAGAAATAGTTGTCAGTGCCATTTGAAGAAGTGCTTTGTGCTGCGGCGCAGGAAGTTTGCGTCCCAAGAAGTACCGATTATAACCAATTCGTGGAAGTGCCAGCCAAGAATATCATTTCTGTGAATTTGGGTTTTATTCCCACTTCTTTGGCTATTTCTAACCCTTTCCAAATGTGTAAGCAGATGCGTGTGCGCCCCACGCAGACCACAACGCAGCTTCAGGCCAGCTTCGGTTTTTTTGGCTCTGAGCAATGCACTCCCCCGAAGTCAATGCAGTTGCTATGGATGTATGTGAGAGTGACCCAGAGCAGAATTTGTTCTTTCAGGCTTAAAGTGTGTGCTTTGATCCTGCTACACAAATGCATAGTAATATTAATAATAATCTACAATGGGCTGTTTTTCTTGTAGCTTTGGAGCCCGATAGGTGGGATGTGTATACTCTTAATGGGGACACTTTGGCAGGACCACACATTAAGTACTGACAACATACAAGATGCAGAAGCATTGACAACTCCTGCCCCACCGTGCAACCTGTTCAGCTGTCCTGCAGGTGCCGTTACCTCTCCATCTTTGACGATGGGACAGCAGAGCTTTGATTTCCACGTACGACAGCAACACGTTTCTTGGAAGCCCTTAATAAATCCCTGCCAATTCTCCCTTGCAGGATGTGCGACAGAAATGGTGGGAGGAGACTCCGGCAGTGGCTGATTGAACAGATTGACAGCGGGATGTACTCCGGGCTGATCTGGGAGAACGAAGAGAAAAACATGTTTCGAATCCCCTGGAAACACGCCGGGAAACAGGATTACAACCAGGAGGTGGATGCCTCTATCTTCAAGGTAAGGGATGCTCTCAACTCCGCTAGGGCATCACTGTCTCTGGTCATTGCTGATATATTAGCACAGCCCCTGTCCCTGCACCTGCTTCTGTAGCCTATTGCATGCCTTATGCTTTCACGTCCTACTGACTGGCTTCGCTTGCAGGATGCTCTCAGCACCTGGACCAGTTCTGGTATAAGAGTAAAACAGGTTACCTCCCTGCAGGTGCGTTTTGTGCTACTTGGGGGTGTTGTTCTTGGATAGCAAGAATTGCCTGGAGCTCCTTTAAATAAATCCAAATTAGGCATGCAATAAATAACATCTCCTAATAACTGGCCTGATTCAAGAGGTATACCCATGTATAGGGCTGGTTTTGAATAGCCCATCCTTATTATTTAGGGATGGAAAATTGGAGCTATAAAGAAATGAAAATGTTTGGGGAAAGTAGTTGGCACCTCTGGACCATTTTAACTTTTTTACTTTTACCTGGAACAAGTGTGTGTGTGTGTGTGTGTGTGTGTGTGTGTGTGTGTGTGTGTGTGTGTATTCCTACAGAGACAGAACCTTGTTTTCTAAGCAGCTTTACCTCTCAGGGGTTGCAGGCGCTTAGTAGCTGCCAGGATTAGGCCTGCGCGTATCCGTGCTTGGCTGTGGCTCATAATTATAGTGGGATTAGCAAGGTTTTGGTGAATTTCTAAAACCGGTACATGTGCTTAAACTGGTCTCCTTTCAAAGAAAGCTCCCTCTCACCACAAAAGGTGAGTCACGCTTTCTTCTTCAAAGAGAGAAGCTTTCCCTGGTCAGCTGAAGGTTGAACATTAACCGAGTGGAAAGTGCTTTTTCTTTCTTTTTTCATGAACAAGGCACTTAAAGCCTTTGATTGTTAAACATGCTGCTGTTTCCGACACAATTCCCAGCATCCCCAAGTGGCTTTTCCGGACTTGCTTGTGCAGCAAGATGATATCAAGTTCTGTGCTGGCTCCAGAATAAAGTGCGGGGTCAAGGGCAATGGGCCAACTCTTGCTCTGTTTCACTGGTGCTAATCTTCTGGCCAGCAGAAACGTGCAGAATTTGGCCC
The DNA here is from genome assembly GCF_001723895.1 of Crocodylus porosus. Taxonomy (NCBI): domain Eukaryota; kingdom Metazoa; phylum Chordata; order Crocodylia; family Crocodylidae; genus Crocodylus; species Crocodylus porosus. The sequence goes on along the minus strand of NW_017728915.1, from coordinate 37,044,533 downwards.
TGTGAGTTACTGCCTTTCTCCCTTTAACCAGGGTTTATAGTGTCTTTACTTTAAAGTGTGTTCCCAAGGGCTCAAGTACGGACGTTGCCTTTTACTGGTGACAAACTGACCTGGTCTCTGAGAGTTTTTGAGATTATTTATTTTTACTGTAGACATTTATTCACAGAAAGTGAGAGTGCCTTTGGATACTGAGGCAGGTGCATAACTATCCTCACTGCAGATGACTGCGGTTGAGTCTCAGTATGGGTTTTGGACACATTTAAACCCCTCCAAAGAGATCAAGTTGGGCTGTTTTCCAAATCAGTATATTCAGATCATGTTGTTGAGTTAATTCTTTTGATTCTTTAGTATCCCTGAATATAGTTTTTTTTTTTTTTTTCATTGCATTGTGATACCACCAAGGCTGCCTATAAAACATCAGCCTTCTCTGGGGGTTTGGCTTTCTAAAACAAACTTGACCTTGTACTCTTTTTTCCCCCCAAAAGTGAGCCCCGCACCACAGTGCATCTGTTATATGAAGACTGTGGCCCTGGCCTCAGGCACTGACATCTGTGCTGAGCTCAGCTGTGGTGATCACCAGTGTATTTTTGGAAATCAGCTTTCACTGAGCATGTGCAAGAGGGCTTAGAATAGCTCTGGGTCAGGACAGTCAAGGGGGGCAATGTAAAACTCTTTCTGTCTCACTCGCCGGTCTTCCCTGTTGTGATCAGAGCATTTGCAAGACTCGTTTGGGGCCTCAGTTAATTGCTGCTGCCGAGTCTGGAAGGCAGAGCATGCTGCGTAATGCGAACGGTGGCTCTGTGTGGGCTTCTTGCCCAGAATAGCTGGTTTTCGGTGGAAGAGCCGCTTTTTGTTTTAGAAAACTCTTTTGAAACCTATTGCAGCTTCCTCTTTGCAAGGCCTCACTTGCAAGTGCATTGCTCCAGAGGGCTGGATTATCTCCGGCTTTGCATGCCCTGCCGACCTCCACTCCCACTTTTGCCCTCCTTTGGTCCTGCTTGCCTCTCCCCAGCTGGGATACCCGTCCTGCACTTTTCCAGAAAAAATGGGATGGTGCCGGGGAAGTGACTGTCTTCCCCATGCCGCTTGCCCGGGGTAGATTTCCATGCAGAGAGGTGTGGGGGCAGGCATGGTCTGACCAGCTTGGGGCCACAAGGCCAGCTTCAATACTTGTGGCACACAGATAGCCTCCGTTCTGGTGCATCTCACAAGATCCAGCCCCCTATGCGTGGGTGAAGTGTCTGGACAACACTGTCCTTAGGATAAGTGGCTGGAGAAGGTGGACTCCAGGCATTTCAAATAGGGCTCCCTGATGGCAGAAGATGCTGCATGCAGGAGAGCTGGGCAGTGCACGGGGTGCGACCCTGCCTTCCTACCTGCATATCTTACCTGAAAGCAAGTTAAAACTTCCTGCATGCTGGTTATGGCCAGATGTTTATCGGCCCCGGGCTGTCAGCTGCCATCCTTCCCCCTTCGGCCTCTGCATTGGCTTCTGTGGGGCAAGATGATGGTACCCCGCTTAGGACCCAGGAGATGAGGGTTCAGTTCCCATCCCCATCACAGGATTTGTGCATGTCTCAGGCGAGCAGGTCTGTGTCTCAGAAAAATGCCTGTAAAATGGGGACCGGAGCACCCCACTACCTGATAGGGATGGTGCAAGTTGAAGTAAAGATTTGGCGGTGGATTGACAGGTGCCAGGTAGGTAATCTAAGATAGCTGAAGCGACTCAAACTGGAGCTGGCGGGGGTGTCCCCTGAGGAAGGGCATTAGGAAATGGAGTAATGGGAGTCACGAGGGCGAGACGTGGCTCTGGAGTCAGTGCCGGTTGTCAGCAGACTTTGCTTTCTCTGTCCCTTGTTCCAGGCATGGGCCGTTTTCAAAGGGAAATATAAAGAAGGTGACAAAGCGGAGCCCGCCACTTGGAAGACCAGGCTCCGCTGTGCTTTGAACAAGAGCCCGGACTTCGAGGAGGTGACGGACAGGTCCCAGCTGGATATCTCAGAGCCGTACAAAGTGTACCGCATCGTCCCGGAGGAAGAACAGAAATGTAAGTGCTAGCGAGTGACGCGACTCCCCCGCAGCTGCCCTTGTACCGCCGAGGGGTCAGTGTCAGGGGAGGCTGTGGCTGGTTATTAAAGCAAAGGGGTGGACCGAGTACTGGACTAATAACACTGCTGAAAGCTGGTGCCTTTGACCTACATGCAAATTTTAGGCTGCATTTCCTGTAGCTTTCAGCTCTCACCAGCACGAGTCCCTGCCGGGCCAGCCTGGGCCTGTCTGTCCCAGCGAGGTGCTAGATGTTAGGGCAGCTCTTCCCACTCCCCTCCCCAGCCCTGCTAGATCTGCCCTCTGCGTGCCTCTTCCCAGCCACGCATCCCCGCGCCATTGCTTCTTGGGCAATGCAGACACCTGGGAATCCAGGATAAGAGTCAATGCAGCCTCATTGCATTAACTTTTTCCCAAGCATTGGGACGTACTGCCCTGCTTCAAGAGAAGCCTGGATAGCCTGGCTGGGAGACGAAGGGCCTCTAGACCACTTCACGGGGGCTCCCGCAGATGGCCTTGGCTTCTAGTGGATCCAGTCCCAGGACAGCAGACTCTCCTGGAGCCACAACATGGGTGGACCTGGGGAAATCTCCATGGGGGCAAGCTCAGGGGGCATGAACACCAGTGTTTCTAGTGTAATTCCAAGGGGACGGTGGGAAGCAGTGCTTCAAAATTGCCCTACTAAGATTGCAGCAGTGATTCTGGCCCCAACATTGTTCCCCCCAAAAAGGTGCATTGCCCCACGCTGTGCAAATGGACTAAACCCCCCTCTCATAACCTCTCAGTAAAATCAATGATTACAGCCACAATTGTTCAGCAGCAAGCAGTTGTTGCAGTGGTGTCCGGTCTGGCGCTAGCTGCGCTAATTTTATCTTCATCTGTGGTTAGGGGCGCATGGTTAAAAGAAAAACATGCAAAATGCAAGTTGCCAGGAAATCTGCCTCCAGCCTGCTGGGCTCTGTCACCTTCATTCACACTCGGGGCTCTTACATTTCTGTGCCCTTGTTACATGCTTTATGCAAATTGCATGGCAGGTTCCCAGCGACAAGACTGAGCTGTGCTTGGGCAGGAGGAGCAAAAAAGGAAAGAAAAAAAAAAAAAAAAGAAGCAGCCTTATCCCCTCTCCATTTCCTGTAGATGGCTGAGAAAAGGACTGTGCTGCAGCAGAATTAGCTTTTTTCTAGTGTCCTGTAACCCAGTCAGTTTGAGCCCACTGTCCTTGCTCTGCCAAAACTCCCATTGACTGCACTGGGAATTTTCCCCCCGAGTCAAAACTACCAGCCTCAGATCTCATGTGATTTAAAGTAACATGACAAACAAGGCGGTTGACATGGGACAGTGAGCAATAAGACACGTACAATTTTTTTTTTTTTGTGTGTTGCTTTCTTTGCTTTTAGCAACTATGCACCCTTGTTGGTCTCCAAAGCCATCTGCTTGCTTTTGCAGTCTGCTCTTTCCGAGGATGCTGTATAAGGTTTAGCGCTGAATCGCTGTGTTTCTCTGCAGGCAAAATTGGCATTGCGAATGGGAACAGCTTGAACGAAGTCAATGACATGGACTGCAGTCCCTCCACAATAGTAGATGACCTAATGAAAGAGGTAATGAATTGCTATGGCTAAGAGCGAGATGGGATTTCTTGGCTGAAAGGGCTGCTGATGGCAGAGTTTCTCCCTGGATTTTTTTTGCCTTTTTTTTTATTGGCAGGGTGGGATAGATGGGAGAATGAAGTTCTGATAATCGCTGTTGCAAGGTGGGCAAGTGATGGATTGCAAATGCATTTGTCCCAGCTGTTTTCATAACACAGTGCAAACGTCCATGACACCTGCTTGTCACATCAGTGACGCTTTGCCTTGCTTTCCTTTGTGTAAGCATTTCAGCTTGGGCCAGAGCTCAGTAGTCCTTGTTGCTCTTCCTGATGGTGTTGATCTGGGCCAAATGCTGCTCGCAGCTTCCCACCCACTTCCCAAGCCCAACCCTTGGTCTCTTGGCTTGTTCATGAAGCCCTAGGCCCAGATTTCTAACCAGCCACAAAAAGGGCGAGTTCACTGATGTCACAGACTCCTGGCTGCTTTATTATAATGGCCTTTCCCACCATTCCTTATCCTGAAAATAACCTGTTGCAAATGGACACCGATTGCCCGAAATGGCAAAACTCAGTCCAGGTTTGCTGTCCAGATGATTATAAAATCACAGAACATGATGGCTGGAAGGGACCTCAGGAGGCCACATCTAGTCCAGCCCCTTGCTCCAAGCAGGACCAGCCCCAGCTGCATCATCCCAGCTAGATCTAATGATTTTTTTTTCTTCCTCAGCCCTCATGTGTAGACGAATACCTGGGAATAATAAAGAGAAGCCCATCCCCACCTCAAGAAAGTTGCCGAAACCCTCCCATCCCAGACTGGTGGATGCAGCCATCTAATCCGTGTAAGAAACAAACAGTAAATGTGATGTTTTAATAGAACGGAGTTTGGTTCAGTAACCACTGAGGAACCAGACAGGAGATGCATGCGATCTCTGAGCAGCTGCCTATAGATATGCTGCTAGCTTAGGAAGAAGCTGATTGTACATCAAATTATAAATCTTCCTGCAAACATTTTTATTTTTGCAGTGGTTGGCCCTAACCTCCTCCAATTTTTAATAGTTCATTAGGACTTTGTGACCAACGTTTCTGGATTCAGGTATCCTCAGGTCTCTACTATTAGCATGCCAGCAGCTTCTAAGTGTCTCTGGGAGGTCTTCAAATTCCCATGAGAAACATGGGATCTGTAACATCCTGGATCCCCTGTTGGGTACCCCTGGACTTTGACTCTGCCCTTGATATGGGCAAGAGTCTTTCAAAACCCCACAAGGGCTGTGTATTTGAAGGTGAAAGCCAGGAGGAATAATGATGTGGGTTTGGCGTGAGGAGGTTGCGCTGAAGCTAAATGAGCGGGCTGCGGTTATGGAATGAGACCATACGTGTGCCAGAGCATTATACACGGATGTAACTTTTGTTTCTTCTCTTCCAGCAGCTGTGCCCTTGATGAACGGGTACTCAAACTGTGAGCAGCTTCAGGGTCATTCAGGTACATCGCTGTGTGCTTCCTAGCTCAATGACATGCCAGTCCCAGTGCTCCTAGATAGTCCTGCCATTATGGCACACAGTGATCATGGGACCGCTCCCCTGCCTTGGTGCTGAGGACGGAGGCCATAAAGCATGAGGCAGTGAGCATAAAGAGAGTATAGAGAGCCACATACTAGGGCATTGGCCAGATACCACCCAAAGGTACGGTGCTGGTGAACCTCTCCCAGCCATACCCAGCGTTGTCCCATAGAGCAAGCTGCTTTGCTGACATGATTTACCCAAGTCTAAACCCTTTGCTGCTCATCAGTGGCAGAAATCTGTAGCCTGGGGACAGGAGGGGGCCGTGTGCTTGAGACCATGCTGTAGTCACAAACGGCATGTTCAGTACTAGCTGATAAAGCCATAAGGGTCCTAGCTCCTGTGAACTGATGGCAATAAAAAGCCATGCTTCAGGAGGTCTACTCACGGCAGTAATAACTGCAGGCTCTCCTCTAAAAACACTGCTTGTTCCCACCCCAGCAAGCTGCTGGAGAGCCATGATGCTGACAGAGCAGCCAAGGCTGCTGGTAGCTGCACCCTTGGCACATCCAGGGCTCTTGTAGCTCCGTCCTGTGTGCAGCCATGGGTTGTTGTCAGCCACGACGGAGAGGCTGTCTGTGCATCCTCTGAGAGGCCATGTCTGCGTGTCTCGCCACAGGCTACTGTCAGATGGTGATCAGCTTCTACTATGGTGGGAAGCTGGTTGGCCACACCACAACCTCCTACCCCGAAGGCTGCCGGATTTCCCTCAGCCAGCCCCCGACTCACAGCGAGAAAGTCTGCACCGACAGCCTGGAGCACATCCGGTTCCCTTCTGCTGACACCATCCCCAACGACCGCCAGAAGCAGATCATGAGGAAGCTCTTTGGGCACTTGGAACGGGGCGTCCTCTTGCACAGCAACAAGCAGGGCATCTTCATCAAGAGGCTGTGTCAGGGCCGGGTCTTTTGGAGTGGGAACACCCTGCTCTTCAAGGACAGGCCCAACAAGCTGGGAAGGGATGAGGTGGTCAAGATATTTGACACCAACCAGTTCATCCGAGGTTGGTACCATGCTCTTTTTATGTCTTTGCCCCCGTCCGCTTTCCCCTTGGACAGTTCTGGGAACTGCATCAACATCCTCCTGCGCTGTAGGGTCCCACCTTCAGCTAGTAGAAACCTGCATGACTTTTGTGAAGTCCATTGTAGTTGAAGGGGTTTAAATGCTCCATTTTCCATTAGAACAGTGCCTGGGTTTGATGCAGTCTTGAATGCACTTATCTGCAGGGTGTGACAATGCTGCATTGTACAGATGGGGAATGGAGGCTGAGTGACATGACTGAGGTTGCACAGGGAACCAGTGGCAGAGCACAATCTTGAAACCCAAGTACTTCAGGTCCCAGGCAGTACTCTGACCACCAGACCATCATCCCTGCTCTTGAGGTCAGCTAACCTCCATAGGTTTATGCCACATGAAGATCTGGTGCTTGCTATGTAGAGTTCATCCTCAAAGTGCCCAGCTTCAGTGACGGCTCCAGATACCCTGTAGTTTTCTGCCTTCTTGTGTGATTTGGCATGATTTGCATGATGCACCAGAGGGTTGGTTTTATACTGGTGAAGGATCATGCCTAGATGCCCTGGGGTCAAGGAAATACCTGTACTCTTATGTAGGAGGGTCACATCTGGATTGAAATGCAGCTCTTACTGACCTTGAGGTGGCTACAGCTCAGGACCTGCAGTTATTCTTGCTTTTCTTAGTCTTCCTCTTAAAAAATAAAAAGTATATAATGCCCAATTTGAAACACACACACACACCTCTGTTCCTCCCCCCTGTAACTCCATTTGCCTCCTGAAAGGGTTTCCAAAAGTGTGTGTGTGGCGGGGGAGGGAGTGCTCTTCGCTAGGCTGAGAAGTATCAAACATTGGAGCCGGACTCTTGCCTTTTCCTACACACAAATGCAGACAAAGCACTTCAGCTTGGTACTCTTGAACTTCATCCCTGACATAACACGGCCTGCATCTTGCCACAAAGCCCCTTGTGGGCTTGGACCAGGAGCCCCTGCATTGAGATTTAAAAATCTCCAGTGGATGGGTGTGGACAACATGCCTGCTGCAGGTGGCTGGGGGCCTACAGCGCCTGCTATAGCTGTGCATGCAAGTGCAGATCTCTCCCATGATTCATTTCTATCATTTTCCAACCGTCTGCATTTCTCCTCTCAGAGCTGCAGCAGTTCTACAGCAATCAAGGCCGCTTCCCTGACAGCAAAGTCACACTGTGCTTTGGCGAAGAGTTCCCGGATGCAGTGCCCCTTCGCTGTAAACTCATCCTTGTGCAGGTAAGATTAGATACGGGGGAAGTTTACTACTTGACCTTCCCCCTTTTGTCTCCCACAGCTCAGTTCGGCCTCTCTCCCCTATCCTGTCTCTTCTGCTTCTAACATTCAAGACCAGAGCCATCAAGCCTCAGAAGCGCAGAGCTGTATGCCACATGTGTGCCTATGTCCTGCAACTGCACATTCAGAAGAGTTGTTTGCCCACACAAGCCGAAGGAGACGGCCATCCAGGCTGTCCATTTGAATCATTTGCACCCAAGCAGAGCCAAATTGCATATGCAATCATATTAATTGCATGCACAAATTGAAGTGCAAAATGGCATGCAGCCTTGCTGTCAAGCTTAGCAATCTGACCTCATGTGACTAGGAAACATATCTTTCCTCCCCTTTTCCTTTGTACTTTCCTGTACTTTGCACTGTCATTGCCATTTGTTACGTACTTCTACCTTGTCCCTCATTCCTCAGCTGTAAGCTTTCTTCTCATCTCTTGTAGAAGCTGACAAAGAAATCACTAGAACTGCTTGAGTTGCCACGAGGAGGGTTATGGTTTCAAGCAGGGAAGCAAGTGTGGGCAGCGAATGGTGGTTTACAATGCCAAGTCCTTCAGGATACAGAGGACTGAAGGAGCCTAGAGCAAACCTTCTGGGTGGCGAATTAAAAACTTAATGGCAGACGAGTGTATTGGCTCTAAAAGGGCTTCCAAAGCTTTTAAATGACTCCCAAAGACGAGAAAGCAAAGATGCTTGTCATCAAGTAAAAACAGCCCAGTTCTTGGTGCTGCTAAAGCAGTGACCGGCATCTCCAACCAAAATTAAGCTTCCGTTCTGCTTGGCACTTGATCTCCAGTGATCCCAGGACTACCTTGAAATAAGCTGCACCTACTTGTATTGTGTGGCAGGAGTTTGGGCTGGGTCAGGCATACCCAACAGTGCTGTCAAGAGCACAGCTGAGATCCTGGGTGTATGCCCAGGGATGCTCCAAAAGGCAGCCATGTGGGGCTTATTGCTTGCTGATGGTCTCAGCATTGCTGCAGCAGTCATAAAGAGACACTCCCCCTCTTTGAAGTGCATTTAAATAGGCAAGGCAAACCAACAGCAGGGACAGGTGCACAGCTTACATCCGTGTGTAACGGCAGACAGACAGCACAGACCCCTGACCTAGGAGACTTGATCCATCCGCTGGAGAACGACCTTTATTTCCCTTGAAAGAATTAGATAAATGCAGGAGATAAATGACACCAGGTTTTGTCCGTGTTCATCCCAGGGCAGCAGTTTGCTGAAGGCAAATACCTGCTCACCTAATGGTGCGGTATAGTAACAGCCCCATCCCGTGTGAGCCCCCCGGCATGGCTGCATGCCTGTCCAGTCTTGATCCCGCCTTACCCCAGCATGATTTACACTGGTTTGTATTTTTATGTCTGTTCATGGCCAGAGAAGGGCAGCTGAGGCATAAGGGGATTTAGTGACTTGCTCAAGATTATTGAGTTGTAGGCCAGTGTCTCCCTACATCCTTCCCTCTTTTCCCAGTTCCTCTCTTGAAGGTTTTCCTGGTCCGCTGGTACCTTTCTATCTGTGCCTTTTGTAACCAACCTCTTGCTTGTAGCACTGATGCGCTATACCGCAAGCATCAGCTTGACTGTAGCAGTCGTATAGGTTAAACCATTAACAGCTAGCTCAGCCAGCAAGGTAATCGGGAGCAAAAGGAATCGGAGACTCTAAACCAGTGGTTCTCAATCATTTTGGACCTGAGATGGCCCTTGCTGGACTCATGGCCCCCTCTATAACTCTTGTGATTCGAGTGGCATCCAATTTAAAAAATGAATTTACTTATGGCAATGCATACCTCCTTCCATAGAGGCTGGTTGATAGGGGGTCAGGAATTGTCCAGGCAGGGGCAAGCCTAAGCCTAGCTCAGGCCTTGTGGCACCCTTCAAAAGCCTCCGCACCCTGGTTGGGAATCGCTGCTCCAAGTTCTCTCATTTTATTTAAGCATCTTGGTGGTCTTTTCTTCTGCCATAGGTGGAACAGGTGTTTGTTAGGCAGCTGGTGGAAGAAGGAGGAAGATCTTACAGCAACAGCCCGATGTTTCCAGCCACTGAGGAGATGCAGCCCGAGCAAATGTTCCGGATCATCCAAGATATCTGTGGGCCACATCAAAGGCCGCTCTTCCGAGAAAGTCAACAAATCGCTGTCTGAGCGGTTTGGGGTTTGTTTTTGTTTTTTTAAGTGGCAGGGTTAGAATAACTCCTTTCTGGTCCTGGCACTGACTGATCTTTGGAAGTCTTTCCAACTGTGCATCAAGAAGCCCAGAGACATTCATTTTGTATTCTTATTTCTTTATTTTTTGATGCTGTTCATGGCCGAGAAGTTCCAATAAACCCAGCGATTCAAAAGGTTCATTTATTAGCAAAAGGGCTAGACGAGACCCGTCCATTCTGGGGAGGTTTGCCTGCTGATCCTTGGCTTTTGCACACACAACCGCGTGCTTTTTATACTGTGCTTTGTCTGCATCCAGGATCAGCAGAAGGCGGGACCTTGGATTTCTTCAGAATGAGTAGAAATCGCAGTACCGCTGGGACTTTCCGGTCACTGTCTGGCATCCCACATATCTAGCAGTAGATCTTAGCTGAGCTAGGATGGTTTGCATCTGCTGAGGTTCTGCCCCTCTCTTTTAAAAAAAAAAAAAAAAAAAAAAAAAAATACAGGTTGAGAGAGCCTCAAATAAAATGGAAGTCTCCAGGATCAAAGCACCCCGTAGAGGTTGCGATCCCATTGAGGGTGATGGACAGTGCAAACCTGTTTAAAATGCTGTTGTGAGCTGCCAAAGATTGGACACCTGAAGACGCATTTGTTTTTTACTATGGAGGATTTTTTTGTATATGACGACTTTGCAATTTGGGAACAACCCCTCTACATCCTGTGTAAAAATATTGAATATAGGAAACGCTGGTTTATCTCTTTTGTTGCTTAAAAAAAAAAAAAAAAAAAAAAAAAAAAATTTCCTAGCCAAAGAGTTTTATGTATACATATGATATGCAAAATAATGTTCATTTTAAAGTTTGTGGCAAAGTGTTAATAGGTTTACTTTAAGCTCAGGAGTGCATGTGCTCCCCATCTGAGGTGGGTACATGGTAGGCAGGGCATTGGTATATGCAAATCCTGACTAACATGCTTTCTGTGCAAATGGAGCAGGTGAATTTCTGCAACATCTGACGTGCGTGCTTTGCAGCTGAGAGCCCCGAGCAGTCCCTCATGTGAATTTCTGCTAGGCTGCATATTTATTTTTATGCCTGATTATAAAAGTTTTTTGGTTGGTTTTTTTTCCTTTTACAATTAAAGTGCTCTATTTTTTAAATCTCTCTACCTCTGTTTTTCTTTTAACGGCAAAATGAACTTGGTTTGAGTTGGGTGGAGCGGGGATCCTTTTTCCCTTCCAAAAGGTGGGGTTATCGCTGTTGCATTTCTTCAAGGTCACTCATGGGAGGACGTCTTCTGCCTTGGTCAGCTAAGCTGGCACTGTGTATCCCCATCATCTGACCCTGTGAGATGCTGGGCCCTTATCTTCCACTGCACTGAGTTCAGCCCTGGAGTAGGATCAGTGCCTGGGAGAATTAATTTCTGGGTGCAGTGTCCTTTTGCAGTATGGGGAAGTCATTTATTCATTAGCAGGGATTTATTCATTAACAGGGAGTTGAGTTTAGGGATCAAACTCAGGAAAACCAGCTGTTGAGTTTTGCACACGTATTTTTAAGGTGCATAAGTTGAGCTGCTAGACCCTGCTCCAGCCTGTGAAAGGAAACATGGCTTTTTTCAAGGGCAAAATATCCAGTATTAATTCAGGCAGAGGAAATTGTAAGTCTGTCCCAAGTAGGGACTGATGTGTCCCCCACTCTTTCCATATAACATGAAGCCCCATGAGAGACGGCTTGCGGCGCACAGGCTACATTGGCAGAGGTGGGGAGAGGTTGCAATATTGTTGGCCCGAGTGACTGCTCTGAGCTCCCGATGTAGCGCGCAGAGTTAGGCCTGAGGACTGGGACTCTTCAAGCCAGGCAGCTGGGGAGGGCGCTGCCCATAGGAGACATCAAGGAGATGCCCGGGGTGGGATGCTCGGTTGTGTCCGCACAGGGCTGGCCTTGCTCCAGGTCTCCGTGAGAGGAGTGAGGCAAGACCTCTGACCCACAGCTTGGTGGCAAGGTTGCTTCCCAGGAACAGAGGGAAACCCGTTTTCACTTCCCGCGCCCCCCCAAACCCCTCCCTGTTCTGCCCGAGTTAGCAGTGGAGGCTGGACCCAGGTCTCTTGCCTCCTAAAACAATGCTTAACTCCCAGCCTTTATGGCCAAGACTTTGCATCCGAGGAGCCTGGCCCAAGCCTCTGTGAAACGGCTTCCACCTCAATTCCCTAGCTCCTGCCTATAGATGTTTCCCCACCACGATTGCTTTGACCCAGTAAATATTCTATAGAAACCAGCATCAACAGGAGAAAACCAGCAATCACCCTAGCGTAACCAGTTGCCCAGTGATTTGGGCTCCCTTCCCTGGTGCCAGAGCCCTGGGTCATGTCTGCACTTCACATTAGAGCAACCATCAAAGAGGTCCCCTCCCAGGTGAGTGGGGAGCAGGGTAAAACGGACCAGCCAGCACCCCTCGTCATCTTTGGCGTGAGCCTTGATTGGGTTGACGTGCTCCCAAATCCCCACAGGATTAGGCCCTGCAGGTGGATTGGCATTAGGCAAGACAATGCCTACTTTAGGATGCAGATGCTTAAACAACATGAGATGGAGTCATTTGGGGGCAGCATCGTGTAGGCACCTTTGGTGGGGCACCCAGACTGTCCAGCAGACTTTACTGGTATCTGAAAGTGTGATGGCTGCTGGGTGGATGTCTTGGGGGTCTCAGCAGTGCCTGCAGCAGATTTAGCCCTTCTTGTATCCGGCTCATGGCAGGGTTATAGCAAGGTTCAGCTTCCTGCAACTGCCTTGTTCTGCTGTAATGGCCCATTTCGACTGTGCTCCCCTTAATCCCAAACCTGCTGCAAAGGAGCCAGCGTTGGGCTTGTTCGGTCCACATGTGTGCACACTTTGCGGTAAGTGCCACGCTGGGTCAGACTAAAGCTTATCCAGCCCAGGACCCTGCCTCTGATGGTGGCAAATAATAGATGGGTGCGTAAGAGAAACCAGGCATGTGTACAGCAATCCCTTCCCTCCCAGGCATCGGCTATGGGGCTGTCCAGAGTCTGCGGTAACATTCATAGCCCGGATGGACCTGCTCTTCGTACATTAGTCTGAGCAACAGCTTGGGGCAGCAAATTTATGATGTGTTGGTTATACAAAAAAAAAAAGCTCCCTTTTTTTTGTTTCAAAACCGCTGCCTGCAAAATGTCACTGGCTGCTTTCTAGCTCTTTTGCGATGAGACGACGCGTATCCTGAATCAGGGCCACGGAGGGTGAAAGGGGGCAAGGCTCGTTTTACTTCTGTCCCTTCTCTAAGGGTCCTGTCTGAAAGGAGGGTGCATCCCAAGGGCCGAATCCCTGGCACCGAAAGCTATTTTCCCACCAAGGCCTGCAAGACGTGAAGAAGTCAAGCTGTTAGACCCTGCTCCAGCCTGGGCTCCTTGCTCAAAAGAAAAGTGGGTTTCTGCAAGGGTGAATAACCAAAGAAGACCCACTTCTTGTCTCCTGGCCATTCCTGAGAGCGTGGAGGTGGGGAGGCGGCACAAAATTAGCTTTGGTGGGTCACGGAACAATGTGTGCCAATGTGTGAAGCCCGTGACACGCCGGAGGCACAAACACGTCTTGTGGTTCTCACAGCTGTCTTGGAACAAGCTCTTCCCCAGAAACCACTGCCCTGCATTGGACTGAAACCACCTGCTGCAAGTGTTGACGGCTCTTTCTGTTTCCACAGCAATACGGATGAAGAATATAGCCGAGGGACGGGGCATGGTTGCGTTCTGACCTGGCGGAAGGCACGGTCTGTGTTGCTATTGCCTTGGCATCCCCGAGGCCGGGGCCAGGCCTCCCAAATGCAGACCCAGAGCAGCGAGGAGGGCCCAAAATAACGTGCATGTAACCCCACGGCAAGAGGCGACAAGCGGATCCTGCTACAGGAGGGAGTGCTTTTGGTCCGCACGGGGGGTGATGGTCTGAACGCCCCTGGCCAAGCTGTTGTCATGCTTGCTGTAGTCACCGTGGCTGTGGGGGGAGCTCAGCTTCTGCTTAGGATGTGAAGTCTGTTCATCATGGATAATTTATAAGGTCGGAGATGAATAGGGATGACCTCAGGAGGTCATCTGGCCTAGCTTCCTGCCCCAGGTAGGGGCATCCCTTTCTTTAAAAAGTCTCTCCAACTCTCATAACTCCCCAGGGAGCTCCTGGCTTAGGCTTCCTGACTGCACAGCTATTCATTCTCCTTTAATATTTGGCTCTGAAAAGAAGAAGGAATTGTTATGTGAAAGCCTCCTGCACAGAAATCAGCATTAATGCCATTTCCACTGGCTTAAAAACAAGGGGCCCCAGCCTCAGCTGATGTCAATTGACGTTAGTGGCATTAGGCTCCATCACCTGCGTGGAGGATTTAGCCTGAGCTTTAGGGGGCCTGATAAATAACAGCCATGAGTTTGCTATAGCCATAGTCCTGCAAAAAATGGTTTACTAAGGAATTAGGTATTTTGAAGAAGAAACTGAGGGACAGAGAGGGGGTCGGTGGCAGAGCCAGGAATAGATCCTGGTTATTTGGCATCTCAGGCTGGTGTCACTGTTCACCTACCAGGAGAGGCTAGAAATGCCAAAGTACATTGATAAATAAGGTTCTGATATCTTTTATTAGGGCAGCTCAAGATTGAGTTGGTCTAATAAAAGATATCAGATTTATGCAAAGAATTTTGTCTGCCTGTGTCGTTAGACCAGCGTAGCTACAACCTGCACCAGAGTACATTGGTGTCTCTTAGTGCTTGCCCTTTGGGGATCTCTCCATGAATCACTGACATTTTTGGAGCCTCAACCCCCTCATTGCGAGGGCATTCAGAATTATTCCTGTTCCCCAGGTGGGTAAAGCAAGGTGCTCTGAAGTTCAGCCACTTGCCACATATGTGGTGTAAATGTGAGAGCCACCTGTGTCCATGCTCTGTACCTTCACCAGCTTTCACTTGAGTACGAAAACCCTGCTTGGTGCAGCTGCATGAAACTTGGTGGTTTTCAGCTGCAGGGGGTTGTTCAGACACTTTCGTTGGTTCCTGTTCTCTTGGGTCCGAATGAAATGACATTTCGGTGCCTTGCCTTTAGTTAGCCCTTCCCACCAACTGGCCAAGAAGGGCCCCGTTACCCACTACCCGCTCCCCTACCGAGGATATTGCAAGTCTATCGCATACTCTATCTGGCATCCAAAGTGCGGGCCATATACTTTAAGTGGCGTGATACATTGTCTGCAGTATTGATATAACATGCAGCTTATCAGTTTATACCAGTTTACAAATATGTGCTTTCCAGGCAGAGATCAGCCCATGTTTGCTCTTCTAAAGCAGTTGGCATGCCATGGGCTTTGGCCATCCAGTGCCAGCCAGCGTAGCTGGAGCTGCTGGGTGGTGAAATGCCAGAGCAACCAGGAACGTTTTCACCCACCTTTCCCTGCAGAGGCTGAGTCTCCCCAAGGCCTGGGTGATGGCATTTGCTAATTCATCCTGCTACCAGGGTGGAGCTGCCTAATAACCTTTTCGTGGAGGGCCTCATAATAAAATGCTGTGCATAGCAGGAAGCAGGGTGATGCTGTTTGATTTCTGGGAATGCAGAGAGAATCTGAAACTACAGCCACTGTCCTCACTGGCTTAGAGCAGGTGTAAGGTCTAAAGCCAGCTTTATTATATTTAATGGCCAGACGACCAAAGTGACTTTGGGTGATAAATTTGCTTTCCCAGAAAAAGAGCCTGGTTTATAAGTTAGGATATTTCAGTGCTACTGAATGGTATGATATACTTTCCAATGGCTTTTCCTTCATTTTGGGTCAAAATGGAGCATGTGTTCTGCTCTTGTCAGCTTTTGGCATCAGTGCAAGCATTTAAAGTGGTGTTTTTTCTACATGCTGCATGATGACATACACTTGGATAGATCATCTGAATGAGGAATGGGAACGGGCTCCCCTCCAAATGGGGGAGAAACGAGACATCTGCAGGTGGTAGGATCAAGCAGGCTGATCCATACCTCGACTAGATTTGGGGTGTCTCCAATCTTGGCATCCGGGGTGGAGGTAGGATTTAGAAAAGGGGGGTGCAGATGCTGTGGTGCATTGTCACATATAACACAGCACATTTGTATCCAGTTAAAGAGAAACTAGATGCTTTACTACATTAAATATACTAGCCCTATATTATTCACTTTAAGATCACAGCAAAAACAAATATAACTATTGGAATGGGCACTGATTTGCTAGATTATATAGTAAGTTAAAAAAAACCCAAAAGAAACTATGCAAAAATAGCCAAAATAGTCAAAAGACATTGTGTCATTAGTCCCGTAGCCATCACAGTTAAGTGTACCTCTCTTAATTCAGATTCATAAAACAAAGTCTAGCCTTCTCGAGCATCTTGACAGCGCCTCCAATATTGCACTGTCAGTCACTGCGACATGAACACCTGAGTTAATGTTACCATGCTTAAATTCAGGTTTTTAGCTAGAGCTAAAAGTGTGAAATAGAAGAGGCACATTACCAGGAAGGGTTAACAGAGAGCAAACATTTTCAGAGGAAGGATTGTTTGACTAGTGGAACATCAAGAGTGCCGGAAAGGAGAAAGGAGTGTTAACACCGGTGGAGTGGAGACAGATTAGCAGGAATCGGGGAGATGACGGTGAGCCATGAACTCCACGGGCTGTCTCCGCACTGCCCGAACAGAAATGCTGTTGCCCGTCTTGTGCAGCTGGTTTTAACATTTGAGTGGTGCAGAAAACAAAGGAGGGGTGCAACTGCAGCCCCCCGGCTCCACCCCTGCTGGCATCTGGTTCTTCTTGAGAAAAAAAGCTCAGCCAGGGGAGTTCTCTAATGACGGAGGGTGTTTGGTACGGACCCAACTTGACTATCCATATCCAGGAAGTTGTACAACTGCAAAGACCAGCACCACCATATGACATACCCTTTACAGAAAGCTGTCTAGCCAGTCTCTTTTTTAATTAACTAGCCCAACCCAGGCTCACAGTTGAACTGCTCAGGGGTACGACATAAACCAGCTCCATCTGCTTCCTCCCAACCTCTCGCATTTGGTTTGGCCTCTCGCAGCCCCCATGGAAATGTGCGTTATAAAGCAAACAGTCACTTTTTATTTCTAGAAACAGGAGGGTTTCAAACTGGTTTGATTGCTCAACGCATCATTTCAGTGCGGCCACATGTCCACAAAGAGCATCTCTGGTTTCTTCCTGTCCTCATGTTGTAATATGGGAAGCACTTGGCTGGATGTGCCCTCTTCCTCATGTTCGACAGCTGAAGGAGACCTCAGAGATTTTTCTCCTCTGAAAGAGGGAGACAAAGAGAGAAGGAGGAAGCAATGGGGTGGATGCAAGGGCTTTGCTCAGGGGTCCTGAGTACTTCAAGTCCTAAAGTCACCAAGGTGGCAATAATTTTGGGAGGCTGAGGGGCGGTTTGAACCCATAACATTTGCGTCTCGTTCTGAACTTTCCTACCGTTCCAGGTACTTCGACCTATTCAAAACACGGGGTAGAAACGGGAGTATTAGCCCAGGCTGGGCTATAAGGTGCTTTCTCGGACCCGTCCGATCCCTGACATCTTCTTGGTGGGAGGGATTTTGTTTAGAGATGTCTTTGATGATCTCTTCACCTGGGCCATAACCATTTCCCAGAATGCAACGGGGAAGCAATCAGAAGGGTCTTCATTGTTCCCGGTCAGATGGGAAGTCACAGGCAAGTTTCTGGGATTCATAATTATCCAAAAACCTTGGGTTTACCCATGTTTGAAGAAGCCTGAAACAGTTCAGAGCTGCTGGGTTACAAGGGAACCTCCTTTCCACGCTTTGGCCAAGATTTATCAGACTGCTTGCATCGAGGTTGTCCTGAACGTCAGGCAGTTTCAGCCGGTGATTGCTTTGGGGTTTTGGACTCTTTATGTGGAACTGGGGGCTGTAAGGACACATCAACTGAAACCACGAGCAAAAAAAAAAAGAGTTGATTCCTCCTTCCCCGCTCCTCAAATGTGCCGGAAACACTGAGATTCGGGCAAGCTGGGAAGCAAAAAGAAAGCCTCGACGATGAAAAGGGGAGGTTAGACCCGCTTGAAAATCCATCACCCACCCACTCATTCAGAAGTACCGTGAGATAGCAGCAAGTGCATTTTTGTCTCAATCCATTTCTGCCCCATGACATTTTCCTCCTGTAACTCTACTCTGTGATATTCATTGTGAGAGCCTGAAAATAGACCCTGCCCAAACCACAGCTGCAAGAAAAAAGACACAGGGATGACAAGAAACACAGCTTTTGCTTATTCCTTGGCTTCACTAGAGTCGGGTGGTCTGAAAGCAGGATGCAGATCTGAAATCCCCCCCTGAAGTTTACAGGTGTCCAGCTACACTGGCCTGGCTATGCTCTCTTCTTGGTTTATATAAACTGTTTGCAATAATGGGAGTGCACGGACACCAAGGGGACAGGAAGGACAAAATGTATCACTGCAGCAAACGAGAATGTCCTGTCCGTGTCCATGACGGGGTTATGCATTACAAGACTGAGATTCAAAATCTGCTTTACATTTAGCAAAACCACCAAGCAAGGACTTTCTTGGCTGAGTCTAATAGCTGGACTGGGCAACAAAGAAAACGTATGCATTTAGGAGGCATTCGGAGAGAGCAGCTTACATTCCATGCAATTAAAAAAAAAAGAAACGAGAAAAGCATTTTAAATAATTTCTCTTCTCTGTGCTGTTGCTGGCCGTAGAGAAGTGATAGCAACACACACTGAACTGCAAAGGGGGTTCAAAGGGCCCTCGTTGTACTTGAAAGGCACATAAAATATGCAAGGGCTGTCTACTAAAGCCAATAGCTTTAGAAGTCATGGGAAAGAGATGAAGGGAAGGCCCCCATGATTTCGGTAAGATCTTCTTGAGGGTGCACTGGGGTTTTTCATTTTGCTTCTAATCTAGTGGCTTCGATGGGAGTTTTGCCCAGTTTTATACCCTTCGACTGTGACAAAACTGTTAACATGGGGTGAGTGAAGCGGATGTGAGGACACCAGTGCAGACACAGACCTCTAAGGTTGCTGCATCCACCTATTTTAGCTGTAACTTGAACTGGTGCTTTGTCAAACTGGGAGCCCGGCAGGCTTCAGAACAAGTGCCCGAGTGACACAGGACACGACACGTACCGTGGCTGCATAGCAGCTGGGGGAGGAAAGGGGGGCGGCAAGCTGCCTTTTGCTGGCTGCCGGTACGTACGTCTCGCCACGAATGGGACCTTTCCTGTTTACGACAAGCCGCAGGTCGGGTCTCACGAGAGATTCCTGCTGTCGGCCAAACAACAGCTTTCAGGTTCCTCTCTGCTGGGAGAAGGAGGGGGTGCAGAGCAGGCCCAAGATCCCAGCAGAAGGTGCAGCCCGGGATTTCCCTTTATGCATCGGTCATAAGCAGCATCCAGCTGGCTCAAGCACTATGGGTGCTAATCAGAGGTTGGGTTTGCCTTATGGATCAAACGTCAGCTTTGGCAAGGGGCCACAGATACAATTGCTATGGAGCTACCTTAGAGCAGTTCAGGACACCGATATCTCTGTGACCTAGCGAAGCCCTAACTTAGCGTGAGGCTTGCCACCTCCCGCGGTGCAGCTGAAGTCTGAGGAAGCACTCGGGTCCTGAGAATAACGTGGCACCGTGTTGGCTCTAATCAAAAAAAGGCTCGCAGGATCAGTCTTCCCGGCCTGCTCAGCTGGGAGACATTCATCACGGGCATTGAGAAGGGTCCCGATTCACTTAGAGTGTAAACCCGTGGCATTTCTTACACACGCCGTGCAACCCAAGAGCTGGACTCGCTCTCCTCAGTGGGGCTGAGAGCATCTCTGGTTCAAGTATCCTTGTTGTGAAGACTAGCGGAAAGACGCCGGAAGACATGAAAATGGCACATTGGGGTGAACGAGATAAATGGCTTGCTAGCAATGCACCTGCAACTTCAGAGAGGGGCGCGGAAAGCTCTAACAGCTCCAGACATCCTGAATCCAGCTGAGGTAGATGTGACCCTGGCGTTTTGTCCAGGGCCTGACCTGGAACCCAGTGCAATCAATAGGAGCCCTGGACTTGGGCTCAGACGGTTAGTCCGTGCTACCCCAGCGCAATATGGAGGCTTAGCTGGACCGTCCTACCCAAGCAATTGGCTGCCATTTCTGAACACTGTTGCTGCAATGGCACCATCCATTGCTAACGAGCTTGGTGTTGCACCAAATGCCGACAGGAAACCGGAGAGCCGCTGAGGTGCATGTGGAAGCGCCAGAGCGGTTCTGAAACACGGGCAAGTGTCTCACTTGGATCTTTCTGTTCTGTATTTCTCTGCACAAGTAACCACTTCTCCCCCCAGATATATCTAGCTCCTGAAAGTTGGTGCAGGTTGCAGAGAAGGTTCCGCATTGCAAGGTCACTCCAGCTGCAATTCCCGAGGGCCGAGGTCAGAAAACCAAAGTATCACAGAGCTGACGGTGGGCAGAGGCCTGGTGAACTGGATACGTGTGGATCTGCGTTATTTCCCAAAGGCATCGCCAATGCAGTCATTTCTGGGCTGGAGAAGGAAGGCCTCAGGGGTACATGGGGTTCAATTAGATGTTGATTTCCAAAGCCAGCGGACACACGTATCTATTCATTCGCCATGGCAGGTAGCACCGAGGTGGGACACTCCGTGTGAGCGACCTCTCAAACTGGGAGCATTCAGGTTGCATTTGCAGGGCGCTGAGCGAACTGGTCCGCTGGCATGGAAAGCGAGCAGGATACTCATTGGTAGCTCTTCCAAATGATAGAGGACACCATGAAAGCAGCTGTGCGGTGGAGACTGCCCTGGGAAGGAGGTGATCGGTAGTGTTTGGGACAAAGCAAGAGAGACTAATGGTAGGAGGAAAGGGGGTGATGGAGAAGGATAGGGTGATGGAGAGAGAGGGAGAGAGCAATGACTGGGGTGATGCAAAGGGGAGGAGGTGGCAGAGGAAGAGGAAGAGGAGGTGGAAGAAGAGTAGCATGCCTCTGTGAAGAAAGGAGGGTCACGGAGAAGTTGACTCTTTTGCCAATGGATCAAGGGTCCGGTCAGGACTGCCCAGGGAAGGGAGGAATCTCAAAACAGCTCCTCCGGTGCACTCTATACACAAGAGATTTATACATGCGGCCCCGTCTCAGTTCCTCTTTCTTGGCCACAGCGAGTTACGATACCGAATCTCATCCTCTTTGCAAAGGTGACATGAAAACTAAGGAGGCTAGCACAATAGTCAAGAGCGGGGTGGGGAAAATAAGCTCTCCGTGCCTGGCCCGATACCTCCTCTCTTCATAGTGGATGTGGGAAACTCTCGGTCTCTACAAGAGATTGGAAATTCTGATACAATTATAACCTGGCCGTGGGTTGTGAGAAATGAAGGGGCTTTACAGGTTGGCGTGTGGGGCAGTCACAGTCACGGTCTGCAACTCCCCCAGGAGCAGCCTCTGAGTGACATCTGAACATCCGTCCAGGGAGGAGGGGGATTGAGCAGAAAAGAAACAGCTGTCTAGACTGCCGGGCACTTTTGAGATGCTTCACCTAGGTCCTCAGGTTCCTTATTAATCCGCCTCGACTCCTTGCATCAGAAATCACTCCGGAAGAGACTTCCCCTCGCTTTGCAGAATTATAATGCAGAGGCACGATCTGCCTCCTCGTAGCAATGACACGTGTATCACCATGATACCTTTGGAAAGGGGCCGGGGGGAGGAATATTTGAGAAGGAAATGGAGCAGATGCCACAAAAAGTCTCGACAAAGCGCCAGATACAGCCAGGCCTACATTGGGCACAATAGAAAGGCCTTGTGCATCTCTCGCTGCTCCGGTTCGAGCAGGACGAGGCATTAGGTTCTCAGCAGCACTTGTCAAATTCATGCCGTGCTGAGAGCTGGCCACAAAGCCAAGGCACCACACCGCATGACCTTGTCAGGCTGTTTTGAGGATAGCAGGGCTGCCGAGACCTCGCGCCTGCTGTCTGCCCAGGGGTGAGTTTAGGTTGAAATCACCAGCCGTCAGCAGACAGGATGTGACGATTTCAGTGCAAGTCCTCTGCACCGAGGACGTGGAGGGACCTGCCTTGTTCAGCCCTGGGGCGTCTCCATTTTTGACTAGCTTTGCAACAGTTAGAAAGGGTGAATCAGGAAACAAACCCCTTCTCATGTAGCAGATGCCTGCTTCTGTGTCCATCTTTTCTGGCTGGGCGTAAGAGTTTTGCTAGTAGGTGACCTCCTTGGCTAGTAGGTGACCTCCATGGTTTAGGGCAGCAATTCTCAACCAGGGTCCCATGACACCCTGAGGTGCCTTGAGATCCTTTCAAGGGTGCTACCAAATGGTAGCACTCTTCGGTGTGCCAGTGTGAGTCACGGGGTAAACCCAGAGATGTCAAACAGGAATGCACGGTGCTAGAAACCCTCCGACCTGTTGGATCCCAGTTCTTTGTGACAGAAGAATTCCCCTCCTATTTTTTTGTAATCAAAAAATGAGTGAAAACTAAGAGCTGGCATTTCCCAAGGCGTGTCTTGAGTCTATGGAGGGATGCCTTGAGTCCATCATGGGGTGCCTTGAGTCTAGAGAGGTTGAGAAACACCAGTTTAGGGCTTGCTTTTGCGGGTCCTACTGCACATTTCCTCTCTCAGTAAGTGGCCCCTTGTTGATGCCAACGCGCAGCTCATCGAGTTCACAGGGCAGGAGACCAACTGCTAAGATTTAAGACAAGGTTTTTCTCACCAAGACATCTCACAGTTCCTCCCACCCTCTTGTGAACTTAACTTTTCTGCTGAAACATCCACTGCACCCAAAGGTGATTTTATTATTGATGCTGGGGAACTTTGATCCTGACAGTCTGATTTTGGAATCTAATCCCTTTGTGCCCCCGGGATTTTATCTTCATTTAATGACTACAACTTAACCTGTTTTCTTTCCCTTTTTAAATGTGTGGATGCATCTCAGGTCCTTTGGGCACTGGCCCTGTTTTGCAAAGTTGGATCCTCAGGCCATGATCTGAAATCTCAGATCTCAGGTTCCCTAGCGTACCTGCAAAATCAGGTTGCAAGCACTCATTTTCCAGCTGCGATGGAAAGCTGCAGGGTAACACAGCAAAACATGAAGTGGAACATGTTACTTGTGACCGACTGTGCCTGGATTGTAAAAGAATAATAAATAACTATATGCAAAAATAATAAATACTTCTGCAATTTTGACCTGAATTTGAAAATGAAGTCACTTAAGCCCTCCTCACACACGCTGGTATTTTTCAGCCCTGATGAATGTGAGTTTTATTTGCATGTTTGTAGAAAGCAAATTGAGCTTTGCTTTCCCCAGGCATTCGCTCTAGAAACCTTGGGATGATCTGAGTTGTGCACTTGTCCAGTCAGGAAGAAGTGGTTTAATTGATCAGTCATCAGTAACTGTCACAGCTAGAGCTTAAAATGCAGAATTAAGCCAAAGAGTATATATATATATAAAAAAATCCATTGATTAATAAAGAAATAATGAAAGTTGGAGACATATCTGTAAGAGGCAGAATTCACTGAAAAAAAAAAAAATCCCCTGTGCAGTTAGATCATTGACCAAATCTCAGAAAAAAGCCAGTCTGCTCCTTCAGTATTTCGCAATAAGTATTATTGGTGGAATAAAATACAGTTGTCAGATGCAGCTCCGTCCAGGCTCATGATATCTTTTTTTGCAGACAAAAGAAATTTTCTTCTAAAAACCTGCACTATGGCATATGCCAGGAATGATTTATCACGGATCTTGTGCTACAGCCACACTCCAACTTCATTATTTAAGTCCTTGTCTTACTCTGTTGTGGTGAAAGTCAACCGACACCCATAAAATACCACCGCTTGCCTTGATTGCTTCTACAACATGGTACATAGTGTGATTTGAATTCATGGTTCGGTGTACCTTGAGCTGGCTTCTGGTGTCTTACCATTCTCATTCCAGTATTGGGGATATCCCCCATTGTAAACCCAGAATTTCCTCCCCTTAAATTGATATTTCTACTCACTTTCATTATACATGAAATGGTAACTGAATGAGACTGGAAAACTTGAATGCCAGTAAAGACCTTAATGCCCTGTTGGCCTGATTTCTGTCTTCATAGACTGAGGTCTTGGGCATGAGCTATTCTTGCAGCAAGTCTTAGTCTGATCTGAAATTTGTGTTTGCTGCCTGCTGCTCAGAAGCACGTGGTATAGGTGGGGTCTTGTCCTGCAAAAGGATTGCCTATAGTGGCAGGCCCAAGTCTTGGCACATGCACGTTCCTGTTATTTCATGTTGCTGCATACTTATCTGACCAGATTCTCTCCAGGGAGGCATTGCTGTGTATATATTTACTGGAGCTTGCCTTGACAGGTGCAAAATGCTGATTCACGTGACCACCAGGAAACAGCTGCGAGCTCTCAGCTCAGAAAACTAACACATGTGTTTTTTACTCCTTTTCTAGGCAATTCTTTTCAAGCGCTTTCTTAACACCCCTTTGCAAGCTACGTGGGATTTTCCATCCTTCCCACCCTGTTTGCCTGAATGTACAGCTAGGGCAGGCATTGGGTGAATGGCTGGTGCAGTCAGAAAGGTCTGTTGAAAGGTCCTAACATTAGGCATTCCCTAGCAGGAAGCACCTCTAGCTCTGCTATGCTACTCCCACCTCCTCTTTGGTGGTAAGTCATGCAATGGTGTATAGTTGGCAAAGCTCTTTGAGGCCAACTGAGTGCATCTACGTGTGCATTTACTGCATAGTAACTTACTGTGCAGTAGGTGGTTTTTGGGCTGGCGTCTACACGTGCAGCAGTTAAAGTGCAGTAATGCTGCGTGTGGACTGACTTGAGACTAAAGTTAGCCCCAAGTCAGTCCACACACAGTGTTACTGTGCAATAAGGCATCTACACGTGCATTACTGTGCAGTAATTCATTGGGCATAAATCTGATACCTGCACGATGCAGATACAAAATTTACACCCAAGTTCTCATAAGTCGCCATAGTTACTGTGCAGTATGGGTGTGCATGTGTAGACACGTGCCCGTACTGCACAGTATTTTTCAGTTACTGCACAGTAAACTAAATTACCTTGCAGTAAATGTGCATGCGTAGATGCGCCCAGTCTCAACCTAGCTACAGACTGGACAGAATGGACCTGCACGCTAGCTGGGTAAAATAGTCACCAATGCAGGCTCAGCTTGACCGAGGCCACCCCCTGCCTTGGAACAACCCGGGGCGGGGTGCCAGGGCAGCCACCCATGTGAAATCAGAAAGGGAAGAGACTGGAAGATCTGGGCCATTTCCTCCTGGAGCAGGCAGGTCATCAAGGAGTTCACACAAAAGCAAGTCAGTGGGCACAGGCAGAAGCAAGATGGACTCAGTCCTGTAGTACCAAGCACTTGGGCCGCTTGGAGCGCCGCTTGGAGCACTTAAACACCTGCTTAACTGTAGACGCCGAACAACCGCTCCCTCTGACCTCACTATACTCGTGCTCAAGGGAAGTCTACCAACGTCTTGAAATGGGGAACTTGGTAACAAAAAATTAGTAAACTGGCTGGACACTAAGAAACAAGGACAAAACTTTGATATCAGGGTTTTTTTTTTTCTCTCTACAAAGTGAGAATGACCCTCCTTCTCTTTTAATAGGTCTTGATCAGTAATCAGGTGCTTTTCTTCTGGTAATGGTCTGCTACCCCTGATCTCTCTTCCCTGCTCCCCTGTGCTGTTGTTCATAGATTCATAGAAAACGAGGGTTGGGAGGGATCTCAGGAGGTCACATCTAGTCCAACCCGCTGCTCAAAGCAAGACCATCTCCAACTAGATCATCCCAGCCAAGGTTTTGTCAAGCCAGGCCTTAAAAACCTCCAACGATGGAGACTCCACCACCTCTTTAGGTAACCTCTTCCAGTGCTTCACTGCCCTCCTAAGGAGAATTTTTTTCCTGATATCCAACCTAAACCTCCCTTGCTGCAACTTTTCACTATGCTGTGCCTGGTTCTCTGTGATTAGAGACCAGAGGAAGAATGTCCTACCTTCAAAAGCTTGTGTAACTTTATCCCAACCATGTAGTTGGTTCAGTGAAAGATATCACCCTAAGAAAACCTTGCCTCTTAGACAAGAAGAGTTTTTTTTGAAGGCCATGGAGCACCATGCCTGCTTGAAGCTAAGTGTGTGTAAGGCCAGAATACTTTGCATTTTGCAGGCCTAAGTGACTGCATTTCTGCAGTCTTCTCTCAGCTGGAGATGGCACTGGAGTCAGGCAAAAATTAGAACAGAGAGGAAGTAACTTGCTTTAAAATCCCATAAATCAAAGTGCAGCATACTCTGGTTTGTACTGGGGAAAGACCTGGAAGCAGGCGAGAGATGAAAGGGAGCACAGAGATGCGTCACTCGGACGTACAGCGCTACCAGCCGAGCAGTCATGGGTGCATTTGTGCTCCGGGGCATTATGAATAACAGAGGTCCCACTGTTCCTTGGATAAGACTGATGGTCGTCTAATGCCCACTTGAGCAGGTTGCAATTTGTTTTGTCATCATGCTTTTTAATAAGAAACAGCCGTACTTTTTTGCAGCACATTCTGGCTCATTCCAA
Organism: Crocodylus porosus; assembly: GCF_001723895.1. Classification (NCBI taxonomy): domain Eukaryota; kingdom Metazoa; phylum Chordata; order Crocodylia; family Crocodylidae; genus Crocodylus; species Crocodylus porosus. The sequence goes on along the minus strand of NW_017728915.1, from coordinate 37,018,303 downwards.
ATTCGGAATGAAAATAGGATATATTTTTTTTCAGAACTAAAATTTAAGAAAAATCAGGGGGTTTCTTGGGTAAGATTTTAAAGTTTCTGAAAAACGGATCTTCTTTTGACCCATAACCTGAGAGGTTGTAGGGTTTCGGGTTTCATTTTTGGGGGGAGGTTGGTTTTGAATAAATGCAAACACTTTTCATCCTTTTGAAATTCCCCTTGTGTAAGTAACAATGGTCACTTTGCAACCTGGGCTAATATTCCCATTTATGGTCAGATTCATGCTGCCACTTGAGGCCATTGCTCCTAGTCCTAGCCCCTATAGCCACAAAGAAAAGCCTATCTCCATCCTCTCTATAAGCCACATTTCAGGTATTTGAAGACTTTTATCACACATGAAACACTTATCAACATGAACATGGTCACTTAAGCCATCTGTCCTTAAAGCGCTGCTTTGGGGATTGGACTAAATGTGACCTCCTGTGGTCCCTTCCAGCCCTAACCCTTGGTAGACTCAAAGCACCCCTCTTTGAATCAACTTTTACCCTTTACTTGTTTTTTTTGACTGTGGAAAAATGATAGAGCAATTCTTCCAGGTTTATTTTGTGAATTGTGTAGAGGTTTGTACACCTTACAGTCCTAACCTTCTGTGGCACCCCCTGGCACACTTAAAAGGATCTCTCAACACCCCAGGTGCTGTGGCCTTAAAAGTCTAGCATAATTTAACAGTTTATTAGGCAATACTATTGCAGTGGACTGGCTACAGGACAGAGCAGGGTGGTTCTGGCACCATTAAGATGGCATGGTAGATATGCATCTTCATAGAGCACAAGCTCTATAGCTTTTGGGCTTTCTAGAGCACAACTTCACTTCATCAGATGCTGTGAAAGGACAGCGTAGAGCAGAGCCAAGCAGCAAGCATACAGCTTATGCTCTCCCTTTATACATATATCTGATCTAGTTAGTCTATAAAGGTACATATCTCTACCCTGCCTTCTGACCGACTTCAGACTAACATAGCTACCTCCTTCTGGTGTCATTGCCACATTGAATTTGCCGATGAAAGGTGTGGTGTCAGTTTAATGCAAAACTCCCGAAAGTCTTCCCGGTTCATGCAGTTTAATGCAAAACTCCCAAGAGAGTCTTCTCATTTCATCAACTTTGAATGCCAGAAGATGGCCAGGGTGACACAGTCGGCTGGGGCATCGTCCTTTTGTCTCGAGAAAGACCTGGCTTCAAACCTTGTTTTGGCTCCTGCTAAAGATCCCACCTCTTGGGTTGAGAGTCCCTTCCACCCTGTGGGTCCAGAACCGCCCAGGTCAGAGCGGGGATGAGATTAGGGGAGACCCTCACAGCATACCACATTTGGGATGGAGACACAAGAGAAAATGCAGATGCTTATCCAAAACCTCTGGGGTTTGCAAAACAGCTGGAAATCTCACAAGGCCAGGCTGTCTCATGAGATTTCTGGCACTTCCTACTTCTCTGGTTGGACCAGAAATACCACAAGAACAATGCTGCATCATCATTCTCAGCTCTGACTCTCTGCTTCCCACAGTCCTGGAGGAATTTTCCTTGCGATTTCCTTCAGCGCATGGACTTCTTCAGCCCAGCTGGAACGCTTATTTCCTAAGCTAGTCCGCAGTGAGCACCGAGCACTCCCAGATGTCCGCTAGGTTATTTGCAAGCAGCTTTTCCCATTAGATTGAGAAGCCAAAGGGGAAGATTTAAGTCAAGATATCAAAAGAGCTGTTCATGGAGCTGAAGAGCCGCAAAGAAAATGGTGCAGAGAAAAGGACATATGTCTGGTTTGCCCTGGAGCCTCCGGTTTTTCTGGACATTCATTCAATGCAATTCAAATGGACGTACAAAATGCTTCCCTCCACATACTGGATTATGCAATCTGGCCCTACACATTCGATTTGGTTCTTACCCTTTCCGCCCCAGGGTCTCTGTTTGTTGTGCAGAGGAAGCTTGCAAGGAGCACTGACAAACAGACAGGAAACCAAGTCTTACCCTGTGTGTTCACATTGTCTGTCTTGTGCTAATTTTGAACAGAACTGTATTTATTTCTTTTTTTAAAATTTATACATCCCTGAGCCTTTCGTTTTGCAGGCGCACACATTCACGCTGGAGGCTGCAGGCTGAGCCAGTGTGCAAGAGGAAGCAGGGTCCATGCGTGGGGGGTGTGTGTGATTGTGAGAGAGGAGTTGACTTGGCCCCCCTGATATATCACAGCTTGCTAGAACAGCCAGGTTGTAGCCAGCTCCTGGAGGGTTGCATATGAAGAGGGTGGTGCAAAATTCAGACTGCTGCTGTCCCTGCACTACAGCAGCCCTAACGCTGTGAATAGAAAATCTGCTCTGTGTTACATGTCTCCTGGGTGCTCACGTCTGTGAGAAGATGGGGAAATGGCCTTATTACACTAGCCACTAGCATGGCCCAGCTTTCTGCACCATCCAGAACGCCCCTTGGACAGGCACAGTCTGCTGTCTGCCCCTCTCCTAGTCTGTAACTTGGGATGCATTCGAGCACTGAGGACATGGGGCAGCAAGGTGACATGGTCTGTGGTCTACCTTGCAATATCACAAGAGCATGTCACCGCTGGAGAGTTGACTCTGTCCATCTTCAAAACCTGAACATTTGTATTCACTGTAGCAGGGATCTGATTCAAAACTCTTCCCATGGTGGGGGTGGAAAAATAATCTCCCCCTAAGTAACAAAGAAAGGCAGTTAGCCACGTTTGTTTGAAGTCAGGCAGGGTAGATATATGCACTTTATAGACTTGCTTACTAAAGCTTATGCATTTTTTGGTTCTGTTAGTCTATAAGCTGCCACTCCACCTTGTCTTCAGCCAAAATAGCAAGTCAGGCACAGCCTGATCTAGGTGTATAAGGCTAGGATGGCTGGAAAAAGAAACTGGTTTTGAAATAATCAAGCCAGGCAAGACGAAGATTAGCTTAACTTAACCCTTCGCCAGTGATTCAGAAACCCACCCACAGTAGGTGGATTCACTGCAACGGGCTGTACATTGGTCTCAATTGTGCTTGTGGCCAACGCAGCCATTGGCTGTACTTTTGATTGGCAAGCTGTAAGGATGTGGGATCCCACCAAGCCCTGTGCCAAATGTAAGAACTGGCCCGTGTTTTATAGGATGATCAACTTGGGGTATTGTTATGTTAAACACTTAGCTTGATTCCCAGATAGTCAGCATTAGGGCTTAATGGGCACCTGTACACATGATGGACCTTTGCTCAGATGTGTGCTAATTAGCATGCATCTAAGCAGGCTCAATTAAATGAGTCTGTTGCAAGTCCGCCAGAGCATGCTAATTAGTGTGCTCCAGCAGCCTCATATGTAGTCATCGTCCCTGAGCTTCAAAGTGGTGGCGGGGCACTTTAAGTAAAGTTCATTGAACGAGCTTGTTGAAGTGCAGGATGCTGAATACACGTGACACTGCAGGCGCTTTAATTAGAACCACTCTAATTAAAGTGCCCCTGCCTCCACCCCGGAGCCCATGTATAGACGCTCAATGTAATTCGTGGTGTGCAATGCGTGGTTGGGCCGATGCCCACGTTATTAGCTACATAACTTTGAACACTTTTGCTGCCAGTTGCTTAGACAAAGGGGATCCCTCTACTTCTTCCATCCACCTTTGAAGAGTGGAGTGGAGTGGAACAATTCATTGCTCATTAGCATCTTCCCTATCCATTCAGCATTTGTGAAATGCCTAAAAGGCCTCACCTGAAATCGGGGCTCCACTGTGCTCTGGGCTGGCTGAAAGTATGATTACTACTTCAAAGAGTCTGTGGAAGACCAGACCAGGATGGGAAGCACAAAAGGGGGAGTGGAGAAGTGAAGGGACTTAGTCAAGGGCACAAAGCAGAGCAGTGGCGGAGCCAGGAGAGAAGCCACAGCCTCTGTGTCCCAGCCTGCCCAGGGCCCGGGCAGCAATCTCACGCTCTCTATTGCACTTCCCATTCCCATGCGTGGGTTTGCTTGGGACCCTGGATACTTCCTCATGGGCTCTTACCCGTTGAATGTTTTTCTTCAGTGTTAGCAACCAGACCTAAAAACACCCCTCGAGGGTATGTAGGGCATGTACAGAGCTCGCACTGTCCTTCCTTCCCCTTCCTAGGCCCAGGTTAGTGGCATGGCATTCAAGAAACCACCGCTTTGCCTCAGGCTGTATGTCTGGGCCCACTAGCAGCCAGCTCAGGTCTCTGAGACGTCAAGAGAAACCATTTAAAATGGGGTTAAATGCAGCAGAACATGGCACCAGGCCAAGACCATTCCCCGAGGACCTGGCACAGTCCCCCGCGGGTCCCCAAAGGTTGACGATGGCTTTGAGCGCCATTAAAGCTGTGATGAGCTGGGGTTTGTATCCCTCAGAGAAAAAGCAAGGAGTGAACAGAAAAGGGTGAAGAGACAACAAGGCATTTCTGGGCATAATAGTTTCTATATTGGAGCGTTTCCATTGCAGCAGGATATGGGCACAGAAATAGGAAACCTGGATGCTATTCCCAGCTGTATCACTAGTTTGTCTTGTGACCTTGGGAGGGCCACGTTGCTTCTCTATGCCCCAGATTCCCTGTCCAGCCCTTTCATATCGAGGTGACTAATGCATGATAGGACCAGGGCCTTGGCCAGGCTAACGTCGGACAAATAAAAATGCTATTTTTTAAAAAAAAGATTTGGCGGTGGGTATTTCCAGGGACAAGGTAATGTGATCAGGTTGGTCACGATATTAGTCATTTTCAGATCGTTTAAAAAGTGAAAACATGAAGTTGAAAGCTACAGACCTGCAGCCACTTCCCAAATCCCACCCTAAAGCAACGCCAGGCCCCAAAAACAGCCTGAAAAAGTAAAAGCTCCAGTCCTTTCGAAAAAGACGTGATTCAGAGAAAAGGGAAGTGCTCAGGGGTATACTCAGTTCAGTGCTTTGCCCAAAGCCTTTCCTTGCCCTCCCCAAATGGCTGTGAGCAAGTGCCAGCGGGGTCAGTTGCCTCCAGATGTCAACCCCTTGCTGTGTGCCAGCGGCCAGTGTCAGTTCCAGCATCTGCTCAGGCCCGCTGTGGCCGGGGCCAAGTCATTGCAACACCAATACTGAGGTTTCTGTGGCTCTGCTGGTCAGAAACCGGCCCAGGTGCTGTGGGAAAGGATGCACGTGTGCTACAGAACTGGAGTCTTCCTGGAGAAACCCACCCCTTGTTCTGTTTTGCCCTTGGCACAGATGGGGCAGTGCATGCGATTGCTTAACAGTTTCCAGTGCCACCCCCCCGGCTGGCACTGTCCAGCCTTCGTCTGGTTTTCAGAGGCAAACAGCAGAGACATCTTTATTTAAACCTGCCTGGCCCCCAAAATTTCGGACTCACTTCCACTTTTCCAGTCGCTGTGATGTAAAAACCTTGAAAACCTCTCTGTTCCTCTGGGCTACGTTCAAGGCAGATGTCAAAACCACATGCGGATTGTCCTGTTCCAGCGTACCCCTTTTTGCCGATAGACCTTGGATAAAAATACTGTCCCTTTGCACCCTGTCTGAAACCGGTTTCCATTTGGTTAAGGAGGATGTCTCGTGCTGAGAGCAGCTGGCATCAAGGAGGGTGAAAAACAGGGGCAGCGTTGATGCCTCAAAAGATCTCCAAGCTTCATGGACAGAAGCAGGCTCTTGGACACTTCCTTCCCATGCATGGTGGGATGAACATGCAGCTGAATGAATGAGGTGTTGAGTCTTCAGTCTTTGCACAGACTACACTCCCATTGTCCGCAGTGCTGAGTTTTAAGTTCGGTATCAGTTTAATTGTAAACGGAGTTAGTTTGGGATTGTAATTTAGATGCAGCATCTGGAAATGGAGCCTTGATCCTTTGGATTCTGCAGCCATGAGGCTTATGGATTCATGACATCTTCAAACCCTGCTAGCTGGCAATGAGGAACATGTCAGTGCTTTAAGCTGGAGTGAATCAGGGTATTTCTAGGAAAGTCAAGTAGCCAGCCTCTGGCTTCCTGAGAAAAGTCAGCGAGCGCGTTCCTACACACAACATTTTGGTTTCTAAGTTGAGGGATCAGATGCGGTCAGAGCTAATAGAAAAAATGAGTAATAAGGGATAATGAGGGTTAATAGAAAACATGAAATCAGGCTTGTGTCTGAGCTAACTAGTTCACAGCTTTCCAAATGGAACGGCACTGTGGCTATTTATTTCTTGCAGTGTCCAGAGCATCAAGGCATTCTTGCCTGCTAATGGAAACGTTGATTGACAGTGTCCCCCATGAATGTTCATGTTTAAAGCCTTACCGATCTGCTTTCAACCACACGGCCAGCCCTGGTTTAATAATGCTTGGATTATCTTGCCTGTACTTTGTTCTTCGCCTTTTCAGGATGGAGTGCAGCGCGGCGGCTGCAGGGAAGCTCTTGCAGGGGCCCCGATTTAGAAACAATTGGGCAATCCAGCCATACGCGCAAGGTCCCTTTGCTTCTGGTGGTGGGAAGTGGCCTTGTGGACTGGAGCATGAGGCCAAAGTGTCTCAAAACATTGCATGATGGTGATATGAGTTAAGCAAATAGTTGAGGCCTGGCTTGCTCTACAGACTTTAAAGAACCTACAGACTTTTTCTTTTTCTTTACAAGGACATGTGGTTAATTCTGAGTTTTTTAAATTGGCATTTCCTTACCTTCCTTTTGTTATATAAGGTTCAAAGGTTCATGCCAGCTGGGGCTGCATTTTAGGTGCACGGTGCGGAGCCTGCGAGGAACACTGAGCAGATGGAAAAATATGGGCTGGAAAAGTATTGGCTAGATGGAAAATGACTGGCCCTTCTTCATGGCCCAGACTTGCTTCGGAGGCACCAAGTGCCATCAACTTCCACTGGTTTCAAGACACCCTAGTAGGGGCTCAATATTGCACAGCATCATGTCCAAAGGCTTGGCCATCTGTTGCCTCCTGTTTCATAGTGTGCACTTAATTTCCTTGGCTGAATGGCAAGAAAGGGGTTTTAATGTGGACCACCTCCCCCATGAATCGAGACAGCTCGAACTCTCTTGGTGCAACAGGGAGCTGTACCGTGAGATAGACCATACCGATCCATCAAAGCAGGATGCAAAGGTCCAGCTGCGAAAAGCACTGAGAAGTAGGGATGCTTTGGAGCACCTCTTCAAACTGGGAATCTCACAACAAGTACAAATTAGCAAATTTTTTCCATTTTCTTCTAGCTCTGAGTCACCAGGTGGCCCCAGAAATTCCTGGCTAGGCAGCTCCCAGCCCAGCAAGCACCTGGTTTCAGTGTTGGGGACTGGCATGTGCTGATTTTAAAACCAAACCAACACCGGCGTGGAGCTCAGGATCTCGGGTGACATGACCAAGCCTGACTCTGGGGGAAAGAGGATTAAAATAATCTAAATCTAGCTGGCCTCACATACGCGCACCATCTCCATTGCCAATTCCCAAGAAAGACATGTCTGAAAGATGCCATCACAGTAAAGCCATCCCCTTGCTACTCTGCTGGACTTTCAGGAGAGACATCCTCCATTTTCAGGGATGCATCTGGCTGAACTGCATGATTTCTTCCACAATCAGTTCATCCCTTGGGCAGATTCAGATTCGATTGTACGCCTTGTCACCCAGGCTTAACCAGGTACTGGGTGTAAAGCAGCCTGCATATCCTTGCGGATTTGGCTCCATAGATGCAGACTGAATCCAAAGTCTGGGCTAACCTTCCACCTTGTCACATCATTTGTATAATCCTTTAACTCCGTGTCCTTCAGTGCAATTCAGCTGTGCCGGTGAAATCAGACCTATTTTTTCAAAGCAGATCGGTATCTTCCTCAATAAGCCAAAATCCAAGGCACAGAGAGCCAAAAAATGCATGGTCATAGGTAGGCAAAATAGCCTTCATTGAAAAAAAAAAATCTGAAACAAGGATTATGTGTTTTTTTTTTTCTGAATCCTTTTTGCTCTTGAGGTTTTTATTTCATTAACCTAGAAGCAAGGAAATACATTTTGTTTTGCTGACCTGTGCAAAATAAAAGGAAAAATGCCCAGGGTTTCTGCTGAAGCAGCTTATGTTTGCTGGTTTCTTTGCATAATAAACAGGAGCTGAGAGGGGGAAAAAAAAACCCTCCGAACTTCTGAAACAGAGGTCAGCATGAAAATCAGAGAAACTAGAGTTATACCCTGGGAAACAGGAGAGGTTGCAACAGTAGAACTCAATTTAGCCGTTCTCTTTCTATTTTAGCTGCTCTGCGAAAAATAGTTTTATGGCATTTATCTGTGAATCTGCTGCCCAGGTTTTTGGGAGCTGTTGACTAGCATAATTAAGCACTGCACCAAAGAAGCAGCCAACAGAATTATTAGCAAATATTAGCCCTGCTTTGCACAAGCAAGAATTCAATATAAATATGCCCGATGCATAAAGACAAATCTCCCAGGAAAACCTACTGGACAGCTTGCATTTTTTCTGTCCAAAAAGCTGTTCCAACTCATGAGTTGGGCCCCTGAAAAATTACGAGATTGCCTTAAAAAAAATCATATGATTAAAAAACCCAAAAATCATAAAAGTTGGGTGTTTTTAGGTTTTAGGCATTTCGGGCTCTTGTTTTCCAGCTTTTCCTTGCAACCTTATTCTATAGAATAAGAATAGCTGAGGTTCTCATGCCATCCTCTGATTCTTTAGTTAACAGACCAAATATCAGAAGACTTGAGATAAAAATCACAACTTTAACGCTTCCTTCTGAGTTTATCTCTGAACGCCCTGAAACCCTTGACTTCCAGTTTCTTATTCTTTATTTTGCCAAGAAGAATGGTGTTTTCTAAGCCCTCCTGGAGACTTGTCCAGTGTGGTATTTAGACCAGCCTTTGCATGCAGCCCTAGGAAATGACAAAGCATTAATTCCCCTGCAGTGCACTCCATAAAAATCTTTGCAGGGATCCAGCAGTTATTTTCCAAGCCAACCACTTGCTTTTTCTTGGCCTTGCTTTGGTTTGCCAATCACCTTCAACATTTATTAACAATTATTTATTTCCTTCCTCCTTGCCTCTTTATGGTGCAATTTTTCAACAAAATAGAGTTACTCAATAACAACCTCTACAAAAATGCAATTATGAAATGAGACAAGCTATATTGCAAAGGCTGGATAGAAGGATTGGATGCCCCCTATTCTCTGAATCAATCAGGATTTCCAATCTAAGAGACCTTGAAAAGTCAGTCCTTCATGAGCTGAACTGCTCAGTGACTTCAGGAGTTATCCTCCAAGCCCAGTGAAATCAATGGCAAGACTCACATTCAAATGAATTGCAATGCGGATAATAGAAACTCCCGGGAGGAAGCATGGTCAGGGTATTTAGCAGAAGCAGTGGCTCTGCCATTGATTGAGTGGGAGGTCTTAGGCACATCACACTACTTCTTTGTCTTTCTGTGTCACCCATAACGCTTTGTGCACCATGATTACTTAAAACGGAGGTGCTAGTGTAGGTCAAATGAATCATAATAATGATATTACTCAACACACTTATGATCTCCGCTTTGCTTTGCAAACAAGAGGGCTAAAGCCTTACTTTATATTAACTGGAAGTGGACATGGCTTTTGTTATAATGGACTTACACCCTTCCAGGGGCAGGAAGCTTTAGTTGAAGACTTGGGGTAAGTTTTGTGGGCTTTGAAGCAGGGACTGGACATCCGCTGTCCACCTTGATGCCAGTTCTGCTGTCTTGACCATGTTTGTGCACATGCTTCATCAAAAGCTTGGTCTTGCAAACCCCGGAGATAATGCCATTTCTCACTTGGGTCTACATTATTCCTACCTGAGCAGCGCATTCCTGATGGAAGGCTATTGTCTGCATTGAAAACAACGCTGTTCATAATTAGGTTGGCCGGGCTTCATTACGTGGCAGGTGTTAACACTGGGATTAATGATGGCTCTTGAGATGTTCTGCCCTCCTGGGGGGACTTCTGTTTTGTGGTCGCCTGGCCCCTTGCACCAAGCAGATCTCAGCCAGGACTCAGTGCTGTTGCTGTTAAAAATATTACTCTTAGCAGCATCAGTAATACTAGCAATGACTTGCTAGAGATCTTTCTTGCTAGCAGTTGGAAATCTCTGAGCCAGCTTCCAGATTGGGTCATCTATGTCTCAACATATGCTAGGGTGTGACTCTATAGAGAATCAAAGGGATCAAGATGTGTTGCTGCTATCGAAGGTGAATCAAAGGGATCAAGGCATGTTGCTGCTATCAAAGGTGAATCAAAGCGATCAAGGTGTGTTGCTGCTCTCAGTGGAAACTGGTTGTCCTCCTCTGTCAGGTGCACTTGAAGGTCATATGCCTAATCTAACATAGGTGCCTAAGGGGCACTAGCGGTTAGTACGTTAACTCTCTGTTTGGCCCACTTTTCGTGGCTCTGAGGAGGTTTAGAGATCTAGCCTTCATTCTGGGGTGGGGGTAAAAACCCCATGTCATGTTGTTTCTCCACATTTTTCAAAATTGGGACCTTTTTGAACAGTTTAGCTAAGCTTGGAGTCATCCAAAGTAGTAGCATGACATGGTAGTGGCATTTGAATAACTCACGGGAAAGCTGATTAAAAGGGTGCGGCTGCAGGGCCTTCATGATTTACCTCTGAGCACCCAGCAGGCAATATCTCAGCTCTGAGAAACTGGGATGATACCCTCACCCCCTCAATGGCATGGAGGGCAGGGATGGCCAGGACTTCATGCCTGCAATCCTGATCTCCATGCGGAGCTGCTGATGCTTCAAGGAAATGAATAAGCGACACGTTGCTTTGAAATACCTCCTGTTTTTGGGTAGGTTTTGTGTTTTATGTTTCGTCCTCCCCCTGTTGAGGATGCTTGTTCCATAATGAAAATGTTCCGAGCCAAAAGCCTCCCCCAGGTTTCCACACAGTCACAAGCTATTACTGGACAAGACTCAACCTTAAGAAAAGGCTTACTTTAACAGCATTTCCCACTTTCAACCCACTTGGGTATTGAATGAATGGGCACACAATACCATCCAGCCAGTTTCTCCACCCACCATTTTTAATTCATCAGTCACCACAGTAAGAACGAAAACCCTTTGGTAGCATTCGAGGCTTTTTAATATGTTCGTCAAGACCTATTTTGGGTCTTCAACCATGACGTGATGCAGAAGAAACTAAATTTAAATGTGAAAAAAAACCCCTCTTCAGATAAAAAAAGAAACCTGTTTCTCTCCTAAGGCTCCTAGCTCATTTTCACTCAGTGCCAAGTTTTAACGTCTTTGTACTTGGCCCCAGGGCGGTACAGTGTTTCCATCGACTTCCAGGGGCCTACTGCTCAGGAGTCATGAATGACGTTGGTCACGACCTTCCACCTTTAATTATAGCTATAAATGAACACCTCATTTTCTGGGGTAAAAAATTAAAAAAACCCAAACATCTGGAAACCTCTTTTGCTTAGTTATAATAGCATAAAAGTGAGAGAGAAAAACACTGCCCTCTTGGGAAATATTTGTGGGCAGTGCTTAACAATATCACTTAAACAAGGTGAAGACAGGAAGCACGCTAGAGAAATGTGAGATAATACGTGCTCTTTAAAGGTGGGGACGGGCCGTGATCAGTTCTGCTTGATTGGAGAGAACACCTAAAATATCAACCTTTCTGCAGTACTGTTGCTGGCTAGACCACTTCATTTTAATTTTCCAACCAGCTTCCTCTTTGGGACTTGGTGCTACCCCTAACAGAGGGTTGTTTGCTGCTGTGTTATCTTGCCAGGAGGCTTGAGACTGAACAAGAGGGAATATTTGCCATAATTATCTGCCCACCTAGCCTAGTCAGGCTCTAATACGGACTATATAGAAGGGCATCAATTATGGGTCTCTCCTACTTGCACACTAACCGATTTAAAGGAGCAAATCCCACAGTCCTTCCTCTGTTTTATGCAAGCAACTTCAACAGCTTCCCTTTGGGCTACTTAACATGCTGAAAGTTAAGCACGAGCTCGAGTGTTTCGCTGAGCTGCGATATATCACCACAGGAGCAATGTCTGTCAGCAAGAATAGACTCCATTTATTATATTAACTCTGCCTACCACACTCACAGATCCATAAAGATTAAAGACTGAATTCCATGCTATTTGTTCAGCAATGTTAATTTTGTGTCCAGACAAATCATAATGATCTGTCTGTCTGCTCATTTTGCTGTGGGATATGAATTGCTGCATAATCTGGTTGTATTTTGGAATATACAACACAATGCTTTTTTAATGAAGTAATAAACCCCCCCCCAATAAATTATGATAAACCTGCTAAATCACCCGTATCATAATGGATATAATAAAACTTCTGTATACGCTCAGTACGTCTTGATACAAGATTAAGTCCATAAATAACAAAGCTGATGGAGCTTTGACTATTTATATGAACCACCAAGGAATATGGACAGTTCATAATATACTTTGTTGAATATGCTGCATGAAATGTGCATCCCCTAGTACTCAGCATCCACTACACAGAAATGTTTCAGTGAATAATATCCCCCACTTAACCTCTGCAATTCAAGTGACTGGAAACATTTTTTTAAAAGTAAATATTAGACTCCATGGTGGATGTTTTAAAGTCTCCAGAAAATAGTTTTACATCTGGGGCATGGCACATCTCAAGGCTTCTGCACTATATTCTCAATTATCAAAGAACTGAGCCTGCTCTAATCACTAATTTTCCAACCTCTTGCCATTCCACAAAGAAGACGGCATAGCACAATGCAAAGTGCACCTATAGACCTCAGCCTTAAAGAAAATACAACTAGAATGGATTTCTAAACAATTCCGGCTTTTGTTTTTTTGTATATATAATTGAGCCTAAAAAGATACTGTAAGTAGAAACCCTTCCTCTGCGTACAGACAATAATTGGCAAAAAGGAGGGATGACACCTATATTTAAAAGAAACAAAAACAAAACTTGTTATTGAAACGCAGCACTTAAAATACTCTCGAATGGTTTGTGGGAATGATGTGAAAGAAAATATCTCATCCAAAATAAGGAATTGCTGCAGAGGAAACTCAAAACAATAGTACGTAGTAGAGCTAGCACCATCCAGGGTGAATGAAATGCTTTGCAATCAAAGTTCAGTTTGGTTTGAATGACAGAAGGCAAAACTGTTGCCTTGCAGGATTGTCAAAAGGGCTCGGCAGCGGCCTAACACTTGCTCTCCTTGGTTTCAGCAGAAGCATAGATAGGTCAACGCTGAGTGGTTTTGAAAAGCTTGCTTATAGTTATTAATGGGGGAGCAGACAGGTGGGATTAGCAAAGGCTCTCAAGTGATTTAGGAGCATAAATCCCATTGCCTTGCAAAGGAAAAATCATAGTTTCATAGTAGCTAGGGTCAGGAGGGACCTGAGCAGATCATGTAGCCTG
>NW_017728915.1:36978504-37004007 GCF_001723895.1 Crocodylus porosus | reverse complement strand
TTAATTTATTGATGAGGATGGGGTGAGAGACCGTGTCAAAGGCCTTCTTAAAGTCCAGAAAGACTACATACATGGCGACACCATCATCCAAGGATTTAGTTACTTGGTCATAATCCTAGACAGTTGCTTCACATTACTTTATTTTCAATGTTTAAGGGCTTAGACCTTGGAAGAGATGACCCCCAGGTGCATCTCAGGGTGAAAGCAGCCCAAGGCCATGTGGATATGAACAAATGATCTCAGTGAATGGAGGGTAGGCCACCACGTGCAAGGTATGGGCAACTCGTGTGGACTAGCTCCCGTTCTGTGACCTTGCACTTCAGATACAGGGGTGCCCTTCCCCATTGTAGGCTGTTGGGACGATCACAAAGACGTCTTACAAGAACAGAGGAAGGTGCCTTCATGAATACACCCTCCTGCTGCCAAGGCAAAGGCAACCCAGCTCTGTAGTTGCACAGTGGGGACAATGGGGTATCTGGGGTTGAGCACTACGACCTGCTGGCTCAGCTCTTCCCTCACTTGCAAGCCTGCCTTCATTGGACATTTCTCCTGATCCACGCTTGCAGGGATGATACTCTGCACCCAGGCTGTGTTCACCGGCAGAGGAAAGCCTGAGCTCCCCTGCCCTGAAGAGCTTTGCTCTTCAGAGAAAGTTTAGCATTGTGAAAACCACTTCCTCAAATTCGTCGCTGCTCTCTCACCATTGGAAACGATTGAAGCCGAACAAAAAAATAGACATGTTCATGATTTGTTACTGGGTAAAGAAGAAAGCAGACACAGGCCAAAGGACAGCGAAGAGTCAGGGGCCTCTGCTGCCATCCAAAGCCTGGCACTGCCAAATGACATTGAGCATGCACTCAAGAGAGCCAGGCCAGGACCTGTGTTGTTAGCTGTGCAAAAGCAAATTGAGTACAGAGAGCCCTGTTTTGCATGGGTGCATCTCCTCTTGCAATAGTTTATTGTGGAGGCACTGGGAGTCCAGCTGCTCTGGGGAGTCACGGTGGTGGGTCTCCATGTAGTAGTCCCCACGGGGACGACCACGATGCACGGGCTTCTGGCCATCGGTAAAACAGCTGGAGTGCACCCTTTCCTCACAGATATCACGGATGTGCAATGGAGTTTTTAAGGGTGTGCTCACCAGTTCTTTGACAGTGGGAAGTCCTGAATTACTACATACAATCTGCATACTGGGAGAGGATGGCAATCCCAGTCTGCTTCCCAATGCAATCCTACCTGCGTACAGCACAGAGACCTCAAGCTCTTGCCTTGAGGAACAAATCAATGCACAAGGAACCTCTGGTTCAGACGTTTTGCCCCTCACCAGCTTTGCCGCTCCTTGGTTTCCTGTCTCGGGACGGCCCTGCCCAGCCACTACGTCTTCAGTTTGTAAAGAGCTGCTCCCACTTCCTTCAGATCCAGGAGGGCAGATGAGCCAGTGGTGCCCACTGGACACTCCCAAGCGTTCCCCAGAAAGAGGACCCATTTAGGCAAACACAGCTGGCCTTTTGCATTTATCCTTCATGTGATCCTGGATGTACCCATGCATTGCAAAGTATTGCTGCATTGCAACAGGAGCAGTCCTTTGCGACAATGGAGCCCCTTTCCATCATGGGTTTATTACACAAGTTGTGCAATTCTACCCGTTTTGCACTGAGCACAATGAAGCGACAGGCTAGGCTTTTGCAGCTCAACCCTGGCCAGAGGCAGCGATAAAGTAGGAAGAGCTGATTTACACAACTGATTAAGACCCATTGTTCAGGCACCCCAATCTCCCATCTCCGACAGCGGTCAGCGCTAGAGGGTCCAGCGGAAGGTGTGCACATTAAGCAGATGTGCAACAATCAATCCTGCTTCATATTAAGTTTTCTCCTCACCTGTAATAGTTAGAGACGAGCTTTACCCCAAAGCTCTTCCTGTCATGTTTGGCTCTCATTAGCAGGGAGGAGGGGTTTGCTGTGGCAGTCTGAAATCCAGCAGAGGGCTGGGCATAGGGTTGCACCTCATAGACTAACTCACTCAGACATGCACCAGCTGTTGTAAGCAACAGTTCACTCGGTCAGTTGTTAAGAAAGGATGTGCCTGGAGTAGGTACTCAAGAAGGATTTAAATACAAAGGATAAGGAAGAGGGGAAGGTAGAGGGGGCACTGCTGAGAGGCAAAGGTGGGTCGAATAGAAAAACAAAGCAGTAAACATACAAATGGACATGAAGGTTATAAAAGCTCCATAGTCTCTTATGGGTTAAGATAACTCTGGATAGCTTTGATATCTACAGCCGTGTCTAACCCTGCCAAGTTTTGGGCCCCGCTGACTTCTGGTGACATCGTGGCCCATAACCTCACCATGCGCTGTCTTGAAATAAAAGAGTTTCTCAAGTATTTCTCTTCACTGACTTTGAATTTCTTCCTTGTCATTTTTTTTTTATTGTGTTCTGTGTTGGGGAAAACAGACATTTCCTGATGCACCTTACCTGCAGCATTCCCCATTTTATAGCCTGTGTTACATCTCCTATCATTTTTAACTGGTCCTTATATGACAGTTTTCCTACACCCTTGATCATTCTTAGCCCCCCTTCTCTAAACCCCTGTTGTGTGGGCAATATGCTTTTTGCAACGGTCTATAGAAAGCCACTGTAAATTTTTTCTCTATTATTCACCTTTCTGTTTCTTATGCCATTTGCCGTCTTGGTTACTTTTGCTCACTGCAGCTGCACATTGTGAGCAGTTTCCTTTTTGAGCTGTCCACCATGTCACCTCAGTCCTTTTCCTGACTCCATCGAGTTCGTTTAGAAACTGTGGAAGTAGTTTAAGTTTTTCCCTATCATGCCCATCCCTTTGCATTTGTTGATGCTGAACTTCATTTATTATCACGTTACCCATTCCCCATGGCACCTATCCGTTCTGTTGGATCTTGAGCAGACTAAGTACTGTCATTTTGCATCTCTTGCACATATTGCTGTCTTGCTGCTCGCCCCACCCAGTTCCCAGATTGTTGATAAATATGTCAGACCCCAAACTCAGTTGGATACTCTGCTGTTAATCTTTTTGCATGATAAAAGCTGACCTATTCTTTGCATTCTGCCTCACAGCCAGATTTGGACCTGTGCGCTGGACTTTCCCTTTCACAGCAGGATAGGATCACATTACTTTCTTGTGGGAGGCTCGGCCCAATGCCTTCCTGGAAGTATAAAACACTGATAAGAGGCAGAAGTATATAAGACAGTGCTCAGATAGCTGATTCTGAATTGCCTATATTAGCACACACTAGATAAATGGTACTGTGCAGTATGCAGTTCACAGTCAACGCTACCCAAGCACTTACCATTTGATGGTTGTAGCCAGAAATGAATTGAAGAGGAAGAAAGACAAAACACATTTCCAATCTGCTTATAGACCAAACCCTGTGGTTTTTCCATGAACCTCCCACTGAAATGCATGGGAGTTTTGTTTGATTAGGATCAAAACATCTGACCCTTTTGCAATAAAGGCACTCAGCGGACATTTATTTCCCCACAATGCTGGCCTTGTTTCTAATGCAATGCTTCCAGCTTTATTTTTTCTTGTAGTGACAAGGATAGTGCTTTATTATTATTATTATTATCATTATTATTATTAGGATGCTGTGTGGTTTTTTTTTCTTGCAGATGCTGGTAGATCTCTAATAGCTCATGTCCCCAGGAAAAT
This sequence comes from Crocodylus porosus, assembly GCF_001723895.1. NCBI lineage: Eukaryota > Metazoa > Chordata > Crocodylia > Crocodylidae > Crocodylus > Crocodylus porosus. The sequence continues at coordinate 37,000,326 of NW_017728915.1, read as the reverse complement.
AGACCTGTCAACACAGAGAAAAGCCTTGCTCCTATCACTCTCACTGAAGAACAACATGAAAAGAAAGACTCATTAACCTCCTCTTGCTATGAATAATGAGAGGAATACATGCCTTTCATGCTCCTCTCAGATGCTAAGCCTTGATGAGGGAGGAATCGAGTCCGAATGAATACCAGACCTGAACAGCAACCAACAGCAAGAATAATTTTGCGGGGAATATTTGTTTCATGAAGTCATTTCGACCCTTTTCTTTATATAGGCCATTTGTAAGGCACCCCATGAAGAATTTACTTTTTAACTCTCATTTTAAAGTAAAGTGGTGCTATTATTCTCCTGAAATAGCTGTCTTCCTGGAAGAGACCCATGGCCAGTTTCAGTGCGACTTCCTTTGTGCCTTGTTAAATCAAAAGCTAGTCCCAGTGCAGCACTGTACCTAGACTCCTGGCAGTCCCGGGTGAACTTTTAGTATCGCCCCCTGCCCCTTTGCTAAAGATAATGATAATAATAATCTGACAATGGGAAAAAAATTATTATTTTCTGGCCCTCTTTCTGCCCAGGCCTGGAGCGGTTGCCCGGTTCACCCATGCCTGTGTCCAGCCCTGCCCCAGTGTGCAAAGCATTGTCCTCAGTGCACTCAGAAACTCAGTGCTCACCGTAACATCATGGGTATGCCCCCAGCTCCAGTGCCCATGAGTCCCACTGCAACAAGACTTTACAAATCTAGGCCTTCTAACAAAGAAATCAATTAACTCTAGTTCATTAATAAAGCCCAAGTTTAATTAAAAAGGCAGGTATTGCAGACACACATAGATACAGAGGGCTGGAGGGAGCCATTGCTTGGCATGCCTCAGTATCTTTGCAGAATAAAAGAGTTCACTTTCCTCTTTAAGGGTCCAGGCCTGTCCTAGTGCAGTCGAAAATAGGCAAAACTACCCAGCAGCACCAAGAGGGGAAGTAAAAAGCGATGAACCCGAAGCGGGATCTGAATCCCCTCAAGTCCAAGTGTGGGCTCGGAGCTCCGACGGGTGTTTTAGGATTGCAAAGCCCTGGGGACAAGGCGGGTTTAAGCCAGACGGAGCTGCGCCCAGGTCACGCTGAGCCAAAGCTGCAGAGGAGTCACATGATCTGCGGGGTCGGAGCGCAACAACAACAACAGGAACAATCTGTGGGAGAGGAACTTAGGATGAGCCCAACTTCTCTAAAAGTAAAAAAAGACCCCGGGCCACAAAGCCATCCAACTGCACGTCCTCACCTCCCACCGCTGCTGGCCCGGCGCTCTGACCGTTGCAGAGTTATCGTGTTGTGCAATACACTTCTGTGCACTTGGCTTCAGCCCCTCCTGCCTGCCTGCCTTCGTGGAGAAGGAAATGCAACCACACCAGCGTGTGACAGCCCTTCACAAGACACCAAACGGCTCTTGCTGCTGCCGCTGCTCTTCTGAGGGGTCCCATCGAGCCCTCTGTCTGCCACGCGTGTAAAGGATGGAGGCATGAAATGGGTGGGCAGAAAGAAAAAAAAAAGAAGGGGGGCAGAGTCCTTTAAAAAGGCAGGAAATTGCTTGGGATAAAGAGCGAAGGGTGGCTGAGCGCTGATAGAAACCCAGAAACCGTGCTTGCGAAAGAAACACAAAGGGCTGGGCAAGCCCGTTTCCTTGCCTAGAAATGCCAGGGTTTTTTTAGGACTGTGCATCTCTAGTGGTATTGCTGATAAAACAGCAGCCAGCTGGAATCAGAGCCTTTTCTTTTAGCAAAGGTTGGGATTGCAGCCATCCAGCAGCTCTCCTGCTCCAGCCTGGACACACCAGCACTGGGGGGAGCCCCGTCCTCTGGTCTGCTGCGTGGACCCGTTTTGAGAAGGAAGCGATGGGCTGTTGGTGGGTCCATGCAAGGAACAGAGCTCCTTCCAGATTACAAGGTGTCGTTCTGTAACCCATGTATACAGTGTCCAAAACCTTGGGTGATCCCAGGATCATAGACCAGTAGGGCTGGAAGAGACCTCCTTAAGTCACTTAAATCCAACCCCTGCCTGAGGCGGGATCATTATCATCCAAACCATCCCATACAAATCCACTGTCTAACCTCTTAGTAAAACTACAGTCAACCCTGACACAACACAAGACATAACACCCTCATCTGCCACGGATAAAGCAAGAGGACCACGGCAGCCAACACCTTGCTGATGCTACACAGCCAGATACCTAACATCATCCACTTGGAGGAAAGCACATTTAAACGTGCACGTCACTATTTTACTCAGCTAGGAAGGCTCACGGCAGCCGTAATTTTTTCTAGTTTGTTATTCCAGTTCAGTGCACATGCAGCGCCATTATGCTTAATAAGTAACAGGTCAGGCTTCAAGAGCTTCAGCAACCAAGCTGAATGCACAACTATTTTTCAAATGGTAGAGGATGTTCAATAACTTGGTATAGAAGCTAAAATTGGGATTTATTTAAACAGTTAGGGCTGGGATCCTGGTATAAAACAGTCATTTCACTGACAGCAGGAGAACTGTATTAGCTTCTCTGCTGCTTACTAAGCAGCAGTGTTTTGATCCATAGGTCTATGGAAAGTTATACCATCTCTGGAGACATCAGAATAAATAGCTCTAAAGCAAATCTCAAAGCAGGTGAAAGACTTCTGGAAAATTGCCTCGTTAAGCAGCTATTTGGCTTGGGAAAATGTTAGAACGGTATAGATTTCCATCCATTATGAAAGCAAAGGGTTTCATTACAGACCAAGAAAGGTTTTGACACTTTTGCGAACCTTCGCCAACTTAGTTTCAAGGGAACTTACGGTGATGTATGGGTTTGGGTGGAAACTCAGTGGTTATTTAACATGGTTTTTGTAGATGGAAACGTTGAAGACAGATGTCTGTTTCTTACCCCAAATTGTCTTGTTTGCTGTTGGCCTCACAGAAGTGGAAATTGAATGGATGGTAGCTGGGAGTGAGGACAGAGGGAGCCCACGGCTCAGTAAGGAGCCACAGACATGCACTTGACCCACCCTGGACACATGCTCAAGCCCAGCTGACCCAGCAGTTGCCATATGCACTTGACCCAGCTGCGAGTGGGTGTTTTGCCTGGGGAACCAGACCAGTTAGCTTGGCCACGTCATTTCTTTGTGCGCTACTGGTTACAACTGCACCACTGGTGTGCTGTAGCCTGACGAGCCACCTACACACCAGCTACACCTTGAATGAGCTGGGATGGATTAGACCATGACAAGAGTGGCTTTTATCTTGAAATACCAGTTTAGAGTTATGACATGAGCAAGTGGTTTCTAGTCTTGTACCAGACAGACATTGATTATGACCGTGAGCCAATAAGAAGAATGCATCTCAAAATGTGCTTTTAAATAAATTGCTCAAGGACCTTGGGTATTTGCTATTTAGCCAACTGTGGGTGGACTGTTACAACACTGCTATTAATTCGAGTGACAGTGAGTCAGTCTAAAATACACCAGGAGGAGAGATTCCAGCTTGCAACCTATACACAGACTGTGGCGGTGTGCAAGAGAACAAGGAGAAGAGGGGGAGGAACAGAGGCAGGTGGAATATATTGGTTATAAACAAATATTAGAAGTGGGCTTAAATGGTGAGGATTTAGTTCAACTCTGCAGAGGGGCTAGTTGCTTTCCTGAGTTCTCCCCTACAGCTGGGAGATGACTGGAAAGGAAAAGGAAAGAGAAGGACATCGCCCGCTCACATGCATCGCTTTGGAAAACCTGCCTAGCTTGAAGAGGGTGGGCCGGTGTTTGGCAGGTCCGAGAAGGGAATCCTGCCTTTCAGAGTGTGGCGCGGTGGAAGAACCCAAAGTTTGGACTTCCGATGGAAAGAGAAGACCGAAGTATCCCTTTAGAAGTTGCTCTTCTGGCCCTGACTCTGGTCTGTCCATAAACCACGCTTACCTACAGGTTGCTGTGTCGTGAGACCTGGGTGAGCAACATTCAATGCTGCATGGGGATAAGCCATGCTAACATACACCCTTCCCAAATCTGGAGCCCGTTGCTCAGTCAGCTTCTACCATCCCAGCAGCCAGAGATGCAGGGGTTGCCCAACAGCTTGGAAAAAAACAGTGTTTATGACTTAATGGGAGAATATTTGTGAAACCAAAGCATTTCTTTTGAATTTCTCATGGCCTCAGATGCTTGCACTCTTTTGTTTTATTTTCATTTTTAAGTCCTACGGTTCGAGAGGTCAGTGTACAGAGCAATCAGTGATTCCTATCTTTTTTCTGTTAACACCAAAGTCAGCTTCTACTTCGGGATCCAGAGGTTCTTCCACCCGAAGCTTTAAAAAATTATGAAATCAAGCCCAAAATAACCCGTGGGACTGGAGTTAATAAACGTGAAGTCTTTTTTTTTTTTTTTTTTTAATGTTTTTTAAAAGTAGGCTTGGGGTTCTTTTAATTTACCTTCTGGTTTTGGAGCCTTCAGAGTTCCTGTTTTCAGGCTTATTGCAAAATCTTGCAGTTAGAGACTTTTCTTCTTTGAATGAAAACCGAGATTGTGATGATTGTGACCTCCTCCAGTACTGTGGGACTCCTGATAACATTGCTATTCTTGGCAATGCTTTCTTTGGGAAGAGAGTGATCAGCTTTCTTATTGTGAAATTGCTCTGAACCGGGTTTAGTGTTAACAGCATTGTCCCATACGTACCTCGCATTTATAGGTGCTTTTTAAATTTTTTTTTTTTTGCTTATCATTCAGCATTTGGGTTGTAGTAGCAACGAGAGCCCAAGCCAGGATGGGTGCTGTTCTGAGGCACGGTGGGTGTATGTACACGCCATATTTTTTGCCCTTTCATGCACTGCAACTGCGTGCCTGTCTGCATGAGCAGGTTTTCTGGAGACTTTAAAAGTCTTTCTTGTGCGTTAAAGTAAAACTCCTCGGATGTAGTTTAGTTTGGTGAACACATAGGAAGCCCATGACCTCACCACTAGATAAAATGCATACTGAGGGCTTACACCGACGATCTAAAAACCTGTGCGCGCCAGGGGAGGCCCGTTGACTCCCGCTATGCCATGTATGTCCTCGGTCCAAGGCAAGACACGGAGGCACATTTTCTACCCATGAATAGCTGGGGAACTCTATGGTGCTTTCCCTCAGACTCACTGGATTTATGCCAGAGAAAACCAGGGGAGCCAAGAACAGAATTCAGCCCTGGGACCTTCCTTTTCAATTGAAAGCAAGCCAACTGGGCAGGCAGAGAGTTTCTGAAGGCTGGGTCCTGTCTCCTTTTCGGCTGTGGGCTGGGGTTCAAATCCAGCCTAGGCTGGTTGTAAAGCGAACCCAGGCTCTCGCTCCTGGCTGTCAGGCTGGAATCCGAGGTACTGCGATTTGGTGAGTCTCAGCCCAATTCTTCACTAGTGTTTCCGTCACAAAATCACCGTTAGACTAGGTACTCCACGGGCACTCCAGGTCAAGGCCTCTTGTTGGGGCGTGAACAAGGGGAGGTGTCCTCTGCCATTGTCCACGCTGTCTTCCTTGCATGGGTAACGCAGAGGGCTGGGCGCTCCCAGTCGGTCATTCGTGACCCTAGCTGTGCTTATAAGATCGGCTAGCGTTATATTCACAGGGGGGGACGTGTGCGTGTTATGATGCAAGGAAGAAGAAGGATGCTGTTTGCTTCCCTTCTGTCCTGGATGCAGCCGAGGGGCTGGAGGCTGCCGAGCTCTTCTGTTTTACTTTGGCAGTAACTGTGCTAACCATGCCTCCATCGTGCCTTGGAATGCCCCACTGTGCTGGGGAAGTGGAGACAGGCGTGGGAGGCATCGGGCTGGTTCTGGTCAGCAGGGATTCTCTGCAAGCAGGAGGAATCTCCAGGGGTCTTTCTGGGCCTGCTGGCCGTCCCGTTGCATTTCTGGAAGACCCAAAGAGCTGAGACTCCAGGCCTGCGTTTTGGATACGAGGCCTGTATTGTGAAGGCTGTGCAATTCAGGGAAAAAGAGCTTTCTGAGGAGCTAAGAAAGGCAGAGTCCATGTAAAAAAAAAAAAAAAAAAAAAAAATCAGCAAAGCACATCATAAAATTGCGATGTCAGGATGTTCCACGCACCTGACTTGCCTTAATATTGACTTTATCTAGATAGCAGAATATAAAGCTTTATCAGGGAACGATGGAAAATAGCACCGCTGTTACGTGGACCGTGCGTTTAAAGTAACTACTAAAAGTGACTGAAAGAAGTGGGGTTAATCATTAATTACGTCAGCACCAATTGTGCATGTACCACAGATATATACAGCAAAGGTTATCTTTATGGTCCTAGTATGAGGTTTTACCGTAAGAGTCTCAGGAAATGGGCGGGGACCAGCTCGAAGGAGAAACCTGTAACTGCTACTCAGTGTGAAGAGTGTAGGATAGCCAAAGATCCTCCATCCCTTGGCTGACATGTAATTCACTTGGCAGAGTGACATTGTGTAGATCCAAGAGCCAGCGCTGACACTTGACATGCAGTTTTGAGTTGAAGCCATAGGCCATCTCGTGTAGCGTCCTCCTTTGCAGTAGTCAGCACTGCATGCTTAAAAAAAGGATTCAAGAGGATACAGCCTATTTCCTAACAGCAATTGATTTAAATTGAATTATAACATGCTGTTCAACCCCTAGCACAGAGGCAAGATTCACAGTCCTAAACCATCCCAGGAAGCAATGTCACCTTTTTTTGAAAGGGAAGGAGAGTCTACAGGTTCCTTAGGCACGGCTATTTTTCCCTTCTCCAGATCTCTGTCCTGGCCAGCATGTCAATGAGCAGAGAATCAAACTGAACAAGGGAGGAAATTTTCTCTGTGCTGCTAGTTTCTTTTTCTTGCAACAGAAGCACATTTGAGAATTTGTTCCTGAAACTTACCCTGTTCTAATTTTACACGACGGGACTCTCAGCAATGGTACACCAAAGAAATTACAGAGCCTCTTTAGGCCTCACATAGGTTTTGAAAAGGTGCAAGACAAGGGGTAATAAGAACTTCTTCAATAACTAACAACAATTTTAAAACAATAAAAAACTTTTTGTTTTGCAATTGGCCTACTGATTGAATCAGACTCTGGCCCAATTTCTTCCCACTACCTTCCACGCCCTGCAGTCAATCAATCAGTGGTACAATCCAATCCTTTAATTTACCGTATAATGAGTGGGTCTAGTATTATGATCCATAAAATGAAACCAATCAAGGTGCTGGAGTGAGTTATGGTCTAGGAGAGGCTATAAATATCACAGAGTCAAAACGCTAGAGAGCTACAGGGCAAATCAGCTCAGGAAGACTAATAGCTATCAAACCTATGCATCAGTGCTGGTGCCAAACCATTCAAATGGTCTCCTTCCCTCTTCCAATCATTTCTGATTAAGCAAAGGCAAAATGTCTTGAGGGATTCTGTTGCCCATGAAATTCCCAGTCCATTTTAGGAACCCAGAAAAATCCACGCAACTATTCATAAAGCACCAATGGACTAAGACAGTCATTGAGCCAAACTGTGCTCAGTGCTTATAGTCATTTTGATGTGGCTTGGACTAGAGTCGGGTCCACTGTTTTTATATAGCTACTCTCTCTAACTCAATTCCTAGAGCAGGTCAGATACTCTGATGAATCCAGCTTCTGCAGTAGGTTAGCATAAGGACCACCACTTTCCATAACACGCTCCCCAGAAATAGCACAGCACTGGGGGAAGATGACCCCGTGATGGTTTCGTTCATCCTACGTCCCATATGGGTTAGAACAATTTCACCCTCTGGTGAGCACAGACCAATTTTGGGGTGGAAACTGGAGAAGGACTCAGCTCAGACTTCCCAGATTGGAAACGTCTCAGGCCTAGACACCAACTTTGCAGCTCGTGCTCATCTCTCCACATAGTCTCTTCATCTTGCTTTTAAGGAGATGCAGGTTTTGATGTGTACTTGGAAGAGTGATGCTCAAAGCTTTAATGGACAATTTAATAAGCACCAGGTACTAACGATGAACCCGCTGCAGGATGAACAGAGGCAGCCGTTGTGTCTTTTTGTTACCACCTGCTAATGTGGTTTCCCGTTGTGTTGGCCTCAGCCTCATAGCCACCTAGTTAAAATTGCCTTAATTGAAACGCTCTCTTTTGTCTAGTTTGCTAGGAGTTCATCGTATTCGGTACTGTTGTTTCAAGATAGAGTGAAAACAGCATTAGGGAGCTGTCCCGCTCACCATCCCAAGACAGGCCCAGCAATACCTGAAACATATCACGACCTCGCCGTGCGGGATTAACCAACCACACTTTTTGAGAGGCAGACTATCGCCATAATAGGAAGAGATGGACTTTTGAGCAAAAAGCTCTGATCTGATTGGTTGAACGCTGATGCTTGACAGATTGGATGGAGATAACCTTGTCGTTCTTATTTTCCCTTTCCCTCACCTTCATCGCAAGGCCGAATATTAAAAAAGAAAAGAAAACAACAACAAAACACATGCACATATGTGATGCACCAGCGAAACCAAGGACTGATGGTTTTCTGCCCCCCATTTCTTTTGAAACTGAAGCAAGTCGTGTTGCTTTGGGGCGGGCAAGACTGCTCTGCTGCACAAAGCTTTTGTTTCCATGGGGCCACACTTGTGTCCCAGACACACCGCCACTGTTTGGGCCCACGGGTAGGCACCCCTTGGCCCTCGCAACAGCCTGGGACCAGTGCACCCTGTGGATCCTCCTGTGCTACCACCACCAGTGCCCAGCAACAGCTTCACCTTAGCTGCCCTGCAGCTGATTTCCATTGCCACTGCTGCCCCGCTGGGTGCTACGGAGGCGGCGGTGACAGTGGCGGAGAGGAGCTGCAGGGCAGCCCAGATGTGGGCTCTGTTGAGGAGGAGGTAGCCACTTTTCCCTTGTGCCCAGAGCAGCTTCTGCCCAGGCACCACCACTCATCATGGGTGGGCTGGTCCGGAGCAGGCACGGGGCACTGCCCAGCTCGTTCACGGCTGGTTTGCTCCAGACAGGGTGGGTCCGAGGCGGGCATGGAGCAGGGGCCACGCATGCAGTTCCCTGCCAGTATCATGGGGCTGGCACCTAGAAGGAGCTGCCACTGCCTGGGCTGCCTAAAAACACAGTCCAGCCATGGAGCTGTCCCATCCCCATTGCAGGAGGCACCACAGGCCAGGGCTGGGCGGGACTGAGACTTACACTGCCGGCCAGACAAAGCCCCTCCACAGGCCGGATCCGGCCCCTGGACTGTATTTTGCCCACCCCTGGTGTCGAGTACGAAAGTCTCGGCAGGCGAAATAGGAACTGCAGTCTGGCTGGGCACTGACTCCGAAGTGCTGCCCCCTAGTTAATGGTTACTCGGTAGCTTTGCGTTTTGGTAAGCCCCATTCTGTGAATGTACGTCCGCTTTCCAAAATCAGCCCGAGTTACTTGAAGGCCAGTATGCCTTCCTACCCATGTTCAGCCATGCATCTTGGGATTATGGCATTCCTGTAGATGAAATCAGGACTTAGACCTTCATCTATCATAAGGTTAAAAGGTGATTCTTATCTACGAGCATTTTTTCACCAGTGCTAAATTAAAGCCAAACAAGAACATAAAGTAAATGCCACAAAGACATAATAGCCTTGCTCTTGAACCACCTGCTGACAGTACTTAAGCTGGCTGTTGACAGCACGGAAGAATTCTTGTAAGCCATAAAAGAGTTTTCCTGTTTAATGATTAACTTGAGAAATATCACATTGGGATGAAGCATTTCCTATCAGCCCAGGAAGGTGAGATTGGGGCTTCAACTTTTCTGGTAAGTGCTACTCCTTATCTGCTCGCCCTGCTGTCAGTCATCTGATAAGGACGGGCCAGTGCTACACAGATACAGTTAGGGAGTCATCGTCCTCTCTTGACAAAGACTGCCTTTCCTCAAAAATCAGCCCTGCTAATGCCAAAGCTAGGATGCCAGCTGACTTACTGACTTCTTTTGCTGGAAAATAAAAGCTGGCATTCAACACTGCTCAAAACAAGGAGCTAGCAGGGGGCGGGGGGGACGACGACCCTCCTGAATATGAATCTGTTGTTTCCCCCAAGATAACATTAGGCTGACTAATCTGCTAATGCCAGGCTGACAGTCAGGCCCACATCCCAAGGGCAGACTGGGGATATCTATCCCTAAGTGTGATATTCCTGCTCAAGGAGCTAGCTAGCTTGCCAGATACCCCAGCAGTGGGTCCCAATGGGATCCACTTGGCTGCTCTTTCGTCTTGGTCTCCCCCGTTTCCTTCCTCTTTCTTTGCATAATTCTACTTCAGTTTCTCCCCTTTCCCACAGGGACTTTCCTTCATTTTTAGTTATAGCTCGTTTAGGGTAGCGCCCATCAGGTGCCGCATGTTCTCATGCGGCCCCGATCTGCTCCGCTCTCCTGCACAGCCTTCTCACCGGCTCTTTCCCAGGCCCTTTTTCCCCTCCACCCTGCCTGATCTTTTTGCTGCAATTCTCCATGTTACTATGGCCTCCGTTTCTTTAGTGGCAGCCATGGCTGAAATCCCTGGGTTTGTTGGGACGTATCACATCATCACAGGCACCCGGCACCGCAGAACTCTCTTGCCCTACTTATTATCATCGTTCTTCTCCTTGACTCGTCTATTAAAGATGGACTTCCTTGGTCCCCCAAACGCTTCCACCATGATTCAAGAGCAGAAACAACCTCCTTTCCACAGAACAACAGGTTGAGTTTGTGTAGGTGCCACCTGGAAACATCTGGAAGTGTTTGGATGGCAAGGTAGCAGCAAAACTATGTTTGATTATTCTCAGACAATGTGTCTCTGGGTGGATTTTGAAATGGGGATTTTGGGAAAAAAACAAGCTGTAGCCATGTCCTATTAATACGGTTGTATCAATCTGGCTCTTCCTATCAGAGGCTGGCTATCATGAAGGGCTGGTTTACCACCTTTCTGTACACTGTATTATGGCACTGATGGCAGCCACATTAGCAAGGATCCTGGTTTTCTCTGATAAAAAAAATCCCCAGTTTTTAGTTTAAAAGAAATAACCCAAAATCCAAATTTTTCTGTGATTACGATGAAACACTGTGTTTTAATACTGTGATTAAAATGAAACACCATTTATATCTATCTATCTATAGCACTACTATATATCTATAGCATATACAGATATATAGTAGTGCTATAGGTATATATATATATATACACACACACTGTATATGCTATAGATATATATATATAGTAGTGCTATGGATGTGTGTGTGTATATATACACACACACACACACACACATATATACAGTGTGTGTGTGTGTGTATATATATACACACACACACACACACACACACACACACACACCTATAGCACTAATATATCTATAGAGATAAGTGGTGTTTCATTTTAATCGCAGTGGTAGATATCTATCTACCTACCTACCTAATACTGGTGTTTTATTTTGAGCACAGAAAAATGTGGATTTTGGGTTACTTTTTTAATCTGAAAATTGGGGATTTTTTTTTAAATCAGAGAAAACCAGGATCCCTGCTCATCAGGCAGGTCTAATGGCATTTAAAGGGGTGAAATCCATCCCACGTAGGACTCCAACCAAAATCCTGATTTCTCAAATATCCTGGTCCATATATGTGGCAAAAAGGGAACAGCTCTTAGTAGCACAGTTTACTTGTCTGACTTCAATACCCCCATTATTTGTGTCTCTCACAATATTAATGTACATATCCTCAAAACATCCCTGTAACAGGTGGGACAGTGGTAATACCCCTAGTATCTGGATGGGGAACTTGGTCTCAGAGACTTTCCCATGGTCGTGCACACAGCGTGCAGGCGAGTGGGTAATTGAATTGGACTCCCCGGCTCCTTCACTAATGACCAAACCCTCCTTCTCAAGTTGCATCAACTTTAGGTCTCTCTTCCCAGTCTTGCAGTCACTAGAGTTTCTTATAAGGGGTTTGGCTAAGCAGCATTGCAGACATAGGTGTCTACTTGGGAATGCAGAGACTAAGACAGTTGCACATATCCAGGGTTGCCAATGACAGAAAACCATGAACTTCTCACCTCTTGGTAGCTGCCAGACAGCATTGCTGTACCTCCAGCAAAAAACAAAGCACCCTTTGGATGAGGCAATAAATACTGACAGCAGCAGCTAACAATGCAAGAGCGAGAAAAAGAGATTGAGTTTCCAGAGGGCATTAAAAGCACTTAACAGATTCCCCGAACATCTAAATGCACTGCTACGATGGAAGGTGGTGAAGCAAACTGCTGTGACTCACATCCTTGATCGATTTGTCTATATGTGACCTGTACATATAATGTGCTCTTTCTGAACTTGGCATCCCTGAGCAATGAACTTCTTGGAAGAGTCTGCTGGCATCTCCCCCCCCACAGGCAGTTAAATAATCTCCTGAGGAGCAAAAGTTTTGGTGGGTTTCTTTCATTTGCAGTTCTGGTCTATAAAGAGAGCAGCTTTCTTCTGCAAGATGCAAACTTTGCCACCGCACTGTGGAAATAGGCTGCAGAACATCTGCACTGCCACAGCGACCCTGGATGACAAAGCAAAGATCAGGAACCGGCACGCAAATAAGAGTTGTTAAAAAGGACCAGAAATACACCACAGGTTGACCCAGGCCCTGCTTCTTCATTTGCCTAGATGCAGTTTATCATGCTAAGCAGCCTTTTTTGCCAGATGTAGCTGGTGCGTTGTCATTTGCATGAGCTGGTCCAACAGAGTGAAATACTGCCTTAGCAGCTATATGGGTTGCAGGCGCAGTTGCAATGCACGGACTAACGTGGATTGCCCTCTAGCGGTTATGTGCAGCTAAAAAACCCATCGTGGCTCATTTCTATACAGAAGCACTTGGGAAGGAAAGGGCAGACCTCGTGGGTCACAGGAAAATAAAGCTGGAAGGGACCTCAGAGGTCACCTATTCTAGCACTCTGCTCAAGGCAGGATTGCCCTGGTCATCTTTTTATTAGATGTGATGGCTGGATTAGGGCTACTTCTTTAGCTCTGCTAGCAGCACTTTGTGCCCAAGGACACAAGCAAATAATTTTAACCTACAGATGCCAATCTCGAACAACTTCTGCTCTTCAGAGTGAAACGCTCACTCCACCTTGGTACGCCATGAATTGAGTTAGCAGCTTCTCAAGGAGCTTTCTTCACGTCCCAAAGAAAGTCCTCTAAAATAGTTCTCATCTTTTTCTCAGCTGTCAGTCCAGTGTCTACCCCAGCTGTAGTACATGCAAGACAGGCAGACTCTTGAAAGGAAAGCTCAGTTCATAACAATTCACATAGCAATGCCTGGCCAAGCAAGCACATATTGTTGGCCCTGTACTGTTAGAAGAGATGTCTCTGCTTGTCACAATGTAGGAAATGGTTTTGAATAGCCAGAGCAGGAAGCTCCAATTCCTGTATTTTATCCCCAAGTTTGCTGGGGACTGATGGAGTATAACACAGCAAGAGATGAAGCTCTGAGCTAGACCTACGGTAGGTACTGTGCAGGTTAGCAGCTGAATGCCACTCCATTTAGCAAGCCTGTGCTTGCTAATTTTGCATCTAAGGCAAATAAAGCCATAGCACAGGCTGAGTTTTCCTTAAGAGAAAAGGTACTTCTAATACTAAATACTATCTGAGAACCCTGTTCAGCTAAGAAAATCAGTTCTCATAACATGCAGCTGAGCTTTACCCTCCAACATTTTCCTCCACCTACCTCTCCTAACTTCTAGCAAGCACCTAGACTCACCTGGTTATATAAGGGTATTTCCCAGCATGCCTAGCTGCTACCCAGTCCTTTAAATTTGGCAGCAAAGCACACCTCCACCCCAATTAGAGCTATTCAGTAGTGTGCACCTTTGGCTCTTTCAATTGTATGTGATTTCTGCAACATTTTCTCTTGCTTTCAGTACTAAGGAACTCATGCACTTGCTAGTTTTTGTAGTCTATGTCTTGGGGTTGCCTGGGCTCATAGAAAAGGAGGGTAAAGGACAAAAGAATCTGTTTGTTCCCTTTTTTCTCTCATGAGTGTCATCAAAACAGGAGGCAAAAAGCTAGGGTGAGCCAGTGTGTTAAGTCAGGCTGCTGGCTTGGGCATTTGGGTATTTTGCACACAATGTATTGACCATGCTAGTTGCCTACCTCAGCCTTTTAAAATATTTTTGTAATGCGCTTGCTATTTAGTGGTGCAATCTGGCTTATCCCAAATGAAAAAACATATGCTGCTCAGAAGCCGTTCTTTTTACAAATTCTGGAGGGGAGCAAGGGCCAGAGGAGACAAGCTACACCTGCTAGAGAAAGGTTGGTTTATCAGTAATGGGGCTAGGTGGTCCCTTCATTGCGGGGGGAGGAGGGTGGTGGTGGTGGTATTTATTTTAAGGTCTCCAGGAAGCCCCTTCCAACTTCATTGTGTCCTGCCTTTTTTTTCCTTTCAATACAGAGGCCTTCAATCACATTGAAAGCCAGGCTTTTTGTGCTTGGGACCTGCCGACGCAGCTTCTGGCCCACAGCAGCAGTGAGCTGGTTCTCAGTCTGTGACCTACCGGAGCACAGTCTCTACCTGCCCCTGGGGTCCACATGGGTTTATATGTTGCTCTGAAGCTTTGGGAGTAAGCAAATCCCATTTGCCATATCTCTCCTCAGTGTCAGTAGTTGCACCACAAATTAATTTGGCCCACTACGTTTTTCCAATAGAAACCTGGAATAACATACAGAAAAATGCCTTTACAAAGGTTTCACATATGTGGCAGGTGCAATGGAGCAATTTTTTATTATTATTTCCTATTCACATTATGGTAGCATGTATCATGAGGCCTTTGGTGCTATATGAACTTGCAGAGAGTGGCAGCAGCTCCTGGGCTCTGCTGAAAGATTTTAGTACAGTATGTTAGCTGGCAAATTACTTCCTGTTTTCCCAGCCCTGGATTTAAACAACAAAGCTAACATGAATGTATTGAATGAAATTTTAAAGTAACGTATCAAATCCATTCATGCATCAAATGACATTTTAAAGTAATGTCATTTCAGTTGGCATCAGCTGCTCGGTGGAAAATCACCAGCGGACTGTGGCAGCATCTCTGTTTTAAACCGGCCTAAAGCTACCGAATCCATAGCTCAGCTCCAAGGAGGACCATGGTTAGTATGTCATTCTGATTAGAAATGACTCCTTGGAGAAAAGGTATGTGCAAAAAACCTGGGGGTTCACCATTGTTTGGGCATACGGGCCTTTTTGCAAAGTCGCAACAGCAGTCTTCTGCAGCAGTGATCACAAGCTCTGCTATTTCTAATAATGTTACTGCAGGGATTGGAAGCGAGTAGTGGGGCTTTTGCATAAAGGTGGTACGTTTTGCTGTGGGCTTAACTTGCCCCACTTAACAGCTGCATAAAGGAATGGGTGGGACACGCTAATTATTGCTGCACAGGTTTTACTTGGTGCAGCAAATCTTCCCCCTCAAATGGCCGTAATTAGCTCTCACTCTGTGCTCATTACTGTCTTGTTTTGCTTTTTTTTTTTCTTTTTTTCTTTTTTAAATTTGCAGCGGGTCTCCAAGCCATTTCCTCTTTCTGAGAGATGCTTTAAAACCAGAACACAAGCGAAGCCTTGGTGGGTTCTATAGAAGTCTAACCGCACTGGGGGAGGGCTGGGGGGATCCATCTCCTCGTTACATAAGTCACCGGCTGCTGTACATCCTTTTTTTTGGGTCAAAAGCCAGAGCAGTTGCTCCAAGTCTATGGGAAACGGCTGCCCCCTGGAACAAGCTACTATGATTTTTGCAATGTCCACATCAGTCACGTTACCCGGGATGTGAGCACGGCTTCGAAAAGAGTCTTGCTGCATGTCAGGGGCAGGCAATTATTTTGGGTGGAGGGCCGCTTACTGAGTTTTGGCGAGCCATTGAGGGCCGCATGACAGGTAGTCGGGGCAGCTAAATATTAAATTTTCTAAATTTTTTAGGGGCCCCACACTTGGCCCAGGGGCTACACTTTGCCCACCCCTGCTGCCTGTGAAGTCCTTATGAGCAGGAATCCTGGTTTTCTCTGATTTAAAAAAAAACACTTTAATTAAAAATTGGAGATTTAACCCTAAATCCACATTTTTCCATGGTTAAAATGAAACACCACTATCTCAATAGATAGTTGTGTGTAAATATATAGATACGTACACACTGTATATATAGATATATCTATATACTGATTTGACGTGAAGGTTAAAGCTACTGCAGGATGTTTGTTCACACCCCAGTGGTCCTGTCTCGCTAGATGTAGATATAGCTATGTACGCATTGTATATATAGATATATCTATCTAAATCTATAGATAGATATGTACATACTGTATATATAGACATATCTATATGTCTATATATATGGATAGGCATGTCTATATACATATCTATAGATATAGATAGATATCTATAGATATAGATAGATATCTATATATACAGTGTGTACATAGCTATATCTATATCTACACACATCTAGCTATCTACCTATTTGTAGACAGATAGATATTAGTGGTGTTTCATTTAAATCACAGAAAAATTTGTATTTGGGGTTACTTTTTTTTTCTTTTTAAACCAAAATATGGGGATTTTTTAAATGGGAGAAAACCAGGATCCCTGCATATTATGAGGCAATGCACTTAGGGTATGCCAGGGATTGTAGTGGAGACAAGCAGATCTAAGCTGCCTTTTATCTTGCTAGCTTGGGTAACAATAGCAAGTATGCGCCCAGGGTCCCTGATGGGCTTTGTTCAATACAGTTGGCATGAAAGTCCCTGCACAGGCCTTTCTTGGTCTGCTGTCTGGTACCACGCAAGCCAGTGCAGCCTGTCCCATGGTCAGGCTGTCGGTGACTAAACCTGCACCCTGACCTGGGCTAGCCTGGGTGCGGAGGGTATGTGGACACCCAGCAGGATTAAAGATGAGACCTGTCAAGAGCTCCCTGCGAGTCAGTGGCCATCCATAGCTGGAGAGGAGATGGGCACCACCAGGTCACTTTGCCCGAGGAATCACCGATGATGCACAGCATCTAAGGTGCCCCAGTAGTCGCCGTAGCCTCAGGATGGATTCAATGCACTTGACTAGCAAGGTTAAAGCTACTGCAGTATGCTTGCCCACACCCCAGTGGTCCTCTCTCCTCTGCTTGCTGAGTTCCTCTGTAAAGGACAGCTGCTAGGATTGAAAGACTGTAGGTTTCTACCCTAAACTGCTCTAGAACTTACCCCAGCCGGTCATTTTGGGGAAGAGCTGAAAAGTCCTTCCAACTATCTGAAATTCCTCCCAAACTATCAATTTTGTTTTTGATTTGACACATGGTGGCAGGAAGTCCAGCCCTGGAAAGTTTTCTTTTTCAAGCTCAAGCCACAGCCTTATGTTGCAAAATGCAGTGCCCCAGCTTTTCCTTTCAAAATTGGCTCTTGCTGAAGTGGTCTTTCAGGCAGGCAAATATATCTATTTCCATGGAAAAGATGGCTTGCTAGGACCCCTTTGGCATTCTCCAGTGCATTTGCATTTATTTGTGTTTGCAACAGATGAATGCTCGAATACACCGATTTAGGCCGATACCATCTTAAGATCAGCTGTGAATAAAACCCCCCCGAAGTGGTCTACAGGAGCTCCTCTCTGAAGCTGAAACTTTCTCTGTATACATTAAATCACTTATTCTTTGCAGCTCCCCTATAAAGGTCAAGGTTTTTACAGCTGCTGTGTGTATGAGCTACATATTAATGATGCTTTATTTGAATCACTCTGTGCTAAGCATCCAGACTGGACTGTCACTGCTTTACAGGGTGTCATTTTCTCGCGTGCCAATGAAGGTTTAATTTGCAGTTAGGCTGTGCACAAAATGACGCTACCCAGGGAGGAGCGTATTATCAGCAAACCAAGAGATTTTCCTGCAATTAAACATTTAATGATTGATTCAGGATGAATCCCACTGCCATTGGAGTTGGTGGGTCTTCATTTTACCCGGAGCAGGACTCGGCCAAATCCTGGACACATTGGCAGCTTGTAAAGTTACTTGCTAGAGCGTGTCATCTTATAGGGATGCTAATAAGAGATGTTGCTCATGCACATTGCTCATGCCCTCATTGCCATTGAGCTCTGAAATGGACCTGCCCCTTTCTTGAAACAGGCATGTAAAACATTTTATTTTTCCTCCTTGAGAGTCCCAGCAGCAGAACCTGGAGAAAATAATGCTATATTTGCTGCTTTGGGAAATCTTTGGGGACTCTAACAAACTATCTGTTTGAGTCTGCGCGCCGCATCGGTGTCAGGGCTATGTGCACTGAGGCAGCTGGAATTTTACGTGGACGTTATCTGGATTAGGTCCAGGGCCAGAGAAACTGCCTGACAAAAAAGCAACTTAAAATTAAGAGAAAACAGAAGCTGTTGTCTCTTCTCGTAAATCAGCTCACAGAAGTGACACGGCAGTTTCAAAATCTTCAGACCATTTTTGCAGACGTTTTGAAGTATTCTCCATTGGACTCGGAGTTTTCCTTTTGTGGGGAAATGCACCCAATTCGGGCAAAATCCTCCTGTTTTTCCAAGGTATATTTGATACACCTCCGAAAACATTGCCAGTAGCGTAACAAAGTACAATATAAACTGAGAAAAGATGCAGCCTGGAGTGGTCCATGTTGGGAAGAGTTTTTTGGAGTACGCTTTTGTGATGTTTAAAATTATTTCCTTTAGGCTAGTTTTAAATTTGTTATACAAAAACATGCACATACACATATGCGTGCAATTGTCAGATGGTAGCCCAGGTTTTTTTGAGACTATCTCACTGTTTAACGGGCAATGTTCTGAATGCTTTAAAATCCATGTACATATTCAGATTGTCTTAAAAAATAGCCGTGCCTCATCACCTGCCTGGGATAAGTTTAAGAATGCAAATTTGAAGACTCTGGTTACAAAGCTACAAAGATATTTATATAAAACACGTGTGTTATGTAGGTATCTTTGTAACCAGGGTCTTCAAATTTGCATTCTTAAACTTATCCCAGGCACGTGTGTGTGTGTGTTATGTAGGTATCTTTGTATATTATGTAGATATATATTATACTATATAGTATATATACACATCATATATTATGTAGGTATATATACATGTACTATGTAGGTGTGTATATGTTATGTAGGTCTATGTAGGTATACATATATGTATACGTAGGTATATATACGTGTGTGTGTGTGTGTGTGTGTGCGTGCGTGTGTATATGCATACACACAGCTGTATCATTATGGATATGTATTTATGTGGCTCTGTGTCTAGCTCTATGGGTATATCCACATATCAAACAATTTGAAGCTGGGTCTGTTAAGAGAAAAACAGGCACTTCCTCATTTTGCATTGCTCTCATGTTGTATCTGATGGATCAAGACTGGTTCCTCAGTCTTTAGAAATCC
This sequence comes from Crocodylus porosus, assembly GCF_001723895.1. Classification (NCBI taxonomy): domain Eukaryota; kingdom Metazoa; phylum Chordata; order Crocodylia; family Crocodylidae; genus Crocodylus; species Crocodylus porosus. The sequence continues at coordinate 36,980,989 of NW_017728915.1, read as the reverse complement.
AAATGTCTCTTTCTGTATGCAAGAGCATAGGCATGCACACATTTCCCCTGTTAATACTATGTTTCTTAGTCGTTACTATGCATAAACTAAAATGCTCAGAATCAAAGTGATTTGGGAAAAAAATATATATATTTTTAGTTGCACCCTGTTAGAATTACTTGCCTTGGCATCGGCCGTAACAATTTCTGTTCTCGGGCTCTTGGTGTGTTTCCATCTTAGCATGTCCCAGTGGTAATTCCCGACACAGGGAAACGGTAGGTCTATGTCTGATGTCCTGGACAGACCGTTCTTACCCCTGCCTGAGGACGGCTGTTCTTAACAAAGGTGTTTGTGAGTTTGCTGTGAGGTTCTGAGTTGTCTTTTGAATGCCTTCAGATGACAGTCACAAATTTCTTTTCATAGGAAACATATATTTAGCATGTCACAGATTTCAATAAACATGATTAAATTACACCTCACTAAATTTATAGGGAGGATCACTCCCATTTTACTGACAGGTAGACCGGGGATGGGAAGGATGAAAGGCGTCATTTGACATGCAACTCGGTATCCCACCCTCTTTTCTAACCACTTGTCCATGAAATATCAGGTTGGTTTCCCCAATGCTTAAATAGTCCACGCAGTATAGTTGGATTGGCATTACAGGGGGAAGTCTTTAGCAATTAAAGTGGCCTACTTGAGGGGATTGTCCTGGGAAATCAAGAGGAACGGAGCTGTGAAGCTAGTGTCTGGCTGCACTTGCACAGCCCTCTCGACGTGACAGTGTTTCTTTTTCTGTAGCGGCGATGTGCTGAGTTTGGACCGCTGCATCCGACCCGTGCCAGCGCGCTCAAGAAATTCATTCTTGTTGCATGCCAGGCCTGGAAGAGCCAAGGTCTGCAGGATGTGGCACAAATAGAAGAAACGAAAAGGGTGAAACACCAGATGCACAGAGCCCGTCTCCTCTGCTCAGCAAAGGCAATGGCGACATTCATCTTTTTCAAGTGTCTGGAGATCAGACACCTTCTTGAGAGGGAGCTGGAAGGAGGGAAGGGGAAATTGGGGTGCACAAATCCCTTCCTTGGGGTGGTACCTCTTGGGGGAGAGGGGAAGACTCTCTAGTAGGGGACATGGGAGGGCAGAGGAAATAGGAGTATGTACAGATCCCTTAGCCTCAGGGAAGGAGGTTTAGACAGGGTGTGAAGGAATGGGACATGTATAGCCCTTGGCAAGTGGTGGAAGAGAAAAGGGTTTTAGAGTTCAGTGGACGCACAATCCTTGACACAGAGGAAGTTGAGAGGGGTGGGCCGCAGCAGGCTCCTCTCTATTCAGCAAAGGGAACGGTAGCTCTCAGTAATGAGCATAATCAGTCCATTTTAGTAGGTAACCTCCCCCAAAGGAGAAACGGTAGCTGGGCCAGTTTTGGTGCTCTGCACATCGGCCTGACCTCAGTCCCATTCCCTGGTGCTTCGCTGAGTGTTGCTGCAACTAGCTTTGCAATAATAAAGCACGAGAGCAGCCTTGCTACAAGAGATTGGTGTGGAAGGGAACAGCTGGGGGTGGTTTCCAGCTGAGCGGAGGGCATCTATCGACGAGCAGTTAAACACAGTGCTGAGCAGACCATAATGCAGAGCAGCACACCGCTGCAGATTACAGAAACCACCTCTGGCACGGCCGGCAGCGTGCGATCTCTGAGGCACTGTCTCCCTCTTGTGAGCACAGGCGAGATGCACAACTCGCACCAACTCCCTTTCCTCTCCAGGCTTATTCTGCTACCTCCGTGTGCCCCTTGTCCCCTTCCGAAATGGCCAGGGGCTCCGGCTGCTATAGGAACAAGTAGGCTGGTTGTAGCCGTGTTGATCTACGGATGTGATTATCTTTTATAAGAGAGAAAGAAAAGACGTGATTTGATCTTTTAGAAAGTAAAAAAGATGTTTATATTTGCCTGCCTGTCTCTTCTAGTACACCAACTAAATAGCTGGCAAAAATGTTCTTTGCAAGCTTTCGGGTACGAACCCTTCTTCAGGATGCTCCCTGTGCCCAAAGAAGGGTGTTTGTACCTGGAAGCTTGCAAAGAACAATTTTTCTGACTATTTAGTTGGTCTAATAAAAGATTTAATAGATTTCATAGACATTAGGGCTGGAAGGGACCTCGGAAGATCGAGTCCAGCCCCACTGGTTTTGCATCTACCAAAAGAAGAGGGCCAATGTGGTTCCCATCTTCAAAAAGGAGAGGAAGGAGGACCTGGGGAACTATAGGCCAGTTAGTGTTACCTTGATCCTGGGTAAGGTTTTTGAGAGAGTTATGCTGGCACATGTCCATGAGGGGCCAGGGGGAAGATTATGCTTTGGGGCAACCAACATGGCTTCATTAGGGGCAGGTCCTGTCAGACCAACCCGGCGGCCTCTACGACCAGGTCACCAACTCCTTAGACGCAGGGGGAGCAGCGGACATCATCTTCCTGGACTTTTGGAGGCCTTTGGCACCGTCTCTCACCCCGTTCTC
>NW_017728915.1:36953042-36977874 GCF_001723895.1 Crocodylus porosus | reverse complement strand
AGGCTGAGGGGGGATCTACTGGCCTGTTATAAACTAGTCAGGGGGGGATCAGCAGGCATTGGGGGAGTCCCTGTTCCCCAGAGCACTGCCAGGAGTGACCAGGAATAACGGTCACAAGCTGTCAGAAGGTAAATTCAGGCTAGATATCAGGAGGTGCTACTTCACTGTCAGGGCGGCTAGGGTCTGGTATCAACTTCCAGGAGAAGTGGTGCTGGCTCCTACCCTGGGGGGCTTTAAGAGGAGGCTAGATGAACACCTTGCTGGGGTTGTTTGACCCCAGTACGCTTTCCTGCCATGACAGGGGGTCGGACTCAATGATCTGCTCAGGTCCCTCCCGACCCTGCTAACTATGAGACTATGAAACCTTGTCTGCTTTAAAAGCCAAGTAAGCTTTCAGTCTGAACACTGCCCCAGGTAAATGTACAAAAGAAAGCTGGTCCAGGCACCCCAGAGGTTTGGAAAGGATGGTATTTGCAGCTGGCATTGCACATTGTCTTTTTGTAATGAATGAAGCTTGATGTCCAAATCTAGGCAGCAGGAGAGGTTGATGGCCCAGTCTGAACCAGATCCTATAGCTTAGCTGAACACATGCGGGTTGGGGGAGACTCTTTATGATGAAACCGTGATGAGTGCATTATAAAACCCAAGTCCAGTGTCTCCAGAAGCCCGAAATCAGAAATAATTCTAGGGAACAATTTCCTGTTGGGAAATGCAACTTCATCAAAACGAGACTGTTTCAGGGACGCACGGCGATCTGGGTAATTTTTGAAGGACAGATCGTCAACCAGAATTGAGTGGACTTGCCCACTTTGATCTGCAAGAGCAAAATCATTTCACGGTGACTTGATCCTTTCTTTTGGTTTCGACTCGTGCCCCTCTTTCCTCGGGCCTCCTTCCCACAGGGTGCACGGCTCCCCATTCACTGGAGAGGGCTTCTGTGCAATCCTTGTGGCCGGTGTCCCTTTCCAAACCCTGCTCTTCCTTGTCAGGCATACCAAACAGCGAGGGATACCACCTGGGGTCTATAGTGCCAGGAGCAGAGCTGCAAGAAATGACTCTACCATTGCAATCTGTAAGCTCCTCTGCCAGTAGATGCTGTCCCTGGGAGGTATTGAATCAATACATCACCCAAGCATCCCATCTCTCACTGGCTGATATCACTCCCTGTCCCGTGAGGGCCTCCACATGCTGCGAGCCCAGGTGCCACTTACCTTGGGTGACCAGCGTCCTGTTGAGTTGCTTGGCTATCATGCGGTCTTGAACCAAGCCACCAAGCTAGAGACCTCTGCTGATGAAGCTGATAGCGTGTAAGGCATGACCGAAAACCCATTGAGATCAGCTGGAAAGAGGTTAGGAGCAGGCAAGTCATTCCTTATGGCCCGTGGCCATAAAGATGGGGCCATGTCATAATGCTTCGCAGTCACGTTGCGCTCGCGAGCCGTGGGAGAGACCCAGGGAAAGCCGGGCAGGCGGCGATGGAGGCACCCCGCTGTCTGAGTGCTCTGACCCCCAGGTTCACGACGCCCAGAAGGTGGTAGTGCAAAGAGAGGGGATGTTTACTGTGCCGGCCGCTTTCTCAGCTGTTCCCAGCTGCAAAAGCCAGGGATTATCCTCTTCCCCCCCACAGATGAATGAAGCCTGCCATAAAATTCCTGAATGGCTTGCTACAAAATTCACTTAGCTGCACAAATCACAATTCAAACACGCCTGTGGATGGGGCCTGGAGGAGAGCGGCAGACAGAAATCTCCCTCTAGGCCTTGCAGTCTGTTTACTCCCTAAAAATCTCAAACAGTCATCTCTCCAGAGCCTGCTTTTGCATCCGTGTGAACAGCTCTGCCTAGCAGGGCTCAAAAAATATTGCTGCATCTGGCAGCCTTGTCCTGGGTCTGTCTGTCCTGGGAAAATAACCGGTTCAGTCCCCAGGACAGCTGCTGTGGGTGCAGAAGCATGCGACAAACACAGGCGCACATAAACCTATCCTCTGGATGAAGGCTGCCCGGGGGTGGGCAGCTTCAAAATGCTGCGGGCACATTGCAAATCCCAACCGCGCTGCAGGGGCCGGTGAAGGAATTCTGTCGGGGTCAGTGGCACGGACGTGCAAGCTGCTTGTCTTCCAGCTGCATGATGGATGTGACCGCTGCGAGCATGCAAAACACACCGCCGCGGTGGGAAAGTAAATTCCCATGTCCTCCCACCTCAGCAGGGGAAAGGCCCTTGCAAATATATTGGTGCCGTTTTTGACACCGCAAAGGCTTTTCTGGAATAATGGCAGGTTTCTGCTGGAAGTAAATGTCTCTCTAAGAAAACCTGGGGGGAAGCAGATGCCGTGAAGTCTCAACAGATGCAGAGGGCCTCAAGAAGCACATGTCTACAGTAAAGAAATCGAGCAACAAATTCAAATAGTTGTTCAATAAGGCATTAGCAGCAGTGATTACATGATTCAGGGGTGTAGGTTGTAGCCGTGTTGGTCTAAGGACATAGGCAGACAGATAAATCTTCTATTAAACCAACTTAAATAATTGGACGAATTTTTCCAACTGTTTGAGTTGGTTTAATAAAAGATATCGGATTTACCCAAAGAAACTTGTCTGCCTACATGAGACATTCGAGCTACCCACATCTGCTAAAAAGTGCGTCCGGAGGGAACAATACAACAGATCACGTAGGCTCGGATTTGTGTTAGATTACACACGTGGAAGAGGCCAGCTAGCCATTGCAACGGGCAAGGAACAGCACCTGGGATTGCAAACCTTTTTAGCTGGCCGGGCAGGATCTGTGTTTTGCCCAGAGCTGAGCCTTTAGGGCCTAATTTCAGTCCTCTTCTGGATGCTATGATAAGAAGAACTCATTCAAAGTGGCCTTTTGCTCTCTGTCTCATAACAGGTCTGTTATTCTTTAGTAAGATGCCAAATGAATGGCGGAGACCCAGCAGAAGAAGGCACTCGGCTCTACCTGGTGTCATTCCATAAATGCTCCTTAATAACAATAGCCTGGATCTAGATTATGCCTCCGCATCCTTTCTGTTCAGGAGGGTGTTTAAATTTGAGCGTCAATTTGGTGCGCTTAATGAGATGCTGACAGCCAGAGTTGACCCAGGGCCATGCCCTGAATCCCGTGCCAGCTTGTTTTTGTCTCCAGCTCTGCTGATGCTCTTGCACGCTGACCTGGTCTGGCTTTGCTGAGCAGAGGTGCTCCCCAACACCCAACTGACCTAACCAACGTGCATCTCCGTGAACGAGATCCCAGCTCAGATGCGCACTAAAGCCACCCGCATGTGGGTTAATTGGTTGACTGCACAATTCTCCTCTTATCAGTCGACTTTGGATACGTCTGGTGGGCTTTGATTTCAGGGTACTAGTGAAGCCTGCTCTTCCTTGCTTTGCTAAATTTCCTCCCTTCTTGAAGATACATATCTCCCCCCTGATGTTAGGCTTTTATTTAGGGCCTATTACCCTGGTACCTAAGTGCTGATGAGCAGAGGCACAGATGTGCTCCAGCTACAAGCCACCATCTGACCTGCATTAAGTCTCCCAGCACTCGAGGGCTCTGGAAAGCTGATAAATTAACATTCACTTGGGCACCATATAACAGCAAGGGGGCTGCATTCACCAAAGGGTCCCTGACACACAGCAGGGACAATATATCAGCCGGGGAACTTTGATTTTGATAGCAATCTGCCCAGCCACTGCTTCCAATTGACAGGGATGGAAAGGTTTTATGGCTTTGGGCTTCCCTTAGACTATTGCCCTTCTGCATCGGGGGGATGGCAGTGGCCATTATCAGTATCCGCAGTTGTGGGACACCGTGATCTTCAGTGGCGGAGGCAGGAAATGAGGGGTGTGGGGGAAAACCAGGACAAATCTTTTTTTTTTTTTTCCTGGGAAAATGATGTGCAGTGATTGAGGCCGGCCCGTTCCTAAACCATCACAGGGTGAACTAGAGATAACGGGATAAACTCCTGCAAAGGAAAAAAGGGGAATGTCTGCAATCATTTCTGGAGTGCAAACGCGTGATGTTAGCCATCCTTGCTTCCACGTGCCCCTGTCACTCCCACTGCAGCGCAGCACCTCCCAGCCGGTGAAAAGACCAACATCCGACTAAGACCCCGAACACTTTGGGACAGGCCCCGCGATTTTGTTCTGTGTTTGAACACACTGAGACCATCGGCAGCACCGTCACGGGGATGAGGGCACGCGTTCCCAGGGCCCGGCCTTTTGCAGGGGTTTAAAACTACCCCCGTGAGCTTGCCGGGTACCTCTCTTTGCCTGGGCAATGAGCCTTTTTCTCCTTTTGCAAGCAAAGCCCTTCTGCATGAATGCCAACGATGGGTTTATTCTTGTTTTTGCTGGAAATAAGCACTAAGCCACAATTCTGCACCAGGGAAGGAATTGGCTTTGTAGCTGAGGCTTTGCTCACAGGAAAAGCTTGCACCCACCACCACGGCAATGGGTGCTCGAGGTCCCCTTTGCCTCTGACCTTGAGCCTACTGATCTCCAAGCAAGCATGCTGGGCTTGCTCGCCTCGCGGCTGTCTTGCCCCCCCGGCAGTAAGGCAGCCCCCGAGCAATCCTCCGCTGAGTGGTAGCTAGCCAGAGTTCCCAAACAGTATCTGCTGTTATTACATTAATTACAGTAATCTAACGGGAAATGTAAACAGGAAAAAGTCGCTAGGGAGATAAAGGGTAAGTGCTCTGCCTGGCGAAGGAAAGCCAACATGCTCCCTCTGCCGCGAGGAATGGAGTTCAGTAAACAGGCTGCCTCGCGCTCCCTGTTCGGCTCGCGGCTGGCTGCCCCTCAAAGGCGTTAATTAGGTTTGATAGATAGCGATCGGGCCAGCAGCCCCCATTCACTTCCCTTTTTGGTGACCCTCCGAATCCTGCCCGGGATGGCTTGTGCCTCTCTGCAAAAGGCAGAGCAGGCCGCGCTGGAGCCCGTCGGAGATTGAGAGAGTCGAAATGTCGGCTTGCGGTTTCCCAGGCCAGGGCTTTTGATGGAGTGCACTTATCCTCCGCTCTCTGGTGCCTGGTCTTTGAACCCCACCCAAGCATCCACTCGCAGGGAGACCTCACCGCCTGCAGGCAGGGGCTGGGGGAAACGAGGCCCGTGCATTAGCCGCGTCTCCCAGGAGGTGTCGCTCGAAGGCAGGAGCCTGGGGAAAGCAAAGCAGCAGTAAATAGGAGCTAGGGAGATTAGCAGAGGGGTCAATGATGCCTGCACGTTGCTGGGAGTCTGCAGGAAAGACCCGCTGTGTGAAGCGGGCCCCGGACTTAGAGTCGCTCCAGAATCATCCCTTAGTTTCACCTTGCATCCTTTCGTCACGCTATCCCAGCCATACCCAGCCCTGCTTCTCTCCTTGCCCGACACATTGCTGATCTTATGTATATGCATGGCATCCAGCGGTAGTTTCTAAGCACTGGCAGAGCAGAAACCCCCCAGAGCAGGAGCAGAGATGTTGGGGTCACAGCGTGGCCTTCCCAACCCTGTGAGCTGCAAACCTCCTGTGGGTAATACCTTTAACTGGATCATTGCAAAAGAGGTCGGACAAGATTTTGTGCAGAAAAATGTCCTTTCTCAGCTCTAACATCATTACAAGGCTTGCCCAAACCTGCTCACGTTAATTGGTTTGGCATCGTTCAAGGGGTACAAATCCTCTCTCGGACACAGCTGAAGCACAATACAGGTGCTATTTACCTATAAGAAGGGAGAAAAGGTTTTTTGGTATAAGGTGTCTTTGTGTTCAGCTTTGGGCATGTAGCGCTAATTCGTGGGGGAAACCAGACCACGACCGAAACAGCTGTACTGAAATGGGCCTTTGTGATGACAACAGGTGGACTAGGAAGGCTGACGGCAAAGATGCAGTAGGCATGGGATGGTTCAGAGGCTGGGTAGGGAGTGCAGTAAAATCCTTATGCCTTTACCTCCGTCAGCCCTGCCCTGGCCCATGACGATCCCACCCCTGGAAGGGCGGCAAGGGTGGAAGCGTGAGTGGGCCCCAATCGCTAGTTCAACCTGGCGGTCCTACGGGCTCAGATTTAGGCAAGCCTGGCCGCGTCCACACGAGACGCTGACCGCGCAGTTGTTACTTAGTACTTGCAGAACCAAGTACTAAATGATTGAGCAGCAACCAGTGTTACCGCTCAGCGGCATCCCAGCACGATTGCACAGGGACACTTACTGGGCAGTAGCTCATTACTACTGCGCAGTAGCGTTGCATCACGGTTAGTGCCTGGCAACACCACTGCACCGTAGTAATGAGCTATTCAAATAAATTTTAGTTGCAACGTCTTCGTTTTCTACATTAAGAGCCTGCGAGAGCAATCGGTCCTCTTGCTTTCAAATGCAGCAATTAAAACTAGCCACAACCCTCAGCTCGGCAGCTGCAAAGAGGTCTGCGCCCAAAAGGTGTGGAGAGCTGGCAGTAGGTTGGAAGATTTCTGTGGGTGGCACCTGTGGAGGGACGCTGATAGATTAGACCTAGCTCTGAGCATGTGCCCAGTGAAACCAGTAAAGCTGCTGGTCCAGTAAAACCACCCTACAGTGAACCCATGCTCACAAAACTACACCCATACGAACACAACTGCATCTCCCGCTGCATTGCACAAGAAGCGTTTCATGTAGACGTGGCCCCTGTATGCGAACTGGGTCTACAGTGACCCACCCTGGCCTACCCACTGTCCTGGAAGAAGGAAGGGCTGATTTAGTACAGTCGGTGGTTGAACTTACTGTCAGTCCTTTCCGTAAGCTTGGGATAAGGAAGAGCTAGGAAATTCTCCAATAAAATGTCCTTGGCTCGCTGGCAAGGCTATTTCCTACATTTAAAAAACCCGTTCAGACTTACTAGAGAGTTTGGTGGTTTGGTTCCCAGCTGGCTAGCAATGGGGGGTATCTGCCGATTGTAGGGAGCTCTGCTAAGATCTCGTTTGCTCTAGTATTGTGCATGGCACTCACTCTGGAAACAGTGTTTTAATATGATAAAACCAACTTCCACACAAACCTCACCCAATACGATGCCCAGTGTGCCGAAAATGGTGCAAAAAAAGGGGTGAGAGCAGCTGGGGACGGTGGTGAGGAGCTTTATGAAAAGTGCCAGGTTGAGGGAGTGGCTGGCAGCTGGTGCAGGTAGGAGCTGGAGAAGAGGAGAGGTGGAAAGGGAGGGAGATGGATGTCTGGCTGACGTGGCAGCTGCCAAAAGCCATAACTGTACAACACGACGGAGGAAGCCAAAACGAGAGGCGAGGTGGTTGGGGTGGGGGCAAAGAAGGAAAGAGATGCCTATCGTGCTGATGAACGCTGCTTCTTTGTACTTCCTTGTCTGCCTGTTGTCCATCCGCTGGCTTAGGGGGCAAGCTCTTTGGACAGGGGACTGTCTTCTTCCTTTGTAACCAGGAGAGTCCTGGGTCCTGAATGGGCCTTTTAGGCATGCCAGTAATAATAAGGATAATGAAGATGGGGAGAGAAATGCTCAAGTGACTCTTTATAGAGCTGTCACTGATGGAAAGTATTGGGAGCCAGTTAGGATTTCCCTGTTGGCAGCAGCCGGTTGCACTGTTAAGGATCCCCAGTTCCTGTGTTAAGGCTCAGGAGCAAAGGGAGACTCTCCATGAACAGGATGGGGCCTCTGACATGTGGATGCTGTGCAGGTGAGGGCAGGGCACATCATTCACAGCACGTGTGCAGGTTCAAATCTGGTGCTACGCTCCCTCCCTTTATGAGCCCGCTCCCAGTTGCAAGCATCTCCTAGTTTTATTTCTTTAATTTTAGCTTGGAGAAAGAGGATACAGGCTCGAGCAGGGAGGAAACAGCATCTGAGATGCACCTTCTTCCTCTTGCTCCACTTTGTTTCATTTCTACAGCACAGTTTCTCATGAACTTCCTCCCTTCGCCTTTGGCAGCAGTTTGATCCACAGCCTCCCCTCCAAGATACGCCGTTTCACGCAGCAGCGATCCACGGCACAACAGCTTCCCTATGCTTTGAGAGAGGGTCTTTTTTTTTGGAATGAAGACATCCAAGCCATAGACTATAACATCTGAAAAAGCCCTTTCTGAGAAGCTATTTTCAGCCTGCCTGCTGTTTCCAAAGCCTGATCCTGCCTGGAAGGAAAATTCTGCACCTAACCCCAGAGCGATGTTTCTTCTAAGAGGCTTTTTTGGGGTAATTGGAGAGGGCTTGGGGCTTCCTGACAGCCGCTCAGGCTGGCGTAGTAAGTCTCTCTTAGGCCACTGCTGCAGAATACTGGGCCTGTTCGATATGTTGGCCGCATCCCTTCCTCTAATAAGAAGCTGGAGTCGGGCCAGGAACTAGTTTTCAAAGGGAAAACTATGAAGAGAGTCACCGCCAAGAACATCGCAGTGCCCTGGCTCGAGAGAGATCACTCCCTTGTCCTCCCCCCCAGCACGCGAGACAGAGGCATTGCTTGGAGCCGGTCCCTGCAGCCTGCCGTGCTCCGACCTTGTCCTGGCGCTGCCTCCATCGCTGGATTTGCAGGTGTTCACTCACAGCAACTGATGCTGCACCAGCCTCCCTGACCCTGACTCCTTCAGAAGTCCATCTACGCCCTGCCATCCTCACCACCAGCCCTGCCAGAGGTGCGCCCAGTCATTAGCTTCTTACAGCGGGAATGAGCCTTTTCATATATTATTTTTTTTTTGCATTGCTGGTGAAAATGCAGCTGTGATTTTCGGCTTTGCTGGAATCATTCAGCTGCCACTTGCTTTGCTTCTGGAGCACATTAGATCGTGCTCTTGAGCGTCTGGATGCTGGTGCTCGCGGAGAATCGCTCTCCAAAAGGGCTCGTGGGACTTAGGTACTCTGGGTAATAAAGTGCCTACCTCCGTGACTCTGGCCATATGTATGTGTATGTTCCTTAACAGCATAGGAACACGTGCTGGCTTCAGTGGGGACATCAGGGCATTTTACAGAGGTTTCAAACCAGCTGATTTTTTCAGATGATTTTTAGACGAAACGTAGTAATTTTCTACATTAAGAGCCTGCTAGAGCTATTGGTCTTCCTGCTTAAAATGCTGCAATTAAAATGAGCCACAACTCTCAGCTCGGCAGCTGCAAAGAGCTCTGCGCCCAAAAGGTGTGGAGAGCTGGCGGCATGTCGGAAGATTTCTGTGGGTGGCGCCGTGGAGGGACGCTGATAGATTAGACCTAGCTCCTAGCATGGGCCCAGTGAAACCAGTAAAGCTGCTGGTCCAGTAAAACCACCCCACAATGAACCCATGCTCACAAAACTGCACCCATACGGACACAACTGCATCTCCGGCCTGGCTGCATTGCTTGGGGATCCGGTGGGATCCAGCGGGTTCACGTGCCTGCTTAACAGGCTTCCGCTGGAAGAGGTCTCTGCTGATTAGAGGGGCTCTTTGCCTCACAAGTTCTCCAGTATAGTTCAGTGGGTGGTTGTGTGCCTAATTCCCTTTGGCTCCTCAGAAAATCCCAACCTAAGATCCCATAGATAGTGCTAGGGAAAGCCCACAAGCAGGACTCAGGCTTTCCAGGATCTTCCCATGCCATGCCCTCTGGCTTCTGTTTTGCCAGTTTTTAAACTAAGGACCAGAACGCTGGCCTTACCTGGGCATCCCAAGTTTTGCAAAGTTTTTTTGGAAGAAAATGCAAACGATCGCTATGTTCAGAAGAGTCACGGTCACCATGACTAAGGAAGCTGGAGGCATTTCTCTTCTCCTACAAGGAGGGACACGGATCCTACCTTTCCTCAATGACAAATTGCAAGGAAAATTTCATTTCCGATCTGAGCTCCTTTTTCAGCAAGGGAGTTTGCTACACCCAGAGGCTGTTTTGGTGGGCTGGGTGAGCAAATAAAGGTGAAGCGACCATGTGCATCACCTCCTGGAGCAGCAAAGCAACAAACCTGAAGCCACCAGCTCCATTTATTTGTTATCAAATTCAGTTTCCCATAAAGGACACATGCCGTCTGTGTTCTGGTCCCCTCCCCTGCCCCTGAGCAGAAGCGGGTCCTTCTTAAGGATCAAGCCTTCAATAAATATATAGAGGCTGGAACACCACTGACAAGACATTAACATAAAGCCAGGACTGGTATCTGGAAAGAGCTTGCACTCACCTCTGCATTCAGCCAGTATCAGGCGGGACTAGAAATCCATCTCCGACGTTACATCGGGGCTACACGGCTGACAGCGCACAATCAGCATGCAGTGAAACGTGTTTGCAGAGCGGACATGGTGATGAAACCACGCTGAGGCCAGCCTGGAAGGGGTCCAAATGGGCGATGACAATCCTGATCAGCCCCTGCCTCTTCTCAGAGGGAAGAACGGGTAGGTGGGTGGTAGGTAGGTGGTGGCTGGAGGGGGAAGGAGGCCTTTCATTAACCGGGGGGGGGTCCTCATGTGCTTTTTAAATGAGCCACACTGTGTTTGTGCTCGCTTCCCAGTTCCTTCTCCAGCCACAGTGACTTGAAAATGAAACAGGGCAAACCACTAGGTAACCCAGGACTTCAGCAAGAACAAATGCTCACACGGAGAAAAGACACGAGTCCAAGAGTCCCGGGCACACATGCCTCGTTTTTATGGCACCTAAAAGTGGCATTGCCCAGGGAGAAGACTGCTTCCGGCTGGGTTGTCGTGCAGGTGCCAGGGCCCAGCCTGGGCCTCTGAGGCAGCGACAGCAGGGCAGCTCGTCCCTCATTGTAAACAGTTGAAAGAGGCATCTCTAAAGAGATCTGTGTCCTACGCACACGTGCACACACACACACACAAACATGCACACGCACACAATGATTGCCCTATGGTTTATTTTTCCTCACTCCACCCCTGCTACTATGAGCATAGGAGGGCACACATGTATTGCACATGCATTTTTCCTGCCTTGTATCTGGGCTGCACTGTTCCCACAATATTTCTGTTTAAAGGACACATCACATTGGATTAGGAATATAGATAGATTATTGTCCTAAGCCCTCATCTTTCCTGGGCTGCCAGGGCGATGCCCCAGGGATACCTCCGGGTGGTGGGGATCTCCAGCAGATTGGGGTCCAAGTTATTACAGGCAGGTTAGTCTGGGGAAGTCTACTGAGCACAGCTAAGAAAGGTGGTTGGAATTCCTCAAAGACTGGCTGCGCCTTGCTGCTGCTGTAGCCATTTTACAGATGAGGTAAACTGATGCACAGAGAGCGACACCGTGCCCAATGGTCACACGGTGAGCTGACGAGACAGCCAAAACCAGCAGAACTGTGCCCTTCTTAGACAGGCAATGGGTGGGCATGTCCACATGGCAAATGGATCATTTGAGGTAAGCAGCTTGTGCTTTGGGCAGACTGAGTTTTAGCAGCTTAATCACCCCTGTGCTGTGCTGCGGGCAGGATAATGATCATGGAGACTGTTAATTGGCCCTGCTGCTAATTAGCTCCAAGACTTCGCTACACTGCTTCTGGTTTGAGAGCGAGTCCTTGCAGAACAGCAGGGTGTGCTAACAAGACAGCCGCTGAGTCCAGCAAGACCATACAGTAAAGGCATATGTGTGGGAAGAAAGGAAGGAAGGAAAATAGTTAGAGGGCTTGACCCCATGCTGTTGAAGCTGATGAAAAGCCTGAGCGGGCCTAGGATCAGCTCTCGGGCTCCCCAGGCTATACAAAAGGTTTTTCTCAATATAAAAAGGGATTTCTTTTCCCTCCAGCAACTTTCCCTCGTGCTGCAACTCTGCCCCAGCTGCGCTCTGAACTCATACCTACCCGATTCTCCTTCCTAATACAAGCCATGCGGCACCGCTGTGCCCTGAAAATAGCCTGTCCCTGCAGACTTTCTCCTTGGGTTTGCTTTTGAGCGAGTCCTCAACTCAAGCAAAGTCTGAGCATCCCGTAGTGGATCACAGGGGAGCTTCAGCGGGAGAAGGAGAGGCGACTGCGGGGACCTGAGTTTGCGTGGGTGTCTTGGACGAGGTGTCATTTTTCAGGGGTAGCGTGCCAGGCCGCTGCCAAGATAAATGTCCATGCTTCGTACAAAGAAAAATTTCTTCTAAGTGACCACGCACATGGCAGACTTGCCCCGGGGTCAGGGCTAGCTTTCACACAAGAAGTCTGGGGAGGAGGAGGGAAAAAAATGACAGAGCTGGCTTTGTGAAAACCTTTACTGCTGGAGGCTGCCAATCTGAAGCAAGAGTAGATGGATGGCGGGGGTGGGGGAGGTCCCCGGCATTGGGGTTTTTTTTCCATCTTAAAAAAACAAACAAATGGAGGAAAAAAATTCTCTATTAAATGAGTAAGCACAGCATTTCTCCAGAATCTGGCAAAAGAGAGCGATTTTGGCAGCCTGTGGACTGGGAGCTCAACAGTACAAGAATGCAGGTTGGCTTCGGAGGGGTTCGTTTTAGGGCGTGGAAGTGACTGGGCCTCCAGGTCAGTCCGAGAGAGCGAAGGACGTGGAGGTGAAGGGCAGTCTCACTTTGTGCTTGTGCAGCGCTTCGTGCTGTGGGTTTCTCCTCCATCCCTTGGCTCCAAGATGCGATGAGAATGCAAATAATAAATGGGAATCCTAGGGTGTGTGCATGGGGGGGTACATGTATCCTGTGCAGATGTGATAAGTGCCTCTAGATTTTGGTCTGTATTAGGAGAAAAGATGCACCACAACCACCCCGGCGGCCCCTCCCACGGGGACGCCACGTACACTGACATAGGAGCTCTTTCGCCTCGGTGGCGCATGTGTCTCCTCTGCACAGAACAAACAAAGCATTCTTTTCCTGCCCTAAGTGCATCTGCACTGCAACTTTTGCTGACGTGCAAACCCTGTGCAGAATTACAGCCCTAGCAGATGTTGTTCTGCTAGCAATGGTTGCTAGTGCAGACCTGCCCTAAGCAGAGCAGATTGGGAAGGCACCTCTCTGGGATAAAAGCCCCCCCAGGTGAGATCTCATGTCAGGGCTATCTGGTACACTCGGTAGCCGGATATAACATGCATACTGAAAGGAAGCCTGGGTACTTGGACACCCCCTTCTGCCTGTCCAGCTGGGGACCTGCATTTGAATCTTCATCTGAGCTCAGCTTAAATAACCACCCCAAATTTTGCTTGCTGGAGATGCTAGAAGACGGCACCACTGCTGGATGGGCTCCCTGGAAGTTCAGTGAGAGGCTAAGGAGCCCAAGAGACCGGAGCGTCTAATTTCCATAGGCTCTTTAGACCATCTGCATGATAGATCTGGCTGCTCCCCTCCTGGCCTGGCAAGTGGGAAGATGCCTAGGCCTTAAGGGCAGCGAAAGGGTGCTCCAGACCTGGTTCCACTTCAGTGCCCCACCAACCATTGTAGTGAGGGTAATTGTATCATCAGAGCAAATAAATGAAAGTGAAACCCCTGGCATATCATTTGACAGGATTAACAGAGCTCCAGTGAAGGGTGAAACACAGCTCTGATGATTAAAATAAGTGGGAACAGAACCAAGACCAGAGTCCTAGGCGTAGGCTTTTCTATCAACCAAGAAGACAGACTATTTATTTGCGCAAGGGCTCTTACAAGTGGAGATTTCTCCTAACAGATATTCTATATGCTTATGATTTTTATGAGACCTAAACACAGGGACGAAGAAATGGTTTTAAATGGTCTGTATATAGTACGGGGTACACTTTCAAAGTGCTCCATCGGGTGGAGCTGGGAGTTAGTTATGCGACTCCCATTAAAGGCTGTCCTGCAGCTGGGACCCCTTCGCAACCGTTTGCAAATTTTCCCCAAGTGCCTTTTGGAGAGGAAGCCGTTTTCCAAAGTATTCTGCATGCCCATGTGCATTTACGTGCATGCACCTGCGTGCATGAATTTGACTCGCAGAGCTTCAGGGGGCCAGGGGAAAGGTCCACGACATGATGTATAGCAGTGATTCTCAACCAGGGCCCATGGCACCCCGGAGTACAGTGAGATCCTTTGAAGGGGGCTGCGGGGTATTCGTGATTCACCAGGTAAACCCAGAGATTTCAAATAGGAACCCATAGTATCTAACCATTCAAACCTGCTGAGGTCTTAGCAATAGAAAAATTGCTCTATTATTTTTCTGTAGCCATAAACTGAGTGAAAGCAAAGAGCTGGCATTTTCTGATGCACCGTGAGTCTAACAAGGGAGCTCTCGAGTCTCAAAAGGTTAAGAATCACTGCTCTATCCAGTCTTTGCAAAAGGGTGCAGATCCCCCACATTATAAAGTATGCAGTGGATGTCTCCACCAGCGGTGTATACACCTTGTCCCTTGGAGAGTGCACTTCGCCACCTTTCATCTACTTCTCCTTGTCCGCGTGGTTTATCCCTTCCTTCGTTTCAGTTCAAGTTTCAGGTTTCAACCCTCACTGCTCAGTTGTTGCCTGGTTTCAAGTTCAAACTTCACAGGTCGGAGGAATTCCATATAGCTTGTTGCCTGGAGCTGTGAAATGCCTAAAATTCATTTGCAACCAGACGTTGGGCTCTGTCCAAAATCTGCCTGAATTGTCCCGAAACCCTGGTTTACCGGAGTGCACCCAGGCCAGGTTTTGGGTTAGATTGTTTGCTTGTTGGCACACGCTTATTATCATTTCTTAATTATATTCGATAGCAGCCACAGTCCTATCCATGCCCGTGGCTCCTATTGTAGTAGGTGCTGCAGAAACATGGACCAAAGAGGTCCTCCTTTCCCCCAGAATGAAGTATTATTTTCTTCTAATACTGGAAAGCATCTTGCTTGCTTTGAATCTGACTCCCACCTAAATTATCAAAAATAAAAAGCCAAAATGACCCAGTCTTGTCTCTAAAATTGGCCAGGAGTTTGCCAGCAGGGTGCATTTTTTGTGTGTGTCAGAAAATGCCTGTTTGTCAAAAGCAAACCATTTTGCACAGATGCCTCCATTTTGGAAAAGTGTTTTGAAAGACCAATGGCAAAAAAAAAAAAAAAAAGGCTTTCAATAAGGAACAGAACATTTTGATTTCCTGTTCCCAAACAGGGTTGGTTTTGATGCATCTAAAAATATACTGTATCATGTAAAGAAAAAAAAAGTCAAAGTAGGAATGAACCCAACATTTTCATGTTCTCCAAAAAAAAGCAATTCAGTTTCCCTGAACTGTATTTTTGAGAGGTTTTTGTGTCGCAGGAAATGTAAAGTGTCTTGCTTTTGTTCCATTTCAGGTTGGGGTGGGGAAAAAAAAATCAAACTCAAGGCATTTCCCACAGGGGGACAAAAAAATGCTCTGTCTCATCCTAACACACAAGTTGTAGTCTGACTTTTCAACACCCGATGCAGAGTGAAGACAGATCATGCAAAATCTGGTCAACCTCAGTGAGCTTTAAGATGCTCGTGTCCGTAAGCATCGGGCCCTTTTGCTTCTACTGCTGTAAATCACTGCTAGCTCCAGGCATGAGTCAGTGGACTGGACTTTGTGGAATGGCTCTGGATTTACCCTGATGTAACGAAGAGCATAATTTGGTCTTAAATCTCTTTGAACACTTTCCTGTTGCAGCCAAGTGAATGTCTGGAGTGGTACACGCTGCTCCTAAAGCTTTTTCCTTTTGCTGCTCTAACACTTAAAATGCATGGGGGGACCATAAAAAAGGGTGGTTGCGTTAGCCCCTGCAATTACCTCCATTGTCATGAGGTTACTCTGCTTGCAGCTCTGTTTCCCCCGCTTCCAAGTCGCTCTCTTTATAATGAGAGCAAAGCGACGCGTCTGCCAGTCTGCCCCGAAACACAAGGCTCCCAGAGGGTGAATTTGTGAATGGTTGACTGCTCATCATGGGCCTGAGGGTCGTCATTTTTTTTTTCCGTGCCAGCGCAGGGAGGAAGTTTGCAGGATGTTATCAGCATCCTGCTTCTGTGACCTGCTGAGCAATAGCATGTAAATATGTCTCCCCTTCACCACACCCTAGAGTCAACCTTTTGGCTCCCGGCTGCTAGCCATGCTCTGTAAGATTAATGTGTTTTTCCACTAGGCTGGGGACAGAAGTGCATACTAATCGGCACGGTCTTGGGGTGCAAAGCGTGCATGTTGCGCATCTGAGTCGGGACTCGAAAAATCTCTCTTTATCCATGCCGTTATGTCTCTCAGGTATTAGTGGAAGCTGAAACAGCCCCAAGAAGCCAGCCAATGCACTCATTTCATACTGTATAACTATACACTTCATTGCACCCGGTGGTACATTTAGACCCTGATACAGCACAGCGCATGAATGCATCATTTAGTTTCATTTACTTCAATTAAGTGACCCCCTCTATAGCTAAAGACAAGCATGTGCTTAAGTGCTTTGTGAAGCCTAGGACCCATATCCTGTCTGGCTGGTACAGCGTTGCTTATCACATGGCACTAATTATATGAATAACAGGCAATAAGACTGGAATCATAGCGGCTTACTTCACATGAGAGCTGTACTGACAAACGCCTGCGAGCTGGAAGGTCTTACCTAGAGGAATATGAAGTCATGCTCTCTGAATACAAAATGCTTGGTGTTGTTAGCAGTCCAGATATTGGACATTTACTGTCTAGTCAGATGGCTCGTGTCACTCGAGTGGGTCAAAACTCTTTCAAACAGACTTGTTTCCCAGCTTTGCTGAAGTCAGAACATTTTGCAGGAGTGGGTAAAGTTTTTAATGGAGAAAACAGCAAAATGGAACCTCTCGGTCGTCTCACTCCACTTTGATGCTCCCGTTTTAACCTCAGCGCTTCTTGCATTGGTGAAACCAGATTGTCATGCTTCCAAGTGAACATTTTTATTTTTTCTGGTGGCATGCCAGTGTCTAATTATGGTTTGAGTCTGATTGGAAACAAATTTCAAAATGTCTGAAAACCCATTCGCGAGTCGTGTTTATCCCTGCAAAGAGAGAAACCAGAGTTTTCCATCAGCTCTTCCATTTCTGCCCAGCTTGCAGAAAAGCTGAGGCCTTCTCAACTCCAGCTGAAGTCTGAGAAGTGGGTGATTCTCAGCATCTATGAAATTCGGGCCTTATTGGCTCGGTTTCCATTAAGGGACACCTACCTGGTACACTCACCGTGCGATTGCAGTTTATCTGTGCTGTACGTGAGTGCCTCTTTCTACTGGTTGAGTTCCCCTGTGCTGGTGGCAGACTGCATGGCTAACCCCAGCTCTTTCCAAAGTAGGTCTGCTGTAAAATCGTGTGTTTGGCTTAAAAATCATGAGGGTTTTTTTTAGCACCATAAAATCAATTCTTCAATCTTTTCACTGCTGCTACTAGGGCTAAAAATTTAGTTAAAAAAAACCAACCTGCGATTCTCACCTCCTCCCATGATCCCAGGCTCTGGGGATTTATGCAAAATACTATACATATTGCAATAAAATCAGGAGAGCTGCAGCACTGGAAATGCCTGCCATAAGGGGTCATGTGCACAGAGGAAGAAGGGGTCTTTGTAGCTCAGGTCTGTCCCATAGAGGGCTTGGGATACTGGAACAGAGATTTAGGACTGGACGTTGTATCCAGCATGGAGCCAGCATGGAGGGTATTGGGCTGCATTAACCAGCAGGCATTAGTGGAGTCACTTTGACATTATACTAGTGCAAAGCCTCGGTCCTGGTTTGGGGGGATATTTTATTTTATTTAGCGAATGCAAATCCGCGAAGCCAAGCAATAGCCTCTGTAGGAATTAGCCCATGAGAAGACACAGGAGGAAGTTTGAGCAGCACCTCCAGGCCTCTAGGTCTGGAGAGGGGTTGTCATAAAAAGGGCCATCAGCCCCCACGCACAGCTTGCTGGCTCTCTAAATCCATTGCATCGCATGCCTGTGTGCAAGCCCAGGGCTGTCGGCAGGAGCTGCAGGGCAGAGCTCTGGCAGGAAGGAAGGACACGCTGGGCTTGGAGTCTGTCTGGAGGAATTCTGAAAAAGCCGAGGCCTGAGAGCGGGATTTGACATTTCCTATAAGGGAAAACTATTCTGCACAGCCCTGCACTGGATCAGGGTGCTAACGCCAGCAGCCTGTTTCAACGACACAGCTGAAGGGTCTATTTCTGCGGAGCAGCTATCCTCCAGAAGCCTTTCCTATGTATAGGAACCCCTCCTATACAGATTTATCACCACCGTAATGACGCCCGTGGCAATTTTTATCAGGACGTCATTACACGGCTTCGACACGGTGGCTCTCAAAGCACTTCACAAGAAGTGCAACTGTTACCACCCCCTTTTTTTTTACAGATGGGGAAACGAGGCAGAGAGAGGTGAAGGGACTTGCCAGCAGCAGAGCCAGAGACCCCTCCGCCCCCCTCCTGATTTCTAGGCCAGTGCCTCTATCCACTAGGCTTCATGATAAGCACTGGTTTCTCAGGGCCCCTTGCTGTAAGCGCGGTGGCAAAATCCTCCCAATGAATAAAAGCGAATCAACTCCACCGTGACATGCTGACCCCTCGCGGCGGCCTGGTTGGGATGCCTCTCGAGGGCTTCTTCCTGTCAACAGCCACGCTGCGCGGAGGAAAGCTGAACATCCCTCTTCTTGTTCTCGGTTTTTCCCTGGACATTTCTTTTTCCTTCCCAGGCAGCTGTCCGCTCAGTGAGAAACGACTCCCTGAGGCAGGTTGGGGATACAAAGGAGCATGTAATAGGAACAATAAATTATGCTTTGTGTCATCAATTCTGCCAGAAGATGCTATGGATTTGGCCACATGCAAGCTGACAGGCCAGCCTCTGAAGTCGCTGCTTTTGCAATGTCCTGGCGGTGCCGCCTGCTAGGTCACAGCCCTTGGAGTGATGCCGCTGGCCATAACCCACGCGTGGCAGCCGGACCCTGTGCTTTGAAATGAAAAGCTGATGACATTGAACTCCATGGCAAAACTTTGGTTGACTTTGGCTCTCACCCCTGCCTCTCAAAACTACCGTGCCCACAAATCCAGCTGAAGTCGGAGACCTGGAGATGGCCCGTGTCTCTGCCATTCAGGCACTAAGTGGCTTGATTTTTAAGTCAGGGTGCTGAAGTCTGAATGTGAGGCACTGACCATCACTGGGCTGCATTATGGCCATTTTACATGCTGGCTGGAGCATCCTAATGTGGACTGCAGGCTTCCTATTAGGAGACTCCGATTTAAATCTGGGACCCTATATAAGTACAAATAGTGAGTTTCCCTAGGCTTGTGGTAGGGAATATCGATCCTGCGTTCCTGCAGGTGCACAGAGCCAGCACTTGGACTCGGCCCAAAGCTGAAAGCAGGCTGCTCAGCAGAAAGACATGCCTCTGCCACTTCCAACACTGGAGAAACGAGGACTCGTTTTACCATCATTATGGCTCTTTGCAATGCACTAAGGTCTTTCTGTGCTCCAAAAGGAAGCCAATGCATGCAAGACAGGCTGCCACGAGGCACGCCAGAGCCATAACTAGTGACAGGTTTTGCATACAATAGAAGCAGCAGTATATTGCAACGGCAGGTCAGTTAAAGAATAAGTTGCAGATTAGATGCTTTCTGGTTATGGCATTGCATACTCAGGGAGGTTACAGCAGAAATCTTATTCCTGTGACCTGTTTTTAAGCTGTCAGATGGGTTATAAGACTCCTAGGAGTTAGCTTTAGCCATACAGCAGAGTCATAAAAGAAGAGGGCTGGAAGGGCCCTCAGGAGGTCAGCTTGTCCAACCCTTGCTCAAGGCAGCTTCTCCTGGTCTAAACCATCCCAGGCAAATGTTTGTATCTAACCCGCACCTAAAGACTTTTATTGATGGACACTCAACAAGGTCTCTAGGAACTGCTCTGGAGTCCAGGTTTTTCTCTCCAAACCCTGGTCCAAGCTCCTCTTATGCTAATTAGAGTGGTAGTTTCCAAACAGACTACCAACAACGCTCCAAATCACCATGCACCCTTATATTCAAACTTTTGGTTCAAAAGGGAGGGGAGGGGGGTATATAATTTGTAGGTCACTTGCCATGGGCTTGGAGACCACCGGTGGTCCACAGACCACAGTTTGGGAACTGCCATAGCAGAGGGTTAAATGCCGGAGGCATGCACAATAATGCAAAAACTTCCAGCTGACGTCAACTGCCCCTTTGACTATGCCGTGCGCCTGGGGTATAGTAAATCTGCAGACAAACATCAAACCTTCCTGAAAAGTCTGGTACAGCGAAGAAAATAAAAGCTTCTGGGTTTTATTACCTTTCTCCTTATTGTCTTTTTTATTACCTTTCCAAGTTACTCTGGAGAGCAATATACATCCAACATCGTGCCCCTGCCAGACTTCCTCTGCGGCTGCTCTGTCATAAGTAGCACCGGCCAATGTCTCCCAGCATTGGGAACACGAGCAAATGCAATGCCTCGTTATCCGCCCCTGTGAGAACATTTCTCCCTGGGAATGCTGCTGCTGAGCCCCAACTGGATTAGCAATTAGGCAAAATGTGGTTTGCCCATCTCTGTTTAAGACCCAACTGGCTCTTCCCTTGTAACAATAGCATTGCCCATTGTCTTTCAAGGTCAGCGCTACATCACGCCATCCCTGACGTCCCTGCAAAAAGGATATGACGCGAGGGTGCATCCTGCCCCATTGATGCCAGAGGTGTACAACAGCTGGGCCCCAGGATCATTAAGGCAGCGAAAGCTTGGGTGATGCCGTGAGCCAATCTTCTCAGAAGGCCTGGCCGAGTCCTGCAAGCCCCTGTGGTGTGTAAAACGTCTCAGCGTCAGACTTGGAGGCTCCCTGGTTTCCGCTGAGCTGGAGGTCGCGCAAAGGCAGCCTGTCTCCTTGAGTCTCCGCGTGCTGATTTCGAAAACCCACCGGGCCAGCCGGTGCGCGGAGGGTTCCCTCTCCAAAACCTGTGGGCACTGAATGTTTTTTTCACCGTGCAAAGGGGCAGAGGGATCCCATCCAGGTTTGCAATCCCAGAGGGGCGATCTTCACCTGGAGAACGGCATCCTTACCCTCTCCACATCTCTCACACATGTCAGCTCATTATGGACCTGCTATGTCACTGTGTCCCAGCTGGCCCTGAACCTGAGCGGGCCTCGGTGCCGGCAGCCTAACCGCTTCCAGCTGGCCCCTGCTACCTCCATGTGCACGGCTGCCTGCCTAGAAGCAGCTGGTGTTTTAGTGCACGACAGGCCACTCAATCGCATGGATGCCTCCAGCCAGCCTTAGGCTTCTGACTCCTTGTTCCTCATTTCCTGGCTCCTGGTTCCTGCTTGTCGGCTCCTAGCCCCTGCCTGCTGTTCCAGGCTCCAGCTTGGGTCTCCTGGCTCCAAACTTGCTGGCCCCTTCCAGCCCCCCTCCAAATCTTGTCCCCAACTGCAGCCCAGACCCTTGTCTTGCGACAGCTGGCTCCGACTAATGGCTTTAGCTTGGCAATCACTCACATCCTGGTCCCTGACAGCTATAGCTGTCTACTCTGGATCTGTGGCTGAGCCCCAGGGCTGGTGGCTGTATCTTGGGGACCACCCGTGTTTTGATCCCTTGTGGACCATTACAGAGCCCGTACAGCTCTTGGCCCCCTGGCCCATCAGTGGAAGCAGTGTTACTTTCCCCCATCTCCAGCACTGGGTGCAGACCCATATATGTGCAAGCAAAGAGATCGAGGGCTCTAGCGCCCTGGTGGGTGCACAAAGTGCACAATTTACATGCACAAATACTACCAGGGAGTAGTATTTGGAGGGTGGCCTCCAAAAGCCTGAGATAATTCAGCTTTTGCTATGAGGGAGGTCTGCCTGTGGGAGTGCCCTGTGTTTGGCATGGATAGGGAATGTAGCCGCATGAAGAGACACTTCTGACATCTAAACTATGCGCTCTTATAACTCACGAAGCACTTATCTTCTGCACCCTATGGCTCCAGCCGTTGAGGAGCGATGCCGGGAGGAGCAGAAACGGGGTGAAAGGCGCGTGTGCTGCAACGCAGAGTCTCCTTTACAGTGGGTGGAGAAGTGAGGGCACCCATGCTGCGGTCGGGGTGAGGCTCCGTGGACTCCTCCTGGCTTTTATCTCCCTGATTGTGAGTTCTCTGGAGAATGCAGTCTAGCCTCTGCTTTTTTTTCCAGGGAATCAAGCAGGAGCCATATGCAGGGTATCAGGAAAAAGAAAAAAGCACTGGCTTTGGTTTCCTGTGCAACCCCTGCCAAGTTCTGCCCTTGCTGAAGCATTAGCAATGCCCAGCCTGGCATGGCTGGAGGTGTGGGTGATGTGTGCATCTCCCTATGGAAATACAGGACCTGGAGGCACCGCGGTGAATATGCTGACTTGAATGTTTTTCCAACTAACTTGCAACCCTGTTCCAAGGTTGGGATCATCCTTTTAAATACCACTTCGCAAATAAAATGCTGCAAATGTTCAGAGCGCCTTGGAGCACTCTCCTGGACTTTTATGGGTGTGGATGAAGTCACAGATGACAAGGAGCATTTTGTTCAACTAAGATCTTATCTTTAGGGACCACCACCAGCTCTGGAGTCAGATAATCTTACACAGCCAATTCATATCATGATCTCGTATCAAAACTGCCCATTATTTCCATGGGGCTATAGGTTTTCCTGGTTCTTTCTGAGCAGGCACAACAAGGTAGGGTATATATTGTGGGAAGTCTAAAATCCAGGGTCCCAATCCAGCATACATCATCCAGGGTCCCAATTCTGCAAACACCATCCAGGGTCCCAATGCTGCATACAGAGCCTGTCTGTTCAGGTGTTTACACCCAGGAATGTGATATTTGCTTTCAGGATTGGGCCCTTAATTGTCTTGCGGCTGTTACTTGGCTGCCGGTTATTTGTTAACAAAGTCTAGTAGGCTACATCCAGGCTAAATCATCCTAATTTTTTTAGCTTGGCATCATAAAGCACATTTCCCAAGCTAACCAATTTTTTTTTTTTGCTCTCCTCTGGACTCCTTTTAATCTGACCACATCTTTCTTGAAGTGAGGTGCCCAAAACTGGATGCAGTGCTCCAGATGAGGCCTCACCAGTTCCAAATAAAGAGATCACTTCCCTTGATTTACAAGTGACACCCCTCTTAATTCAACCCACTGTGTTGCTGGCTTTTCTTTTTTTTGGGGTAATGAAAGCACATTGTTGGGTCATATATAGTTTTTGGTACACTGTAACCCCCAGGTCCTTCTCTGCAGTACTACAACCTAGCTAGCTGCTCCCTGGTAGTATTTGTGCATGCAGTTATTCCATCCAAATGCAGGACTTGGCACTTGTCCTTGTTGAATTTATTTGATCAACTGTGGATCATCTCTCCAGGTTCTCCAGGTCATTCTGGATCCTGATCCAGTTGAAGTTTTTTCACAAAAATAATAGTCACAAAGCATTTTTGGGGGTCCAGGAAATGTGTTTAGGAAGTTTTTGGCCAGCTCTCCATCTGAGATGTTGCACAAGTTTCACTTTCATCAGCTGTTGGGGGATGATTTCTTTCTGTTTTCTGACTGAGCAAAAGTGCAGACCCCTGGCATCCAGGACGAAGCAAAATCTCTGCTATGGCGCTTTTAAAATCCTCCAGCCAACAAATATGGATAATCAACAGGACAAATTTATCTATGTCTTGTATCTTAACGAAATGAGAGCCACTCTTCCTTGAATGGTGGCGTGAGTAGTGTGGGAGACAGAAGTTGTTAGTCAAAAAAGATGCTGATTTCCCCCCTTTTATTGCCTACCCGGAGTTGATCTCAGCTCGACTAGACTGAGGTATACATAAGCTGGGCTTAACTCCTTTATTCTAGGATCCTTGTTTTGCAGCCACCCATAGATTAAAACATCCTCAAGACCAGGTGCAATTTGAAGGATCTCCTGGCCAGTTTTGAGCCCTCAAAAGCCATTTTCTTACAAGAAATCAAGAAACATCCTCTTTTATTTTGCATTTCTAAGCTGCATTCCTCTTGGGTTGAAGCACTGGATTCTGCGTGACTCCACAGGAAGTTTTAATCCCTTCCAGCTGCTTTAAAAAAAAACCAACCCAAAAACCATTATCCTGATTCTCAAATGAGACTGGCGGTTGGCCTGAACAGGAGGGGAAGGTGGGTGTCAGAGAGACCTCTGGATAAGGAAACTGTAGAGATGAAGCTAGAGAGAAATCTAGCACTGCTCAGAGACAGTGATAGTTTTCATTGGAGGAACAAAAAGAAATTGTCACTCCGGCTTTGGAAGCCTCTTCCACATCTCTCCAGCGAACCTGAGAAGCCTGGCTAATCATTTCTGTATGTATCTATAAAAAAAGAGAGCCCTTTTCAACTGGGTTTCACCAAGCCTTGCCTGCAAAATCTATAACAGTATATTCTGGTGGTCACTGGCAGCAGTTAATAAAATAATGTTTTGAGTGGAGAAGTGGAGCTTTGGCAGTTTTCAGAGTCATTTGAGACCTCCCTTTCTCCTATCGTCTGCATGAAGGTAAAGAATCCCTTTGTCTTCCAGCTGTTATGAAGACATTTGAGTTTTACCTCCTTTAAATGTGTGCTCTTAAGGTGCCTGTACATGCCACGGGATTTGAACCTAATTAATTTAAATAGGATTATTAAATTTAAACGTGTTTATTGTGGTGCGTTGCATCAGCGTTTGCATACACTTGTACTACTAATTGGCCCCCCCTTAGAACATAAGGGATAATTATTAAGGAAAAAAAAAAATTTGGAAAAAACAATGGTTCTAATTGCTTAGGTTCTGATTCTGCTACTTGAAGCAACTCGCTTCAAGTGGGGTTCATTTCAAAAACCCAGTTGGAATACGCAAGCACGTAAAGCTATCCATGTTTATAAGCATCTGCAAGATTTGGCTGTGATGTTTGTCTGTGTCCTGCATTTCATTCTGCTTGACGATTCAAGATGGGATAGTCATTGTCACTCATTTCAAATTAGTTTCCATTTCAGGTTTCCATGTGTGACAGCAGCTGCCATCTTGGCTAATGCAGTAGCGATGGAACCTGGACCTGCCAGCACCAGAAAAAGGCGATGTAGTTTCATAGTTTCATA
>NW_017728915.1:36905100-36952707 GCF_001723895.1 Crocodylus porosus | reverse complement strand
GTTTCATAGTTTCATAGTTGTTAAGGGCTGGAAGGGACCTTACAGATCATCAGGACCACCCTTGCACATGGGCAGTAAAGACTGCTAGGATGAAGTGACCCCAGCAAGATGGGCATCAAGACATTTTTTGAAGATTGATAGGGAAGCCTTCATTGGACCAAGAGTGGATCTTTATCTACTCGGGTTTGTAAGTCCTGAAAAGTGGTGGAAATGGGACAGCGAGGTAGACAGTGCAATAGCCATGCAAAGGGAAGTCCCTCTTCTTCCCCAGCTTTCCCCTGCACCCCTGAAATCAGAAGCTTATAATGATTTTGTTTTTTTTCCTTTAGAAGAGGGTGGAGTTTCCCCACATAATCACAAGCATCCAGCAGGTGGCACTTCAAGAGAAAACGGCCCATGGTGTGAGATCTGGCAGCATTTGGAAAGGAGCCTACATCTGGCTTTTTCCAAGGAACTACAGAAAGCATTTATGGGCTGGGCAGATGTATGAGAAGTGCAATCTGTGGATACTTTTGGTAAATCCATTTGCAGAGGAGGAACACAAGGGCTTTGGGGGGCTTCTACACCCAATGGTTACTGTTCCTGGTGGCGGAAACAAGGCAGGACTTCGTCATGGATCTGAAGCGGAGCCACCTTGATGGGGATATTAAGTTCTCCCAGGCTCGCTCAGTTCTGTTGCCTGATCTCACCACAGAGAGAGAGTTCAATCCTGCCCTGCAGAAATGGAAAGTATTGCTGCTTGCTTGGCACCGGGAGGGAAGGGTCTGTCTGCTCAGTCTCTGTGCAAGATGCATCTACTGGAGCATGGGGAAATAATCATCTCACTTAAACTCAGCTGCTATGTCCTGGATGTCATTTCAAGTGGGTTTGCGATGTGCAAAATTACCCTCTGGGACTTTCACTCCCCTGTGCAGCCTGAACGCACTAAAAACATCAAGGAGGTCTCGCCCTCTTGGCAGCAGTAGAAACTGCCCGGTGCCCCTTCATTACTGGAGGTCACTGACAGCATGTTAAGAGTGAACAGGAAAAAAACAGCAAGCTGGGGCATTTGCTGGTTGCGTGCAGCTGCCGGCAGGAACTGCTTCCTCCGTTTCCCGGCTTTTAGGGAAAGGGGAGCAAAGCGGAGCTGCTAAATTAGAACGAAGTGAAAAAATATCGCTGTGAGCTACAGAATGCATTTAGCTTTCTTTTGAGAGAGAGAGAGAGAAAAAAAAAGCACAACCTTGGAGTGATTTACATGGGAAAGGGGAGGCGGAAAGGATTTTAGAGGCTGTTTTCCAAAATTGATGAATAATAGACGATACAATGGTTAAAGCAAGTGGCCTAAGTTTCCTGCTCTTTTAAGCAGCTGAATAGACATGAAAATAAGGGTGGCCTGTTTTTCTCTTTAAGTAGCTGGTAGAAAGCTCTCCCGCACCCTCTTCTGAAGTGCTCGGTGCTGTACAAGACGCACCGTGCTGTGCCATGGAGAGTTTACAATCTAAAGGTCTCTCTTTGGGTTTTCAGGTCTGCATGGGCAGCCCTTGGGAAGCCAGTGCTGCGTGGCAGTGAAGCAAACGCAGCTTTGCAGGCTCCCGGCCCGAAGCGAGACCCATCTATGGGAGGCAGAATGAGTTGGGAATGCCGGCGGGCAGAAGTCAGAGTATAAAAATATTGCGATTGATCCTGACTCATTTCTTGTGAACAATGCAGAAGGCGTGAGTCACTCGGGAGGATTTGCAAATGTCTCTCCGGGGTTTTGTTTCTTTCAGTGGTGATGATCCGTTGGGCCCTTCGGCATGACGTGACTGCGCCGTGCGAGGCAAGGAGCTGCACAGACACCTGAGAAGGCCTCGCCCCAGGCGGCAGGGAGGACTCAGCAGTAGCATGCCTTCCCTCTGGATTTCATGCATGTTTGTTCATCTCAAGTCCCTTCAAGTAGGTGCATTTCCCTTCTCATCCTTCCTTTTGATTCGTACTGGCCCTCCACTCGCCGGGACTGGTGATGGCAGCAGCTGGAAGGGAAACAGTTCTTCCTGTTCTGCAGAAATTCTCCTAGTCCCATACTGGGAAAGAGCCAAGACTTTTCAAATGTTTTATGAAGAACGGGGTGAACAGGGGTCCCTCGTTTCAGAGTAGCTCATATACTGCAGCAGGGGCGGGCAATTATTTTGGGTGGAGGGCGGCTTACTGAGTTTTGGCAAGCCATCGAGGACCGCATGACAGGCAGCCAGGGGCAGATAAATATTAATTTTCTACATTTTTTAGGGGCTGCATTTGACCCACGGGATACATTTTGCCCACCCCGTCCTATGGGGTGAGGTACATGCTCAACCTAATTGTCAGGTTGTTGGCTATCCCTCTCAATGGTGCAGGGACCTGACCCTTTATTACCCCCTTGCCCCCAAATTGAGTGCCTGACTCTTTGGAGCAATGAATATTTAATGCGGAGAGGAAGAGCTCCATTAAAAAAGTCTCATCCCAATTTATCCAATATTCTTATCATTAGGGCAGGGGAAAGCAAAATGCGGCCCGCAGGCCAGATGTGGCCTACCAGGCCGTTCTGTCTGGCCTGTGGGCCCCTAAAAAATGTGTCTTTGCTGCAGCAGGTACGTATACTTCCTTGGAAAATGAGATGGCTCAATCTTTCCTGGAAAAAAGAAAAAACCCCATTTCACTGGAAAATTCCTGAACAACTCCAGTGAGGACAACATCATTGTGCTGACATCACTGACAATGATGGTGGGAACACTTGCTTTGTATCACCTTTGCATGCATCCAGCAGATGGACATAGCAGCCCCCTGGTACGAGGGAGAAATTTCTGCTTATACCATGCCAGGAAATGCATGTTGATGGTGTAAGCAGTATTTGCACTATCAGGGAGGTGGCATCGTCTACCAGTCAGAACAGCAAAATGGGTATCATGAGCTGCTCTGTGCTCTTGCACCAGCTCCCTGCATGATCTTGGGCTGGTTGCAAGAAAAACATTTTTGTTCTTGTCCTCAGTTTACCTGTCTGCAAAATGGGGGATGAAAAGAAACGTGTCTAATTCAACCGGAGTTGGGAGGTTTCGAATGACCTTTGTCAACTTCAAAGCCAGGGAGCTGTGGAAGTTTCAAACCCAAGCTGCAAAATTTTGCTGACTTAATGATGTTGACGAGGATGGTGGAAAAAACAATCACATCTTCTAGTTGACATAGCTGTACCAGCAAAGCTCTTAGGGTGGATGCAGCCAAAAGAGGAGGGCTTGAGTTGGCTCAGTTCATGTCCGGGTGTTGCACCTGCAGAGAGACATACTTTGCCACCCCAAGGGACTGTTGCCATCTGGGGAAATGCCAGAGGCTCCTAGTATAAAGGAGCATTTTGTTGCATGGCATGTAGCCTGTTTGAAGTTTGCTGCAGCATGGCTGACTGTCTTTCCTAGGTACCGTTCAGTGAAAGAATAAGGAGGAAAGGAAAAAAAAAGTCACCCTGCTTATTTGGGAGCTCATTTCCCTTACCGGAATTGGAAACCTTAAGAGGTTTACAGACTGCATGTTGCAGAGGATTTCCTATGAGGGAACATCTTCTGCTTCCCAAGCAACTGATGGGCGGAAAGCACTCCACTTGGGGAGCGTTTTCGGAGGCCAACATCCCAATTAAATGTGCGGTTTGGCATAAGCACAAGCAATCTGTCTACAGGACAGCAGCCTCCTGTGCTCCTTCTAGCTGGACCAGACTGCTCCTATGTTGTTCAGAGTCAAGAGTCCTTGTCCCTTTGCTTACTGTCACCACAAAGTCATTGTGGTCCCTGCATCCCAAACCATCCGGGGGCTCTGGCTGGGCTGACTTGATCAAACCATCAGTTTCCAAAGCACCCAAACAGCTAAATGCTTATTCGACTTTCTGGTCTTGGTTTGTTTTTTTTTTTGCTAGACACCAGTTGGTTTTGTCATATTATACCTGTCTTTGTTAGTGTGATCTGAGCTCACCTGTCCGAAAAACAAAATTCCTCTCTTATCTTAGGGTTTATGATGCTCTGGAGCAGATATGCACAACCAAGAAAAACAATCCTAGGGTCCCTCTCTCTGGATTGTTTTCTACGTGCACCGAAGCCTGATAAATCACACCGTTTATTTATCAACTCTGCTAGCAAGCTGCCATTCAAAATACCACTTGTGGCTTTCAAGCCCAAGTGAATTACTGCAGGGGCAATACACACCTCTTCCTTAACAGCACATTCAGCTGTCAGGACTCTGAGAAGGACTTTCCTCCTGAAGGTTTTTTGAGGCATTAGAGCAGAAAGGATGAAAACTTCAGGCTGTTTAACTGCTTGTTCACCAGCCTGATACGCGGAGGAGGGAGCTGAGATTCCACTGGGAGACCACAAGAAGAAAAATGAAATAAATGTGACCATTTCTTGTAGCTGAATGTTGCTTAATTTGAAACAAAAGTGTTTGCCTTGGTCATGCAATGAGATCCACATGGGCAAATGCTTTGAAATCAATGGGACCACTTGTGTGTGCAAGGTTAAGTGCATGAATGAGTGTTTGTACAGTCTGTCCATCGTATTACGTATTCTTTTGGTTTCTGCATGTATTCTATAATCCAATCCAAAATCTGATATCGTGTGTGGGGAGGGTTGTGCTTATATATGTTGTATAACATATATATTTCCCCCCCCCACGTGCATATATACACACCAAACTACTTAATTAGATTTGAGTATCTATCTTTCTATCTACAAATAGGTAGATATATATATCTATATCTATATATACAGTGTGTACATATCTATATCTATCTATCTATCTATAGCTCACAAAGAGAAACAAAGATTACATGGAAAAGTTATGGTAACGTGCACGTGCATATACTGGGATACATACACATAGGCAAATTACAATTGAGAAAGATAGATAGATAGATCGATCAATCTAGATCTACCATCTAGATACCACGTAGATATAGACAGACAGATAGATAGATAGATAGCTCTATATAGATATAGATACATCTATCTATCTATCCACCTATCTATCTATCTATAGCTATAGATCTATAGATATATCTAGATGGTAGATCTAGATCTATCTATCTATCTGTCTCAAGTGTAATTTGCCTATGTGTATGCATCCCAGTATGTGCACGTTACCATAACTTTTCCATGTAATCTTTATTTCTCTTTGTGAGCTCAAATTCTCACAGTCCTTTCTCAGATACCTGAGTGCCCAATAAACAGCAGCAGGTCTATTGCTCCATTAACTTCATTTCCACCACGATAACCGATAGGTTACTGTCAAGGAGCCAGGAAGGGGCTGGGAGCAGAGAGCTAAACATGAAAGACATCTATGTCTGAGAACGACAATGATCCAGCTCTCGGCTGCAGTGGACAAGGTAGTCACTAAACCTTGCCCAGGTGGGAAATCGCATCTCCTGTTGTAACAGATGAGCTGTTTCCCTACTGGAAGACCCTCAGGAAGACCTGCCTGCTATGGATTCAGACCCGATGAGCAGGGATCCTGGTTTTCTCTGATTTAAAAAAAAAATCCCGAATTTTTGGTTAAAAAAAAAAGTAACCCCATATCCATTTTTTCCCATGATTTAAATGAAATGCCACTAATACATAGACATATCTATGGTGTTTCATCTTAATCATGGAAAAATGGATTTGGGGTTACTTTTTTTAACCGAAAATTCGAGATTTTTTTTTTTAAATCCGAGAAAACCAGGATCCTGGCTGACGAGCAAGCTCTTTCTTTTACGCTGCATCCAGCCATTTGTAGCTTGGATCAAAGTTCGCTGCTTCCCTGGAGAGTCAGAACCAAGCCCTGTGCTCCTAATGCAACACTTTTTCACTTGGGTATTTCACTGCAGAACCTGTGGTCAAAGCAAGCAAGCAAAGCAGGCGTGCGAGGATGAGTAAAAGCCAGGAGGATGGAGAAGCTGGGCGAAGCCTTGGTGTTCGAGGGCAGAGGCTCCTGGTTGCAAGGCAGTGGGCATCTTGAGAGATGCTCCTTAAGTCTGAGATGTTCTCCGGCTTAATTCCCTGCAGATCTCGTGCAGGCAGGGCTGCGGGCGGGCCGCTCACTTTATCTCCCTGCTCCCACTGGGCTGCTGTAGGACTTTCCATGTCTGGAAGCCAGCGGCCTCTTCTGCCTCGTACTGCTCTGCTCTTGATGGACAAGGGATGGAGGGCTTGGGGCAGAGGCATGAGGGGACACCATAGAGGCAGCTGACTGTCTTTCTGCTCCCCCATCTTGTTACCTATAAGGCTCACCTGCTGCAGCTAACAGCGCCTTCTCCAGACCCCTTTTGTAGGGAACTCCCCCTAAGTCTTGCCTGGTCTCCTAGAGGTCCTGGTGGAAAAAAGCTCTTGCAGGACCCTTCAGTAGCCCCTCGTTGTAGAGACGGGTCTCACTGCTGCTTGGCTTTCTCTCTGGCTGTCGGCTGCGCTGGGGTCGTACTTTGGAGACAGTGGTGTGGTAAGGCAGAAATCTTGGAGGTAGCTTCACCACATTTCTGACGGGGACTTTGGAGCGGGGGCAAAGGAGGCTGCCCTTGGGGAAATGCATCTGGGGTTTTATACTGAGCTCCTGGAGCTGATACAAGGGCACTGGGAATTTGGCTTTAACTTTACAGGTTATCCTATGTCGGGGGGACCCTGTTCATGTGCATGGCATCCCCCGCTTGAGCAGGGTGGTGTGTGGCCGGGGGGGTCTCCTGTTAACAAGGTCTGTAGCTGACTAGTATTTATGATCATCTCCATTGGTTACGGTTTATTTCTTGTCCTTCCAGGAGTTCAGAATTTGGCCCTAAATCTCATTGTCAGATCACAGAGGATCATACGTTATTACTAAATTGGTTGCGTGCTTATTCCAAAGTCAACTGGTGTTGATATTCATGAAAACCCAGTTTGTTTTAGCTCATCTTTTGCTATTGAGCAGCCTGGTGCTTGTGACACATCAGTCTGTTGCTGTTGAGTGGAAACTGCTTTTCCTTTCTTAAAATAAGCCATTGCCTTCCTCAGGTTCTCTGTCTGCAGCCTGAGTTTTACTTTGAGTCAGGGTGGTTATAGAAAATAACATCAAGGTCTGCAGATCTCAAGTGTAATGGAAGAGCTAGGCTTATTGCTATTATTAAGAGCATTAAAATTAAAATGGCGGGGTTTGAAGGAAAAAATGTAGCTCTTCTCTTGCAAGGTTGGGATGTATTGTATAGCACCCCCAGGAGACGATGTCTCTGACACAAAGCTGATGTGACATTTGGTCCTAGAACAAGCTGTACTGGAGCAAGCATCTTCCCAGTGGCCTGCCTTTGCCTGATGAAACTTGCAGTGCTGGGTGCTGGGTGATGCATGTGGAGAGGGCTTTGTTCTGGATATTGCAATACATAGAGCCAAATTCTACCTTCAAGCTCAGGGGGCCTGTTATCAGCAGGTTTTACAGGCACATCGGATGATAAGCTTTGAGACTGGGGGTGGGGAGGGGCTGTGTGGTACGCATGGATTTTGGTGTTATGGGTACCATGTCCCAGATTACAATTAAAAGCTGCAAGGACCAAGAGGTGCCTTTCCCCTTGAAGCAATTATCTCTCAGGGTAAATGGAGTAAGAGGGCTGTGCTAGGAGCTCAGGACAGCCTTCCTCCCAGGGGTTACCTGGGCCGACCAGGGAAGAGAAGCAATGCCCTTTGCAGATTGGGGGGGTTGGCTGGTTAGACAGCAGCATGTGCCCAGCATGGTAGCTGAGCAAGCTGTGGGAGGGGATGGGGAAGGAGGGAGGGTGGAGGAAACCTTGCCTTAAGCATTTTTCCTGCCCTTGGATGACCAACGTACATCCTGAGAAAAGGGCACTTGTATTGTGCAGCTCTGGCGCTCTGCCCATCCTGCCAGAAACAATGGGGCTTGTGAAAGGAGACAGGATCAGTGATGGGGGCACAAGGGTGGGGTGGGTGAGGGAGCAGTTTGCAGTGCCTCTAAGGCCCCCAAGACTGTTACAAGAGGAAGCAGGGTTTAGAGCCACTATTATTATCTCCCTGTCCCTTCCAGCTGCCATAGGGCTAGTGCTGCTCAACAGAGGGGTTCGCGACTTGGGGAAAGGGCTCCAGAAACCCTTTTTTAGATTGGCTGCTTATTGCAATGTTGGGAGAGACCCAACAGATTGAGGAGTGACCTGACTTTATTACAAACCTTAGCCCCCACTAGTTGAATGTCAGCGGCCAACCCTATCGGGGAAGGTGAAGATGAGTGGATAGATGCACGAGGGTTGCAAATGCAGGTGGGTTGCATCGCAATAAGTAGCCCTCGTACAAGCCACAGTCTTTGCTTGCTTCCTTTTGGCAGCTCTGTATGAACGGGCTCAGGGAGGATCCCAACACTACTGACAAGTGAGGCCATGTGGCAACTGCTGGGGACAACTCAGCTGGTAGAAGCTGAATTTGGTTATGAGGTATTGTGAAGACTTGACATAAAATTCAGGGGGTGCAAAGCTGCATGAGCCAGTGCAGCCCAAGAGCCAAAGCAAAAGAGCTGCTGATACAGGAGGGATTTGGGGCTCTTGGTCTGAGCCTGATGCAGCTGTAGCAGTCAGAGAGCTACTGTTGAGTGTATAGCCCAGGCCTGTGTCTGGATAATATATGCCGCTGTGGCTGATGCACGCAATGTTTTGTTCCCCTGAGAGCAAATTTCAGGCTCAATATTTTCAGGGCGGTGCCTTGGGATGGGCAGCTCCTGCAGCTCCCATGGTGGGCCATCCAAAGTCCAAGTTCTCACTGGACCTCGCTTGGATCTCTGCGACTTCTGATTGATGCTGGTATCAGGCCGCTGATTAGGAGAAGATCCCTTGGCTGCTTGCCCTCAGATTGGTTGCAGGCTGTGGTGAGGCTCTGCAGCTGAGGGCTGTGTCTGGTTGGCTTTTGTTAAGCCCCATATCCATCATCTGTCTCCTGGAGGAATTGCTCCCAGTCTCCCCTCTCCCACCATGTCCTCAGCTGACCAGTGTCGCAATGGGGAAAGGAGAAACATCTCTGCTGGCCTAAGGAGCGATGGCTCCTGCCTGTGTCTGCCCTCATGTGGGTGTAATTCTGGGAACTTCTGGGGCTATTTTCCTCCTTTCAGGGGCTTGGGAGTCGTTTAGCTGCTTTTTGGGGCACTCGTGCCTTTCTGGGTTTATCTTCCCATAAGCTGCTGCAACTGCTATATCCATCATGTGATAGCACATACGTTTCTAACAAGCTAGGGCCATGCCAGTGTATAACATACTGCCGTAGGGCACTAATAATTCAAATGCAGAAAGCCCCAGGATGCAGCTGAGATCAACACCATTTCCATACAAGCTTTCCGTTTGCTCTCTGGCTTCATGCTTTTGCAGCATTGCCTTCCTTCCCCTACCCCAGCTGGTTCTAAATTCCCTTGGGCTGCTGGTCTCGCGTCATCTAGATTCACCCATTATGGACTGTAAGCTCTTTGGAGCAGAAGACATCTCTGTGTTTTGTTTGTTGTGCGTCTAAAATGATGGGTGCTTGGGAGCTAGGGCAGCACAAAGAAAAGTTAAGGAGCCAGCGCTGAGCTGGCATATGCTTGCATAAGCCTTTGGGAGCCTTCTAGGAAACTTTTCTCTGGCCTTTCTAGGTCCGTCTGGGTTCGGAGTCAGCTTTCCAGCAGGCTTCTCCAAACTCCCTCCTCTTGCAAAACTTATACCTGACTGTGCATGAGCATGCACGTGCATACTTGGTAGGGGGAGATGGCCCATGCCTTAAACTTCAACGTGGGCTTCCCCAAAGCTTCAAGGGCTTGAATGAGGGCTGCTTTTTGTTTGGTCAAGGAATCTAAGGAGAGCATTTTGCCAAGGGAAAGTTCATTTCATGATTTTTGTTTCCTCCATCCAGTTGTTACCATTGCTTCCTTTTGGTTCTTCCCCCAAAGCAAGTCAAATCAATCTTTCTTCTGCAAGGACAGAGTTGGAAAAATTGGAAAGAGGGATCTTCCTAAATCATCAAGCTCCTTCCCCTGTGGCTGTGGAGACCTGCTTTTTTACAGTGACTTTTTGGCAGCTTCTAGGAGCTTGGGAAGGCACGTGCCCGGCAGAGGGCGATAGATCACGCTTCCTTGGGGTTTTGTTGTAGCTCTTTCTCGCCTTAGAGGAGGGGAAGGATTTTAAAAGGATGCTGTCACATTTCGCTGTCAATTTGCCTTGACAGCTTTTTATTTGGATTTCTTCTTACTTGTTGGCAATTGCAAGCCTGAAAGCATAGTTTCCTTTTCTGCTGATTCAGAGGGTGACAGATCTTCTTGGGTTTCTGGTTTTGGTAGGGGAGACCTGCGTCTGAATTTGTCCTCCAGACGCACAGTTCAGTTGTGCTTTGGATGGGGTTGAAATGACAAGCGATGACCACGCTGCTGCAAGCTTTGCAGTGCCTTGTTGAGACCTGGACCTTTTGCTAGGCCAATGCAATGCAAAACACATTTTCCCCCCTCCTGAGAGTGGCTTACAAAAAGCTTATAAATACTGGCTATGGAGGAAAACAAATACTGTTATCCCTTTAGCTCAAACAGAGGAGCTTACTAATGGCCATGGGTTTAATCTCTGCTGCTGATGTACGTCAAGGGTGGTTAGACCCATGCTGATGCTTGTGCAGGTGTGGGGACAGTCCCGGGGCGTGGGAGACACAATGCCGATGAGTAAGCAGAGCCTTGCATTTCTCAATCATCATTTTTTTTTGTTTTTTTGGCTGAGAGGGGTGTGAGATGGGAACTGCCTCGGGCAGCTCCAGCTTGTACGGCTATTTCTGGCTGAGAACGGTGGCCTGAGTCAATCCTATAGTCCATGTGCAACCTGCTGGGACGTGTCCCGGTAACGTGCCAAGATGGAGGGTCGTTCGTGGATATCAAGCCCTTGCCCAAGAGCACTGAGCATTTGAACTAAAGCACGACATAATGCCCGTAGGCTAAGTGCGTCCTGGCACCCCGGCTTCACAGTGTGGGGGTACTACTTCCATTACACTGAGATTTGTGACTGGGATATAAAGGGCCTGGCAGGGGGGAGGAGACAGCTCTGGGCTACAATAGCTGGCGGAAAACTTGGCCCTCATGAGATTTTTTTTTTACTTGTTTATTCCAGGGCCCTTTCCTTGAGGCTGACCAGGTATTGTGTATAAGCCCCTTACTTTACCCACCTCCAGAGCCTCTCCCAGCCCCTGCCCTTCAGACAGGGAGATGCTGCACCCACTCTCTCCTGCAGCCCTTCCCAGTGGCCATAGAGATGTTCATGTAAAGGCCCAGTCCACGTGACACCATTTTGCCAGGAGACTTTGAGCATGTTCTTGCTTGGAGCTGCTCTGCAAGGGCAGGACCTCCCCTTTCTCAGGGCTGAGCGCTCTTGCCTGTGCCGGGGGGAGTCAGGCTCCTGTTGCCATCCAGCAGCCACCTAAACCCCCTGTGGACTTCCCCTCATTTTCAGCTAGCTCCTCGTGTCTCTGCAGATGTGCCATCAGCCCACAGATGTGCATGGTGGCCACTGGCTGTGGCAGGCGGGTGCTGGCACAGGTTAAGATCATCTCTGGCCTTGCAGCTCGTCTGCTGCCCCTACGTGAGGCAGGCAGCTTTATATCCGAATGTTGTTAGGATACGTGCTTGCTTCCAAGCACGTGCCCTGGCCCAGCCGTGACTGCCACAGGAGAGTGGACATATACACATAAGGCAAGGGGGTTGGCCAATGCTAGTTTTACTTTATAGCAAAAGTGGGGGGAGAATCACAGAAGATGAAGATGGGGTTGTTGGTTGTCACCGTGTTGGTCTAAGGACATAGGCAGGCCAGTCTTCTTAGGGTAGACATGATACCTTTTATTAGACCAGCTGAGTAGTTGGAAAAAAGTTCTTGGAAAGTTTTTGGGTGCAATCACCCTTCTTCAGACATAAGGAGTCTCATGGAACAGGAGCCTGGAGGATGACCGAGGAGCATGAAGGTGACCTCCAGAGGCCCCTTCCATCGAGGACAAGGGTAACTCAGGGCCCCGTTTGTAACAGCCTAATGCTGTCCTTGTGGTGCTTTCATGCACATTAATTAAGCCTTTTCATTCTCTTTTTGGAAATGCCAGCAAAAACAGCAGCACGCTGCATCTTCAAGGGGCTGGAATTGGGATTGGAGCCATGATCTTAAGTGAGGAACTTTATTTTCCTCCTCCTCCAAGGAGAGGGAGAAAAAGTAAATGAAAATAACTGACAGCTAAGCAATGAAATGCTGCGTTCAGCTCTCCTATTCATAGGCTCACCTTTGTTGCTGTTTACAAGTGCCTGGAAGGGGGTGAGTAGCCCCTAAGGGTGACTCTGAATCTGGAAGTTTTGTGCTTTCACATAAAAAATGATTTATTATAGGTGACTTGGAGCCCTTTGTCACCCAGGCATGACACAGAAAAACTGTCACGTGCCTAAGGTGACTAGTGAAACCCTGCTAATAGCAAATACTGAAAGATCAAAGGGCTCATTTAGCTATGGACCCATAGCAAAGATAGATAAAATAACTACGGTGGTGAAGGCAATGCATATGCATTACAGTGCATTAAATGTCTGTGTGGATGCTCATGTTCGCGAGTGAAATGACCTTGGTTTGCTATAGCTGTAGGATGCCTGTTCTTTGCTATCTCCAATATAATGTCTCTGATACCTTCCCTCAAAGGAGGGTTTAGCTACAGTGAGTTTAGGCTACTTAGTCCTGAAATGAGAGCATACTTGTGGTGTATGACATGCTACAGGTGGTATGCATTGTTTTTACCCCTTGAGTTGACCTTTTCTTTCCTAAGCAACCTCATGTCCATGTAGCCAGGGCATGGTCTATTAGATAAATTCTTAGGAAAAATAGACACGTGGAATATGCCAGTTCCGCTTGGAAACCTCATTAGCTGGGCAGACTAATAAGGACTGGTACAGACATGGGTATGACCGAATGAGAGGAAAGCTGCCAGGCACTGTTACAGGTGTGATTTATTCAGTTTTGCATTACTGGGCTTCTTCAAGCTGCTCGCACTAGAGTTCATGCAAAGTGCATGATGCACAAGCATATATGATATCCCAATCCAGTTTCAGAGCTACTGGCTCTGTGTGCTATGTCAAACACTCCTGCTACAACCCAGTCAGAGAGGCACAGTTGTCCTCAGGTACATGTATAGCACCTCTTAAATCGGGAGATTGGAAATAACAGTGGTCTGAGAAAAAAACACAAGTGTTATGACATTGCCAGACACAAACTATGCAATTTTCATCAACTTTGACACAAGAATCATTGTGACTTATAATCCATGAAGCACTCGATTTTCCCCTGGAGTCAAGGACTGACTCAGAGTTGAGTTTTGCTTTTTGTCTGTAAGAGGGGTGCGGGGAGGGTGGGAAGGCATCAGTATGGCTTTGCTGGGCTCATGTTTCTCTTATGCCGCAATAAAGCTGCACTGTGCTGTGTCTTTCTTGGACCTTGAATAAGGCCTTGTTGAACACCTGCAACTGAATCGAATTGGAGTGATAGGAAGGCCATGCCTGATGTACAAGCAATAATTGCACATCTGTAATAATGCAGTGTCAAGAATTACACATCTGTAATAATTCAGTGTCAATAGCATGGGTCATCATCAGTGGTACTCATAGACCGCTATTCCCTACCCCTCTTTTACTGATTGGCAAACTGAGGCACAGGGCATGGAAAATGTCTTGCTCAATGTTCTCCAGCAGGCCACTGGCAGAGCCAAGACTAGAACCCACGTCCTTCATTTCAGTCCAGCTTGCTGACCCCCAGCTCACACGGCCTGTCCCGAAGAGCACAAGACTATGTGTTTTATAAAAGCTAATCCTGCAAACCTGCCTTGTGGGTGTTACAACTCCATTTTACAGGTGAGGAAAGTGAGGCATGGACGTGACACCAATGGACTTGTATTAAACCCTATGGGATGTTCATCTTCTCCTAATCCACGTGGCTGCCCATTTGTCTTTAGATTGGGATCAACTTTGGACCAACTTTCTTGTCTATTTGGAAGGTGTCTAGCATGTCTCACAAATGTCCATCAACAATTAGTAAAAAGTAACCAGCACTGGCAATGCCCTGCCTCTGGTAGAGAGGGGTCTTTGAGGAACAGGAGTGGTGTGATCCACTATAAGAGCTCTAAGGCCCGCCCAGTACCCACCTCCCAACTCCACAGATATGGCCAGCTGGGTTTTGACCACACCAGTGTTTGGTGCAATCAGAGATCTTTTGCCATTTAGCCCAGCAAGTGATCTGGCACCATACTCCTCTTCACCAAATACTGTATCTTCTTGCATACAACATGCCCCAGTGTGTAATATGCATTTGATTTTGGAAAGGCAGAATTAAGGGGAAAAAAAAGATCTTTCCTTGTAGTAACTGAGAAGCAGCAGCTAGGAGAGCTGAGCTTGCTCTCTGATCTGCACTCAGTGGATCCCACAGCTTTTACTTGCAGTTTCACCCCAGAACCTGCCCTTACCGTATTTTTTGTATATAATATGCACTCTAATTTCCAGTTTGGGGGGGAAAGGAGCATGTTGTATGCAAGGAAAATATGGTACGTTGGGTTTTTCTGGGTTCTTGTTATATGCAAATTGCTTCAGTCCAGAATGGCTGTTGGTTACTAGAGGAAACTAGCTTTAATGATCACTTTGATCATGATTTGACAGGGTTTTGAAATGTGTGTGCAGGCAGTCTGTGTTCAATGGATACTGCCTCGCAGGATTTTTTTAAAAAAAGCCCTGAACAGTGCAGAATTCAGACTAAATAGAAAATACAGCTAAGAAAACATGTCAGTATAACACTGGCAGTTATGCTGTAGTTCAGCTGCTGTTGAAATCTAATTGCGGTTGTAAGGTTATCCCAGCAATGACGTCCTTACAATTGTACGGAAATTCACACATTCCTGCCTGTTCAGGATGATGCTTTGGCCGCTTGCAGGATATAACTGGAGGACTACATTCTCTAAGCATTTCTGGGGAATAGCTTTCTTGCTTATGTTAGTTGTTCAACTCACCTCCTTCAGAACATATTGGAAATGCAGACTTTTGAATTCAGCATGGAAAAAAAAACAAACTTCATTTCAAATTGCATTTAGTGTCCTTTCTCCCACTGTGGTGAATGCTACACGGCTCAGAGAAAAGCATACCCCATCCTCCAAGAGGGCCACCCACCAAAGCATGCAGTTATCCATGGTTGGGAGACCCTCTAACAACGCCTGGTACCATCACAATTTGGTTCTCCAGGCAGCTTCACATGCAAAGGTCCTGAGCTACTTTACCAAACGTTAAGTGGTTTAAAATGTCCAGCACAAAACTGAATGTGTTGTGATCCTCAAAACATTTCTAAGCTCTGCTTAGGAGGGAGGCTAAATCTCATCTTCTCTCTTGATGCTGTCCATTGGGGGGTCGCATCCCTTGCTATGTAGGTCCTTGCCTTGGCAAGTTGTATCTTAATTAGTATGAGTACTGAGACAGCTTGCCATTTAGCATATGTCATTTTAATATCAGTAAAATGATTTGCTTTTTAACCCTAAGAAGCATCACTTTTTATGCAACTGATCTCCTTGCTGTTTCCATGTGTCTTTTAGAGCACGTTAAATGCATTTGATCAGCGATTCTTTCCCAATCATAACAATGCTCACCAGCCAAGCCTTAGGACTGAGGTTGAGGACTGAGTCATGGAGGGCCAAATTCAGTCTCAAGGACATCAATGGCATCCTGTTCCAGGAGACCGCAGCAGTCTCTAAAGGCAGCCTGATCCTAATATACATGGAGCAATAAGTAACAACCTCCGCGCGTTGCATAGGAAGCAGACAGATGAGATCTTTATAACTGTTCGCAAGAGGTGAACCCCAAAGTTTTGCTGTTCAGCTGCTTCTGAGAGTTCGTGTCCTTTTTGGTTTGGACATTAGGCTTTGGGGGACATTTCTGCTCTGCCCTGGTTTTGGCAGGTCCTGAAGTACCCCAGATATATACTCCTGAAGTACCCCAGGCTACTTTTTGCAGCCTACTGGCACAGCCCCTTCCAGTCCTTGCTGGAATCATAAAGTGCAGAAGTGAGCAAATATTAAAGTGCAATATAAACAGAAAATGAACTCAACCTTTACAAATGTCCTAGGAGCAGGCAGGTACCGACAGGCATGCCGCCTCCAGTTTTCCTTGCGTGTGAGAGGGAAAGGACCTTTCCTGAAAAACCCACTGGCCAATACGCCTCAGGGGGGAGCCTAAGTTCAGCAAGTAGTTCAGCCCCATGTATGTGAAAAAGCTCAGTGGATTAAAGATTCGTCTGCGTGCCAACCATATACATAATTTTGCTGACGGAGATAGTGCTGGGATCTAACGCTGACATTTGTCTCTGTGTTTTGAGTGCTTCAATTTAGATGCATTGAGTGAAGCTCTGGCCATGTTGAACACAACTCCCTATGACTTCAGTGATTTTGTCCCCCCACACCTCCTGAGTCAGTCTGATTTTCTAGAAGTGATGAGCAACCACAGCTGTAGTTAAAATTAATGGCAGCTGTAAGTCCCTGGCAATTATAAACACCAAGATGTCTTGACTGGGACTCTGATTAAGCTGGCCGCCACAGCAGAGGATCCTTCTGCAAATTTAGACCTTCACTGGATTTGTCCTGCCCTCCTTTGATTCCTTTCTTCTGGATGCAAGGGTTTGACAGTGGTGAGACTGTGACGCTGCCTGC
The DNA here is from genome assembly GCF_001723895.1 of Crocodylus porosus. Lineage (NCBI taxonomy): Eukaryota > Metazoa > Chordata > Crocodylia > Crocodylidae > Crocodylus > Crocodylus porosus. The sequence goes on along the minus strand of NW_017728915.1, from coordinate 36,936,046 downwards.
CTGAAGGGCACTTCCTATTTATACTCTGTTACAGCAGAATGAATCAGAAGGACGTCGACTCCGTTTGGTTTCTAAAGCTGGTCTTCAGCATTTGGCAGTCACGAAGCCTTGCAAAATTACAGGACGAGGGATCCTGGATGCATCACGTTAGACTAGTAGGTGGATTCTGCTCTAAAAAAATAAGCCCTTTGTCCTGAGTTACTGTGGACTGACGGATTAGATAATGCGGTTCTGTTTACTAAGCGCGTGCCGTCTTGCCGCTTCCCGAAAATATGTCATAGCAAAGTGCACTGGTCTGCAGGAGTTTCATGAACTCTGCAAGTGTCAAGTCTAACAATGAATGTGGCTTGTTCTTCATATCGGATCAGGCAAGAGCCCTTTCAACCAGCACAATATAAATCGAAAGTGAGAGCATTGTGTAAGTCTCACCGTGCAGGAAGACAGGTTCTGGTTTTCAAGATATAGTCCAGACTCCGGTAAGCTGCCTTCCACACTCAACAGCGCATTTCCTCGAGAAAACCTGCCTTTTTTGGAGTGTTCTGCATGAAATACCTGACACTTTGAAATCAAGTCAACATGAAAGTCTTTAAAGCCTATAGAGATTCGCTTGCCAGGCAGCTGCATGCTGTTGTAATTTGCTGACTGTGTTGCAAATGCTACTAGGTGCTTCCCCGCTGACCCACCCCGTCCCCAGAATTACAATAAATTCCTTTAATTTCTGCAGGAGCCTTCCCTTGATGTCACTCCAGCTGCCCTCACTGGCTTAAAGAGCCCCCATCCCCTTCCAATTTCCCCTTCCCTCTTAACCTTGACCTGCAATATGCTGAAAGTTGTTACTGAAAACTAGCTTGATCAAAAATGGCATAACCTCCCCCCTCAACCACCTTGTTCTCAACGCAGTGAAAACCCCGCTCCGCCAGATACTGAAGCCGGCAATTCACCTTTCAAACTGCAAGCCTACCCTGTCTCCAATTAGTGAATCGGCAGTCAGCTGCATCAGAGTAGCAGCTATTTAATTTTTCAAAGTTGCTGTGCTTTTTAAAAGAAGGTTGGCTATTTATTTCCTTATATAAAACTTTCTGAATAGATAACTGCTGTCTGTCTCCTGGGATGTACTTGGTAGCCGTGTTGGTCTGAGACAAAAAGACATATGATAAACTAGAACTCTTGGTTCCAAAATGATACCTTTTGTTAGACCCACCAGCAAATCGCAAGAAAAATTGTCCTTTTCTGCAAGCTTTCAGGATCAAAGCCCCTTTGTCAGGCTCTGGGAAAAATATAGAAGGTACAAGGTGGTGAAAAGTCCCCATAGGTAGGAAATAAACTTCATTTTTGCACAGAGGGAGCTGAAGATGGAAGGGTGTCCCTCTGGGTCCATGGGAGTGTCTACACACACACAAGCTGTGGAAGTGCAGATGGCGGGCTTGTTTCTGGTGACCTGTAAATATACTGGAGTCACCGACTTTGTAGAAGAACTTCTGAGTTTCCGTGGTAATGAATCAGATCATAATCTGGGCCAGACATGAAGATCCAAATGCAGATGAGGGAAACTAACATCACTGGCGATCTTACGCTGAGGACAGCGTTAGAAGTTGCCAGTCAAGAAATGCTAAACCCGTAGTGTTACAGAGAGATAATCCTTACAAAAGCTAGTGCACCCATCCCTAACTGAGCCAGATCTTTTTTGGAGCTCGAATGGAGAGCAAACCACACATCCTGGGCTGTTTAAATAAAAAAAAATAACGTAGATTCCCCCCCCACCCTCCCATTTCCAGGTGCTTTTATTCCCTAAAGGCAGACAAGGTTCTTTGGGTGAATCTGATATCTCTTATTATACCAACTCAGACAACTTACATCCCTAAATATTTTTCTTTATCCCCCTTTAAGGCTCTTCTACTCTAAACACCAATTTCAGAAAACTCTTTGTATGTCATTCTCAACCCAAAGGGTTAAGAAGAGTATTTGAATGCTTGGTTGCTTTCCCTGGTTGGAACTGAGAGCATACACTCAATTATGGCCTTTTAGGACAACTTGTAGAATAGACCCAATGGGACCAAAAGGTGGAAAATGAAGTTGCTTTAATAGATTGCAATGCGATGGTCTTGTCTACAGACAATTCTGGGTCAGGGCTTGCTTGTCTTCCGGCCAATGGCAAATGATGGCAATGGGAGCCAAATCAAACCCTTAGCTTGTATACGTCCTAACCGCATTCAGCATCCCCTCGCAAGTACAACGCATTCAACCTCTGGTCTTCTAGCTATGGAATGCTTTTGGTCATAGAGATAAGAATAAATCTTGTAAACAGATGCGTCATCCCTGCTTAATTTTTTCCATTAAAAACCACAGAAAGACATTTTAAACATCTTGTCATGGCAAAGGGAAGAAAAAGCCATAGTTTCGTAGCAGTAAAAACCACCCTATATTTATTGAACAAATCACGAAGACCTTCTGAATAGATCTTTCTGTCCCCATAAATATTATTAGCGGTGGGAAAGTCATTCATTAGTAACCTACAGACTTGTCCTTCTGTCCTATTGGACACTGCTATCTAAACAGGCTGTTTCCTGAGATGTTACTCAAAATCACTGTTGCACTTTTTGGTGCCAAAACCCGCAATAGTCCAACAGAAACAAAGCTGCCCTAGAATAGGAGCTACGGAGACTGAGAAGTCAGACAGCATTGGTTTTCTCTTCACACCCTTTTGATTTCTCCTGAGCCTCCCAAGTTGATCCTGCCCGTTGATCCTGTCAAAATCCTATATTCAGGATACCCATGGTTGTCCCCATTATTGTGAACTTCTGCTGTTCCTGACCTAACTTCCCTGTCCATCCACCCCTTTGAATCTGTCCACATACAACTGTGCAGATCCTCTCTCCCATCCAAACTTTGACCTCTCATCCGACCCTCTTCAGATTTGTTTGGTGGCTTCCCATGACCCCTGCACCAAACTTAAGTTCCTTGTTTCTTCCTCCAAAGACCCATCTGACTTGCACCTACTTCCCTCTTCTCTTCTCACCCCAGTGTTCCTCTTCCATATTTCTTCCAACAGAGCCAAAAAAATCCCTTGTCCTCCTTCCATGCTCCGTTTTGGGCCTTGCATTTGAACCAGGACCTTCTTTGTGGGGGGAAGTGTTGCCTGAGGCAGACTACTCCGAAAGGCAGGGAATGCAACACCTGTCCAGGTCTTGGCAAGAAGAATGACGTGGAGTCTTTCAAGGAGGATGGAGGTCAGATGTTCTGATAGTGAAGTACTCGGGAGAGAGCACACTTTACGGTGGAGCCATTATACCTCTTATATCATCCAGTTTTGGTTACGTGGAAAGAAGACCTAGCTGGGGTCGTTTGACCCCAGCATCCTTTCCTGCCCATGATAGGGGGGTCGGACTTGATGATCTGCTTAGGCCTCTTCTGACCCTACCTACTATGAGGATGCAATAATTATCATGGGTAGGGTCATGCCAGTTTGTACTAAACTGGATCATGTCGTATGCAGCAGTCAGTTCTCCTAATGGGGAATCTAGGAAAAAATCCCATATAATTTTAATAGGGGAAATGGAAAGAATGTCTTAAATATTGTCCCCAAAGCCTATTGGATTAATTGAAGAATGACCCCTGTGCATCCTCTAAGCTCTGTGAAACTCTCGCTTGAGACACGGCAGAAGGCAAGGTTGACATGTCCTTGGGAAATGTTGGTAATGTCAGAGTTGTGGAGTTGGGTTTCTGCACCAGGGTTCCTCTTGGGCAAGACATGACCATCAAGGGCTTGACCACTTTGTAATCTACTCATCCTTTCTATTTTTGTAAGAAGAATAGTCTCCTGGCTGGATTCCAACCTGGCAGCATCTGCCTCCCTCAATTGCACCTGCAGCTTCAACTGCATCTCATATTGTCTCCTAGATCTCATATTGTCTCCCTTATTACTGCCAGGTGTCAGACAGCTATCTTGTTCCACCCCAGGCCTGTCTGCATTTCTCTGGTGCATAAAGTTTTCCTTTAAAACTCCTCGTCTCCCCTAGAGTGTTGTTCTGGGCTTCAATTAGTGAACATATCCAAAGCAGCTGCACTGTAAAGGAGTAAAGGGTTAACAGACCTGAGTGTTGTAATTGGAAGGTTACTGTTTATTACACTAGATTAGATGTGACATCTGCATGACAACTAATGCCCAGGCAGTGTTGTTTTATAGCACTAATGCAGTGTTCATTACTCTCTGTTAATTGGAGCCTCGATGGAAATCCAAGCAGAAAAGGAGTAAAGCGTATTAGGTAAACCGCTGGACCACCATGCGAAGAGGATTTAGTGTGTATAATAAGCTGTGCCTGTGTATCATTTATCACAGCTGTACAGCGATTGCCTTGGGGTGGTGATGGACACCATAAGTTGCAAAAATATAATGACGTGTCATGTAACAGACCGCAGGTGTCTGCTCGGGGAGCGGAGGGGAAATCAACCTGACAGCCGTGAAAAGACCGGCTTGTACTGGCATCTGGGCACACACGCACACAGCCCTCCTCCGCCAGCTGGACTGCTGTCCAAATGCTCTTGCAGAAGATACCGCCTGAAACGTCTGTTTTAGTGTCTTTGAATTCCCCCTCTTCAGATGGCTTTTATTTTATTTTTTAAATGCAAGCAGCTGTTACCGATCTCTCTGCCTCCCCCCTCGGGTCTGATGCGGTTTGTCTTTCTTCATGTAGTTAGGTGAAAGACAGCCTCTTTGGTGCATGTGCATGTGTGTGTGTAGGTCACAGGGCTGGATGTCTATGCTGAAAGCTGGGCTAAGCCTCTACAGCTGGGGATTCGGTCACCTGCCTCTACCCAGGAGGGAGCCCAGGGCTAGTCGGTCCTCCCTTTGCCCCAAGCCAGCTGGCATCATCCGCACCCTTGCCAGGGTTGTGCTGGGTGCTGCTTCCTGGCCAAGATTCATAGTCTCAACTCAAGCATGATGACCCTTTCTCACCGCCACCGCTGGGGACTTGGAGTGAGACGGCTATGTGACTATGGAAAAAACGGAGGAGGAAAGACACAGGGTGGAAGATTGTTTTTGTCCTGGGATGTCATGCACTTGGCAATGCAGAGGCAACTCTTGGCCAAAGGCCATGCTGCACACCTCTGATTTATTTGCAACATTTATATATATACACACACACACACACACACACACACTTTATATATATATATATATATATATATACACACACACACATACATATATATATATGAAAAATATATATATGAAAAATGTATTGCTTATTGTATGGACTTTTCTATGCAAGTGAGCACCTTTGCACCTTGTTTTGCATTTGACTAAAGAAGAAAACCCCATCACTGGACATCTGAGTCTCCCTGTGACACCTGGGAACTCAATGCTTGTGATTTTTAACTGGGATGCTAGAGGAAACCTTTTCCCTTAGTGAGACTGGAGAAGGGTGTTTTCCACCCCCTCGTGCTCACTCTAGTACTGCCGTCAAAGTGCTTCTGCATGAGTGGCAGATGTTTTTTTTTCCACTCGGCTTCGCAAGGAAATGTTTTCTGTCATGTGCCAAGCGATTTCATTTTTCTAGGCAACTCGGACATCTTGCACACATGAAAATGTCAGTGCCTGTCCTCGGGTCTTGTTTGACAGAGGAGCAACCCAGCGAAAGATGAGCCTTAATGTTGGCTCTATGGACTTTGATGCACCTTGCTGAAGCTTGGAGCGAATCCTGCTGATTTTGGGGGGGGTTTCCCATGAATGCTTTGTGCCTTGCACAGTCACCTCTCCTGCCCCACTGCAGAGAAAGCGTCTCTGGAATTAGCTCTTTTCCTCATCTTGCCTCGAACATCTCGAGGACTGGTGGTCACATGACCTCCCTTGACAGGTTATCCCATTGTCTAACTGACCTCACCAATATTAAGTGCTTCCTACTATTTAGCTCACTGTTTTTCTTTCTTAATTTTAGGCCATTAGTGCTTGTTCTACTTAAAATTTACTGCTGAAAATTACTCCCCTCCTCCCTTCCTTTTGGCTGACAGATGGATGTGATGTGTCACTCGCAGGATTTATATCTCCAGCCATAGTTTCTCAGTGAGTTAGGGTGTGTGGGTATCTTAATCCCTTCAAGGCCATAAGAAAATAAAGGCCTTTCTTTAATCCTGAATATACTCCATGCCTGCCTACAAGTAGCTGCTTTCTTCGCGTCAGCTGGGAAGGAAAGACTTACCATCACGCGTATCTCTCGCACAAGTCCACAGATTAACTCTCTGATATTGTTATATATCTATATATATCTATATATCTTTATCTATACCTACATCTGTCTATATCTATATCTATAGCTATCAAACTATACACACACACACACACACACACACATATATAAAATGTGTATATATATATAAAAAAATATATATATATAAATATTATTCAACCTCTTGTACAATGCTGTATTAGACATTAATGGTGTTCTTTCAGATAAAGGTAAACTTTTTTTAACCGCTGCCTGTGACTTGAATGACATTCATTTCCTAGTCATATAAAAGAAGAAAAATCTCTGTTTTTCTTCTTCCTGAAGGGAACTATGCAAATAGCTAATTATGTCCCTGCTGGCCAAATTTAAAAAAAATGTTTTGGGTCAAATGAAATATTTCCTTTGGTAGTTTTTTTTTAACTCTTTTTCTGATCATGTTTAGGTAAATTTCAAGACAATACCATTAACGACAGGTTTTTTTGGAGGGTGGGGTGGGTGGAAAGGGGCAGTGCACCGGCTCCCAAACCACATTGACATTTCCTTCAGTGCTGCTGGTTGTGATACTAGGCTGATTTCTTAGCATATTGGCTGAAAAATGAAACCAAAGATTATTAAGGGTTGAATGATGAGGATTCATTAGTGACAAGCGACTTGCAAAAAGCAGGGATGGTAATACAATCCACGGCGAGACACAACAGGAAAGAAACAGGGATGATAAGGGATAACCTAAACCGTGCTTGACCAACACTGTTTGCCCCTGAGGGCTCAATGAGACTAAACATCTTCAGATGAGTAGACGCGCATGGGCAGGTTAAGTTCACCCAGGTAAGATGAGTCACAGCAGGCGCTCACTCCCTTTCTTATCCTGGAGTTACTTTTATACAACTAGACGTCACACACAACTCTGCTGAAGCGCTGGACGCACAACGAGGGAGGTTCGTCTGAAGAGGAAGGTTCGTCTGAAGGACAGTCCTTCTCGAGGAGTCCTCCTGGTTAAGCCAAGCCGCACTGTGATCCGTCCTGATCCCTAGCTCTCCAAAGCTTTAGATCCCTTTCAGGAGGTCACCGCTCTACTGAACCTAGCTTGCTGGAGACCCTGAGGAGCCTTTTTCACCCCTTTTCTCCTTTATTTAGCTCCCCATCCCACCACTTTGGCTGGTCCAATGATTTTAAAACATTTTTCTGTCCTTCATATATATATTTGCTAATCATTTTTTCACACATCCGGTGACATGTTCTTGTTCAGGTCTACCACTCAAAGGTGTTGTTCACCTTCTCCCTAGAAAGTTCCTGCTCTTTTTAAACCGAGTGTGCTCGCCCAGATCGAGGGCTGAAGGTGTGAACCTTTTCTGGAAGATGCCTCAGTTTTCGGGGTCATTGTACATGCACCGATACCAAACTGAAGTTCTTCCTCTACAATACCTGGGCTCTATTTGGCAACCCTTCCAAATAATGCACTTAATCTTTTTAAAAAATAGTCATTGTCTGAGGGCTTTTTATTCCCTGCCAGAACACAAATTTGCGAACCATTTGTGCAGACCCAAATCAGCATTTTTCAGGGAATAAAATCCTCGAGGGCTACATATTTGCCTGGGTTGGTTGTAAAGCGCTCGCCTGTGATTGACAGCTATGAAACGCTCCTATTTTAATATAAATGCCTTGTCTTGTGCTCTTTATACAGCAGCCATGAGATGAAGGAACCTAAGGGAAGAGTGAAGGTCAGGTTGTGTTAAAATGGCACTACTCACTTGCTCGGCTCTGCAATAAACTCCAAGGATCTGCTTCTCATTGAAGGCCAGACTTAAGCATAAGTGAAACAAGTGGTCATGAGAGATGGAGATAATTTTTTTTTTGTGGCTCTTGCATGGCAGGATTTGTTTGTGGAGTTTAGGACTTGTAGACCTGCTGCTGTTTCAGAAACCAGATTTCATATCAGATTCCTCTTCCTTCCCAGCTATGGGCCGGAAAGGAGATGCAACTTCAAGCCTCTTTTATTCCTACTCCTAATGGCCACCTGGCACAAAACACTGCAGAAATCCTGTCGTTTCAGGACTATGCACCCTATATCGTAGCTTCCGTTGTCTTTCTTGTCATACGTGGTCCGTCCCTTGCAATATCCTTTAGCTGCAGAAGACAGGAAGAAAAATCTAGACGCTCTCTCCGAGCGGAGATTGCCTCGGAGCGAACGCCTAAACTCCTCTGCTGTCCATTTGGGGATATGAAATTAGGATTCAGATTTAGTGTTCTGAGCCAGGCTAAATCTGGTCGTAAACCCCAAACTTTTGGCAGGTCTCAATGTTTTCCATGGGATGTGGAAAAGCTAATAAAGATTCCATATAAAGAAGGAGCCAGGGTTTGACCTGACCACCAAACAGGGTGATGGAGGGACGCCTCCGTGCCCTTTCCAAAGATCTGTTAGTATAAAGTTTAGTCCCAATGTCAGATGATGCATTTTCCAGGGAAGCTAATGGACTCATTTGCTCTACAATAGAGTGGGTCACTGGGGGTGAAGGGGGTTGGGTTTTTTTTTCCCTCGGTTTTTTCCGTGAGAGACAAATGACTTCCTTTTTACAAGCAGTAGTGTTTTAACTAAGAGCATGATGAATGAGTCCCAAGTAAAATCTTGCACAGGCATTAACATGCAAGCTTCACGGTCACTGCTGTCAACGAGCCAGCCCCTTAATGGCAAATCGCAATGTAAACGGGAACGGGCCCGGGCGGCGCAGGCCACCTGCAGGCCGGCAGGGCGCTGGAGCCAGCCAAACAAAGGAGCAGGGGCCGACGTGGAAGGGGAGGCACGCGTGTTGGAGGCATGTTCAGGAGGGGCGGGGCTGGAGTTGATCAGTCTGCAGTCTTCCTGAGGCACAGCGAGCCGCAGCCCAATCCTTCCGGCCTTGCCTTGCCTCTCCCGTGCTATTGTTTTTGCTTTCCCTGGCATCCTTCGCTGCAGCCTTAGTTGGCCACCATGTTCCACCGAGCATTTTTCTCACATTTTTCTTCTGCCCCTACCTTGGAGGGGAAAAAACAGTCTTCTTAATACTTGGCAATGACCCATTGTAGCTGCTGCCTCTGGGTTCCTGCCTTTCGATTCTGGTGGCTTGTGATTTTTAAGCCCTGCTTATTACTAGGAGCCCTGCATAACGGGAACGCAGGGCAGAAAGATGGTCTTCGCCCCAGGCAGACTACTGGGGTGGGAGATGGAGGCAGGATGTGGAGTGCAAAGAAGTGCTGGGCATGTCTATATGCTCCGGCTGGGACTGCCGGCAGGAAAGGAGGCTCACTTTCTTGCTTCTGCTCCTTTTGCACCCCGACCTGGCTGTGGGGGTCTTGGAGGGGCCCTTTTTGCACATGCCCCAGTCACAACCCTGAATGACACAAGGCAGCTGGACCCAATGGCCTTGCAAGGTCCCTTTCAGCCCTAATGTCTATGAAATCTCAAGGCCCCTCCAAGCAGCTGACCTTTCCTAATTGCTAAGTGTGGCGGTGTGTGGAGTGGGAGCGGCTGGGGCACTTCTAGGGGCAGAAAGGTGGTGGGATAACTATGTATGGTGGGAGAATATCAGCATACTAGGCGGTGCTTGAAGCATCTCGCTGGCCAGCTGTTGTCAAGGTTGGCCACCAGTATCGTGACAAAGTAGTGATTACGAGGAGTATGGAGAGGCAGCTTTGAAGATACTTGAGTGTTTGGGGGTGTCCTTGGGCACCCCAGATGATAGGGGCTTGTGGGTTTAATTACAGACTGGATTTCTCTCTTTGTCATAAAGGGAAAAATAACTGGAGGATACCTGATACCTGGAGAGCCTTTGGCCCTTTCTCCTCCATGCCAGTAGGTCTCTCTCTTTGCTTCATAGGCATGGGGCTTCAATTTTAAAAAAGATGGCTCCCGAGGCAGAGCCGTAAGGTGTGACTAGCCCTTTAGCTTCATTTTAAACCTCTTGGTGGTGGATGTGGTGCCTACTCGTCACGCTGGCCCCTGCGCAGAGAGAATTTTAACCCCCAAATGGATAGTATAGGGTGGTATAGGGTGTTGCCCCTGTCAGACTTAGAAGGATGTGGGATGGTAAGGGTGAAGGATGTTAATTCATGAATCACGTTTTATGGGTTTAGCTGATTTTAGATGATCGGTTACTAGGGACTAGTGCAAGTCATGACCAGATGCTGGTATGCAAGGAAGAGAGCAGCCATTTCAAACATCATCTCCTTTCCCCCTGGAGGGCAGGGGAGGTCACAGGTTGAGATCTGCATGAACCCCATGGTGGTAAAAGCTTGAGATCTGGACGGGCGCACTCGGATCCAAAAGAAGGGATCAGAGCTGCAGTTAGCCATGAACCCCAAAACTGATCCTCGATAACTGCTGCCTTTTCATACATGGCTCTGAATATAAGAACAAAGCAGGAAGTTTCTCTGTAAATGCAAAGTCTTTGTCTTCTGTTTAAACCAGGAGGATACATGCAGGCTCAGTTGTGGAAGAGAACGGCGTGGAAAAGATCTCGGCATCAACTTTTTGTCCGTACCAAATGATTCACGTATTGCTTCAAAGCAAATGAACACATGCTCAGGCGCAAACAACTTCACTGCCTTATGGACAGAAATGTGGTTGGTTTTATCATAGCTATGCTGTGTTCAAATCAAAGGGGTTACTGTATATGGGTCACCGCTGCCCTTGGGGTGTGGAAACAGAACTAGCTCAGTGTGTGTCATAGGGCCTATATTGTTCATTGATGTATTAAATGCTAGCAGCATAGCCTTGAATCTCTAGCCTCGGTATCCTAATGGCTACATTTGCAGGTAGAGATGTGCAAAATATTACCGAGGGTCAGCACTGGGACTCATGACACTTCACAAGGCATTTACCTATTGCCTTAATGAATTCATGTGTTGCAATTAAGTCTTGATTAGACTTCAAGAAAGAGGTGTCTCATGGAGACATAGGGTTCCAGTCCAGACCCATCTCCGACTCTCAGCTGTCACAAGTGCTGATGACCTCAAAAAAGGGATAGGTCCCCATTGCATTTCCTTGCTGTGAAGGGAGCAAGCATGTTCCCTGTGAATTTGAGGATGCAGCACATGTTAAACCAGGGGCTAGAGGAGCTAAAGGACAAGTTTTCTTGCAGTTCTCTGTCTCCCTCTCCCCGTTCCCAACCTTTTCACAGCCCCAGAAAAAGCACTGGATGTTTATAGATTTTAATACAATGGTTCCCACAATGAACAAGCAGTGCATGAATACGTAAGCCGCCTGGCTGGCTCTTCCTTCTACTGGAAAGGTTCCACATTTAAAATCCTGTTTTCAGTTGTATATCCCTCTTATCGTTCCTCTGCTGGAGATCTAGTTATCTGATCTATTTTACTGATGGCCTGATTTATGGCTGCTCTAGATTGTAAATAAAGGATCTTCCCTAACTAAAAATGAGTCTTATTTTTGTGGAAAGCCCTTTTATGTCTTTCCCTCCCCTCCCCCACCAACAAAAAGAAAGGAAAAAAAAAAAGTTCTCCGTGTGCTCTAATTTTTATGAAAGGCAAACAAGCAATTAACCGCAGAAGTTATTTTCTTGCATAAGTTTGAAGATAAAATGTCAAACTTGTAAGAAAAAGGAATATAGCAGGGCTGATGAAGCTAGTTTGATTTATAGTTAAAAAAACATGAACGCTTAGAAACATGACGGCAATGTTTTATTTCAGCCGCTTTGTTCCCTATTTCTGATTCTTATTGACCTGGGGTAAACGGAGACCAAAAAGAAATGGAGGAATGAAGGGTGGGTCTTTTCAGGGTGACGATCATTGCATTTTCTTTCCAAGGGAAGTGCCATGTTGGGGGGTTGTACTGTACTTTTCTGGTCTAAACTGGCTTGGCTGCTTTGCACGGATTTGTGAATGAGTAAATATTTTTGGCTCCCATCACCCACCAGCTGTGCACTGGACGCGGCTTCGCCAAAAAGCCGGTTAGGCAAAGACGTGTGCTCGGGAGCCGCCTTCTCTATGTCGGCTTTGCCTGTCCTAGGACAAAATGTTACCCTACGGGACCCAGCGAAGAGCGTGTTTATTTGAATCTCCCGTGAACCCGGCTTCTAGAAAGCCGTGCATGTGCTCTCTTTTAAAAGGATGTCAGCAGCTTATCTCCAACGCGCCCATGTGCCCCCGCTGACATATCTGCATTGGGGAAGGTTAAGGAACTGACAGCTCTCGACACAGATGTCTCCTGTTTCGGTTTATCTGTAGGCCAGGTATGACGGACGCAGCCGTAATGCAACCTTTCCCCACCGCTGCCCTGCCGGCGACCTCAACCCTGACCTGCAGAGACCACCCTCCCGAGGGGCTGGCCTGGCTTCAGCCTCCGCGCCGGGCTGCTCCTGGCCCGCGTTGGTGCCAAGCGATTTAGCACTGGTTTAAAAATGCACAGTACCTTTTTCCAACCCCCACCCCCACACACACAACCTGTAGGTTTTCACCAGACTCCCCTCCAACACATTTCTCTTTAAAAGCTGAGATTAGCGTCAAATCGCACGAGGAGTGATAAAGCCCAGCGTGTTATCAGGCCTGGGGATCCAGCCCCCGCACGCTCACTGGGTTTGACGTAATCCTGCTCTCGGAGATTTGTTGCAGGCATTGCCAGCTCTCCTCCAGAGCCTCTCGGCTTTCCCACCCGAGCACAGGATTCATCGCGGCTGCAGCGCGCGGGGGGAAAGCCACCATCAATTCTGCAGGGGCGAGGGGGGTGTTAGCACAAAACCCCTCTCTCCTCCCTTGACACTGTGCGTGCGTGTCTGTGTCCACGCTCCGTGTTTCTTTCTGGAGGCATTTTACACATGCACACACATTTACTCCCTCTAGTTAAAGGACATTTGTGGGGTGACTTCCCAATGAAATCCAGGCTGTCTTGCATCCTCTGCTATAAAGTCTGTGCCCCTATTGCCGTCAGGACTTGTGGTAGAGGTGATATCTTTTATTAGACCAACGTGATTTTTGCAAAAACAAAAAAAAATTCTTGCAGTTGGTTTAATAAAAGATATCACCTCTGCCACGAGTCCTGAATGCATTTTCCTCCAGTCCAATACAGATGGATACCTGTCCCTGTTGCCATTCCTTGTTCGGAAGCACCCCACGGCCAGTTCATAAGATCCTCTTGACGTACCTGTTGCAAGAGCGGGAGACCACCCAAGCCAGAAATGTCATGCCTGTGTATTTGGTTTCTTTAAATGCTTCGAAGTTGGAGGGTGTCTTGGCTAGATGGGTGTCAAAACACGGGACTAGAAAAGCAGGGGCAACTGCAAGATTAAGGGGATGGGGAGAGCTGTGGACATTTCCAGGTCTCAGGCTGAAAGGGGCCAGATTCTCGGGTAGGCTAAATGTGCAGAGTGCAATTTAAGTAATTGGAGGAACACTGATTTACATCTACCAAAGGGCTTTTGCTTGCGCTCCTGTCATAAGATTGAATTCACTTGCAGGCAGGAGAAAACCTGTCTTTTTTTTTAAACCATTTAAAACCATTTTTTTCAAGGAGAACAAAAACAAACAACCCTAGTAGTTTTATGGACTAGTGAAGAATTTAATCCTGGAATGAAACCTGATAGAATATATGTCCAATGGATTTTGTTGCAGGGGTTTTGCAATATAGGTATTTTTCTTCTGTTACAAAATTGTGCTGTTGCCCTGATGTATTAGGAATGTGTTCGGCTTGCGGGGGGAATAACAAGGAGATATTGCGGGGGGCACAGTCTTTTAGATCTGTGAAGCTTCCTGGTAGCAACAGACCTTTAATTTGGGGACATGCGCTGAATAAATGTTACTCCTCTAGATCTCGATGTTATTAATACACAGTGATCAATGGTCCCAGCAGAGATGGGAAGAAGAGGCGCTCACATTTTTTTGCTGTTGGGCAGAATTGTAGGCTGAAAACATTCTTGATAGACATGCCTAATATTCCTTACCCTGGTTCAAATGCCTCCAGATCGGTTTTCAGATGTGTATGCTGGCTAAGAAAAAATTGCTAATTTCCCACAAAGCTGTATTGGCCAGATTTAGTTATGAGAGATATCAATCTTTTCTCAAGGATGGGAACACTGGGGGGTGGGGGGGTAGTTTATTGTCAGCACATATCTGGATCTCCCCAACTTCACTCCACATTGCTTTACGCCTGCCCGGCTGTTTACAAAGGGGCTGCAAAATGGGCGACAAATTCAACCCTGTCCAAATGCCAGTGTTTACCCTTTCCTTTTTCCTTTCCTTCCAATTTGTTAGTGTAAATTCATACACTGGGTGTAAGGTAATGGAAAAATCAAGCCCTGCTTTTGCAAGGAAACGATTAATGTTGTTCTTGCATCTCCGAACATTTGAATATGCCATCTGACATGTCACACATTTTTTCCCCAAAGCATAAGCATTCAGACTGCCTTGTAGGTCCATTCATCAAACACAATTGGGTCATATATACAATATATATATATATATCAGTATGCAACAATCTCTTTTTTTTCTGTTTGCTCATATGACCTACTGATTCAGCATCTTTATCAATAAACAACAGCAGGCAATATTAAATCCAGCTGAGTTGTGTCACAGAGGTTATCAGAGGACAGACAGTAGTTCCTTTTGCCAGAACAGCTGAGGTCTTTGGGTTAAAAGCCAAGGGTCATCAGCCGCAGAGCCTCATGTGGCATGGATTAAATCAAAAATTATCTTGAGTGGCATTGCAGCAAACTACACAGAACATTAATCTGCGATCTCAGCCCCTCCACGTATAAATCACTCTGCTCGTAATGCAGATCCCCGTTTTACTGGAGCTGACTTGTTTGTCTCAGAGGAAAGTTAGCGGCAAAATACTACCGCGATCTCTCTCCGGTTGCTGTTGTAAATCTGTGCTGGAAAGTTGAAGTCAAGTCCACAATCTTTGAGTAGAAATTCGTTTTCCCTCTGTGCTCTTATTGACTGTGATACGAAGAAAGAGATGAACGTAAACCGCTGTGTTAAAAACCTGGGATGTCCTTTACCCTCTTTAAGAAAGTGCATTTTATCTTCTGCTGATGCATTCACCAAGCCAACTGGTAGCTTTTGGCTGAATCTCAGGCGCATTTCCTATTTTCTGTTTACAAATGTGTCTCTCTCCTCTTTTAGTCAAGAGACGAATTGTAAACCATCATCCTGTATCTTAGAAAGACCATGTCCCCACATCATCGCCTTAAATCATGCAAAACATAGGGGGGAGGGGGTTCACTAGACCCCCCCATAGCCCTCAAAATCTCTCAACCCTTGGTAAAATATAATTTATCTGTGAAATTCTTGGCCAGCTTATTTTTGCTTTTGTATTTTGGCTCTACCAACGGCATCTAGGAGGGGCACCTGCTACTAAAACGTGGCATTTATTGCTCGATCCATCTGTGAGACTCTGCAGGTGCAGCTCTCTCCTACCTGTTTCAAGCAAAATAAAACAACCAGGAATTAAAGCGTGCCGTTTTGTAAAGGTCTCTTTTCCCGGCGGTTTGCACGACGAGGGCTTTGGAGCTATTTCTGAACATCTCCAGGCGGTGGCAGCAGTCTTTTCTTTTTTCCCCCCAGGAGTGAATTCCAGAGGAAACTTTAAAAGGAAAGGGGGGGAGGCGGGGAAAAAAAAGAAACCAGTGTAAATTTTATGGCACCTACAAGCCATTTGCTGGAAATCCTACATATGTAAAACAGATACCTTTGAAAACATTAGTATGGGGATCTGTAACAAAAGAGTCCTGTGTCTGAAAGAATGTTTTTGGGATCCAAGAAACATGTGGGTTATGTAGAGATGAATTGTGCTTAGGGAGCACTTGAGAAATACTTCCTCAGAGTTACTGATCTCTGTTGGAATAAGGCAGTTAACGCAGTCCTGTCGGGAACTTATAGTTTTTGAAGAGTTTGAAGCCCAGCATTTAGGCACCAAGATGAAGTGGGTGAACTTCAAAAGGCAGCAAACGGCTGGCCGTTCCCCCCTCACCCCCAGTGGGTTTTAATATGGGTAAATCTTTCATCCCATCAGTGCAAAGCTCATCAGGAGCATTTCATCCCTGAAATCTCTGCAAACCCGGCATGGTAGGGAAGTCGAAGAAGGCCTGTTTGTTTGGGGAAACTGAGGCACTGAGGTAAAATGACTTGCCCAAGGGTGGCATCATGATTCGGTTGCGGAGCTGCCTGTCCTTCCCATGATTCCTGACCACAAGTCCTTTGCTCTAACACTTTGACCTTATATTATCCACAATGATTTCAGTGGCTTTTCTTATCTGGGGAGCTGTAATGTTAATGTACTAATGCCGAAATAATAACGGCTCTGCCTTTCCCTTTTGTCTGGTACAGATACATTTAGACTGCGAGCTCTTCCAGCCAAAGCCTGGTCTTTATTTTTGTGCGCTGCGCAGCACATGGCTGGCCCTGAACACATCCTACAGCATGAAATCACATGATGCAGTTCAGGACAGTGTGTCAGCTGGTAGACGCAACCACGCCAGCATCTTTGCACAGTCTCCAAACATAATTCACTTACTGGGAACAGAGATGGAAGTCCTGATACCGATCGGCTGTGATTGCAGAAGGCATGTGCCCCGGGAAGCCAGCCTGAGGAGCAGACTTTAGGGTCAGAAAGGAAGGAAGCAAAGAGAAAGCTGGACGTTTGTTGGATGGGCTGAACTGAATCCGGATCTTGGAACATAACAGATCAAGTCCAGTAAACTGTGCTTAGCGTTTGGTTTTGGCCATTGCTCCAGCAAATCCTCTGTAAGAACCCAAAAGAGGATTCCTCCCCTCCACCCCCTCAACATTATACTGTGGTCCACCTTGGCAAGCTGGCAGCAAGCCTGGGAGCGCTGCCAAAAAAACAGCCCCGCTTGCTCATTCTCACCTAGCATGCACCAACGCCTGGAAATTGGGCAGCGCAGCTGGGTTAGCGCAGCCCTGAGCCATATCCCCAGCTCAGACTGTCTGTCAAGGGCGCTTCTTGGTGTAGACGCAAAAGCTTCGCTGTGCGTAACGAGTGGAGGAGCAGAGACGTGACCTGGAGGTCACAGCCTGTTTGGAGCCCCGATGCACACATGTGAATAAAATAGCCCTTCTACAATTGTTTATTCGAACAACCCAGGGAGCCCTTGACGTCTAAATAGCCAGTCCCCTTTTTGAATCGTGCTGAGGTCTTGGCTTTGTTCTCGAGTGCTCTTCACAATTAGTAATTCTCTTGTATGGCAACATCCAGGAAAATGCTGAGGTCCTTGCCACTCGCTGGAGGACGCCCAGCCAGACTGAGACATGGACGGCTGCTGTTACCCTCCTCTGCAACCCTTGGGAGTTGGCAGCATGATTGCCCGAGGCTGCCAGAAGCAATGGAAATCTCTGGAGTTAACATAACACAAAGCCTGAGTGATATTTAACCAGGGCAAGCTAAACCGATGAAAGCCAGATTTAAATTGATGGTGAGTAGCCACACACAGAGCTGTCTCCCCTTCAGGTCAGCCCCTGCGACGTCACGCATGCGATTAAGTCCGTGCAGACAATCCCTGAGATGGACGAGGGTCTTAGGAAGTCTTGAATAGGTCAAAGGAGAAAGAGAAATAAAACTCAATCCCTCATTGCCCTAAGTACCTTTCCTACCCTACCCCTTCCCTATGAATTGCTGTATTCTCTAGTATGGCCTAATCGCCCTCCTATCTGCTTGAAAATCATGTTACAACTCAGTGCAAAAATAAAAGATGCCAAAACTTGAAACCATGCTAGCTGCCTTTGATCAGCGTTGATCGGGCAGCCTTTTTCACTGGCCTCCAAACTTGGCCAAATCTGTGTCCCATCTCTGAGCTCTTGGGGTTTGAGAAAGGGAAATTAAATTCTCATTGCCTGCTTTTTTTTGAGCAGGCGATGTAAGTAGTAATGCTCCATGATACTGCCAAAAAAAAAAAAGGGCAAAAATGTCAACGTGCTACTGAGTTTTAGGTCATGTTGAGAGTTCCTAACATATTCCAATAAGGCCAAGTAGCCTGTAAATGCATCCCTGTGTATCCTTTATAAACCGCCCCCAAAACCAAAAGCTTTCCTCTCATACTATTCTTTTGATACGCTTTGTCGTGAGCCATCTGTTTTTTGGTGATGGAGAATGGGTCAGTCCCTTAACTGTGGAGGTGGCTGTGTTAGCAAGAAGTCCTGCCACGTATAAAGGAAGTGACAGGTTATGTCTGTAGTGCTCCTAAGCATGGACAATCCCACACTGGGATCCAGGGGATAGAAATACTAGTGAAGGATTCTGGATGATTGATAACACCGAACAATTAAATTCCTTCGTCAGCCGCAGTCTAGGTAAAGGGAGATGCAGCAACCGCTTTGCAAGCTTCTGTGATCTCATTCAACACCTGCTGCCCCTGCCCTGGAGGGACCATGTCTATGGGCAAGAAGATAATTAATTATCTAGGCCTCATCATCAGGCCTTGCTATCTCTGCTTAGACTTCCAGAAGAGGAGCAATTAGCAGGTGACATTTGTGGGGCTTTGTGAGAGCAAAACTCGCAGTCACTTCTGAGCTGAGCTGGGTTTAAACTGGTGACTGGCAGCGAGGACCTTCCTCCCATCATCTCCCTCTTGAGCCAGCCATGTGTGTATGACTTGAACTACCTATGAGTTGGCTCAAAAGCCTTAAGCTGGTGGTTTTTATGTATGGTGTAGTCCATTTGTGGCAATGTCTCTTACTAGGAGTATGTACAGGATCTCCCTCCATGGTGTCCTCTTCAGACTTTACATGTCATGGCTTAGCAGCATGGCATCACTTTTATATAAAGTCTTCCTATGCAAGCTGCCCCTGGCAGGAAATGCTCTGACCTACTTCTTCATTTTAATATTCACCTCTTTTGGAAATAACTCTTTGGAAAAAATGTTGCTTTATAGTTGGCACTGTTATGCTCCCAGAGGAGCGTTGATAGAGTTGTAGAGCACTCTAGCATTTGCTCACAATCACAGCTTCTGTGATTGAGTCGTTTTTCTCTAAATAAGTAAATTAACTCTAATACCCTTATTTGCTATCAACCTTATAAAACATAATAAAAAACAGATGTCTCTTCCTTAACCTGATGTACTATGGAGGCTTGATGGATTATTTTTTCCAGACTTTATCATAATGCTTTTGCACTCTTCTTGTTTCCTCCGGTGAATTTGTTATAGAGTCTGATGAAGAGGAATTTGGAAATGCATTAATATGGAAAGGTCTTATATTGTGTAGCTTTAGGGACTTAGCTTAGTGAAAGCAAAACTTCTCCTCAAAGTCTTGCTCTGTGCTGTAATTGGGTTGATCTGAGGCAGCGCCGGCATGCTAGAACTCATTGCAAACAGGCAGCTCACTGTTGAGTGATAATATTTAATTAGTGAAACATTCTGTGTCTGCAAATAGGATCAGAGGACCCATTAAAAAGGTGGCGCTCCTTTTGCTTTTTGCTTTATATACAAGGGACCCGCCTATGGCAACCTCCTTAAAGTACTGAGTGATCTCAATGTCTACTGAGTTGAAGTTGAGAAGAAATACCGACTGTTGTATTTCCTATCTGGTTTAACCAAGATAAGCAATTCTGCCTCTTTGCACAAGGAGGACACATGATACACAAGTGTGAATTCTTTGAAACCGCCATTTTGGGCACAGACAATCAGGTCATGTGTTTGGCCCCTTGGTGAACAAGTTGAACTTGAAATCAGGACTCCGTGCTGAAAGCATACGTGAAATTTCCGCATTGTTAGAGTACTACTGGATTCCAGTTCCTCATATTTCCACCCCAATAAATACAAGAAAAATATGGCATGTGGTCAGTGTGCAAAAGACTGGAATTGTACATAAGACAATCTTTCAGGATTGAATTATGTACAGACGAATGTTGCCAAGAGAAGATGGGAGGCCAAACAGCCAAACGGGATATTGAATAAAATTGATAAATCTCAATAATTCTCATTAAGTAATAAAATGTAAAGAAATGGGTGGGCAAAAGGTGTGCAGTCAAACCACAGCAGAAAGAAATAGAGGGTGGAAACAAGTGGTGGGGGTAGAATAAGTGGATCTGACCATTTCCCTTAGAAAGCGATGTTCCAGGTAGGGTTGCCAATCCTCCCAAATTGGCCGGGAGTCTACTAGAATCAGCGCCGATCTCCCGGTGACTATTGAAAGCAATCCAGGAGACTGATATTGTGAACGGGCTAAATTGTACAATCGATAACATTACATCATGTTGGGGAAAAAAAATCTCCCAGAACAGCTTTGGGCAGAGTTGGCACCCCTAGTTCCAGGAGATGCTTTGGTGATGCTGGTGATGGGTGAGAATAAGGAAATAGTTGGAGGTGAAACCTGAGGACTAGGCAAAGTGGTGGGGCCATGAGTTGCATGACTATTTTTGCAAAGATAGCTCAAGAGCTCAGACTTTATGTAGGTACAGGGAAGAGCTGGGATAGAGGTCAGCCACAAAACTTGATATATTTCAATCCTCTTTCACGACAGAAACGGCCCTGGCTGCACTGACATTTCCAGGAGCTGTGGGCCTCTTCCACTTAGTAATTTTGACTTCCAGTTAAACCAAATATTATTTTTACTGTAATCATTTGTTTTCCAGCTGAGGTAACAACGCTGTTGTGGTGTTTGGCCGAAGTTGCTGGGGAAGTGATTTGGTTTTTCTTGTCGCTTATTAAGCAGCAGGTCAGTTCCCCGTGCAAAATCCTAATAAACAGCGATGCATCCCGAGTGGTGGGTCTCCCTTGTTTTGGTACGGTCCTTTGGTAATTCACCCGTACGTGACTTTTTACCCTTGGTCACTAGGGATTTGGGGGCTGAAGGCCTTCTAAATGATCCTTTCTTGTCTGTGGGGACATTGCAAGCTGGAAGTGATTGATGCCGAGGCAG
This sequence comes from Crocodylus porosus, assembly GCF_001723895.1. Lineage (NCBI taxonomy): Eukaryota > Metazoa > Chordata > Crocodylia > Crocodylidae > Crocodylus > Crocodylus porosus. The sequence continues at coordinate 36,914,963 of NW_017728915.1, read as the reverse complement.
TGCTGCTAAACTTAGTCGCTGCTAAACTTCATAAATTTGCAATGGAAAACTCCATTTTCCTTTTTTAATAATAGGCAGTGGACCTCCCCTCGTGCTGTGAGTTGTGGGGAAAGAGTCCCAGTCCTGTAGTATCACAGTTCCTTATTAGTTGGGTTTAACTTGGCACCTCGCCACACTCAAACTGGATCAATGTTGAAACACCTGTTAGCTGGTTAGGCTGTTTCCTACTGAATCTTTCATCTGTCTTATAACACGGGGAATAAAAACAGGTACAGACCAGCAAGCCAGTATGCAGCGATTAAAGTGATTTTATTGTAGGTTTGGTTCAAGACAGCCTCCCTCTTCACGTTTTGTAATCCACTTAAAACAGGACGTCGTCCTTTGTGAGATTCAATAGCAAGAAACTGAGCTAGGGCAAAAGGGCATTACTAAGATTTTGGGTTGGGTATTTGACTGGTCAAATAGAGTTTGGTCAATTGACCTGGCAGGTATCGGTCAAAAAACATTTAAAAGTCGCCAATAGGTAATTGCAAATAATACACAGAAAAAGCACAAATTTTCCATTAAGAAATGTGTCAACAAACAATAAAAAATCATATTTCTGTCAAGAAAATCAGAAAAAAGATAACTTTTTTTTTTGGGTAAAATTGCTATAATCTTTGATTGATCTAAAAATATGCAGTTAATTTGACTGGTCGATTGACAATATTTGACCGGTTAATTGACTGGCTTGCCAACCCTACTAAGACTTCATTGTTTCTGCAAAATGTGCCACCGAATGCTTACTTGGGTGTCAAGTTATGTTTAGGGACCTACTTAAATTGTGGTTTTGCAGATTTTGTGGAAACTATGAAATCTGGACTTGGCTGCAAAATCCAGAGTTGCCCACGAAATACGTGGGGAAAAAAACTATTAAGTCTTCTCCTCCCGGGTGGACTTCACAGCCCGCCCAGGAGGGGAAGGCACCAGCGTGCAGGGTGACACAAAGGGGGCAGCAGACGAGATGGTGGCTACCACTCCTTCCACCACCCCAGCTCTTCGGGGCCTCTCTGCCCATCAGCACTGAGGGGCAGGGCCCGATGAAGGGCAGCCAGCAGTCAAAATAGTGGCCACAACCTCATCCTGGGGCTTCTCCACCAATCGATGCTGAGGGGCGGGGCCTCTCTGCCAAGCAGCAGTGAGAGTGGGGCCTGCATGAAATGCCTGCAAAATGGGCACTTTGTGCTGGGACACAGCTGTGAATGGCTTTGCCTCACTGCGACTTATGTAGGTCCCTAGTTATGTTTAGTAAAATCTGTTATTTAATTCTGTTTTTTATATCACTCTGATGTTTTAAATCAAGGTCTAGAGCAAAAAGCACACATTAGCAAGTATCAGCTTCCCAAGGAGGTTAGTGCCGAGTGCATTTACAAATTAGAATATCTGCATACTAAAAATCTCCTTGATGTTGCCTGTGCAATGAGGACTAAACCCTAGAGAGGCTGCTGCTATGCCTCAACTTCCGTTGAAATCAACTGATGTCATATTTTGGCATCACCATCCACCCGGCTCTCCTTTGCATTTAATGCATTTAATTTAAATACATTTGAATAGTTCAGTGTCAAGCCAATATGCACGAAACCCCCACACCGGTCCTGCTGGTAAAACTTCAGTCCTTCCTTTGCATTGGTGCAAATCAGTTGTTTTAAGCTGTGACCCCTTTCACTCACCACATGCTACCGTCTTACTTGAGCCATGCGGGGATTCATCCATGCCAACGGTTTTTAAACACCACATTTATTATACTTAGCCCGTAGATTGTGGGGAACCCTCCGGTCATTACGGACAGCACAGAGCACAGGGCAGCACTTGCATGGCATCTGGTTTTCATGTTCAATCTCATCCCTTTTACTTTGCCGTGAGGGAAGGCTCAAGTGACAACAGAGCAATGCTCTCACTGCAGACTGACTAATTAGGCTGCATCTGGAGCTAATTAAATGTGGAGTCGCCCGCAGAGGAGAGCGCTGTCCTTATCATACCAGCAGCAGCAGGGCCTAGACAGAAGAAAAATCGCTGATGATATGCCGAGGGTTTTTTTTGCAGGCAATTTAAACGTGGATATCGAGGGCTTGATCCTGTCTCCATTGGAGCTGATGGGAATTTGGCCACTGACTTTAATGAGAACAAAATCAAGGTCCTGAAATGATGGAGTGTTTTCTTCTTGGGGGACGGGGCTGGGGGACTAAGCATATTTCATGCATAAGAATAATTAGAACATGGTAGTGCTTGAACTGTTCGTTAGTATATAATGTATGACCACAAAGATACCTTTTAGGCTTTAATATCATTTAATATTCTAGCTTCTGATATTTAGGGCCACTTGTAATTAAAGTAACTTGACCTTTACCAGATGAAATATGTACCAATAGCTGTTGTTATTATTTTTACTGCAAGGAGGAGTTTTGATTGTTAAATGTTCTAATCTTCACTTCCATTGCTACTAATTAGGATGAGTCTGCACATGTTTTAATAACTGGACAATTTTATTTCATGACCTTAGTGCATTCCTTAGGCAGTTTACAAAGACCAGTATACAGAGAGGCATATAAGTTTAAAGATTAAGTACCATGGTGCATATTTTATGCCTATATTTCTCATCATAACACTTAAAGGGAGAAAAACCCCTCAAACTTCCAGAGAAAAAATTGTCTTGCAGTGGTTGAAAACTATAAATTATTCTTAAGGCTATTTTAGCTTTTCTTCCACAGTCTCAACATGTTTAGATTTGATGATGGATGCTGATTTGAAAGAGGATTTGCACCAGATACAGATGTTTAGACTGATTTTTATCAAGAGGGTTTCTCGCTGAATAGAAAATATCATTGAAAGGCGTGTGATTAAAGATGTCCAGAATTAGCTGTCATCCTGCATGACATTATGACCGAACATACATATGTAGCACGAAGAATACCATGGTGGGTATGTACATAAGCAGTCCTTAAGGCCAACTACCCCACTCCTGATTTTCTTTAATATTAGTATATTTGGTACTGATTCCAATCCCTCCACCCCCGAGATAAAAACAGCGTGAGCTGTTTGCTGCCCAGTATCGGACAACAGGATTCATTGTGAAAGTGAGAACCCGATGTTACTAAAGTCAGCAGGAGTCTTCATTTTGAATCAGACCTCTAGGGAATAGCTATTGTTTGGGGGGTTTTTTACCCCCTCCCCAAACTTATACTATTTTTTGTGGGACTAGCAGCAGAAATAGGCTCTTTTGGGGAGGGGGGTGCCTGGGGGAGGAGGTGCACGGGATATGAATGCAATGGCAATAGCAACAGCAATGTATTTCCCTGCATTTCTTAAGTTTTCCCTACACGGTGCAGCAGTTCATATCCGAGTTAACTGTGTATGTGTGTATGTTCCCAGGCAGGAACGCGTCTCTATTTCCAACTTGTTCCCGGAAGTGGAGTAGAGTCCAAAAGCTTCTGTTCCATCAAAGAAAAAATTGTCTCCTGCTTCCGATACATCCACGCTGCCACTTCCCTCCCTGAGATGCTATGAAACCTCACGTCTGAATGCTCCGAATTGGTATCTAGCCTGATGTTGTGGAAAAACCCTAAAGCTTGCATGCAAAACAAACGATGAACAATCAGAAAAAAAATCCATCAATTTTGCTGTGAATATTTTTTTCTTTTTGCCAGCTACTCCATCTTTCCATTTTTTTTCCGGTGAAGGATGAAGCCAGACCATTGGCTAAAAGCTCAGCGCCTCCCCACAACTGTGGTAGAAGCTCGATTCCAAAGCTGGGTTTGGTATCCGCACCCCTATTGCACATAGGTCTACAAAAAAGTGGCAGCTGGAGGGGATGTGGAGGGAGTGACAAATCAGGAAATGCAGGGAGCATCTTTGGTGGGGGAGCTATGGTTGCAGTGAACTCCAAGCTCAGTTCTGTAAATGAGTCCGTGCTAGTGTAGAAGAGAACGAGATGAGAAGTGCCATTTTTGGAGGAAAAATACAGTATTTTTTCTGTAGGTAAGCTCAGCAATAGGGTTGGGTAAAGATTTGGAGGATAGGTCTCTGGTCAAAAGCAGCATTTTTTTTCTGAGACTGCCACACTTGCTTCTTCTTTTTGGTGGGGTTCAGAAACAAAATGGGAGCAACCTTTGCTTATGGCATTTTGGTACGTCATCTCCAGTGTCCGCTTGCCTTTGGGAAGTGAAGGGTTTCGTTCGGCCTGTATAAAGCAACAAGGCCATTCATGAGCTGTATTTGAACCTGCAAAGTTGGGTTTAGGTTTGATTTCTCCAGGAAACTTGGGATTCTCGCCTCGTAACTGAATTAGGGTGGCCATCATAGAGGACAGTCCGGTTTTCTGCTACTCTGTCCTCTATTGCTATGAAACCCAATGCCTTTATGTCCTCTATTTTTCTCTTCAAAAGAAAAATAGAGGACATAAAGGCACCTAGTTTCATATCAATGGAGGACAGAGGACAACCGGACTATCCTCTATGATGGCCACCCTAAACTGAACCGCTCCTCCAATCCTTGGCCCTCATCTTGAAATGAACAGGTGAAGCGAATGGGTTCAGTCCTGTCTGGATGTGTTGCTTCACTGAGCCTGTTGCATGGGCAATTGCTTACGGGGTGTAAATGGGCTGGGAAGAACTTATGTGTCTTTTTAGATGTAACATGAAGTCTATGTTTCTAGCTGCCAGGCCCAGCTCTAGCATGCCCCACACCCTTGGCACCACTCTTTGTGGACTGTGCACAAAGTCTTCACCTCCGAATTGCCCTTTCTTCCCGTTCCAAATTTCAATTTTTCCTGCAAATGCAACTTTCACATAACACGACCAGAAATGAACCCACCGATCTCCTTACTTTCAAGGTTTGAGGGACCAGACACAAATAGGCATTTTACAAATGACATGAATCTAGAGATGACCTAAAACTAAAGTAACCGTGTTTCCCAGATCTGGAGGGGTTTGAAACCTGGGTTCAGCTCCCACCTGTCTGGCCTGGGCCCAACTCTAAATAGCTCTAAATGAATTAAAAATCAGCCCTTTGTTAGCCCTCCGTTGTACAAGGTGGGTGAGTGGGCCGACCAATAAGGATGGCGTTTTACACACACTAATGTTCCTTACTGGAGCATGAATTCTCAAATATTACCCTAACAAGACGAGACAGGAGCAGGGAAAAGACTTGTCTGTGTCTTGTACTTGATGCAGGGAAACTATTTAAATCTGTTAATTTTTTTGAATATAGCGCACCAATGTTTACATTAGGGGGGCAGATTTGGGGGCTAATGAATGCAGCCTTTTGTGCGACCCAGCTCATTGTAATTTTCACAAACTCCATCCAAACATCCCTTTCTATCTCTCCCTTTAAAAGACCCTTTTTCTCCCTCCATATTTTACATGTTGTGATTTCACTGAGGCTTCCAATTGGTCTTCAACAGTTCATTTATGCCGGGAGCCTTCTATAAACTCTACAGCTATGGTCTCATTGCATGACCACCCACTGAATCAGGCTGTCTAAACAGCATCTGTCTAACTCTCAGACACATCTAGTGAGTTAAAAATGGATTGTGTCCAGGGGAGGGGATTTTTTAGGGAGGGCAAGGGGGGGGGGTGGTCAAACGGCCTGGGGAGCATTTTGCAGTAGGATCATTAGAAGATGTGTTGTAATCAAAATTAAATTGACAGGGGATTCTCCTTGGTTAAATGCTCTTTTTTTGTGTGTGCCTCTTGACATTTCCTCCTTTCCTTAATTCCTTTCACGAGACATGGAAGACACTCAATCCCTCAATGCCTGTGTTAGTCATACCAAATCTCTGCATCGCTAACAGACACATTATTAGTGACTGGAATCTATTTAAACCTAATCCCTAATGCATTACCTAGTGAGTTTTACTTGGCTTCTTGACTTAAGGTATTGGAGGTTATTACCTTTGGTATGTAGGAGTTGTTCTGAAGCATCCCCCCAGCTAACAGTATTGTTTCATGAGAGCACTTACATTGAAGGGGGTTTCCTCATTTTTTTCCCACCCTTCCACTTGTGTAATTTGGAGACATTTCTGAAAGATTAAGTTAGATTAGCTGCTTGAAACTTGCAGTTTTTGCCCCCCTGGGATTACCGTCTCTTGAGTGTGACAGCATGAAACAGATTCTTTCTTTAAAGGGCCCCCTGGGTTTTGTTCTACTTGTGTACCATGTGCGGCTTAAACAATTAAAAGGTAGGCTAGATGGTACTGTGCTGAGAAATTTTTAAAAAGCAAGATTTCCAAGACAGCAGCAGCCCTGTATTAGACAAGCAATCCCTCGGAGCAGAAAAAGTCAAGGTCTGAAGACAGCCTGACAGTTTTTCAGGGAATCTCCATCCATTTTGATGCTACAGCTTCAATAAAAATCCCAGTTTCAAGGGTTTGTTCAGACGTCTCGCCTGTGGAGCCAACGTGTGTGCTTGTGTTGTGGGATCAGTCCTTAAAATAGACTCATATAATAGATGTTTAGAGTAAAGGTGCATGTTCTGTCTGCTGTTAAATGCAGAATTTCATAAAAGTATACGGTATCGTGTGAAACACCGGGATGAAGTTTTGAGTCCATCTGAATTCAGAGTTGAAACTCCCTTTGACTTCACTGGGGGCAGGATTACACACCCCGGATATTTTTGGGAAGTCATCTTGAAACCGGCTTCTGATTCTTTTTAAAGATTTACTCTTGAAACACCAATGTTGAGGCTGAGGTACGAAAAGGTTTGTCTTCCGTAAGAAGCAAAGTACCCTGCAATTCTGCCATAGAACATTTTAAAAATGATCTATCTCCACCTCTTGTTTGACTGCAACTGACAAAGTAGAAAGAAAATAAAGTGGGGGAAACCTCTACAAAATAAGAAGCAAATTATTGGGAAAGAATTCAACATCTGATGTTTTTTGGTAAGACTGCAGAAAATAACCAGAACAACTCATCTGAGACCTAAACAACTTTTTCAAAGGACAAAAACTAGAAATATAGCCGAAGAAGAAGTGGAATACAAATGACCAGATCAGATCAGCTTCTGGATAATGAGAAGATCTCCTAGATCGAGCCACTGAGAAATGCACTCCCAGGAGGGTCCTATTTGAAGGGGCTCCTTGCCGTTATTAGCCCGTGTATTTCTCTTTGGCTGGCAGTAGATGGCACTGGTGCAAATTTCAACACACCTCCCAGATAAGTGTGAATGGGTCATCCCGGCATTGAGTGCCCCCGTACCGTTGCTGGACAGGGGTGATAAAGCTAGAACCGTATCGGACAGAGAGGGTTAATACAATTAACACCATGGATCCATGCTTCTTTCCTACATTTGAGGGCTCAGGGATAGTGCTCAGATCTTCCTGTCCAAAAGAAACGGTCCCTGCAATCTGGACCAAAGGGGAGCCTCCATCTGGTAGAAAGTTGTGTTGTACACGTTTCAGCTGGCTCATTACAATGTACGATCAGTGGAAATGATTGACTTGCTGTTGCCATGTAAAATATCTGCAAGCTGTTTGATATTTAATCTCTTGCTCTCTCTCTCATACGGAATAAGATCAGAGTGTTGCAGGTACAAGCCCCACCTTTGACTCACCCCCAGTGAATACACAAGTGTTCCTGTACTTAGCCTACTCAAGAGGAAGTGGGGGCTAATGATATCATGGGATTTTTTTTGGTAACATGCAGTCTTAGCCCATAAGATCAGTGGCTGCTCAATGCTTTGGACACCTATATATTGCAATTGCAAAGAAACGACTAAAAAGACGCCATGGGAAAAATGACCTGAATTGACCAATTCCCCTGTGCAGTTAATTTGATTAGTCCAGGCAACTGGAGTAAATGGTTGCAAAGGCTTGGCATGCATATATCACCTCACCTCTAGCCATCATGTTCTGCTATTTAGCTTCAACCTCTTTACTGTTCTGACATGATGGTGATAGCCCAACTGGCTTTCCAAGACTTCAGACACCCATGCTGCAGTCTTGGTTCTTAAGCACATCATTTGTTTCAAAACTGATTTGAATTGGTTGCAAAATGATGTGTGGCTTATTAAAAAAAAAAAAAAAGAAGGTAGATGATCTGTTTCCTCCACACTTCTGGCTGCACTTTGTCAGCTTTGCCTCCTTTAAACCCCATTCAGATTAGATTCTGTATCATTCACAATTATGTAAAAGAAGTGATAAAACGTGGCTTTTTAAAAAAAAAATCATGTTTGTACAAGAATTTGCTGACATATTGTGGAGTGATAACATGATAGTGAAAACATCCAGATCCCTCTAGGCCTGGAGTCTGGAATTACTAAAAGGAGCTATTCAGGCATATTCAAAACTGACTTCTGTTCCCTTTCCAGCACTAAATCGGCACCTTTTATTTTTTTTTTGCAAACCAACCTATACAATTTTCATTGAATATTTGCCAGATTTACTGAGTTTTGGCTTGTGCCTGGACTGGGCTGTAATCATTTCACACTCTATTTTTTTTAACATGTAAAAGGAAGAAACATCAGAGTTTAAACATAACTTGCAGGCCAGGCTTGCCAATAAAAACCGAAAGGCTTAAAAGATGATGAAGTAGGAATGTCATCTGGGCTCTGAGCTTGCTATCGGTGCAGCCGCTATAAAGCTGAAAGTTGTACTTTGCTTGTTATCAACTAGTAAAGCTATCTGGGAATGGCCAGGGTGAGGCATCTCAACCAGAGATTTCCGCTTCAGATGCCTTCCTGCCCATTGATGGTCATAGCTGCTTAACTGAAATTGCTTGTCTGGTCACAGCTGCTTAATTGAAATTGCTTCCTTGGTTACCTGTGCAGCAAAGGCAGTGCGTTGTAATGGAGGTTTGAATATCCTATACAAAGTTATATGTTACACTTTGACCAGACTAAATCTGTGGAAAGTTAAACAGCGTTAAAGTTAAAACATGCTGGGCATTTGTACACATGCTTGCGCCACAGTGCTGGGTACTTTTAAAAGCACCCGGCGCTTTGGCGCATGCAGTTGTATAAGCAGCAAAATGCATTTCAGGGCTGAGAAAATGGCAGTGGTGTGCCTTTGAGCTGAAACACACTGGAGGTGTTTTCGTTCAAAAGCGCACTGCCACTATTTTCTGCATGCTGATGTACCATTTTGCCACTTATACAACTGCATGTGAAGCAGCTCAGTGCACATCAGCTCACAGGCGCAGCAGGCTCAGTTAATCAAGTCTGCTCTGACTCGCCGGATCTTCAGAACGTCACAGGACAAAAAGGTATGTGTATAAATGCTGGCTGTGAGCAGTCATACATCAAGGTTTAATACTGTTTCTTGCCAGCTCAACTCTGACTTGCCACTAGAAGGGTGAAGACCAAGGACGTGGTTAGGAACCAGGACATATGAGCTCTCTGTACAGGCTCTGGGTGGTGGTGGCAGAGGGAGGCTGAGAATGGTGCATCCTAGGATGCTGGAGGACTGCAAATTGCTCATTTTATCTTTGTGGAGCAGACTGAAGTTACCTGAACATGAGCAAGGTAGCATGGCCCAGAGTTAACACTCTCCTGAAGTGGAGTAACTTTGAGACACTTGGAGGGCATGTAGCATGAGTCAACAAGCTTTAACATGTTTTAAGTGCCCTTAGTGTGGTCTAAATGTAAAATGTAACTTCACCCTCAGTGATGGCAGGATAGAAATCATATAAGCAATCTTAGCAGTAGGTTATTTCCCCCCCTTCCCATGGGATAGTATTCATATGGAATCATTACCCTTCTCTACAGACAGCCTCAATTAATTAAATGGGGTTTTCCCAGTAAGGTGCTCACATGGTAACTAGCACTTCATGATAAACTATTGACTTTCAACAGGAATCATATGATATGCCTATTTATACCAGCTGAAATTCTGT
>NW_017728915.1:36861044-36904233 GCF_001723895.1 Crocodylus porosus | reverse complement strand
AGCAGGGAATAGGAGATGCTTTATTTACTAGGGCACCCCTTGGAGTAACCAGGAACAATGGGCACAAATTGACGGAGAGCAGATTTAGGTTGGGCATTAGGAAGAACTTCTTCACAGGAAGGGTTGCCAGAATCTGGAACGGGCTCCAAGGGATGTGGTGGTCTCCCCTACCCTGGGGGTCTGCAAAAGGAGACTGGGCAAGCACCTGTCTGGAGTCATCTGCCCCCAGTGCTCTTTCCTGCCCAGGGCAGGGGGTCGGACTCGATGACCTACTGAGGTCCCTTGTGACCCTAACATCTATGAATCTATGAATCATATGACTCCTGTTAAAAGTCAATGGTTGATCATGCAATGCTGGTTATCATGTGAGCACTTTACTGGGGAAAACCCATTTAAACCCATTTAATATCTATATAGTCCTATAGGTTCTGTGGTGTGTGAGTGTATAGTAGAATATTCTGGAGCAGGCATGACCTATTGCTACTTCATATGTTAGACTATATTAAAGAAATTTCCTACAAAAAACACCGTAAGTCTAACAAATATTCTCTGCAGAGGGACTCCTCAAAACATATGGCTGGGAAGGGAATAACAAATACAAAGTTAATGATTAATCTTCACTTACCATAGAGTTGAATGGCCAAGTTTTTAAATATGTGATTTTTTAACTCATTTGTTTTTATGCTGTCCAAACTAATGCTTTGAGGTCCTATCCCTGACTCTGGTGGAGACTGTCATCTGGACACCAAACCTTCCCAGCTGGGATGACGTTTACCCAGCTTCATAAAGATACTTGGTGAGTGAGAGAAATATTTACCTTTGGCAGGCACCGGATTGTAACAAATGCATGAATCCTTAAAAACACTTCGTGCAAAAGGATCACCCTGGAACCAATTTCTCCACATTAGGAAATACGGATGTGAAACACCACATTAGACACAGTCTGCTTTGTCTTAGTACTGTTTGGATCTTTCCATTAAAAAGAAAACGAGGGATAAAATTATGATCTTTGTTCATAATCCCTGCTGTTTTGACTCTAGCCAGCAAATTTGGGCTCCCAGGGTAGTGTTTTTAGCCTCAGAATGAAGCAGCAGTAATATGACAATAATATGAGACCAACTAAACACAATGATATGGCTACAAGCTCCAAAACCATGGTGTTGTGTTATGACATTTTTTAATGGCATAACACAATGGTTTTAAGTAAAGCCCGTCATTAAACTTTAATGGTTTTAAGTAGAGCCCATCATTAAACGTTGCTTAAACCATAGCTTCATTTTCTGGACCCAGGAGTGACATCTCCAGCAGGACGGAGAGCTGGGAATGCACCCCCCACATCCTGAATGTTGAATAAAATCAAGTTTTGTTTGACGTCATTCATGTAATTTTACCAGTAGTCACCATAACATAGTCAGTCACGTCACAAGTGTTTGCCTTATAGCTGTGAATTCTGTGCAAAAGCTGGTGCGCTGCCACAGTTTTATGAGTCTCAGCGCCAAGGAGCCAATTTTTTCTTTAGCTCTTGATAAAAGTGCTGCCCAACTGTGTGCACGCTTGTGTGTGCTGCGATCTTTGCCTCGCTGCAGAAGGGCATTGCAAAATCCAAATTGTTGGATACTGTGTAAGTGGTGCCCAGGTGTGCCTGACTTGTGTTGTGGCCCAAACCTCCAGCTTGCACTTGCACTGTGCATCTCCAGGCCTATCAATAAGCGTAGAAATAAGAGATGAAAATTACTCATTAGGTCATCTACCTCCCTCTGCCAGTGCCGTGATTTGTGGAGTATTATATATCTTGAGCAGTTAGGTTGCAATCCTTTCTCTTGGGAGGCTATTCCATGCTTGGATAGACCTTGCCATTAGGGAAGTTTCCCCCCCATCTCATGCTCGGCCTAACCTTTTCTTTGCTTAATTTCATTCTATTGCCCCTACTTTATATCCTTATTTCACACTAAAGGTTTCCTTCCTTTCTGCAGGTTGCAATTGTCCAACACTTTTATACCGTTTCCCTTTTTTTGCCTGTTGCCAGTTGACCAAGCTATACCTGTTTGGGTTTTAAACTTTTTAAAAAAATAAATTGGTCCCTTAATTCCAATGTGGGTTAATAGGACAGAACACCTCTAAACACGTATTCTGTTTTTTAAAAAGATCCTATGAAATCATTGGGATCCTCTTGCTTCTGGGAGACTCTGCACATTGCAATACGTCTCTGTAAATGTTTGTACCTGCAGAATGGGAAGCTGGCTAGTTAAGTGCCACAAGTCTTCCAGTAATTTTGTTAGCAAATGGAGAGCTGGCATTTGAAAGGTGTAGCACAACTTGTTCTGCTGGACTTAACTTTTGGTCAGAGGATTGCCTTTGTGCTGGTGACATCATTGTTAAAACATCCCTTTCTCATCTCCAGCATCTTACTTTCCATCTGCAAAATGCTGAAGGATGTGTTTTGTTGGGTTTTTTTTTTGGAGCAAAATAGAGAAAATAAGAGCAGAGAACAGCAAAAACGGATCAATTCTTGGCTTGAAATAAAACAATAGGTTGGAGCAGTTGTGGTAGTCTTCCATATCTGATTATGACTAAGCCCTTCCCTTGTGGTTTTGGTGGTCCTTCTGGCTCGGCGTTGTAGTGGCTCCAATCCTCTTCCTCTGTGATTTGCTCAGTGCTCTAAGTGAACTGCGTTTTAGAAGTGTATGGCATTGGATACACTCCAGTCCACCGAGCCACCCTGACCTCTAAATGTTGCTGTAACTCTATATGACTCACATGTGACATCGATCTGATCACTACAAGCTCTTTCCTGTTGGGTTCTGGTAAAGAGCTTAACTCCTTTGTGGCCATGGGTGCCTGGTAAAGAAAAGATTAGACTTCACAGCTGTAGCATCTGAATCCCAAACCACTTTACAAATCACACAACATAGTAGCTGATGAGATAATTAAGAAACCCTTGTAGGTCCAATTATAGTGTGTAGCATCCATCCTTCTGGTGGAGAACGGTGGCCTGGGTAGTGACTTCTTACCTTTTCTTTTTGAAAGGTGCTGGACTCTCACCTGCACTTAGGATAAGGCAACCCATCCATCTTCTTTCAGTGAATGGGGTAAGATGTACAGGAAAACACTAGGTCTTATGAACCCGTATATCTGCGTTGTCTACCACTATAGTGAATCAGGTTTGATGGTATGAAGGGGAAAATACCTTAGTGCTTCTTGCCCTCCAGTTACCAAGGTTGCTACCAGTGTGGTACAAAAAAACCCCAAAAAACTGGTGTAAAATTTTGTCCACTAAAAATGTGCATTCAGAGCAATGCAAACTATTGGAAAATTTCTGCTAAATTTGAACAATATGAGCCAGAAAGGACTGGAAAAGTCTACGCACTCCCTTTTGAAATGAAGCATGGTTTTGTCTCAAAATGATGCTGTCTGACCAAGTTGGCTGCAACTGAATTTAGTTATATAAAGTACAAAGAATGACAAAGGAAGACCTGCAAGTGAAACCAGAGAATTAATTTGACTTGAAACTCTTTGTCTTCTGGATCCAGCCAGTGACCCAAGGAGCACTTTTCATAGCTGTAGTTGTTGGTACCACCAATGATGCACCTTCACGTGCCAAGACAAGGCACTGGAAAGCTGAGCAGAATCGATTTTGCTTTAACGACTCATGTGAAGACTGTACATAATCCCACTGGGCCCACAGTTCAATTGATGTGTGGATGCTATTGATGGATCTTTTTTTATTTTATTGTATTTTTGCTCAAAAATTGTATCGGGATGTGCTTTTAGAGTTGCACCACTGCTGTTTTTTAATCAGAGTGATAGTGGACTCAATGGTAAAATGGTTGGCTCAAGTCATTTTAAGGCTAAGTCCTGTGATAAGGCCATGAAGCAGTATTTGTATTATTATAAGAATATGCCTTGGGCACAGTTGTACAGTAATATCTTCCAATGAGCACCCCCCTGTTGCCTTCCCATAGGACAGAGAGGCAAAGTATTTACAATAACTGTTTAAGGAAACTATTCACAGAAAGCCTTCTTCATTTTTTCCCCATTCCCTGGCTGCAGCAAAATTTAAAAACCTGTTGCCTACAGGCCAATGTGTTTCTCCCTTACTGATTTGTCTTCCATGGCTACAAGTGGAAATGGGCGGTAGTAACGGGGTGCATTGAGTCAGCATGCCAAACTGCTCCGTCCAAGGTTCATGAAATTAGGATACACATGGGTTTATCTTTAAGACCTTTCAACTTGGAAAGGAAACAAACTTATGTAAAACATCACGGCTTAGACTTTAAACAAAGAGGATGTGCTGTGACCTGTTTAAGTAGAGTATTTACAGTTATAAGCCAGCATGATATATGTCTCTTACAAATAATAAATAAAGGTTGAGTGTTGGGCAATAGGATTCGTAAGGCTAAAACTAATAACATAATACCATCATCTTTACTGACTGAATGAGGAAGTCTTACGCTGAGGCCATACTCCCACAATGAATTTACTGAGATGTAAATGCAATGTAAACCCACTTTTATCATGCATGCACAAAGATGCAGGTTAATTTGATTGCTCTTGTGTCCCTAGATCCTTGCATCTCATTCTGAATAGCTAGTTATAATTAAGACCCAAATAACCTTTTCATAAGCATCTCTGATTTCATCTAGGCGTAATGGGAAATTCAGATATCCCTTGGAAACAAAACGAAAGCCAACGAACGGGTATGGTGTCTTAGCAGACATCCCTGCATCTGGAAGATTTCAGTTTGAATTTGCATCCTTCTGGGTGTCTGAATCAGAGTTGGCAGGAAGCAGCGAGTACAGCTTGAATTATCAAAGAGCAGATCTGCTGGAAACAGGTTGCACAGTGTAGTCTGCCTCTGGAGATGGTCTTAGGCGAACTCAAAGAAACAGCACGTTCCTAAAAGGCCGTGGTCTTCTTAACTCCTGCTCCCAGTTCAAGATCCACTTTAGCTCTCATGATTACGCATGTAATCCTTAACATAATGATTAGTAGGAATGCATCTTTTACTTCAGCATTGAGAGACACTCACCTCTCTTAATACCTGCTTTACTAGACTTCAAAACATACAGCAGGCATAATGGATTAAAACTCAGCAAGAGATACAGAAAGCAAACACGCACTGGTCTCTCTCTACTTGAATTTTTAGAGGAGGTAGATTTGTCAATCGAGAAAAAAAAAAGAAACATTTATAAGGAATAAACTGCTGATTGTGGAAATTGCTGTGAAGAAGACAGTCTTAAGAAGAAATGCAGAAAATGTGTATAATGCCTCCTTGAGCAAAAGAAAAAAAAAGCATTTTCAAGGGAAGGATTTCCACAATGATGCCTAATAAACAGCAAGGAAGCATGAATGAACTGAGACCAACACTTAAAAATGTTGCATTTATTGAACCTTTGCAGAAATGCTGCTGGCATTTTTTTGCATTGGCAAAAAGTTCGAAAAGTGTGAAAAATATCAACATGTGCCCTGATTTGCTTTAAGTTCAAAAAATATCTCAGCATGTGCCCAGATTTGCTTTAATTTCAAATACAAAAAAAATTGCTTTAACTTCAAATTAAAAAAAAAGTTGTTAGCTCTTTTTTTTTCTTTCTAACCTCCTATAAATAACAAGGGGACGTCTGATTTTGAAGTTCCCTCCCATGCTTCAAATACAAGATGTCTTTGGTAACTGTGTAGTCATGCCTGGCATATGTTTACCTTTCGATTGGACTTGATGGGACGCACCGAAGGCCCAGATAATGCACTGCCTTACCTTCATATCACACAGCGACTTGGTGGCAGAGTTAGTAATAGAAGCCAGATTTCCTGAATCTGTCTTATGAAGGATTAATACTTTTAAAAAAAGCTCAAATAGGAGGAGAGCTGATGGGTGGAGTGTTACTCTGCATGTAGGAGCTCCTTATCTTTAATTGAGCTTGTCACTGTCTTGACATGATTCATACTTTCGAGCACTGATGAAGCTGTAGGAAATATAGGCTGCAGGTTGCCCGTCCTACAAGGAGTGGGCTGGGAGTGGGGAGGTAGGTGTGATAACTCGCTAGCTCTTATCCCGCTCCAGTTTCTATAGTATCTCAGCTTGTATTTGATGCTCTTTGTTGTTTCACGCAGCTGATTTGTTCCAAGAGTAGTTAACACACCACCGATGCAGCTGGGGCATGGTCACTATTTATGTTCATAAAATATTCCTATTGCCCCTTACAGCAATTGCAAGCTGTTTACACCGGACAGAGCTCCTAATCCAGTATGCAAGGTGCTATAAAGCACAGACTAAGAGGCAGCGCTTGTCCTCAAAAAAGATTACATCCTCCACCTAGAAGACCAGGCATTCAGAGGAAGGGGGCATAAGGTGCAAGTAGGGCAAACAATATGAACCTTTGCAGATGTCCTGTTAGTTCCCTGTTTTTTTTTTTAATCCCTGCTCCACTGATCTTAAAATCTAGGTGCAACCAGTGCACCCGGGATGCGGCTCTCCAGCCTCAGTCTCTTTTGGACCGGAGAAGATGAATTGAACAGTCGGCTGTCATGCAGCTCTGTAAGTAACTGGACCTTGTAGAGCGCCTTTCTGCTGTAATTTCTGCCTTTGAGCTGATCCTTTCTCCCACCTCCTGAAACTTGGATGCATTCCTGGCTTTGGAGTTTGCAGACTACTGTTGTTGTTGACTTGTTTACCGTTCCCTTTCCAATTCTCTGCATATGCCTAGCGCTTCAGCTCCGACTGCAATCCAAACTGTAACTGGCTTGCTTTCAAGAGCTATTGTATTAACCACTGATGAGCCACTGCAAACATTAGTTTTTGGGGTTTTTTTAAGTGATGCTTACTGGAAAAAGACATTGTGCCTTTGGGCTGGGCTTGAATGCAGTATTGCTACACAGACCTGTTATGGCTACTCTTCTGCCCTTCGGCCTCTGATTATAGATGGAAGACATTGAACAAAATATTTTGTGGCATCTACTCTGAAATTAATTTGCCCATGTGGACGCTCCCTCCTGACCTCTAATTACACGCTCACAGCTAGGCCGTCATTATGGCAGAAGCAAAAATCCTGATTAGTTTATCTGTGCAGGCTCCCACATCTGCAGACACTTCCCTTGACCAACAGAGTTTTGCTCTTGATACAGCCTTCCTTTGTGGCCAGGGTAAGTCACTAAGCAGAGATGTGCCTCGGTTTCCCTGCCTATAAGAAAGCAATGGCAAGCTTTGCCACTTTGGAGGGGGGACCATGAAGCTTAACTCGTTAACACGAACGCACTTTGTGCTTGTAGGATAGTGATGCTTCAGACATGCACTGTGTTGTTACCAAGCAGAGACGTACTTGAAATGAGAGCAAGCCCTTGGATTCAAATAGCTCTGTTATTTTGGAGGCATTGCTATTTTATAGGTATAAATTAATCCATATAAAAGTAAGTGTGTTTGCGTGTGCACGTGCGTGTGTGTATGCTCATGCATAAATGTGCATAATGTATGTAGCGTGCTAGCTGAATCTGAGCTTATCTTTTTTTTTTGTGCTTCTGTTTGGGACCTCAGTGAGATTTGCTTCATACTCTATCAACTCATGTGAATTATCCCGTGGAAAGACCTGCTTCCAGGAGGGCACAGCAGGAGAGGGCTACCGTATGGGTGCAAAGGCAGTTTCCTGGGCCTCCTGAAGGATCAGACTTACAAGCTGAAGGGAGAAAAAGGATCTCAGGCAGCTTGAGAGCACCTAGGCAGGAAGTCACCCTGTTGCAGCAGGCCAAGAAAAGTCCCGTGCATCACTACAATCCTATTTTGAGGTCTTAAGTGAGTCTGAAGTGGTGCCCAGGTCTCGTATTTGGCCTTCTGCCCAGGGCTGCATTTTTACCCTAACAATTCAAATCAGCACAACTTGTACAAATTAGTAAAGAATATGGCAATCCTCATTGTTCTAATGTTACATTACGCAGCACTGCCGCTAAAAGCATAGTTTAAGCTATTAGCCATGAACCGAAATTTGATACCTGTTTTGGAAAGTGTATTTGCTTGCTAGGAAGCCTGGAACAACTTATGTGCAGCGAGACAGTTGAGCTCTGGAAATGCACAGGAAAAAAAATGCCCCAGACCCTGAAACAGCCTGTGCTTGGACAGGAGAAATAAAACCGAGTTGAGTTCTCTGTTCGATCCTATGCTTTCTGCAGCTCTGTGCTTGCACTTCTCGCCCACCCAGGTCAGAGGGGTGGGCTCAGCGATAGGTTGCATTGCTTGATACTTTTGCTAGGCATCAGCATAGTGGCAGGTGAGAAGCACAACGAAACTTCGCGGCTGTGTGTTGCAAAAAGAGAATTTAAGCTTGCTCGTTCCTCCCTGCTTTGACTGTTAGGTTTCTCCATGTCTCTCCTTCCCCCTCCCTTCTGTCTTCTTGTTTTTATGTTCTTGCCCCTCACTTCATTGTAGTCTTCGGCAAAAACCCCTAGACAGCACCGCTGTGGCAATGCCAACACTTGCAATTTTATTGTGAGATTTGGTGTTTATCTTTTTTCCCCCAAAAGCCCCAACTTCTGCAATCACGACATCGCAGGATGGAAACTATCCGCTGTCATTAAAAAAGTGAGAGGCTAGCTTTTGGGGTGGCAGCCAGGAGTTGGAAAACAGGAAGCTGGTGGACCAGCAAGTCTCAGGAATCTGAAGGGAAATGCGAGGATCTCAACGTGGACAGTTTTCAAAGTACACTCTGGGGTTTTAATGCCAGTTGCCCTGTTTCCTGGGGACTGACTCATAATTTTTTGAATGCCTGAGCTGGAAAGTTGATGATGGTCTGAGTCTCCTCTTAACCAAAAGAGATCAGAACTTGAAGCAACCTGGTCGTCTTTATAGCTACTTTATGACTACTCCAGCCTGTTATGGGAGGACGTTATTTGTGTGTAAAACCTCAGTCCCTGCCCAACACGCTAGTTTTTTCCAGGGCTGGATTGGAGCTTGGATGAGGTAGGGAATCTCAGGCTGTGTCACCTCTCCCCTTTAGATACGCATCAAGCATGCGTGCGTTATCCCATGTAAACACCCGCTTCCAGCCGGACACAACAATATCGCTCTTCTGTATGGGTGGTGGGGGCATGACACTGTTACATAATAGTGTCTCCATCTGGGACATCATTTTAATATTTACGCCCTAAATATCGTTGGCTATAACCCCCCCACTCTCATTATTTAACTTGGGGTGTCTCTTCTCGTGCATTAATCAAGGGCTATGGACATCTTTGCCTCCTCATACCTCTGCAGGGAATGCTTATATGGCAGCTCTTGCCTGCATTAGGACTGCAAATGAGTGGCCCTATGCATTTTATCTAGTGCCTCCTGCTGCTTCTGCCCTCCAGCTAGTGTAGTTGACTGCTGAGCTGTACCAGTGCAGTGAGCTTTATATATTTCACCCAATTTGTGCATAGTTACTTGGCTCTTTCCTGACTTGACTAAATGGATGTGGCCCCCAGAGGAGGATTTCTGAAGCACCAGAAGCGGAGACCGTCGTGGGAGGAAAAAAGAAAAGGAGATTCCAGGCAGCAGTAACCCAAGGGGTTGCATTCAGTGAGGACTTGAGTGCTAGTAGGACCATGCAGAATAGGAGGATTATGGCTTTTTTGGATGGGTTGTCATTGAGCCCTGGAGCACCCCAAAAAGGGATCGTCTAGGCCAGTGGTCTCCAAACTTTTTTGATCGCGCACCCCTATCAGTAAAAAATGTTTGCGCACGCACCCCCAATATATGAATATTTATATAAATAGAAATAGAAATTGAAGTTCTAATATTTTCTTCCAGCCCCGCAATGGATCGTCTTGCACACCCCCCGGGGTGCGTGCACCCCACTTTGGAGACCATTGGTAGGCCACGGTGAGCAATATGGTAGAGGTGCATGCTAAATGCTGAGGTCTTGGGTTTTTGGTAAATAGACTTATCAGCATACTTTGCAACTGAAAAAAAGAGTCAAAGTATTTATCTGCAGCTAGAACCGTACTATTTCCTCCCTTTAAACCTCTGAGCAGGGGAGATAAAATGTGAGTGTTACTTACACGGCTGGGAGAAGGAATGCAATGGTCTATCCATTACTGTCTGGAAGAACCCCTTGCATCTGACATGCTATTTTCTCTCTCATTTCCAAGCACACACGGGCTCATCAACCAACCAAGGGATGGCTGGCCATTTTTTTATAGCTATTCTTCAGATTTCAGTTTCTTTGGGCCAGGTTTTTGCTGAGCGGCAAAAGTGGCAACACTGAAAACAGCCTGTCCTTCCAAACCTAAACTGAACATGGAAACCGATCCTTGACATCAGATTAACAGGATGACGGACTTGGACTCCCTTGGCTACATTATTAATGTACATTGAAAATTTCCCCTTTGCCCCTCTAGCGCTAAGTTTCTTTTTCCTTTGGCGGGGCGGCTTGAGTGGGGACCCTTCAAGAGCAGATGAAAGCGGATCTGTCTTTTGTGGGGCCAAGGATGAGTAGCCAGCATCCCCGCTAGGACTCGAGGATTAGGAGAATATGTAGAATTTCCAAATTTAGAGCTGAGGACTTGCTTCCTATAAACAAAGGCTGCTTTTTGAACCGAGATGGGAGCAAGATAATGCCAAAAAAGTTCGCCTTTGTGACTAAATTCTGTTATTTAGCAGCCAAACTTCAAATGGACTGTTGGTGCAAGTGAACAAATGCTTCCTGCCTGTCCCTCCACATGGGTGGTCGCGTTTTAAAATGAAATATACAGGCTGACAAATGCCTTTACAAAGGCCAGATTATAAACTGTAAACCTACTGTCAGCTGGGTAGAAAAAAAAACCCCCAAATGCCTCTTCTACCATTTAAAGATTTAGTTTGGCTTCAACACTAAAGCACTTCATCTTGAGGGAGAAAAAGAGCTTAGAGTTTATAAATTGTTGTATGGGCTCTAGTAAGCTCTGGATAAGGGAATCTATCTGCTAGGAAACAAATGACCTTCCCAATATTTTGGGAGTTCTGGGTATTGTTACAAAGACAAAATGCCTAGGAAAAATGTCCCCCAAACAGAGAGATTTGAGCTTGCTCCATTACTCTTAACATGCAGTTCATGCAGCTGCAAAGGGCACATCTTACAATTCCAGTTTTAAAAAAAAACAACCTAAACATATCAGGGCAATAAAATACAAACTGTTTGGATAGTTCTCCAGGGTCTAAATGGACTCTTGACTTGCTTGTTGCATGTTTGTGGGAATCCAGTCTGAATTATGGCTTGGGATGTTCTGCAAGTGTCCAAAAATAGCCAACATTTTTCTTTGCGAGTAATTTCTGGAGAAAAATGTCGCTGTGATTGTAGGCGTCTACAAATAGAACGCAGTTGCCTTATGCAGCGTTTGGAGCCAGGACAAAGACATGAGCAAGGAAATGCCAAAGGCAACGATAGCTAATGGGCATTGCCCAACTTGGTGTCAAGTAGATGGAAACATAGCAGCTCCTTCCTGCATTCCTTGTTCGCACAAATCTCTTAGGAGATTACTACCGAAGAAAACTGGGAGTTGATTGCACTTCATTTCTGGCCTAAGCTCTGTAGTCCATCTAAGTCATCCCGTTGCAAACCCTACCTGCATTTTGTGCCATAAACCTGTGGTAGTGGTAATTCATTTTCAGTTGCAGCGAAGATGGAAAGAAATGCATTGTGAAGATGGATGTGAAGAGTCAGTGAAGGTGGACAGCAATGAAGATGGAAAGAAATGGATAGAGTTTACATGAAGTCTCTGTGTAGTTTCTCAGTGGATTTTCTAGAATTAGATGTGGACCGGGATTACCCTGAAACTTTCTGATCATCTGCATCTAGAAGCAATGTGTTCAGCTCGTGCTTGCTCATGCACATGATAGCTTCTCCTAATGCACTTGCCAGATGCACTTGCCAACACAGCTGACATGCTACGTTGACCCCCCGCAAATGCTCTCAGTTGAAATTGCAAGAGGTGATAGCTTTTATTAAACCAACTAGATATTTGGAGAATAATTCTTTATTTTTCTCAGTTGAAATCAAAGCTCCATGGAAGACATTGGCAGTTTTGCAATTGGCTTGAGCGGGGTCAGGATTTCCACCCTTTGTGTGGAATCCAAGGAAGACAGCTAGGTTACGTATCGGTGGGCAGTCGGTTTTCTGTTGGCCAAGTATGTCTCCCTTTTAACGCCTGTTTCATGCTATGCATCTCTCAACCGTTTTTAAAGCTCTGCACTATTTTCTTACAGGCTGTTCCTGTTGACCACCGTATCTGATTGCGACACCCACTCAATGCACTTGTCCCCCCTGTGGTGAACGTGATGAGATTTAAATATGGTGTTAGGTTTGTAAAAGGCTCCTTCTTGGTGGACAGGGAAGGTTTAAAAATGAGTTTCAGATAACATTTGGGAAGAGCAAAGCTTGACCAAATGTCTCCTTTCTCTGTGGGGCATGCTCTCCAGGTGAAAGCATACCAGCAAAAATTGCACAGGACCTTCTGGAACAGTGACTATTGCATGGCCCGTCAGCTTGTTGGAGTCCTTCAATCCAACTTCATTTTGGGGAGTTGCACTACTTGGATGCCTCTTGTTCCAGCACTGCAACCAGATGACAGCTATACAGCTGGAGAAAATGCCTTTAAAAAGGAACAAAAAAATGACTGGGAAAAAAAAATCTTTGCAGTGGACCTTCTCCATCCACAGGGTGGTGGGAATAAACATCACAGCTCAGACCTTGATAAATGCAGATAAATAGTGACTTAGCTGATAACAGCATACCAAAAGCTGGCTGTTTTGAGGTCTGAAATAATAAGTGACCAACCATCGGACCGTTGGGTTCACGGCTTATAAGAGCAAAATGTCAAATACCATTTTCTTGAGAAAAAGCATTAGTTAGATTTTGCTCTGCCTGAAAGCAACCATCATCAAGGGGTGGTGGTGGGGAGGGGGACAGGGTTTTTCTTCCTTATTTGTCCTAAACTTGCATGGCTGTAGCCATGTTCAGGTTTCCAAGAACAAGGGACAGAGAAGCTGGGCTGGAGTTGGTTCCCTTTAGAAGCTAATGGGTGTGTGCGTGTGTCTGGGGGTGAGGACTGGGGACGACAACGACACGGAGGACATGTCCTTCCCTCTACAGTAGGGGCTCATGCCCAGCTGGGATTCAGTGCTTTCTCCTGCAGCAGTGAGGACTGTGGCTGGGAGCTGTGCCCATACTCGGTACTCTCCAGACAACCAGGGCTTGATGCCCTGCTGGGAGCATCCCATGAGGCTGTCCGCACCAGGTTTTGATCGGTAAACCTGTCCGTCAGCCACTAATCTCTAACTCCTGTCAACTCCCTTTGCAGACCCTCTTCTTAAGATCTGCCTTTTCCTCCTCCATGGGCTCCATCTCCCTTCCCTGGTTACCCTCAGCCCTCTACAGCTCCCACCAAGTCCATCTGCTCCTCTTCCTGACTCCAACCTCTCCACTCCACTCTCACCAGCATGAGTCTAGGTCACGCAGCAGCATCCTTTAGTTTCCCCTCTGGCCTCTGCTTTAACTCAGACTTGTCCTCTATCTCTCCCTTCTCTACCCTCACCTCTGCCCTGCTTGAACCACTACTCATCACCGACCACCCCTCTCCTTCCTTTGCCTCTGTTGCTAGCTCTAGAATAGCCACTTCTCCAAAAAAGGTCCTAGCTATCTACAACCTCCCCCCAATCTAGAGCTGGTCACGGGGTACCCTCTCTTACAGAGGCTGTTTGCTTCACTTTGGTCTTCTCTAATTTCTGCTATCTCTGATCACTCTGTTGTTGAGCTCTTATCCAAGCATCACCCACTTTCTTTCGGCACTGCCCCACAGCTTCACACAACTTCTGCATGACTTCCAGCTATCGCTGATGACTTCTTGTCTGCAGTCAGTCTTCTCCCTGCCTCTTCTTCCATTGCCATGGCTGTTGATTCCCTTCATAAGCTGATTGTTTTCACTTTCAAAGCCCTGCCTGGTCTCCTCCCCATCCTGCCAATCATCCTTCAATATCCAAGGGTCAACTCAGCCTTTCATGGGCCTTTGAAGCTGGCTTCCCTTTCACACAAGCCTCTTTGGGAGCTCGGGTGACGTTCCCAGTTTGTATCTATGAAGCCACATCATTGTCCTCCTTTTAAATTCCTTCTTGCTATCCAATATCTTCCATGTTTTGGGCGTGTTGGTTGCAGCCATGTTGGTCTAAGGACATAGGCAGACAAGGCTCTTTGGGTCCATGGGTCTAATAAAAGATATCACATTTACCCAAAGAACCTTGTCTTCTTACAATTCCCCTTTTCAGTGATACCTACCAAGACCTTTACAGCTGTTAAACCACTCATCTGAAGAGGCCACTGTCTATCCTATCAAGCTCACTGTTTTCTCCTGCTTCCTGCATGTCTTGATCCATCTAGTGATTCTTGTTTTATCCTTGGAAAGCCCTTTGGGACAGGAACTATAGTTGCTCTGTTTGTTCAGAGCTTCGTACAGTCGGGTTTTGAACCCTAGCTGGTGTTCCTGTGTGCTACGGTAATGCAAGTAATAAACAACATACCGTGTAGCTGTGATACTTGTGTGCCTCCTCCCATCTCCTCCCCGCAGCATGTTCCTTTCAGACAAGGTCCTTTGGGGGAATCTGAAATCTTGTATTTATTTTACTTACATTTGAGTTGGTCCTAATAACAGATACCAGATTCCCCCAAAGAGCCTTGTCTGCCGATGTCCTTAGACCAACATGGCTACAACCTGCACCCCTGTCACATGTTGTTTTCATGCACTTATCCTCCCTACACCTCTCTGCACTGGGGGGTAGCTCTTATCTCCTTGTTTACACTAGAGAAAATGAGGCACCAAAATACTAGTTGACTTGGCCACAGTCACCCAAGAAGACTGCGATGGTGGAGCGGGGAACTGAGCTTTTCTCTTCTCAGGGTTAAACCACTGGACCTACCCTACATGTAAGTGGGACTTGAGCCAGTGAGTCCCACTCAAGCCAGCAGGAAGTTTTCAGACCGGGGAAGGGGGTATGTTACCTGCCATAAGAGTGTGAACCTGTCTCTTGAGCTGCTGCCGCCACAAAAGTTTGCATAAAACCCAACACAAATGATATGCCTAAAATGCACGCAAAGGATTTGTTTAAAGCCTCTCGTCTCCGGGGGAGAATCAGGAGAAACAAGTGGTCCATTTGGTGGCCAGCAAGAGTGACTCTCTTCACCTTCGATGCTTATGCCTCTCATGCTAGATGGCACATGTCTGTGTTGCAGTGCTAGGCTCCGGGGGTCACATTTAGCGCCAAACAGGGAGGAGAGACTGCACTTTGCTCTCATTGCAGATCGGGCGTGAGGCCCAAGGGCTGCCACAGACGGAGGGTGCTTCTCCTATCAAATGAATTCTGCAGCTTTGGTCATTGGGGGTGAAATCTTAGGCTCATTTAAAAGAAAGACAAAACTCCCAGGGCCTAGATTTCACTGCAGGGAGCAAATGTCAGCTGAGGGGTGGGGGAACGATCAAAATTTTCATCTCCATTGGTTTTGTGATAGTTCTCAGCAGCTGAGGGGTTGTCTCAGGGCTGTGAATCCAGCCCTTTCCACAAGCTCTCAAACAGGATCTGTGAATACAAATCAATAGGCGGTAACGTTGCTCCCAGAAGATTCCTGCAGCCATGCTCGAGGCATTCACCTCTTTGATTTCAACACCGGAGCCGTCCTCTGTGGCTGCGGCTCGTTCCCCCCGACCACAGCTGCAGCTGAGCTGCTGTCCTACACATCGATGTGCAAGAGCTCGAGCTGTTCAGCATCATGCAACAGCCTGCTAGCCACCTCTCCACGCTCTTTTGAAGAGGGGCTGGAAGAGCTTATGGACGGCTTGCTAGAGGAATAAAACACGGGACAGTCAGTGACTCAGTGCTGTGAAATGCTGCAGCTCTTTGGGTCTCAGAGAAATGAATTGGCATTACATCTGGAAAGCGGCGATCCCACAGACTGTCTGTACATGCCAAAGTGAAATCTTGTGCTGCATTTGGGTCACCATTGTAGAAGAGCCATGGCCTTGCTTTGGAGAGGGCAACCAGGTGATTCAACAGTGGCTTTTTCATCAGCTTGCACTACTGTTTAGAGCCAGTGCCTGGTTGCGAGGGGCCGAGGTGAAAAACTGTTCACGTTGTGGGGTGGTTGATTTAGCAGGCACCTAGTGGGAGATTAAGGATGGATATTACAAGGCGCTGCATGCTCTACTCCCATGCTGCTCAGAGACCTGCAGGATTGGACCCCCAAGCGAATGGGGAATACATCAAGAGCTGTGTAGTAGGTATACATGATACATCCCCAACCATATTTTTTTTAAAAGCCAAGAGTTTGCAAATTTTAACCGGCAGCTGGGTATCTTTATAGGGCGTGAAGGATGGAAGGATGTACAGAACAAGGGAGGTAGGATTAGATAAAGTCCATAGAGGCCAAGTCATATCCTCCTGGCAGGACTGCTGCACACTTATGACTCTGTGAGCCCTTCGGTGCTCTGTGGCTTATTCCCATCCAAATGCATCCCACAATGTTCACCAGACACAAGCACAAGCCTGCATCCTCTTTTTAAAAGTCTTGTTCCCACTGGTAAATTGAAATGGAAAAAGATAAAATCTCTCCATACTGCCCGATTCTGCAGTCTGGGCAAATGCCGATTTCCCTCTGGCCTCAAGGGAGCTGGGACAGGTCTGGTCCAGAAGGATGGAGGGACGGGATGAGAAGCAGGAGGCCTGGGTTTTATCCTTGGCTCCGGCACTGACGTGTGGCCTGATAACCTTTGATAGAGGAAATTGTTCCATTCAAGAAGCTACTTAACTTGCTTAAACTGGTGCCTGTGTTTGAGCAGGGCCATTGACTGAAGTGGCCCTACTCGCACGCTTAAGTACCTTCCTGAACCCAGCCCTTAACCTCTCAGTGTGTCAGGGCCCCCACCTGTAAGATGTGGGTGATGAGAGTTACCCTTTTTGGGTAAAAATGCAGATCCTGTATCAGGTGGCATGCTGCACCTTGCTTTCATTTATAACTGAGAGGTTAACATAAGCAGGGCTGTAGCCAGGATGGCCCAGGCAATATTTTTTGGTACTATCCTTTATTGGACCCACGGAGGACCTGTTGGGCACAAAATGTTCTTCCTTGAGTATGGAGATGTTGCTTTGCATTCAGACATTGGGGGGGGGGGGGGTAGGCAACAAGGACACACTGCTGGCTCATATTCAGCTTGTTGTCCACTGTCACCCCCAGGTCCTTTTCTGCAGAGCTGCTGCCCAGCCAGCCACCCCCAGCCTGCCCCGGTGCATGGGGTTGTTCCATCCTAGATGTATTGCTGAACCGATCCTGCTTCTTGCTCTGCACAACCAATTCAATATTTTTGAGTCTACTGGGGATCGGGCTGAGCAGCTCGCTGCATTGCTGTACAGAGATACTTGAGCTAACTCTGGCCCTGGATGCAGTATTACCACATGAGCGTGGCAGTCCTAGCCCTGGTCAGGGGCAGGCCTGATTATCCTCGAGGGGCATTATGTCATGCTGCTTTGGGGGGCCTGAGTTTCATAGGAACATAGAGAAGAAGGTCTGGAAGGGACTGCGAGAGGTCATCTACTCCAACCCCTTGCCTAAGGCAGGATCATCCCTATCCAAACAATCCCATACAAATCCACTGCCCAGACTCTTAGCAAAACTGCACTCAGCTCTGACACAACACACCATGCAACACATCACATTGAATTTGCATCTTGATGTGGGTTCGCACTGTGCTGAGCTGCTTTCTCACTCCTCTAGATCACTGCCAGGTCATCCTGTGGTGGAGTGCATTCCTTCCAGCACTCGTGCCAATGTTTTGCCACTAAAAAGTGCTATATATATTTAAAATACAATAGAACATAATGGCATAGTACAGCCCTATTTTATTCTGATAGTCCTTTTGGTGGGAAACATGGAAAGAGATACTTGGCAGGCCAGAAAAGGGGCTTTTTAAGGAATACTCTCCTGATTGGGACATAGCAACTTTTGTTGTTGTTTATTTGTGTTGCTTTTCATGTTAACGAGGGGGTATGGAAGCAATTAGCGTATGGTTCACTCACAGTATCTGCTAAAGCTTTTGCGATAGATCTAGCTATTGGACTTAGCCACGAAAAATTAACCCAATTTGGAGTGGGCAAAAGTCACGTTTTATCCTTAAAGAAATATATGGAAGGTTTCTTTCTTACCGAAAAGTGTTTTAGACTGAGGTGGGATGCCTAGAAATTTTGCAGTTTCCACCACCCCCCTTATTTGCTTCTTAATCTTCAAAGTGTTCAAACAATATGTACTTTTTCCAATGGTGCAATGAGAGGTCAGGATTTACTGACTATTTCAAGATTTCCTGCACTGGTTTCCATAACAAAATAATCATTTTTCTTTATTTAGCTGTACGTGCTAGTAGATTTTCATTCACATCAAAGCTTTGTTCTGGTCTCAATTTGGCTGCCTTGGGAGACAGAGAACGTCCAATGTCCAGTTCATGTGTATCCTTGAGAGGGAGGAGATCCAATTCAGATCTGCAAGTTCATGGAGATCACGTCTCCAGCATAACCCTTAGGTCAACATCCTAGTAATTGGATCCAGGGGAAATCCAACAGGATTATAAAGAAAGAAGCTAGACTTCTCCTAAAAAGGAATATTAAACATTTAGGAAATAGTCTTCATCTGGGTTTGGGTTTTTTTGACCCAAGAACAATGACTATTTCCTACTAAATTTAATAGTGCAATTTAAAAAAAAAAAAGGATTATTTCCTGAAAGTGTTCTCCATAAAGATTTGGGTATATTATCTTCATAGGCATCACTACTACCTCTGCCTGTTATTAAGGTAGCTTGAGTTTTCCCATTCTAAGCCCTGCATTTCAGGGAATCAAGCTCTTTTGCTATACTTTAAAATGCTACATGTGGGTGTGTATTTGGGGGAGAGGGGAGGTGACACAAAGCTCCTCTGTTTTTATTTCATTCATTTTCAGAACAATGGGTTCAGGCATTTCCAAGAATGAGAGAAGTGGAAAAAATGCCATTGCCATTCTGTTGATTTATTTTTTAAACTTTTCATTTGAGAAACTTTCGCCCTCCGTAGCTTGGAGTAGGTATCCAAAATTCACAAAAGGTGCGAGGCCTGTGTTGGGAATATGCCTTTTCGTGCCCCAGTGAAATTCCACCCAAATCAGGCCATGTTGTAAGCCCTTGAGAAATGCAATTTTTCACAGGCGTGGTAGAGTTTCTCAGCCAAATATCATTTTATCCAATGACTGCTCAAAGTACAGAAGCAAACTTATGGAATCAGGCATGGGACACGGGTGTCCCCTCTCCCTAGGGAAGTGCCCTGACTTGGTTATAGGGTCTTGTTCCCTCTTGGCTACTCATCACACAGGATGGGCGATAAGGAGTTGAGCCATGTCTGGCTGAGAAGGACATTGAACCCAGGTCTCCCAGCTCCTTGACCAGGGCTGTAATCACTAGGGAAGAATGGCATCTCCCATGATTGAGTGGCTGGAGCTGCAGTGCCTAATCCCGTTGGTGTGGGCTAAGCATTTCTCAGATTGGGGTCTTCACAGGACTTAGTCTTTCCTGTTCAGGATTATAACCCAGTTTAAGTAGAGAGAGTCCAGTGGAGGGCAATGAAAATGGTTGGGGGGCTCATGAGCACAGGCTGAGTGAATGGGGCTTATTTAGTTTGCAGAAGAGAAGACAGAGGGGGGGATTTGATAGCAGCCTCCCATTATGGGGGCTGCAAAGAGGGTGGAGCTGGGCTGTTCTCAGTGGGGGCAGATGGCAGAACAAGGAGCAATGGGCTTCAGGTGCAGCAGAGGAAGCTGAGGTTGGATATTAGGAAAAACTTTCTCATTAGGAGGGTAATAAAACACTGCAACAGGCCAACCAGAGAGGTGGGGGACTCTCCATCCTTGGAGATTTTTAAGATCTGGCTAGACAAAGCCTTGTCTGGGATGATGTAGTTGGGGCTTGGAGCAGGGGGTTGGACTAGATGTGACCTCCTGAGGTCCCATCCAGCCCTCATGGTCTCTGTGACTCCATGGCTGGGCAGCATCTGAACGGGGCTTTTCTTGACCGCAGGTTTGGAGTTGGGTATATTGGTTCTCTAAAGGAGATCTTGCTTGGATTGAGCCCTAAGCAGTTCTCCAACCACATTTTTTGCTAACTACCCCATCCTCAGCACTGGTGACATGGTTGGCTTGCAGTGATTCAGCATGAACGTTGCGTTCGTATTTATCTGTGCTGGGAGACATCTGTTTATCATATGCCGCACGTCAGATAAGCGACTTCTCCCTCCTTCCCCTCCCGCCCCCCGATTAAAGATTCCGATTAATGTAATTTGCTGGAAGGCCCCGTAATGCAGCTTTTAAATCACTGTCATGTAAACCTCACTGGGTTAATCCTGCACATCTGAATTCAGATGAAAACCAACACTGCAAGGTCAGGCTATACAAATTGATGGATTTTTATCCCTTTAACCTTAGAAGTGTTGCAGAGAGGGTAATAGCTGTATGACTTGCTTCTTCCATTGCTTCGCTTTCCTATACAAATAGAGAGAGCCAGCAGTTTTTTTTTTCTCCTTCTTTCCTGATATTTTTTTCTTTTAAATGAGGGATTTGGTTTTTTTTAAATCAGGGAGAGGGGCAGTGACTTGCCACTCTGTTTTGGGGAGTGGGTTAATTTTTTTTTATTTTTATTTTTCAGATGTCTTTCTCTGAGCAGCCCCTGGGTAAAGGGGAAAGGCAGTGGGCACTCTGCCCAGCTGCATGGCATTAGATAGATATTTGGTAGCGCAGAGGAAAGCAGGTCTTACCTCTTCCTTTTAAATGCCTCTGTGTGATGTAGACCAATTTTTGATGAAGAAAAGGTTGCCAGGTCAAACCACGGCTGAGCTCCACAGGATGCGAATGGCAAATGACCATGACACCATGAGCAGAAAGATACTTTTAAAGCCCATTGGGCTGCTTAGGAAGATGACTTGGTGTTGTTTCTGTGGCCATTTCTTATCTCGGTTCTGCAGCGATGCATCATCCTTAGTAGTAGTGCTCGTGAACTAAGGATAAAAAAGCAAATACTATTTTTATACATCAGATGTTTCATTGTGGTAATGTGTGGGATGCTGCTTGGTGTGTTATGAATAATGACCACTCTTAGCAACTCCAAACACAGCATCTTTTTCACTCCATTTTTCTCAAAGACTCGTCTTACACAGATTTTGCAGCCTGTCTCATTACTTATATTGTATCACTTAGTTTTGTCAGTATTTTAATATACTATATCTTTTCAAGACCTGCTATAGGTATTTTCCCCGGTTGCTTAATACCTGCTTAGAAGCATGACAAGTACTTTTCTTTTATGCCTCTTGCTCTTTTCTGTTGATGTACATTGGGGTTTTTTTTTGCTCTCTCCACTCACTAGATCACAGTTGCAATTAGTGATACTAATATTGGTCACTTGTGGTCCCTCTAGTGGCAGGAGGACTTCCTTTGCACTTTCTGAAAAACTATAGTATAAGGTCGTGCACAGATAGTCTCTCCCTCTGTGCTCTCTCTCTCCTGTCCCCAGATTTGTAATCAACAGGAACCTCCATTTAATAATAATCTGCATGATTAGCTTTGGATTATATTCTCCTGTTCCTGTCACATAATTATAGCAGCACTATAATGAAGTGTGTTGTACTTAATCTCGATCACCTTCATCCTAAATCCACTGCAGTCAAAAGGAGTCTTTTAATGGGTTTCAGTAAACATTGCCTATAGCCCCTAAATTGCTTCAAGACCTATGGTGGCACCAGAATCAAAAAACCCCAAGGCAGCCCATGTTTTAAGCTTCTTGTTCTTTAAGAATCAATCTTGCATGATTTTTTTTTTTTTAAGAGCTGTCTTACTCCCACAAGGGACGTTTGCCATCACCTTCAATGGGTGCAAAGATGCAGATCCAGGGAAGTTACACCCCTGTTCGGGATTCTTAACTGATGTGACTGATTGCCTTTTGTAAACAGAGGCATAGGAATAGATGAATTACTACTGGACATACCATCCACCTCTCATCTTCTCAGGAAACCTCTGATTTTTTTTTGCTGGACAATCTTCAATGGAAACAAAAATCCATTTGTTCAAAATGGTGGTTATGAGTGCAGAATCTCTTCCCAGAATAAATGGGCTCTGTTTAGCCTTCATCAAAAAAGCCCTGAAGCTATGGGTGGTTTGCAGTGTTGCAATGGTATCAAATCAATCTATGTTAACAAAACCAAAACTGCCTTTAAAATCAGAGGGAACTTGAAATGAAACTGGAATCCAGACTCTTTCCAGTAGAGATGACTGTACACCCACTTCTGAGCTATTGTTGGGTCTACAGCTTTCATCACTTGCTTGCACTTATAACATATGCAAGGAAAAAAAAATGTTAGAGATAATTATTTTTACTTTAAATGGAATAGAGCTGTTGGGGCTTGAATTTATCAAGGATTTGTGCAGCGTTTTTTTTTATCTCTTTCTTCCACAAATATTAGGTTTTCTTTTTATTTTCTTTTTGCATGATAAATTATTTTGTTTTCCCCAATAAAAAGTGCAGACAAAGCCAATTCTGTATTATCCTGATATTTTTTGGTAGATTTCAAAACCCAAGAGCCCTAAGAGCATTTTGCAACTTTAAAAAATATATAGAAATCACAGAGCTTTCAAGATATGGAGTAAGAGATAGGAGGGGTCAAATACTACCAAGATAAATTTGAAAGATGAATTATTTTGGTCTTCCCATAAAGCCAAGGTTTACAGATAAAATGGATTATTTATTATGCTGATATTTTTGGAAAATTTCAAACCCCAAAGGCCATTAAGACTATTTTGCTACATTACAAAAATGCATATGTAGAAATCATGGAGGTCCGAAGATATGTGTAAGGCATAATAAGGGTAAAATACTATAAAATATGGTATAATATCCCAAATTAGGTGTGACAGTTCCAGTGAAAATTCCTGAGCTCAGCTTCAGTGAGGTTGCATACATGTAACCAAAGGAAAATATGTAATCAAAGAAAGTATTTCTAGGATATATGCATCATCAAGATTAGGAAAAATGTTCCCAGATTTCTGTAACACAGCTCTTAGGGTTTTTTTCATTTTGGAGGGGAGGTTTCGAAGGGATCAACACGGTTTGAATGTCTCCCTCTGTCCCATCCATCATGCCAGCCTCCATGCCCCTTTTATTTGGCTCTTCCCCGGTGGTCTCTGGCCCGCTCCTCTGCTGCCACTTGCAAATGGAGCTTATTCTGCGTGGTAGCCTGCAAGACCGCTCACCCCGTCCTCTTCCACCTCTCTTCGCCGTTACGGTGCTTGTGGATTTAGCCCCCTAATAGCAGGGACGGGGAGGAAGCTTATACTTTTAGATCAGCACAGAAGACTCAAAGGGGAGATATAATATAGTTGAGTCTCTCGTAACCAACTAATGCTGCTTTTATACTAAATTCCATTCCTACCCTCTTTGTTTGTCATGCAGCGAGCTCTCTATCTGGGCGCTTTCTTCCTATCTATCTGTAAAAGTACCTGGCATGTTGTGGACTGTACTGTGAATTTAACAGGAGGAGGAGTCATGGTTTTCACAAGACAGTTGCTTTATGAGGCATTGTTGGTTTTATTAGGAAAATGGGTCTCAATCAAACGTATCGATTTGTCTTGAGTATCTCTGTACAACCATCGATTGTATAGTAGGCTTAAGGTGAAAGCCAACTGGCAAATTCTGCTCTCAGTTATTCATGTGCAAGCCTAATGGTTTGATAACCTGATCCAGCAAAATCAACAACAATAGTTACATTGGGAGTCAACACAATGCATGCCCTTGAGGTTAAGCATGTGCTTAAGTCCTTTGCTGGGTCAGGGTCTGAAGGAGGTTGTACTGATGTCACTGGAAGCAAAGCTTGGTTCAAAGTGGATGCGTTTGCACCTTCATTAATGTGCCTTACATACCAGCAGACACAGTTCTCTGGGTAAATCTGATATCTTGTATTAGACCAACTCAATTTTTAATAAAAGATATCAGATTTACCCAAAGAACCTTGTCTGCCTGTGTCCTTAGACCAACACGTCTACAACCTGCACCCTTAGATACTGAACATTTAGTTTAACACTTGCTTAATAAAGTCCTAACTTAATGCGCAGTAACTTGAGCAGTGCTGGCACACATTTTTTTGGTGATGCTTACCACTCATTAGCTGAATAGCACTACACAGTAGGCTATTAGCACAGGTTTTAACCGCTACGCTACTGCACAATATTATTAAGATAATGTGCAATAAGCTTCTTGTGTAGACGCGCCCAGTATAGTATAAGCTTAATATGTGATAGTCTCTGTGTAGGGAGGATGTATCCTTCTGTTGTGGAGTTGGAGTCTTCTAGCTATGATCCCATGTTGAGGGCTCATCCTTAAATTGTAATATCTTGCAAAGCCTTGACTGATAGGCTGCTAAAAGAGTCTGTTCATGCCCGTGTCTATTGGCGTGGGACGGATTCGGCTTAGGAATCCGTTTGTGACCGACCGGCGTCTCAGGTTATCGCGTCTTAGAGGATTTGTAGCTGGTCTTGCACAGGTGGAAGAGAGCACAAACAGAAGCTTCAGGCCCTATGTCACCTACAGGAAGGAGTCAGGATCTTGATACTCACATGTCTCAGACAACTGACCTGGAGATACGGCTCTCAGATAGATGTGTCCTCCGGTCTTCACAGCCTGTTCTGTCCCTCAGCTTTTTTCCTAAAGCTGGTTTGTTCACTAGGAGTTGGATTGGAAGCCATTAGCAACTTTCTTATACAGCACCAAAATAGTCAATGGATGGAAATGGCTTGCTGCCATGATGGACCCAGGCTGTGTTTGAACTGGTGACCTAGAAGTGAAAGGCTCTGTAAGCCCACTGCCAACTCTCTGAACCATCTGTCCTCTTTTTGTAAGCTTCCTTCAAAAGTTTGAGCACACTTCATAAACATGATGACCCTTTTTTCTTTTCCCCTTTCCCTCCTCTTTAGAAGACCATCATTTGAAGGAAATGCCACTCCATGTCTTATCTGACTCCATGTAGCTTCCAGTATTGTGAAGGAAATGTTGTGTGCTTGGCAATGTGTTGTATTGGATGGCCGTAGGTTTTCAAAAGCCCATGTCGATGCTCAAAACTATAAAGGACTCATCACAGACACTCTGAAGTGCCCTGGGTTAGAGTACAAGGCAGTCGAGGGGAAAGCGACTTAACAGTGGGGGTCTACTACAGACCCCCCAACCAAGGCGAAGAGCTAGACCAGGAATTCTTAAGCCATCTCATGGAGGTAGTTAGGTCAAAGGACGTGGTCATTGTAGGTGACCTGAACTTCCCAACATCTGCGGGGAAGAGCAGTCAGCCAGGTCTGACTGCTCACGTAGGTCCCTAGCCCAAATGCAGGACCTCCATCTAACTCAGGAGGTGCACAGCCCCACCGGGGGGGATGCCTTGTTGGACCTGGTGCTGGCCACGGGTGGCGACCTGGTGCGGGGGCTGCGGGTGTTTGACCCCCTGGGCGACAGCGATCATCGCCTGCTGGGATTCACCATCCAGCGCAAGGTGGCAAAGGCCTGCAGCAAGGCATCAGCCCTGGACTTCAAGAGGGCAAACTTCAATGAGCTAAGGAGGCTAGTCGGGGAAGCACTGAGATCCGGGGGGCGGGGAACAAGGTGGCCAAGGAGAGAGGTCGCTCCTTAAGGAGACAATCCTCCAAGCCCAAAGGGAGATAATCCCAACACTGATCAAAGGGAGCAGGAGGGCACATAAGCCCCCATGTCTCACCCAAAGCATCCGGGAAAGTCTCCTAGATAAAAGGGAGGTGCACACCCAGTGGCAGGGAGGGGACATCCCCAAGGAGGACTACACTGTGGTTGCTTGGGGCTGCAGGGGGGGGGTCAGGAAGGCCAAGGCGGAGATGGGACTGGGACTAGCTTCCCGGATTAAGGACAACAAGAAGTCCTTCTTTAAATCCACAGGGGGCAAAAAGAAGGTACCGGGTAATGTGGTACCAGGCCCCTGCAGGACATGCTAGGAAATTTGGTCGTCATACCAGATGACAAAGCTAACATGTTTAACTATTTCTTTGTGTCCATTTTCCTGAGCAGGGACCAGAACAGCAATCCCCACTCTTGGCCCCCCTTAGACCCCAGGGGAGGTGCACCCAGGCCAAGGGCCAGGGAGGATCTAGTCAGGAAACTTCTGGAGGGACTGGACATATTCAAATCAGCTGGTCCGGATGATCTCCACCCCCGAGTGCTGAGGGAATTGGCTGCGGTCATTGCAGGACCCCTGGCACGGATGTACGAGCACTCATGGTGCTCTGGTGTGGTGACAGAGGACTGGAAAAGGGCCAATGTTGTTCCCATCTTCAAAAAGGGGAGGAAGGAGGACCCGGGGAACTATAGGCCAGTTAGTCTTACCTCGATCCTGGGTAAGCTTTTTGAGAGAATTAACCTGGCGCATGTCTACGAGGGGCCAACAGGGGAGACTATGCCTAGGGGCAACCAACACAGGTTCATTAGGGGCAGGTCCTGTCAGACCAACCTGGTGGCCTTCTATAACCAGGTCACCAAATCCTTAGACACAGGGGGAGCAGTGGACATCGTCTTCCTGGACTTTCGGGAGGCCTTCGACACTGTCTCTCACCCCGTTCTTATTAAGAAACTGGGGGCTGCGGTGTCGACACCCCCACAGTCAGATGTGTCGCCAGCTGGCCGGAGGGCTGCGCCCAGAGAGCGGTGGTGGACGGATCATTTTTGACCTGGTGGGACGTGGGCAGCGGGGTCCCCCAGGGCTCGGTCCTTGGGCCCGCACTGTCCAACATCTTCATCAGTGACTTGGACGAGGGGGTAACAAGCACCTGTTCAAATTTGCTGATGACACTAAGATGTGGGGGTATGTGGGCACGCAAGAAGGGAGGAATAGGCTACAATTGGACCTGGACAGGTAACAAGGGTGGGCAGATGAGAATAGGATGGGATTCAACACTGACAAGTGCAAGGTGCTGCACCTGGGGAGGAAGAGCCAGCACCATACCTACAGGCTGGGGAACTCCCTTCTCGTCAGTGCAGAGGCAGGAAAGGATCTTGGAGTCATCAAGATGAACATGGGCCAACCGCACCTTGTCCTGCGTCCACAGATGCATCTCGAGCAGGTCCAGGGAGGTGATCCTCCCCCTCTGTGCGGCACTGGTCAGGCCACAGCTGGAGTACTGCGTCCAGTTCTGGGCGCCGCACTTCAGGAGGGATGTGGACAGCATGGAGAGGGTCCAGAGGAGGCCACTCGCATGGTCAGGGGCAGCAGGGCAGGCCCGATGAGGAGAGGCGACGGGACCTGAACTGTTCAGCCTCCACAAGAGAAGGCCGAGGGGGATCGAGTGGCCTGTTACAAACTAGTCGGGGGGACCAGCAGGCATTGGGGGAGTCCCTGTTCCTCCGAGCACTGCCAGGAGTGACCAGGAATAACGGTCACAAGCCGGCAGAGGGGAGATTCAGGCTGGATATCAGGAGGCGCGACTTCACGGTCAGGGCGGCTAGGAGCTGGAACCAACTTCCAAGAGAAGTGGTGCAGGCTCCTACCCTGGGGGGCTTTAAGAGGAGGGTAGATGTACACCTTGCTGGGGTCATCTGACCCCAGTACTCTTTCCTGCCGTGGCAGGGGGTTGGACTCGATGATCTGCTCAGGTCCCTTCCAACCCTACTAACTATGAAACTACGAAACATTGAATACCAAGTGTCAGGGACCAGAGAGCCAACAGGCCAGTTCGCTCATCACGCAAACACAGTAGCAGCAATCCTGTCTTGCAGGGAGTTGTTGGACACAACAATAAAGAAAACTTCCATTTCCTTAACATAACATCGTAATGTCACAACCTCGAGAACTCCACCTTCCCTTTCAAGAGGCTCGAAAGTGGGACTCCAGACAAAGAAAACGAGTCTCAGGTGGGGTTGGCCATGTATCACTTTGACTATATTTTAAACATTGAAATGTCAATGCTTAGTCATAGGGAAGACGTGATTCTTATCTAGCTCCACGTAGCTTCCAGTATAAAAAAACTTGAATCAGTGCCATTTCCTGTTGGAGAGAGCTGAAACACAGGGGTGACAAGGGCACATCTATTTTGGATCCCTGTTTTAAAAGCCTCCAGATATCATAGAAATCAACTGGCGCAAACAGAGGACTTTGAATTTCTGTCATGGCGGTGGCAAATTACGTATATCAATGAAACACATACTTAGTGAAGCGGAAGCGAACACCAATAACGCTTCAATCAGCCTTGGCATATGTATACATTTCTCCGTTTGATCTCGTAGAACACTGGATTTAGATGATATAATATGTTCTGGTTATCTTTCTAGAAGTTAAAGGGACATAAGCAGATATCCACTTTCACAAGATAAAATTAGCACCTCCTTTTTGTTAGATAAACATTTCTCTCTCTTTTTTTTTCCTCAGGAAAATGCTGACTACAGTTACAAAGCATACCAGTGGGTATTAGTTTATTTGTTTTCAGTGTCATTCCTATTTTTGACGAAAAGGAAATAACATTGATATTACATAGGGCAACCGTGAAATGCCCGGATGTATGAATTCATAATTCATGTACCCACAGGACCAAAAATCTGTGTTTTCAAAATTTCAAAGAGAGAGGTGGAGAGAGCAGGACTTTGCCTTAAATCGGGGAAATTACAGCAGAATATGACTTCTGCACACCCCACTGTGCTGCCTGATTACACTACTTTTGTAATGGCTTGAGATGAGTTTTGGTACAAAATAGAAATCTGGATTTTGAGCACTAATTAGGGGTTTAAAGTGAATCTATTCAGGCCTTTCTGTTGGGGGCAAGCCTTATGCTAATTTATTGTGTAGGCTTCATGGGCATGGGGCAATAATATAACAATGGGAGGAAAGAAGTGCACCAGCCGTGGGCCAGTGGGAAGGACACAAAAATCACCGTTTCCACCGCTATCTGCAACCCCTGCCGCTACCCAGGGCCCATAATTGTCCAGCTACTCATCTGACGTGGGAATCCCAGCTTTATTTTGGGGGTGCAAAAAAAAAAGAAAAGGTTTTTTTTTTGGTTTGCTTCCAGTTCTAAAAATCGCTTCATTAAGGTACATTCAGGTTAAATAACACTTCTCATTTCCCCTGTTATTTTTGTTTCATGTCTGAGCCTTTCAAAACCTGTCTTATGTTTAAATTGAAACAAAGTCTTGTGACCAGAAACACTGTAAATGTTTCATTTCAAAGTATCAAAACATATATTTTTTAAAATGTTCTTTAGGTTGTTTTTTTTGTTTTTTGTTTTACCAAAATAGATTAGTGAGAGACTTAACAAAATATTTGGGTTGACCTGAATCTGCATTTTTCAGTGAGAAAAAAATATTTGGGCTGAACTTTTTCCCTAACTCTGTTTCGATGCTCATGAAGAAATTGTTCCTTTCTTTTTTTTCCCTGTCTCTCCAGATGAAATGCTTGTCAGGCTTCACACCACTTTGCAGGCTGATGGATAGATATTTTTGTACGGCTTCCTCCCACAGTGTTTTTATTCTTAAATGTGCACAATATCAAAGCAAACGATGGCGAGAAATTAATGTGTGCTCATCTCGTTTCACTGTTTGAGAGGACTTCACATCACACCCTATTAGATGAGGGACACACTGGTATTGATAGACAGTTCCTTTAAATACAGTTCATAGACAAAAATTATGATACTGGCTAATATAGTGCGCAAAAACTTTTATCTTTGGAAATTAGTTTTGCATTTACATTGCACTACAATATTAAGCCACACAAAATGTGATCTGTTGAAATATATTATGTGTGGCCATACTGGGAAGATCAAAAGCATGTTAGTACGCTGGAGTGCAAAGCGGTCCAATTTTATACCTGCTGACAAATATCGTTTTTCAAAACAATTTAACAATTTCAGATTTTTTTTCCATCCTAAATGACCATTCTTGCTTCTTGGCTGTAGACTTACCGGGCTGGGATAAACCACAAGAGCGCAAGCCAATGGTTTGAAAAGAGATGTTAAGGTAAGGTCTGCACAAATGCTTTCAACCTGTGTAGTTTGACCAATGGTAGAGCTTCGGCACATGGGTGGTAGAGTTTCATAGTTTCATAATTGGTAGGGTCAGAGGGGACCTGAGCAGGCCATCAAATGGATCCCATAGGATAATGTCATGTCATGTTAATGTGACCAGCAGAGGGCAAGGAAATGGAGACCAGATTCTTCAATTAGATCAGCATCCAAGCCGGGCAGCCTTCTCCATGTCTATGGCCCCTGGTACATATATTATGCAATTAACTGGTGAATCTCACAATAAATTCAGACTGGCTGCA
The DNA here is from genome assembly GCF_001723895.1 of Crocodylus porosus. NCBI lineage: Eukaryota > Metazoa > Chordata > Crocodylia > Crocodylidae > Crocodylus > Crocodylus porosus. The sequence continues at coordinate 36,873,881 of NW_017728915.1, read as the reverse complement.
CATGCCAAGTAATTATCACATGATAAAAATGACTCTCCAGCTATAAAAAGAGCTAACCAGCTATAAAATTAGTGCTTAAAAATCTGCAACGGCGCTATAGCTGGTTTCTATCCAGTTTGAATTTGAATGGGTAGCAGGGCCCTGGGTTTATTCAAAAGGCCCAGCATGAAGACTCTCCTGATTTTGTTTTTTGGGGTTCTTTTTTTCTGTAGGCCATTTTTTACTGTTCCCAAATCTGGTTTGCTCACTGAGGTGCCTCTGGGAATAAAGCTTTCCACGTCTCCGGGAAAGAGGTGTTGAGCCCTCTTGAACAATCTGGCAGAGTCCCTGCACAGAGGGCTGGTTATGGGAAAGCCCGAATGCAAAGCAAGGGGGAGGGCCGGGAACACGGCACCTTGATACAGGGGGAAACAATTTTTATAGGGAAACCAAAGAGCGGGTGAAATTCAAGCAGTCCTATGGAAAGGACAGATTCCCACCTCCCGACCCCATGGGAAGATGCAAGGCTGTTGCACAGCCCTTGTGTGAGGGCTGCTTATGAGCAGGGATCCTGGTTCTCTCTGGTTGAAAAAAATCCCCAGTTTTTGGTTAAAAAAAAAAGTAACCCCAAATCCACATTTTCTGTGATTTAAATGAAACACCGCTAGTATCTATCTAGCTATCTAATTTAAATGTCAGAAAATGTGGGTGAATAGATAGATAGATAGATAGATATCATGGCGCTTCATTTTAATCATGGAAAAATGTGGATTCCGGGCTACTTTTTTAACCAAAAACTGGGGATTTATTTTTAAATCAGAGAAAACCAGGATCCCTGCAGTGCTTACGAGTAAAGACTGGATTATCCACGGTCCCCTCTGCCCTGTGTCGGGGTTCCCTGCTGTTGCAAATGAAGGGTGGATCTGGAAGCGTCTCTGATAGCCATTGCTGGCCCGGTATCTGGGTCAGCGAAGTCCTGGCTCCAGCGTGCGCCACGTGCTTGATTCAGGTCAACACACAGTCAGAAAACAGACTCGGTTGCAAACAAAACAGCATCATTTCACTGGGAATATTCCAGGGCAAACAGTCAAAGTGTCCTTTTGTTGGAGTTGTACAATGCAAATCCAGAATTGTCTCATTCTTAATTGCAGCTAGGAAAGGCCAAGCATTCAACCGAGTGCATAAGCGGCATACACCCCGCATCGCTAAGAGAGGTAGGTGTGCAGTGATATTTTGCTGCAGAGGCAAAGATGAAACAGAAATACATTTATCTTGATACAGCTGAGAGAGATTTTTTGTTGTGGGGGGGAAGGATTTTTTTTCCCCCCTTACAAGAACAGGGGCTCAATTTCTTCCATTTAGACTGTTCCAGTTTCCCGGAGCGTGCAAACTGGCAATGCCTGTTGGAGTATACTTCTGCCTGGAATAACGAGAGTATGTTTGATCTTTATAAGTGTCCATGATATTAAGCAAAAAAAAAGTTTTGAAAGGACCATTATTCCACATAAAACAGGCTTCCCAAATCCTGTGGAATTCAGGCCCACTAACATCAAGATGAGTGTAATGGGAGAAACATACAATTGTCTATGAGTAAGTGTTTTGGGGCATTTCTAATCACGGCCTTTGTATTCCCCAAAGAGCTCAGATTTCACTGGAGAAGCAGCCAGACAGTCCAGTGGTTGAAGCAGAGGGGGACCACCGATACAATTAGCTGCAAAAGTCCAAGTTGGGGGGTTTCTCATTAACCTGTCATGTCAAAGGCTCTATGATAAGATGGTGAAAATCTTGGGGGGGGAGTTCTTTTTGCAAAGCAAACAAACACCAAGTCACTTGATTTTTACTAATTACGCTAGCCCATGGCTCTTGCAGCCATTATTTTTTTCCATCAGGGTATGAGCTGACAAGATAAGATAGGAACTGGTATTTTCTAAACTATCCTTGCTGACGGCATATGCAGATAATGCAAGGAATCGTTCTCAAGAATGCACAGAAGATTAACTGATTTGTTTAACACGAGAATAATTACTCATACAAAGAAACTATTTAGGACATTTCTCTCAAAGTAGCTTTGCCCTTTACTAAGATATGTTTTTTTTCTAATCTCATTACCAGAAATAGCCCTCTCATTACAACTGCTGTTTGATATGCAGCATAATTATGAATTATGGGCCCAATCCAAAGTCCAGTGACATCAGTGGGAACCCATTTACTGGCTTCAGTGGTTTATGGATCAAGCCCAATATTTTTTGATCTATTCCCTGATGAAATGGGAGCCTTGATGTTACCCTATAATAAATGATTCTACAATATTTAAAGCTCTATTTTCAGCCTGAAAGAATAATGAAGTGCACAAGTTTTGTTCCCCAACAGGCTGACTTGGAAAGGCCTTATCTAGCATTAGAGGACTCAAAGTAATTATTTCTTTGCTGACAACTCACATTAAGACTGGGAGTTTCCTAAGTGCCTGCTAATGTAAGGCTCTCAAAGTGCATTACGAAGCATAGGTAGAAATGGAGCTTTATGAGCCCGCTTTGAGGCAGGTGGTTTTGTTAGAGTACAGGCGGGGAGACTGAGGCACCAAATGAGGAATTTGCCAGGGGTCCCACTCCAGCGTCAGTCTTCGACTAAGGACTGCCAACATCAGCTTAAGCTGCTGCAATGGATGTTTCAGCAAGCCCTTTCCCTGCATAAGGTGCCTTCTGAAACCATATTGCATGTCATGAAAATGCTCTTTAGGAAGGGAGAACAATACACCAATTACAGACCAGCTGCTGCAGTTATCATTCAAGACATAACACTGGAATATTAACTTCCAATATCAAATTTTAAACCTAGCCCTATAAAATGTGCCAGAATACTGGCTTGACAATCACCTTGCTGGGGTTGTTTGACCCCAGTACTCTTTCCTGCCATGGCAGGGGGTCAGACTAGATGATCTGCTCAGGTCCCTTCCAACCCGACCAACTATGAAACTATAAGAATATAGTAGATCCATAAAGCTGGTTTGAGCAACATGTTGCAGCTGGTGCTGTATATTTATAGCTTAAAAAAAAAAAAAAACTGGAAAGAGTAGAAAGCATTTTTAAACAGCAAATTTGTCAATGTTTTTCCTTGCTGCTGAGTTGGACTATGGGTCGGCACTGGTTTAGATTAGCCATGTCCTGTTCAATTTGACAGTAGCGACATGAACCTGCAATGCCTGAATCTGAAGCAAAGATAGAACTAACCAGCAGGAATTCAGGGAATGTTTTTCCTCAGATCCTATTGAAGTACATACTGTTGGGATTGTGTCTGCAATGACAGCCTTAACACTTCCCAGAGCTGAGGACCCCGACACAGGAATGGCATTGCCCACCCTGAAAGTGAGAAGGTAAAGTTTATTTTTGTATTTTCCCCCCTTTCTCTCTCTCACTCTCCCATATACAGAATGTAGCAGGACCACCAAGTTTGTGCCATGTTTTTTCGCTATGATGTACAATTCACATTTGTTAATAAAAAAAAAAAAAAAAAAAATCTGCCTGAGGTCATCCACCTAGATTTTTTTTTTTAAACAGGAAACGGGTTTCAGATGTTTATATGTTAAAAAGTAAGTCTGCTAATCTGCCTGCCCATATAACAGACATAGGGCTTGACAATTGCCATTCTCTTTCGATTCTTAGCTTTTAATCCGAGTTACGTATTTGCTTCATATTATTTCAGATCAACAAATAATGGATAAAACTTTCCCAGTTGCCTTCTGGATTTGGTTTTCTTACATAAAGCAGAGGTGTCTGTACCTTTTAATCCATCGTTTCAATGAAAAACCCAAATGCACGTTTTAGGCTGGTAGAAATAAACTGTTGAAGACAGGGATGTTTTTAAAAAAGATATATTTTTTTGGCTGTAATGCTTCCCATGCCCAGTGTTTACGTGCCTCGGTATCAAGTGATGCGTGAATATAGAGCAACCTGAATTGAGTCGTGACTGCCACCGCTTTCTCAGGCAGATACTTGTGATAAATAGGTACGGACGCCGTTAGCTGTGTTTCTCCCTCTCTGTTGGCTGAACGCACACAAATCTATGAGTCCAGAATACCTAATGTCATATTAGAGGGCAAGGATCTTGAAATAACTCTGTCAACCGTCTCCAGTTTGTTACTCATAGCTGATAGCATTAGTGTGCTTGTGCCAAGGAGCTGATTTTCTTGTTTTGTATGAGAGATTAAGCTATGCCCTTTTTTCCCCAGGATTTTTTTTTTTGCACCGACCAGAGTAACAAGAAATAGCTGAAAAGGCTTCGTTTCCTTGTAGGTTGACATATCTATTGTGTACCTCTTGGAGCAAACCGCGGTTTTCGTGCTGTGTGTATCTGAGAGAAACAAAGAACCGATCCCCCTTTCGCCAGGTTTGCAAGAGAAATGAGAAACGCAAGAGAATAATTTTGATCTGGAAACTGGGGGAGTAAATAGATAAACTGACCCTAAGAAGTTTAAATCGCTGGCCCTTATTTTTGTCCTTTGCTAGCAGAGCTCCTGGAGTTGCTTTTTCCTCACCTGGGTGAGGATAAAAGGATTGGGCTCGGCGGCTGTAAAAACGGGTTCTTGTCAAGAACACGGATGCAGACGAGATATTCAGGATTGCACTATAATATTGGAAAACACTGCGAGTTTTTCAGGGCACCAATCTTCCGGACGGTGTGCAGCAGATCTGAGTACAAGGGAATCAAAGTAGAAGAGAAACATTTAAAACTTCACAACACTAAAACTAACCAAATATTTTTACGTCCAGAAAATCCAAATATAATCTATCATAGGTCTATATAGATCTGTAATCTAGTTTTTTGGGGGAAGAGGATTTACAAAAAAAGGACAATACGATAATCAAATAATTCAGCTGTGCATTTTTGCCCTTTTCATTCTGCAGCAGCCAATAATAAACCATAATTACAATTCCATATTAAATAGACATAATATAGTAACACCAAACTGGTCAGCACAGGGGCATGAAGCAAACCAAGAGTTAAGATGTAAGTAATATCAAGTCAATCTGTTTTATTAGGTTACGTGAATAATCTGTGTATGTAATGTCTAATAGGCATAAGCTATCAATGCTCTGAAAAAAAGGAATATATTATATACATTATGTGTTGGCGGGGCGGCCTGGATTCACTGGAAGGGACACTGGGATAAGCCCGGGAAGGTATTTATTCCAGTCTGACCGTACCGATTGACTGGTTTATGTCGTGATTGAAAGACATGCACCGAACGAATTAACCTGACACACGGTTCCCTGCGCTCCTTAAAACAGATAACTTCCTCTAATCTCAACTATGTATGCTGGGAATTTTACTAATACTGCCAATCAATTATCCCACATTTCAAAAGCCAAAAATCTGTATCTGGACGGCAAGGAGAAAAATGTCGTCTTGGCACATCCCCTGTTACAAATGTGGAAGCTCACCGATGGCCACAAATATATTATAAAAATGTGTAAACCAAACGCAGTGATGTTTTCCAAATGAACACCTGGAAGGTGTAAATCAAAAATATTGTAAACACTTCAGAGGGGAACATACGACAGGCACACTGGGTTGCTGTGCACATGGCCCATCTCGCTATGGAAATCTGAATTGATAAATCAGGGGATGAACCTTGGACTAATAAACAGTCCTTCTCATGAAAAGGAGATATTCTCTGCTGCTGAAGCCTAGCAGTGTGGTCATTTTATAGACTGGCAGAGAAAGAGCCAGTGGGTATCGCCTCATTATTTAAGCACCGTAATAAGCATTTGCATAATAATTTAGAAAAATAAAGGAAGCTGAGTGCAGTGAGGCTTGCTTTCCTTTTTTTTCCTGTTTTCTTTTAAATGCCATTTCAGTGAAGGTCTTGATACATTTTGCTTTGGACCTGATTGGAATAAAGACAAATGTGAACGTGCTAGAAATAGTTTCGCTGGATTTGAGAAGCACTATTAAAAAAAAACAACACCCCCCAAACAATAAACCTCTAGTAAAGCTTAAATGGAGACAGAGGGAGAGAGGAATGCATTGATTCCCGCCCCCCTTGCCCAAGGCTGTAATTATCAGTAAAATAAATCAGCTATAGCTTTTATTATGTTGGTTGAAACTAATTTCAACCTCAGATTGTAATGCAGCAGGGCCGATTGCAATAAAATAAAACCAGGGGAAGATGCCTTTTTTGCAGGGGAGAACTGATGGTTGGAAGGACATTACAATGTGGGAAGGACACAGGGCCAGGGCGGACGATCCTGCTGCGCTTCTCAAAACATGGTCTTTCCCTTACAATTATCTCAGTTGAGTGAAAGAAGCCCCTATTAAAAAGCTATCTTCTGGAAAGCATCACCGAGACATGAGGTTGGGTGAAATGTAAACACCGTAAAAACACCCCTCCATAAAGTTTTTATTGCTTTTTCATTTCTGTACATTTTTACGGGTTAGTAAAGGGAAAAGATGCTGCAGTCATTTCTCTGCCTTTATAGTAAGAACTTTTTTTTTTTTTTAATCCTGCCCCACCCCAGGAAAAAAAAATCAATCACTTCGTAAAGATTAATTCTGCTTTCCTTTGACTCGAGTGGAATGATTTCAGATTTTGAAGTGCCACAGAGAGCAAGTTTGCTTGGCAGTCCTTTGGTATTTAAATAATCAGCTGCTATTTGATTGCAGCCCTGTACTGTACATGATGAGCATGTGTTTGTCCCAGGGAGCATACGCTAAAATTTGTGCATCCTGAAATGTTTTATTTTAATAATAAATAAAATAAGCATTTTTTATTTCAATAATGAATGCCCGTTGCTTATTCCGTTTAAAATTCAAACAGAAAATATGATAGATGTACACTTCACGTGTCGGTCTTTACAACTTCTGATTTCAGCAAGTAAAAGCAAAAAGTTCAGTATGCTCGGGGCATAAATGTTTAAATATTTACCTTTTAAATATATATGCTGCCAGCTGCCATTAGGAAGAAGAAAAATAATTTGGGGAATTGTAACCCTCCATATTTCCCACATTTATTAAGATAATAAATATGTTCTAAGTTTAATATGCCCTTCAACTAAAAACTTATGCAACTGAAGGTCAGGCGATGTTTTTTTTCAAGGTCCGACCTGTTTATTCACCCAAGTAATCCTGCTGATGTTGGGTAAGGTTTGCAAAAATGTGGATCGAGTGTCAGAAATCCAGATTATGGCATAAATAGCTCATGGGGGGAGGGAAGGGAGGGTCAGTTGTAATTTTTAAACAATAGCCGATTGTCTGTCATTCCAACAGTATGGGAGCCGTGGGACTGTAACTCATTGACCTGGGACAGCGTGCCTTGATCCCAAAGCATGTGAAAGCAACACAGGATGCTGATAACATTCATCTTTCACGTTATGACATCCGACAATAAAACCACGGGGAAAAGCTGATCAGATCGTCCAGGTATTTTTGGATGTTGCATGTCCCAGAGAGTACATGGTTAGTCATGTTTCCTCATATGAACTTCTCAGTCTGGCGCTCTTTAACCGCCCAGGCAGGGGTGTCAAAGGGTAGAATGACATCTTGAAAAATCAAGCATATGTTCAATGATGCTGTTCCTGAAATACCAACCCACACTTTTTTTTTAAAGCCACGTTGGAAAGTCCAGAGTATTGGCTATAATCACGTAAAGCATCAGACACAAGTAAGTAAAGTCAGAGGTCAGCCAACTTTCTCAAACCCTTTGGAGCGGATCTGACAGAGAGCACGATCTGCCAGGACATTACGGGCCATTTCTGCAAGTGTTGATTGCTCTCAATTTCCATTGACTAACTTTTGCGTGGGTGGTTCTCGTTTTGCCCGTTTCTTTGTCCATCTGCAAGTGGATAGGCATGGAGAGAAGTGGGGCATTTCCCCGGCACTGAAAAGAATGCACTGGGCAAGACCGCAAGATTTTCAAAACTGACCGGTGGTTTTGGACGTTTGATATTTTGCGCTCTCAACTTCGGAGATCATTAATCGAGCCTGTTTTTTCAGCAGGCAACTGCTCCACGTGAAGTTAGAAAGTCAAAAGTCACATTCGAAAGTTGCCTCCTAGCTTGTAAATGTGTCTGTAACTGTTTCGGTTGCATGTGCAAATGGTAAATGTGAAATACAGGCATATGCTGAATGCACATTAGCCTGTGTAGCCACAATAAACATATATGAATATTAGGTATGCAGTTCAATATGCATTTTATGTAGGCCTTCTACAGGCTTTTATGTCAGGCTGTGCAAGCTTTTTTCTGAACCACTGGCCTACTCAGGAACTTCGTAAATCTGGAAGAAACTAAAATTTCCTGCAAGCTGCAATTGTATTCGCCTGCTCAGTATCTCTGAAACTTTGTGGAATCTCACTTTTTCCCCCTTTTCCTTTCCTGCTTTGTTGGATAGGGTGAATCTCTGTCTCTCATCTATCTCTACAGCCAAGAGCTTTCATTTCCTGACCTATTCTTTCCGCTTCCTGAGCACAAAAGGCAATTAGTTGGCTTTTTGGGGGTTTTTTTTTTTGTTCTGTTTTTGTTTTAAATTCACCAGACATGAAAAGCCAAGTGAGAAAGGGCGAATGGGGCCAAAATCTTACAAGACCTGTTGGGTGCAGATGCTTTGCTGTACTGAGTTTTCAATCAGGTGAGGGAAGGTACTAAGTCCTGCTTCTCTCACCCTGCACGGGGTCTTTGACTTCAATTCAGCGAAAGCACGTGTGCAACATGAAGCAGGTGCTGAAATGTTTTTCCAAACCAGGGCTGTCATCTTATTTCTCAGCATTTAATCACCTCTTACTAATGACTTATTAGGGCAAGCCCAGAAACAAAACCAGCACATGGTTAACTCTGGAGCTTACTAGTCATAGTGTATATTCAGTTCCTTTATGTATGATATTTTTTTTACATGCTACCACACTGTATACATATTTTAACTCTTGGAAAGCACTGAAAAGTTGGAAAGCAAAATCCTGTAAGTCAGTATAATCCTCATCGGTGTAACATTTGGAACTGGAGACCTTGCAACGCAGGACACCTGGGTTCTCGGTCTTGCACGACCCTTTCATCAGATTGCCCTGCTTATTTTTATAAAATAAGACAATATCTTTTTTGTTTAATGCCATACAGGAGCATTAACTGATGCACATCTGAAAAGCATGTAGAGACTTTCAGATGGGAAATACTGTGTGCATACAAAATAATATCAATATTGTTAATATAAATCAGTAAAAGCAAATGCCATTTTGGTTGTACTATGAAAGCACTATATCGTTGCCAATTCAATATTGACTTTTCCTGAAGGGGCAAATTTTAACATTTTATAACATGCTGAACTTTATTTTTCGGGCTCTTTGCTTTTATGTCACAGTTCATTTTTCTCTGCAAAGGGTTGACTGCATTTAAACACTGCATAAAGAGAACCGTTAGAATATAAAAATGCCCCGAGTGTAAAATCCAGTGATTAAGAGAGAAACTGCAAGAAGCTCTCAAAAATTAAGTTAATGGTGGACCAACTAGTGCTAAAAACATGGCACTGTAGAGCCACATATAGTGATGAATGCTCTAGACAGATGTTAAATAATATGGCATTTCCATAAGAAAAGTCCTCTTTCAAAACATTTATAGCGATGAAAGGGGGACCCAATTCTGTCCCATCCAAATTCCTGTAATAATATTGCTACCAAAATGCAAAGTGTTGGCATTGATCACATTTCTAATAATGGTGCAAGGAGGTGAATGGTATCTGTTGATTTACTGGTAAAGGGGTCTTGATAATGGTGTTTTTTCAGCTAAACTTCATTGGGCAAAACTGTACTTGCTTCATTGGTATAACTGTGCAAAAACTGAGTTGAAAAAACCCTCCTGAAATGATCATCTGGATTATTTTTTTAAAGGGATAGATTATATAGTGTAACATGACTCACAGACTGTTGGTGAGACTGGTTATGGTAGAAGCAAGCAGAAGGACTTGTCAAATCCCCCACATCTCCCCTTAATTTTAGTTATGAAGTCAGTAGTCAAAGGAGTGCTGGGCCAGTTTTAAGGAGTGGGCTTGAAAGTTTAGTCCTATTAAAGGCAATGGCAAAAACCCCCACGGACTGCGCTGGGGCTAGAATTCACTTTTTGTGCTTTTACTATTTTTCTTCATTGTCTGAAGAGTGAAAACTTCAACCAGGAACTGACCAAAACAAGAAAGCTGGCTGGGTGACGGATCTCCTGGCATTTGCTCTTCAAGCATGTGCTTTGGTTTCCATTTTAGTATCCATTTCCTGATGAAATACAAATTGACTATTGGAACCAGGTCTTAGGATCACGGTTTAACTGAATCCCACAGAAAATGCATCTTGAGATAAGGGGCCCAATCCTTCCTAGTGCTGCCCAGGTGGGTGGGAGAAAAGTGATCTTGTGCCAGAAAGTGTTAAGAAGCTTTCAGGTCCTTGTGCCTTGCGCTTGCTTCAGAACAGAAAAAAATAGGTTATATCATGTGCTTTGATTTTTCTTCAAGTACGCCTGTGAAAACTGCATGCAGATCTGGGCAGTGCATACTTTTAAACACGATCATTCAACCCAGCCTCACAGCCTGGATTAAAGCAAATAAAACAGGAATTAAAATGAAGTACAGCAAGACCAAGAGGAGGAAAAAAGCCAAGATACAAGGGAAGTGCCATGTAAATGTTTGTGCTGAGCCTGGAGGTGAAGTTTTGCAGTATTTCAAGTGCAAGCAATCCACTAGTTAAAACGCATGGCATCCTTTCAACAGCAAATGAGGCTATTTTGTTCCTTTGAATGTCTACCTTTCCTGCTTCTGGTGGTCTTTGGGTGGAAGAGGACTCTATACTTATGGACAAAATTCTGCTTCTGGCTGTGTGCAAGCAAAACTCCCTAGAAGTCAGTTGAACTTGAACCCTGATATATTGGATGATGGAATTGGCTCTTGTGTCTATACACCGAAGTGCAGAGTAATGGGTGAAAGTCCTGGGGAAGATGGGAGACCAAACGGTCTTAAGCTACATTTAAATCTGCCCAATCTTGAGGTGCCACAAGGGATGGCGGCCTCCCCAGTATGATTTGACAGACCTATATGGGTCCACGTGGCCACAGGACTTTGTGCTGGGACACCGCTCTTGCCATGCCCTTCCTGCTCCTGGCCTTGTCCCAGCGCTCTGTCTACACCAGGGTATTGGGAGGTGTTTAGAAAGCCGTCTCCTCTGAGAGCATGCTTGTGGCAAGGAAATGATTTCTACCTGGGGCTCTATTACCCAACTCCACTCCTTTTATCTGCTATCAAGAGGCTGCAATAAGTATGAAGATTATGCCCAATAATTTCTCAGGGCTGTCCCTTCTACTTTATTGTGCAGTTTCCTTATTCCATTATAGAAGGCAGACATTTTCCTTTCGGAGCGAAATCCTCACTTACTGTGCTTGAGTCCTCAATCAGACACGAACGGTCTACATTTCCCCTCTATTTTCTGATAAACCTTTTTTAAGAGAAGATTTATAAAGGTGCATCTTTCTCTTAAAATAAAAAAATTTCTCCAGGGTTTTTGTAATTTGGCAGAAATAGTTTAAGTTTGCAGGCTCGTTTATGAAATATTCTGAAAAAAAAGACTTTTCTCAAAAAAAAAAAATTAAAAATCTCTAAATCACAACCTTTCCCTAAATGCCCCTTCAAAACAAACAGCAAATTTACCTGTGTTGACAAAATCCCAATTTTCTACTGCAACAAGCAGCTTCAACCCAAAGCAACGCTGTGACAGTTCTTCTCTGTGTTAGACTATCCTCTCCTGCACTATCATAAATTAGAAATTGTCTTGCTGGTGCCAGGATGATGCTGGTTTAAATGTGGCAGATATAAGAGGGGAATCTGGCCAGCTGAATCTCTGATAATAGCTATGCCTGTTCATTCCCCAATGTCAAGGTCTTATGTAGAAAGCCTGTATTGTGAATGTCATAGAAATATGCAATCTTTCAGCACCTGTTAAGGATGTCACTGCTCACCGATCTGTTAAAGATCCCCCTTTGATAAGGGGTGATGTTCTGCACATATCAGATATGATCAGTTTGATGCTGTTTTCCTAACAAATAAGTTCCGCTTTCTGCCTCAATACACCTAATCCCCCCGTCCCGAAAACAACCCCCTCCCCAAACTGAAAAGCTCTTGCATTAATTATCGTGTGTTGCCAACAGAGTTCAGTGTAAAAGTGAGATGGCTTCGGTATTTCCAGGATATTGCTTCCGCTGGAGAGTTAGCCTCAAAATTAGCAATGCTGACACTGGAGTGAGTTTCAACAGGCTCTCGAGTGTAACAGATGGTAGTTCAGTGGCAAGGAAGAAAATCTGTTTATGTGGGAGAGGAAGAGAGAGAGACTCGAATGACAGCAGGGGTGAAGCTCTGGTCCTCTTGAAACCAGTGGCAGCACTCCCATTGACTTGCATGGGGCTGGAAGTTCAGCCCAGGTGAGGAAACAGCAAATGCTGAAAGATTCGGCTGCAGAAATGAGGGGGAGTTTTGGAAAAGTAGCCAGGGGAAGCAGGAAGAGGAGCCGAGAGAGAAAATGCCCCCGAACATGAGGGAATGGTGGGCTGCTTCTAGGTACTGTTTAATGTCTGTTCTTTGACAAAGAAGGGGAGAAAGATACCAAAAATAGTTCTAAAATTGCTGTATAATATAACATAGTGTTATATTATATATAGTCACATCTATATATCATTATATATCTATAGATATATAGATCTATAGCTAGATCTATAGATAGATCTATAGACATATATAGATATAACTGTTATATCATATACAGTATTTTATAAATTATACATGGCATTGTGTGTGTGTGTATAGATATATACACATACATACATATATGTATTTTATATATAGTAT
>NW_017728915.1:36858062-36860668 GCF_001723895.1 Crocodylus porosus | reverse complement strand
CACACACACACACACACACACACATATACACATATACACACACACAATGTTATATTTTATAACACAGTGTTATATTAGATATAGTATTATATGTACTATATATTATATACTGTAGTATAGTATACCACTCCAGCCAGAAAGAGCCCAAACCATCGGCAGATGCTTCCTCAGCCTGATGAAAGGTGTTTGTGCCCACAAGTTTGCACCATTGCTTGCAAAGCAGAATTTTTCCAACTGTTTGAGTTGGTCTAATAAAAGATATTGAATAATGTTGTCAAAAAATGATGCGCTAGAGCATGTATTATGGCTAGATCCGAGGTCATTTTACCAAGTTACCACAGGGGTGTCAGCCTCGCTGTAGGAGCCATGCTTGGGAAATGCTTCGTTATATTTTTAAGCTAGATTCAACAGCCAGGCAGTGCGTTGCAGATCATTTTTAGCACCTACTCAGTCATCTCATTTGAGCTTGTCTGCAGTCTGTCAGTACTGCCAGTCCCTTTGGCATGTATTGCGGTAACCCACTTTGCCTGAGGTCATTCCTGAGAAATTAGTCAAATGCCTGTGGTAGCCGCGAGTCCATTAGGGAGCAACAAAGTTGAAATGCTTATCAGTTTAAAAAAAAAAAAAAATTAAAAGAGGTTGCATAATTAATTAATAATGTTGCTTTCATAACTGGCCTGCAGCCTTTTCTGAGGCAGCGTGTGTTGTGAGGGAAAGTCAGTCAAGTGCAAACGGGCTTGTGGTAAAGTTTTAAACAGCATCAGACCATGAAGCTACCCGCAGAATTCAAATATAGGGCATGAGGAATTCTTTGGTTTTGACCATCGGAGGCCTGTGAACAATCTCTTGAGTTCCCAGTAGGCATTAATTTATTCAGCAGAAAGTTCAGGAGGCTGCTTTCCTGCTCCAGGGAAGGAGGGATCTTGGAGCAAATACCTGCGAGGGGAACATCTTTTGACGTGCCACATGCCAGCCCGGCCGAGTCGCACTTCTGTCGGGCCTGAACAAGCGGGTTCTGTTTCAATGTGGGCTCTTTGCAGGAAACGATATGCTTGCACCCTGGCTTCCGGAACGTGCCATAAAAATAGGCTCGTCCGGGGAGGACGATTTAAAAGACAAGGTGCCAAGCATAGAGACTGGGTGTTTTGATTGAACTAGCAGCGCTGCCGACATCGGGTGCATGAGTCACGATGCCGGTCCCTGAGGTTGCAGGAATGCGTGACCCTTTCTGCTCTTTTGCCAAAAACCAGCAGAGCAGCTCAAGTGCCAGGTGGGAGAAGGTGGGGCGATAGAGGCTTCACAGCTTGCGTGGTGGACAGCCCTCGGGTCTCTCTGCCCAGCGCCTTCCCTCACTTAATAAGAACTGGAAATGCAGAAAGAAGAGAAGAAGCCAAATGATATCTGGCCTGGATCCATACCAGCTTACAAAGACTTACAGAGGAAAGAGAATAGCACTATGAGCAGGGGTTAAAAAGGGATTTTTTTTTATTTCTCCTCTTGGGCTGATTACATTTTCTTTCTTGCAAAAAGTGAAACTGTGCAAAAAACCAATACTTGTAATTAATATCATATTATGTAACTAATATCTTAGTGACACTAAGTCCCATGGAGGTAGTCTAAGCAGTCTCGGGAAGGTTGGGGCCTGATTGGTGCAGAAAGGGAATCCCAAGTCCTCCAATCACCTTTTACCCCTTCAAAACCCCTGGGCCAAATCATTACCAGATTGGTGAGGAGAGGGAATCCCAAGTCCTCCAATCATCTTTTTCCCTTTCAAAACCCCTGGGCTAGGTCACTGCCAGCCAGCCCGTCACATGGGTAGTATCCGGCTTTATCTGCTAAAAAGAAAGAGACTCAACAAACTCACTCTCTCTCTCTGAAATCTGTTGAGTGCAATCTAAATCTGTCTTTAGAAGAAAATCCTTATCTTTGTAACACTCAGTGATGTCCATAGCTTCGAGGGCTCGAAATTTGGGGTCAGATAGAGGCTTTAGGAAAGGCATTGAAACCCTGAAAACTAGGCGTGCAGGTCTCACAAAAACAGCCTTGCTTTCTTACTGAGTAATTCCTGTTTCCGATGGAACCAGGTTAACCTAACAGCAGACTTCCTGCTTCCTCGCCGCACAGGTGGCTGCAAGTAATAATGAAGAAAAAATAAACCTGGCAAACCTCTGCTGGTGCATTCAAGTTCTGCTGCAAAATGTCCATTCTGCCACCTCCCCTCTGAAAAGGTGAGAAAGAAGACGGGTGACTGGACTCTGTTTTAAGTAGTGCTAGATGAGCAAAGAGGAAACAAATCCATTCCAATGGTGGATTGAATCTTGGAGCAATTGCTATTGCCTTTCCTGTACTCTCCCCCTACCCACTCGTTTTCATAGATTTCATAGATTTCATAGACATTTGGGCTGGAAGGGACCATGGAAGATCATCGAGTCCAGCCCCCCGCCCGAAGGACAGGAAGTCAGCTGGGGTCGTAGCATCCCAGCAAGATAAGCATCCAAATGTCTCTTGAAGGTGTTCAATGTAGGTGCTCGAACCACCTCCGCTGGCAGACTGTTCCAGACCTTGGGGGCTCGGACAGGAAAGAAATTCTTCCTTATGTCCAGCCT
>NW_017728915.1:36839492-36857291 GCF_001723895.1 Crocodylus porosus | reverse complement strand
CAATTGGCCAGTTTGGCCAAGAGGTGATCATGGGATACCAGATCAAAGACTTTTTGCAGTCAAGATATATGACATCAATCTCTTCTCCCTTGTACAAGTGATAGGTCACCCGGTCATAGAAGGAAATGAGATTGGTCAAGCAAGACCTACCCACAACAAACCCGTGCTGGCTATCCTTCAGGATGTTGGTGTTGGCCAGCCCATTAAGGATGGCCTCTTTAATAAACCAGGAGGAGGGTTGGGGGAGGAAGAAACCAGGACTGGAACGAGGAGCAAGATGAAGGCAAGAACCAGAAGCAAGGTGAAGGCTGGTCCATGTCTGGAGGAGATGCTCCAAGCAGACATCTGAACATGGTCTGCTCACTACTTTGAGGCTGACTCTAGAAGAAGGGATGGGGCCACATGGAAGCAGGGTTTCCTGCAGGACATGGCCTTGTGGCACAGATGTGTTGACTCCCTAGCACTTGTCTAATCCCCCTGTCTAAATACACCTGAGCTTTAAGAAACTCCAAATAAAGATCTTATTTTAAAACCCTCTCTCTACTTGAAGAAGGTTGCATGTGAATCTTGGGCAGCGTTTGAATTTCTTTTTTTTTCTCATTTGGGGTTGGTGACCCAGTACCAAAAGCTCAAAAGTAATTCTTAGTACTAAAGTTTCACCCGCCACAACATACTAGGTGCTTTCCAAACTTACAATGTGACATGTTCCTTACCCTCCAAATCTAAAATGACAAGGCAAATGAAGGGAAGAGGGAAGGGGATAAAAATACCATCTTTTTTTTAAAATTGCAGCTCAATTGAAGAAAACCCCAAAACCTCAGACTTCTAAATAACGACGTAACCCTCATGGATACAGTTGGTACTTTAATTTACTTGCTTTTATTGGCGAGCATAACTTTGGGATCTAAAATTTCTGGGATGCTAGTGCCAGGATATAGTGTTGCCTAAAGTACAGATCTCATTAGGGCTCCAGTGTGCTCTCCAGGGAAAGGGGGAAAGGGAAGCGTGTTTTTGAGGAGGTGATGTAAGCATTTTTCTGACTATGGGCTATAGCAACCGCAGGACTTGGGCGTGGCAGGGCCACCTCAAAGGTATTGCATCCCATCGTTTTCATACGTGCAAAACCCAAATATTTCTTTTTCCTCCTCTCCTGCCTTTCTTGGATTTCCAGCAACAACAGCAAGAATCTCTTGAGTGAATATGCATTTCACCAGGGCTTGAAATGCTTGTTGGTGGCACAGCTGAATCCCAACAGAGACTTGAGAAGATAAGTGAAGACACTGGTATGGAAAACACTCTAAGAAGTTCAAGTAATCCGTCTGTATTGGATTCAATCTCCCATAGACCTGAACCCACCTATCACAGTGCTCATCTATCCTGAAGATTAAGCTTAGCAGTCAGAGTGCAGAGGAAGGGCAGCCTGGTTTCGAGCTGCTAACATGCAACGGGGAGACCCAGAGCCCACTGGCTTCCAGTTCAATCTTGGGCCCGTCTCTTAGTTTTCCTTTGATTTGGTGCCCATTTGTCAAGTTGGAATAAAACTTCCCTCGCTCCCAGGGTCTGTGACGATTAGTGTTTTAAAAGAGGCATTTGGATATGGTTCTCAGTACCAATGGTGCAAAAACCTCTGCTGGAAAACTGATCTGCACAGCTGGAAACTTGAAATGAGCTCCATGTGTGCATAGGACAGCTTTCCTTGCCTATGCTGGAAGTGCACACCTGTTCCTAACCAGGGCTGGCTGAAACTGAGGCTAATCTGTAAGACGGATAAACCCTATGATCAATAGTTCCCACTTAGTCTCTTGAGCTTAAGGCACAGTGATGCATTGGCAATGACGTCTGACCTGAAACGGGACCTTTCTACGTAAAATAATGTCATGCTAACAAATGGATGGCACTTACCACTCCACCCACACATACACAGAGTTTAGTATGGACGATCCATCTTGGTAACCTCCGCAGAATTAAATCGTGAAGCGTGGCACACAAAGTAACATGGTCTGATTGAAGCAAAAGTGCTCGAAAACCCTAGTGAGCGCAATAAATCTCTGAAGGGCTGGGTGAGTCTAAAGGAAAAATGACCACCCAGGAGTTAGGCAAGTCTTGACAGCTACTTTGCTTGGGCCTTATCTTTCTGGCACTTTTTTTACGCTACATTATGAAATAAGCAATATCAATCTTTTTTTTGGTTGTGCAAAAGGAGAGCCCCATGCCCATTGAGGTGTTCAGTGGAGTTGTTATCATGTCCGAATGAATAGGCTGGCATTGAAAGTAGGAAAATCAGTGGGCTGTCCCGTCCCCCATGGAGAATCCTATGCTAGCGAGATGAATGCTCTTCAAAATTGTGTGTGTGCTGCTGGGAGGTCACTCATGAAAAGCTGCTTTACCATGAGGTTCATAGGCACCAATAGCACACGTAAGGGTGAACCTCCTGCTCTCTGAGGAGGTTGCAATGTTGTTATTCAGAGCTAAAATTACTGATATGAGAGTTGGGGCTTGTCCTGCTTGGAGCAGGGGGTTGGACTAGATCGGACCTCCTGAGGTCCCTTCCCACCCTCATTTTCTGTGATTCTGTTAGTCTGTTGGAAACACAAGCCAAAAAACCCCACCACTGTGTGTGATGGAAATTCAGTGTAGGATTCTTCCTAGCTTATTATATTCAGAATTCATTGCTGAGTTCAAACCTAACTGAAGCCGACCTGAGAAATGACTTGCCTCCTCCACGGGTGGTTAAATGTGCACGAGAGTGTCGTGAATCAGGAAATCTCCATTTGGCTCTTTCACCGATCCGAGATAATAGCTGTCACAGGCTTTGCTGCATCAAGTCATTACAGTCGATTATAGAGACAGTTTCCTCCAGAAAATGCCCACTGCCATGCACCCATGCTTTCTAGCTCCCCGTCTGTCAGCACCGTCCCTCTTCCGACTCTCTTGACTGCTGGTTTCCAGCATACTGTGGGTATGGACAGATGGACAACGTCCTTTGGGATAACAGCGGGGAGGGGGACTTTACTGAGCATCTGCTGCTCCATGTATGTGCTCTTACCCTACCATACGTGGGAGCTAGACTATGGCTACACCAGCATCCTTGGCTCTAGGGCAAGTGCATCCACGTGGACAGCTGGTGAAAGCCAAAGAGAAAAAAGGTGGCAGGACTTTGCCAGATTATTCATGTTTGTGCCCTGAGGAGTCCTTCAAAATACATGCGTGTGCTCAAATACATTGCTCGTGTGATGTAGTACTTTTTGACTGTAGATCCAGATCCAGCATCAAAATGGACTGGGCATAAGGGGCCCAATCCTGGGTTCTGTCTCTAGCCCGTCCCTTCTGCAAGTACTCTGTAGTGTGCGTCCCTTGATTTCATATAATTGTTGGGTGTATGAAGAGTCTGGGAGCATGCTCGGGGGTCCATTGCATTGCCCCGCTGGGTGGCTGAGGTTGCAGCTAGGGAGCGTCTTGTTAGATTATGCTTCAAGCCTTGTACTAACAGGAATGCTCTGCGTATCCCCGGGTTGAAATCTGCAGCAGGACTTCTTGAGTCCTTTCCAGTTACTCAGTCCAACACTGCTGCTCCTCTCCTGCGTTTTGGCAAAACAGGCAAAACGAGCGACCGGGCTGGATAAACAACATGAAGGTAAACACGACCTACACGTATATCCTGCTTGATAATGGAAGTGCATCAGTTAAAATTTACTTGAGTTTACCACAGTGTTTTAAGTAACATTATTAAGAATGTAGCTTCTTAGGAAAACTGAGTCTGTTTTTAGCCCAGACATGCAATTAGGGGAATTAGTAACATGATACGTCATCTTCAAGAACACGCAGATACGGCGGTCAGAAACCTCAAGCAACCCTCTGGAAGGAAATTCTGCTCGGAGCACATGCTTGGGCGCTCTTATGAGCCTTCCCAGTCTCGTTAAGAAATAATATGAGTGCACCGAAACAGTGCAAGGGCTGTGTGTTCTTGGGCAAAGAGCTATTTTCTTTATCCAGGGCTCACAATCAGCATCACCCTTTTGGTGGACAGCCAAGAAAGGACTTCTGAAATACCTGTGCTAGCTTGGCACGGGGAGTCTACTATGGCCGGTAAAGAAGGTGCATCATCTTTCGCGGACCTCTCCTTGGAGAAGTTTGGGTGGGCTCCCTATTTTGTTAGTGGGCTTTGCGCAGGAAATGAAGCTGCTTTGTGAACGCTGCTGCTTCATTTCCAACTCTGAGCTCCGATGACTGCCATCGACTTTACAGGGGAGAGGACTATAGGGAAGGAAGCCGGCCTTTGTACTGAAGCATTTTTCAGTATATTAACAGGTTCTGAAAGCAGTGTGGGACCAGACACGTCTTTGCTGATATCTCCTGTGGCAAGCAGCTTAGGTTTTTAGTATGCCTGGGAATTGTTACAGATAGGATTATTTGGTGATGACCAAAGTCATCTCCTGAGGAGGAGCAGCTCAGAAAGGTGGCACTTAAAAATTTCAGAGCAATGGAGGGGAACTGAAAAGGTAAAGGCCGCTGAGGTAAACTGAGCATAAATTGCCTGGCCAATTCTGGAGTGCCTGGAGGCTAACATTTAGATGAGGTTTGGAGAGGTGTCTGACTATGAAGGCATAAATTTGCTTAAGTCCAGAAGTCAATGGAGACGGTCGCAGATAGAGCTGGTTCTAGGGGGCAGCACGGGGGAGTTGGGCAATATTCCAGGAAGGTTATTTTCAGACATCACTAAAAGTCTGTGCCACTAGCAGGTGCGACCACTCAGCTTCTGGAGAGAAGCCTCTTGTATACTCCCAAAAGAAAGTAGAAATGCAAAGGGGTTGCATTTGGGACTCTGCCCCAACTGCTGGACTTTTTTTTAAAGAAGGACAGAGTCCCAAATGCAACCCCTTTGCATTTCTACTTCCTTTTGGGAGCAAACTGAGGCAAGCCCAGAAAAGCATGAGTTCAAGAACCTCCCGGCTCACTCTGGAGACTAGGGAGGCTTCGATAGTTTGGCTAAACAAGCATCCACATTTTTTTGATGCTGAACTTCAATCTAAATGCTTACGGACCTGAGATTCCTGGTACCACTAATATCCGTCGTCACTTCCTTAGGCAGTTAAAGGCATGACTTCAAAGCCCTGAGCGTCTTCCCGCACTTCCTTGTAGTAGCACGATGGAAGAATGGATACCTCCGCACAAGGCAAAGGTTAATACCTTGTTTAGACTGGTGTGGCCAGGTCTATGGTGCTGAAAGATTAATTAATCCTAGGGCAGGTGCAGAGAAGAGGTTGGAGGGTGAATAGGGGAAGGGTGAAGTTATATTTTAGGCGGTGCCAATTTAGCCCACTAAAATGAAGGTTGAGCAGGGGTATTATCACTGTACATTTTTCCCTTCTTTCTTCTGAAGCATCAGGGATTGGGTGGGTTGCTGTGGTCCTCCTCATGATACTGAGAAATGAGATGTCTCGGGTGCTTGATTGGTGCATCTTTATCCACCTAATCTGAATTATAACAACTGCCAGATCTTTGGCATCGAGAAGGATTTTTTCCCCAATGTCAGGTCAACAAGGACCAGTGTGGAGGCCCATACCTTCCTCTATAGCATGAGATAGCTGGTCCTTTTCCTGTGATCACCGGGGAATAATTTACTCCCCAAAAAAATCTCTACCAAGACAAGCACTGGCAGCCCCCTGGGTTTCTCCTGTTCTCTTTCTGTAGCATTATGTAGTTTGAGGTCTGTGATGTTTTCGACCAAAGATCCTAAATTTTTGGCAGAAAGTATCAGCAGGTACTTTTTAGTGCGGAGGAGGAAATGGAGTAGATGGTTTTGTGAGTCCTTTTGGACACATGTGGTCTTGCAATTGCAAGGGATGGGATTCTGTTCTGTGTGGTTCTTCCCAATCCTAAATTCCCCTGTTCATAATATTAGGAAGGTTGCACTCTGAACCGACCGAGTCCATGGATATGGATAAAGAAGTCTATAAATTGTCCATCTGATAATGTCAATTGTTGGCCATCTGGCTTGCCATTTAAAATACCGAGTGGGAAAGGACATTCTAATACAGATTTTCTTTTTTTTCCACCAGAAAATGATGCATCATCTGGTAATCCCACTTTACAGAGCAGATTTTTTTTTTCTTAGTCTCTTTGGTGACCAATTTCTGAATAAAGAGGAACCACAGAAATAATACACCAAAGCAACAGCTGTGGGTGGCAAATTTCTCCGTTACCACAAATATCCTTTCCGACTTGATGGACCAGATTGAAAGCATTTTTGTTTGTTTCTGTATCTGGTGCTTAGTAAAGCTCAGCTCAGCTCAGGTCAGAATTCAAAAAGGGCTTGCTTGCTTTTTTTTTTCCCCATCCAAAACATCTTGTGTGCCCCATTCGGTGTCTAACACCATTCCCAGCCCCCCTGGACAGTCCGTGCTCCTACACGTTGCAAAGGCATGAGAGCCTGACTAGCCCAACTAGCTCAGCCCATGCAGCATGCGGCAAGTGTGGATATGTCGGCACACGGCTCTGGATCCTACTCTGGAAGCCTGAGCTGTTATAACATTGTGGCCAAATCCCATCCGGGATCTTACTCTAAGACTTTTGATCCATCCTTACACCACGTAACAGCAAGTATTATATGGGTGGATATAATATGTTGCATATATTATATTGCATGGGTGGATATGCATTATAGCTGTAATGCATGCATTTATAAAAGCATATGTGACTGAACCTATATAAGTACAGGGACTGACATAGGGACAGTGAATGAGCTACATGTTGTCAAAGTCCGGAAGCAAAAAATGGCAAGTTAGCGATTCCCCTCCCTAACACTTTCCAATTTATTAAAGCAAATGAAAGGATGGAGAAGTATAGCGTGGCCAGACTGTGTTACTAATATTCTTTACATTTGATACGCGGCTCGCACTCCCAGTGGTGACTGGTCATTTTTCTCCAGGGCCACAGTCTAATGAGGAAGGGACAGTTCAGTGACTACGCCCCTAAGCTGGCCTATGCATGACATAGGTTTGATGGCCTAAATAGCTTCAAGTGTCCAGGTCTCTGCGTGCATGTGTGTGCATGCGTGGGTATGTATGTGCATGTGCGTGCGTGGGCATGCAGATGAGGGAATAATCACATTTGCTTTCCTAACAGGTACTGAAAGAATTCAAAATGCCCATAAGTTGGGTGCTAGGGTAAGATGGGGTGCTGTACAAGGAGGCAAGGTGCAACAACCTCTGGCATCGCATCCAAGCCCGTGGCATCCTTTAGTGCCTTAAGAAGAATGCTTTTAATCCCGACATTCCCCAGATTCAGTATTTAATTTATCTCAAACAATGGGCCAGCATCTAAGAGCCACCCTCCATGGGATTTTAAGGCAGTGTTATTTCATGTTCTGTGTGTTAGCAGGAGCAGTTTTTCCCTATGAAGACCAGGAATAGCGCACCTTGGGGCCGCAAGGCATTACCCAGCTGCTATTTCGCTGGACTTTGAAAAGCTGTTGAGAGCAGCGCATCCTCCTCTTAGTCCAGCCCTCATTCTGAGTGTGCACGGCAGCTTCTCAGTGTTCAGCAAGGATGCTTTAAAAATGAGCTCCTGCAAAGCAATAGCATGCTGACAAGTAACACTGGCTGAGAAGCAGAGTTTCCATTTCCTTCACAAGGTTTTGGGCCTGAGATACAATCATCACCTTGACTTGACCCCGCTTGGCTGGGCTCATCCTGTGCTTTACGCCTGTCAGCGCGGCTACATTTTGATTGCTGCCCAGCGCTGCCCGGTTTATACAGCACCACGGCTTTAGGAATGTGACCGGGTCATGTGGGCGCTGTGAATTTTAAATAGCATAATGTAAAAACTCCTCCTGAGGGGTACTTCGGATCTACACGTACGCTTCGAATGGTACATAATGTTATATATACATAAGGAAGACGATAAAAAATAGTGACTGAGCGGAAAGTTGAGTCCCTCGCCTGCAGGTCTGAGGTTGTCCTGGCTGTCATAGACTCTGAGGGTGGTCTTTAATAAGGCACTGTGTCCCATATTTTGGTTGGAGTTACCGCTTTCTTTTTTCCAGCTTTGTCCGCCTTCATGTAACTCCTACAAAGACTTCCATGTGCTCTTCAAGTGCAGATATAAACTTCTTTATTAAAGAAAAACTTCTTTATTATCAGAGCAGTGAAGCAGTGGAAGAGACACCTAGGGAAGCTGTGGACTCTTCATCACTGGAGGAGCTGAAGAAGAGGTTGGACAGCCACTGGTTGTAGGCGTAGCGATGCCTATGTTCTGCTTTGTGGATTTCCCAAGTTTCTGGGCTTTACTGGCTGCCCGTGCCCCCTCTCCCCTTTTTCTACTACATGTGTTTTTAAGCATTGGGGGTTGGCTGCAGCTAAGGCAAGGGATTTGGACTGGGATGTGCCAATGCTCCTGCTGGGACTAAACCTGGAGGTTCCTGGCTAGGGGGTCTTGCCCCTCCGCTCAGGGTCAGACCGGTTACCAGATTTGGGGTCAGGAAAGGTTTTTTTTACCCCATGGTCAGGGAGGCCTGGCTTTCTACTTGGGATCTCTTGTGCATATATTGACATTTCACAGAAGCAGGATGTTGGCTGCTGTGGTCTTCCTGCTTGGTTCATGGAAGGTTAGGTTGTGAGGTCCATGTTGTGTAGGGTTGACCGTAGTCTTATGTAGACTTTCGATTATGGTTTTTATGGGATGGTTTGGATAGGGATGAAAGGTGGGGAGTTGGATTAGATGACCTCTGGACGCCAGAGTCTGGAGGTCCCTTCCAGCTCAACTTCTCTCTGATTTCTAGAAGCCCTGAGTGATGCACATGCACAAGTGTTTGCAGTTGCGGACTCAGATTGTAAACTCCTTGCATCAGATCCTATTCTACCTGTTAGACACCTATTATGGATCAAGGTACAGGTGTCCAGACCCCTCAGCAGTTGTTACACTGTAAAAGTTACATGTGCATGAGCCTGTAGTGACCAAAGGGAGCTAAACCACCCCAACTCTGACCCCCGAGGAAGCAAAGTTAAAGTTGTAGGAGTTTTGCTACAGTTGTAGCACGCTTATCGTTAAGATTTGATCACATAAAGGGAAAAAGAGAAGAGTCCATCTATCTTTTGAATTAATTGTTTTTGGGGGATTTACGCAGGAGGAAGTAGGATCATATCCAGATGTCCTAGGAGCAAGGGAAGTGTCTTACCAGATATTAATACAGTTCTGAAGACAATGGTGTCCTGAATTTTCTTGGCATTTCTAGGGGCTATCATCATGCCAATAACATTGTTTTTGATGAATGACCTCATAGGTATGATTTCAGAGCCTTCCTTTAGGTTTTAACTACCAAGCTCCCATTGAATATAATGGGAAGAATCCACTGTCTCCATCTCTGGAAGCTGATTTTGTTTTTCAAACGTACTCCTACAGGATGTCAAGTTCTAGGCCAGAAAATGTGTGTGCAATGGCCCAATAAAGCCCCTGGCAAACGGTTAGGACACAAACTATGCTTATTTGCCACTTGGGTGCGGTGTGGGGCTCAAACACAATTGAACAGGCTGCAAATTTCTGAGATTAGCACATAATGGGGCTGAGCTGTGACTAAAGCAAAACTGTTCCAGGAGTCACCAATGGGACTGGGGGCAGAAGGGTTCACTGCGTTCTTGCTTAACCTTGGATTTTACTGGGGGTGGATCTTTTTTTAATTTGCACGTTCCCATTGATTCAGGAATGCTCCTTTTTCCTGGCTCCTCTCATCTGTTGGTTTCATCTGGAGTTCAACAGTGCATTTTGCTGCATTCAAAGTATAACGGGATTTGTTCTGCCTTCGTCAACACACTTCCAGCCTGTGCTGAATTCAGCCCAGCTTTGTGGATGAAAGTAAGAACAGAACTGGGCTTAATAGTACTTTGCCCTCCTTTATTTATAGGATTTTTAAAAGCATTGCCTGAGCCTCTACAGGTTGCTGTCACAAAGTGGTGTAAGCCTTCTGACTTCAATGGAGCCCTGTGGATTTACACCCACTAATGAATTGTCTCCCTATACTTACTGTGGGATTTGTCAGATGAAACGTACCTAAATCCCAAAACAACCACCTTGATTTTTAGGGAGCTCTGACAAACCCCCGGTACTGCAGAAGTGAAGAAGGTATGCTGAATACAGCAAAACTATACTTGGAGTGAACGGGATTAGAAGTCAAACTCAGCAGTCACTTGGGATTTGAGGGGAGGGGATTCCCACTCCTAAGTGTCTTGAATTTTGAAGTGGGACAAGCTGGCTTCTATATGTTAGTTTTTTGTAAATTCAGGCACACATTTTCAAGTCTGCAATGTGCCATCCTGCTTGCTGCACTTAGAAACGCTGGACTTGTCCGTGCTGATACCTGCAGGACAGGGAGAGGCAGTTCCTCCATCTGTTTGCAAAGATCAGCGTGCAGTCTGTGGGCTCAGTGAGCTCATTCCTCTCTCAATAGCTTACCCGTTGCACGGACGGTTAGAAGCCCTGCCCCGACACATCTTTGGTGGCCCGGTCTCCTCGCAGTGCTCTGGTGAATGTTTATTTTTTCATCCCAAGAAAGGCATATTTTGGAGGAGCTGACAATCCTCGCCAAGGCAAGGGTGAGGGGGATGCCTTTGAGGCGCCGTGCAGCTGGCCTGGAGAACTGCCCTTTGCTAATTGAACGAGTAGGTAGACGCCGCACTGCTGCAGATCTTGCATGGTAGCCACCTTGTTTCAGGTGTGCTGGGGATCGCCACCGCAATGGTGTCTCACCTGATGTCTCAGTGCTTAGAAGCAATAGAGGTGTCTTTTTGTTCTTCACATCTGTGCTTTGTTCCCTAGACATCCAGGAGCTGTTTGGCTCTGAGGGGCCTCCCATGGCCTGTGAGGAGCCAGGCTGAACTATGCAGTGATCTTGCATCAGGAGGAAGGAGGACTCCTGTGAAGAACAGCGCCAGCGTTTGATGACAGTGCTCCAGAGCAGAAAGAATAACATTATTCATTTAATTAGTTCTCCCCTGCCCACCTCCCAACCCTTCCCTCTTTTATTCCTGTTTGGCGGCCAAATCGATTGATTCTTTTTCTCTTTGGTTTTCTTCCAGGAGCAAGAGTTGGAGCCCATAGTACCATCCAGGACACTGCATGCAAGTGTGTGTATGTGTATGTGTATGTATGTGTATGTATAGATAGCTAGATAGCTAGATAGACAGACAGACAGAGACAGATAGATATCTTCCAGTATACTCATATAGATAGATAGATAGATTTGTCTGACTGTCTGTCTACACTGGAAGATAGGGGAGCTAAAAATATACCTTAAGAGAAAATGTCACAAAGCTGGGGCTTTTTTCTGGCACAGCCGTTTCCTGCAAACTCTAAGGAGTACTACAATGTAGGGGCAAATCAATCCTAAGTCTAATTCAAGTTTTTCTTATGCCAAGTTTTGTGCTCCTAAGACTGTGCTTTCCTCCATCTGGTGATTTTGGCTGAAGTTCCTTAGAAATCATTGGATCCCTTTGCTAAAATGTTTGTGATACGACTCAGAATAACAAACAAAACATGCAGAGCCTTCATTCAGCAGAGCGCACTGCTGGCAACAAGCGGTTCTGGCTTAGCTTGTGGATTTTATAGATACTCCAGTAAAAGCCAAAGGGTAGGAGTAAATCAGCAATGTATGCTGCACCTGAGTAAGAAGTCATCAGTATTGTCCAGTGGAGCTAGAACACCTCCAGGTTTTCACCGCCATTAAACACAAAATCAAAAAAAGCAAAAAAAAAAAGCAGGTGCACGTGGAAAATGTTTGGTTTGCAAATTGCATAGACATTATTTTATTTATCCTCATACAAACGTGTATTGAAAGTGCATGGAAGCCGGGTCTGTTTTCATTCAAGTCGGTGGGAGTTTTTTTGCTAATGACTTCAATAGAAGCATGATTGAACATTTTCAATTCAGGATTTTGTCTTTGGAAGGCATACGTCGGACTTGGAGCGGTTACTGTTTTTTCATGCTGTTTTTTTAGGCCCACTTTATTTTTCGCCAAAACTTTGTGTGTGTGTGTGTGTGTGTGTGTGATGGAAAACTGGGTTTTCTACTAAATGAATTTTTTTTTTTTTTGCAGATAATGCCTGCTTCCCCTAACAATTTTTTATCTTTCATTTTGGGGAACCAAAATTCATTTCCTCTCCCTTTTTGGTTGCTTTCAGTCAAAAGGGGGAAAAAAAAAGCGAGGGAGAGTGAAAGAAAGTTTTAATTGTTGGCAGTTTGTGGGGGGGGAGGGGTTGTTGTGGGGTTTGTTTTGTTTTTACATAAAAGTCTCTGGTTTCTATTGCAGGGGAATGTTTTTTATCAGTTCCAGATATTTTATCGCTCCTTCGGGCTCCTTGTTTGTTCTCACACCCATGCCACCTTTTTATATTTGCTGAATCGTTCTGAGAACTCGCTGTGCATCATGCGTCCGGTAAGATGCTACTTTCACAACTGTTTGATCCACTGGTAATGTGATGTCGAAAATTTCCCGAAAGGAGCCTCTCTCCTCACTAGTACATGTAGGATGGGGTCCCAGGCATCTACACGTTTTTAAGTAACGGTGCAAGGATGCGCATTTAATGTCAGCAACTGATTCTCCCCTGAAAGCCTCGAAGAGCTGGTGAGCACAATCTGAGACAACCCCTACTTTTAATGCACAGAAATCTGCGGTGTTGAAAGACTCCCGTATTTATGCCCATAAAAGTACAGCGGTTCCACGAGCACAGATGCTTTATACATGTGCATTGCAAGAGGGGCCTTGCCAGTTTGGCATTAGGCACCAGATGCCTGAAACTGGCAGTCGAATCCATTTGTCACTGAAGAGCATGTTTAATCCCTGTTTATAGAAATCCTACTTCCCTGTCCTAAGCAAATGGACTTTATACAGCGCTTGGCGCGCTCAGGAAGGAGAGAGCGCGAGAGGCGAGGGGTGGGGAGGTGGGGGGAGAGAGATCAGCTCTAGTTCTGCACTTCTGTCATCGCCACAAAACGATACGTCGTGTTCTGCCTCGCAGATGAAAGGGGAAATTAAATTGCATGTGCTCTTGCAGCGTGTCCCTTGGAAAGGACTGGATGTAGCAGCCCGTAGTTCATGCGATTTGTTCCAGTCCCAGGTCAGGACATGCTGGCAACGGAACAATTTGCTGTTGCATTCCCCCATCCGAGCACATATTTTGGCTGACACAAAGCAAAGCAAAGTTGCAGAGGCTACTGTGGATGAGTGACCTTGTACCTGGGACCCTTTGAGATATTCGCTGGCGAGGAATGTCGATGCTCTCAACACCCGGGGTGAAAGGCAAATATTATTGCCTCCCCAGTGAAGATGAGAAAGCAGAATGGAAAAAATGAAGCTGCTTTCCCAGCATCACCCAGGAATCCAGTAGCAAATCCAATCTAGTTTGGTAACGCTCTGACTCTAACACCAACCTTTCCTTCCATCCACTAATGCTCTGTGTAGGGCAATTATTTTGCGTGGAGGGTTGCTTACTGAGTTTTGGCAAGCCATCAAGGGCCACATGACAGGCAGCCTGGGGCAGATAACTACTAATTTTCTAAATTTTTTAGGGGCCCTGTGGGCCGGATAGAGGCCTGGCTGCCGCATCTGGCCCGTGAGCCACAGTTTGCCCACCCCTGGTGCAGTGGGACTGGATCCGATGGTCTTGTGAAGTGCCTTCTAGCCCATAACACCTATGAATCCTACGAGTCCACAATATCAGTCAGGCCTCTCTAGCTGTCTCATGCTACGGCCATTAAACCACATTATGGAGTAATGCGGTTCAGTTAAAAACTAGTTTTTACTGAAGTTAAGTTACTACACTTAAAAACAGGTGTTTCTGTTTAAAAGTGTCTCCTCCTTTGGAGAAACTGAAGATGGAAAATGGCTGATAAGGGAAAAACTGCTGTAATGAATGTTAATGGATGTGAGAACAAGCGTGTCCCACATTGACTTGATATTTTTCAAGAGATCTGCTGAGAAGAAGGACTCCTTTCATGACCCATTCCTGCTCCTTCCCATTTCAGGCCACTTTTACTCAGATTGTCACTATTTAAAATGGCCCCATCTCTTTCCATTGTGACTTTCAGAAACAAAAAGAGCAATTTCACTTTTAGCCCCTTTAATAAAAAAAAAATCAAAATCATGATCCCACCCCTTTATTACTGATAAATTCAATGACATTTGCAAGGTTTTCAGCTCTTGTGATTTTTTCCCCCCCCTTATGTCCTGACTTTGGGGATGAGGTGATTCCTTGAGAATCTTAGTGGTCATTAAATAAAAAAATGTCCGTTCCTCATGTTGTCCTATAAAAGCTGGAAAATATGAAGCAAGGATCCCTTAAACACTTTACAAGAATAAAAGATGAATGAAGCTCATCTAAAACTTGTTGTTTCAGTAAAGCTTTGTGTCACTGGAACATTTGGGGTGGCCAGCTCTGCGTTGCTCCCAAAACTGCCATTGACCTTGGAAAAGGCACTTGCAGTATTAGTGAATATATGCAATCAATGGTGTGACATGGTGCAAAAATAGCCATTGCCCCAGGCAAATATGGAATATTTACATGAGTGACTGAATATCCCCGTCAACTCTGGATACATGTTTTCAGAAGCTTCTTGCAAAATTAGCTTTTTATGTTGAAAAATGCGGCCTCTCCCAGTTGCGTCGGTCACAGACTTTGGTCTGAGAAATGCATCACGGTTCCTAGATTTGGTCATCCGTTTGTTGAAATCTGGCATTGAAATAATTTACGTTTTGGTGTCGTGAGTCCTGGAAAAAGGGTACCTACAACTTTAAGTTTGAGTCCCAATAAAATCCTGAAGAGTCATAAATCGAGATCAATTTTATCGCCACTGACGTCCAGACAAGTTTTGGAATTCCCTTACGTAACCCAATACCCCACTTCCAGATCTATTTCCCCTTGCCCTCCTTTATAACTTGTACTGTTTAGTATAATTGGATTATTGATAATCCTGGAGTTTAACCATGTCTCCGTAAAGGCTAATATATCAGGTGCATAAGAATTTACAGAAACAGCTAAACCATCCTGTTGGCCCATAAACTTCTACCATAAATACGAGCCACTTTTAAAGCCAATGAAATTTGACCAGATTTTCAGGCCACAGCATTTAAGCCCCACAGGAGGACTGCACAGACATAGGCATGACAGGGGATCCCAAATTATCTCGAGCCAAAGGGCCAAGCGCCCCACTGCAGAGATGGTGGGTGCTGTTCCAACTCCTTCAGGAGTTCAGGTCTTGAGGGTGAGGAAGGGCAGCACTGTACCCCAGCATCTTATCCCTACGGTGGGCTGTGTTTCGTCTCCATAGGCCTGTCCTTCCCCATGTGTATCCACTGAATAGCCATCCAGCTTCTTGTATTATGCAGAAAAAGCATGTTTCGCTTTGGGTGGCGGTGTCAGTCTTGTGCCGAAAAGAATGAAAATAAAATCATTCCGGCTCATATTCCAAATGACTTGGTGATAGAGAGATTTCAGCTATTCATTTTGTCCACTCTTTGCAGGTAATGAGAGAGTGTTGCCTACAGCCTCTGCTCAAGCCTGTTTTGCTCTCGTTCCAGTTTCATTGTTGGGAAGACTATCCCACCAGCGAACAGACTTGTCTCCTGGGATTTTTTCTCTTGACATTCAGCCCATCGCATCGTCTGTAAAGAATTCCTGTCTCTTGTTGCAAAACAGTGTTGCTCAGAGAGATCTTCCAGAAAGCAAGGAATTTGACTTCATCTGACCTCCTGGGTCTCCCTACAATAAATAAAGGTTCTTCATACGTTGTGTTCTGTGACTGTTGCTTACTACAGTCTTCCCTCATCTTACAGTCCTGCCTCTCATCTTACCCTTAGACTGTAAGCTCCAGGGTGCAACGGCTTGTCTTCATTATATGATGGGTGTGCACAGGCAAAATATTTTACTCATTGAAAAGGGTTGCATAGGAGAGGGGAAGACACAACAAAGGAATTATAGCAGCATTGACCAGGTTTCATCTTTAGGGAGAGGCTTGCTGCTTTGTGAACAGGCTTAGTGAATTTTATTTCCCCGGCCAGATGTCGCATTAGGGTTCTTGGAAGGACAGCGATGACTGAACCATATTAATTAAAGTCTATGCCCCTCCACACCCTGCTATGACTTGAATATGGCACAAGAATGCACTTCTCGCAGGATTTAATGGCTGCCTCAAGTGTAACTGAACTGTTTTACTCCATCACGTGGCTTAACAGTAGTAGCATGGGACAACTAGAGAGGCCTGATTGACATAGTAGCTCCACCTAACACTATATCTGATCAGTGATATGCCCATGGTCTTCATCTCTTTTCCTGTAGTGTAATGAGGATCCATCTTCCCTGGTCATCTGGTGACAGAGCTATCAAAAGTTTGAACTATCTTCCTCTAAAATCCCAGCCTGGCTATGTATCCGGGATTGTGGGTTTCTTCCAGTAAAAGGTAGTATGTCAAATCCCACTTTTTCTTACTGGATGTTATTCAGACTTAAGTTGCTTTTCCCTTGTCCAAGACCTGCATTTAGGAAAGTCCCCATGAAAGCATCAGCCAAGTGACTAACAACCGGAAACAATAAAATGGAGAAAGATAAAATCAGGAAGGGCAGTCATTGTTTATAGATCTGGACAGCTTTTTTCCAGTAAACCACCAAGAAATGAGGTTCTTCAAACTCTAGAAATCTGGAGACGGAAATTTTTGTAGCTAAGCCGGTGCAGTCTCTGGATTGAGACCAAGAAAGAAGAGAGAAGAAGATCCTTATCTTCCAAAACATCTCAGACGGGCTCGAGTTGCCTCTGTCTGAAATGTCAGCACCTTCCAACTGGCAGTCGACTTTCTGAAGTTAGAACGGAAAAGCACACACAGCACATCTCTCGCATAAACTTCTGGGAGAAAAGCAACTTTTTAGAACACGGATATGTGGTCATCACGATGCTTTTAACCATTTATTTCATATAAGTAAACAAACACAGTATGAGAAATAACGAAAAGAGACTCTAGTGCCACCTCAAATTAAAAATATTTCTGACTCCATGAAAAAAACCCCATGCTGATAAATCCCAGAAAGCTTGAAAAATCACAGAGAATGAAATACGCTCACAATCATGTGGCCAAATACAATCCAAAATAAGTTAGGGGATAGCTGAATGATTCGCTAAGTAAAGGGATCTCATTTACAAAAGCAAGGTATTAGTTGCAACAGAAAAGATACTTATGTCTATAATAAGAAACAAAATGCCAGTGCAGCTGAGAAGTGGGTTTCACCAATTGCTTTGGTATCTGTGATGATGGTTGCAAACCAACCCAAGCTATGCAGTATCTAAGCTACCAACTACCTGAAGATGAGACGAGATCCTGGTTTTCTCTGATAAAAAAAAAAAAGCCCCAATTTTTGGATATAAAAAAGTAATCCAAAATCCACATTTTTCCATGATAAAAATGAGCTACCAGTAATATACAGATCTATATCTATATACAGATATAGATATATATCTACATATTTCTATCTATATCTAAATATAGTGGTGTTTCATTTTAATCATAGAGAAATGTGGATTTGGGGTTACTTTTTACTTTATCTATATCTAATATATAGTTTATCTCTCTCTCTAAAGCTAAGCAGTGTTATATGTGTAGCAAGGAATTTTAAAATAAGATTGTGTTGTATGAATTAAGTGTGCAATCGTTGTGAAATTGTGCAATCAACCAAATACTCCCCCAGCCAGGCACATCAAATGAAACAGTAAATTGTGTGGGTATTTATTACAAAAATTCAAGCTATTACACTCAATATGACAGGGG
>NW_017728915.1:36826401-36835741 GCF_001723895.1 Crocodylus porosus | reverse complement strand
AGTGAATTTTATTTCCCCGGCCAGATGTCGCATTAGGGTTCTTGGAAGGACAGCGATGACTGAACCATATTAATTAAAGTCTATGCCCCTCCACACCCTGCTATGACTTGAATATGGCACAAGAATGCACTTCTCGCAGGATTTAATGGCTGCCTCAAGTGTAACTGAACTGTTTTACTCCATCACGTGGCTTAACAGTAGTAGCATGGGACAACTAGAGAGGCCTGATTGACATAGTAGCTCCACCTAACACTATATCTGATCAGTGATATGCCCATGGTCTTCATCTCTTTTCCTGTAGTGTAATGAGGATCCATCTTCCCTGGTCATCTGGTGACAGAGCTATCAAAAGTTTGAACTATCTTCCTCTAAAATCCCAGCCTGGCTATGTATCCGGGATTGTGGGTTTCTTCCAGTAAAAGGTAGTATGTCAAATCCCACTTTTTCTTACTGGATGTTATTCAGACTTAAGTTGCTTTTCCCTTGTCCAAGACCTGCATTTAGGAAAGTCCCCATGAAAGCATCAGCCAAGTGACTAACAACCGGAAACAATAAAATGGAGAAAGATAAAATCAGGAAGGGCAGTCATTGTTTATAGATCTGGACAGCTTTTTTCCAGTAAACCACCAAGAAATGAGGTTCTTCAAACTCTAGAAATCTGGAGACGGAAATTTTTGTAGCTAAGCCGGTGCAGTCTCTGGATTGAGACCAAGAAAGAAGAGAGAAGAAGATCCTTATCTTCCAAAACATCTCAGACGGGCTCGAGTTGCCTCTGTCTGAAATGTCAGCACCTTCCAACTGGCAGTCGACTTTCTGAAGTTAGAACGGAAAAGCACACACAGCACATCTCTCGCATAAACTTCTGGGAGAAAAGCAACTTTTTAGAACACGGATATGTGGTCATCAAGATGCTTTTAACCATTTATTTCATATAAGTAAACAAACACAGTATGAGAAATAACGAAAAGAGACTCTAGTGCCACCTCAAATTAAAAATATTTCTGACTCCATGAAAAAAACCCCATGCTGATAAATCCCAGAAAGCTTGAAAAATCACAGAGAATGAAATACGCTCACAATCATGTGGCCAAATACAATCCAAAATAAGTTAGGGGATAGCTGAATGATTCGCTAAGTAAAGGGATCTCATTTACAAAAGCAAGGTATTAGTTGCAACAGAAAAGATACTTATGTCTATAATAAGAAACAAAATGCCAGTGCAGCTGAGAAGTGGGTTTCACCAATTGCTTTGGTATCTGTGATGATGGTTGCAAACCAACCCAAGCTATGCAGTATCTAAGCTACCAACTACCTGAAGATGAGACGAGATCCTGGTTTTCTCTGATAAAAAAAAAAAAGCCCCAATTTTTGGATATAAAAAAGTAATCCAAAATCCACATTTTTCCATGATAAAAATGAGCTACCAGTAATATACAGATCTATATCTATATACAGATATAGATATATATCTACATATTTCTATCTATATCTAAATATAGTGGTGTTTCATTTTAATCATAGAGAAATGTGGATTTGGGGTTACTTTTTACTTTATCTATATCTAATATATAGTTTATCTCTCTCTCTAAAGCTAAGCAGTGTTATATGTGTAGCAAGGAATTTTAAAATAAGATTGTGTTGTATGAATTAAGTGTGCAATCGTTGTGAAATTGTGCAATCAACCAAATACTCCCCCAGCCAGGCACATCAAATGAAACAGTAAATTGTGTGGGTATTTATTACAAAAATTCAAGCTATTACACTCAATATGACAGGGGGGGATTATCAGAGAAAACCAGGATCCCTGGAGGTGAGGGTGCACCAAGTTATCTGGCAAAGTGAGCTACAGTGTGTATGAGGAGTGCCGTGAGGACTCGATAACCAGCAGTAGGGGTTTTTTTTGTCAATATAATATATGAGAAAAGGGTTATTTGGATTGACAGCTCCTGGACAGCCAAGGACTGTCTTTTTATAGTATGTTTGTACAGTGCTTTGCCCAATAGATCCTGGGGTTCTTAGATACGACTACAATAAAAAGTCAGGAACAAGAGTCTGTGATTTGGAAGAGAAGTCAAGTTTGTGGACTGTGATGTCAATACAAGAACTAGTCAAAATCATCTGATGCTATTTCACTCCTATGAGCTATATGATGACAAGGAAAGTGAGACGGAAGTCTCCAATCAAGGGAGTGTGTATGCACGAGGTATAGTTAACATGCAAAGAAGGGGCTTTTCTCTAATCAACAGGACACAGAGGCAAATGATGTAAAACTGTAGGGAGGTGGTATCCCATGGTCTCTCCGTACATTTGTGTGTGTTCTTTGCTGACAGAAGAAAGAGGGCTGGAGATGACAGGGAGCTTTCCAGTGCCAAAAAGGAAGAAAGCTTGAGATGGAGGAGAGCTATGCAGCGCCAAGGAACATGATGGGAGTGTGTATAGTGGTGCTGACAGGTATGACATCAGCCTGGCTTGGTGGAGATCCAGAGGAGCACCAGAATGAAATGTGTGTCTTCATGTGTGTAAGTAGCTTTTTACAGACATTCCTCTCCCTTCCCACAATGCTGGAGGGGCTCCATGGCCCAGACAAAGTGATGGGGTGGGAATAATCTTCTCAGGAATAACATGTCTCAGGACTGTGTCACCCATTACAGGAAGTTTGTTAGGGAACAGGCTAAAATAACGAGGGGTTTTTTTTTTTCCCCTTTTTTCCTTATTCAAATAGCTAAAAAGTAATTCTCTCTCTGGAACTTGTACAGTCAGAGATGGAGCTCAGCTGCAGCAGTCTTACTGAGTTTCCCCATATGCGTGAATAGCATCTTAGCAAATTGGCCTCATGTACCACAATACTGGGGAGGCAAAAACGCCTCGTTAGGGAAATCCTGGAGATAGCTAATGAAAGTAATGGATGTGGAAGGCGGTACAGTGGTATGTATTTTTAAGATGGCATCTGTTTGAAGACACATTTTGGAACAGATGGATTTCACATGTTCAAAATGACCCATTTAGAGTCAGCTGCTCAATTATGTACATTCATATCTTGGTTGACTAAGGTTTAATCCAAAGCTTACTAAAATAAGGGGGGGAGGGAGTCTTTTTGATGATTTCTATCAGCCCCAGTTGATATTTGAGAGATGTGAAGTAATCTGGCATTAGGGCACCTAGTCTTAACACACTACCAGTTTTTTCTGATCTGTTATAACTCCAAAGTCTCATTTCCCCCACATGTTACTGTAGTTTTAGGGTAGTGTTAGTCCACTGAAATAAATGCACTGGGCAGTAAATCAAGCAGTGAATGCATCAGGCAGTGAATTAAGCAGATCTTCTTGCTTAACCTGTTTACAACTGTTTGTCACTTAGAAATAAGTTAATTGATGTTGGTGTATAACAGTAATTTAGGGCGAACCCTCCCATTTAATGGACTAGGAGTACAATGATCTGCATTATGTGCTGCTTAAATCATTTGCTCACTTTGGTGTCTAATGCAAGATGTCTTATTTTGCTGGAATCAATTTGATGAGTCAAAGAACTAACCTGTGCTAGTATTGATTCTCCATCACGAATTGTAAGTAGCCACTGGGTTATAAGCCATACAGGAAAGGTAAAATAGCTTCCGCTCTTCTGCTTGCATTAGGATGAATTTCCAAAGTACAAGCTCGAATTCGGGTTGTATTTTGTCCAGGGGAGTAATGGGCGATGTTCACGTTAGCAAGAGTCGAAGCCAATCAGGGATTTCTTGGATTCTGCATGTGACTAATGGCATATTAAGCATGTGAAAGAGGAAGGAATATACATGTGTTATAACAACATGACAGTGCCAATGGGTTTCTGAATGAGCATTTCCCATTATAACATTGTCCCAGGCCAGTTCAGAAGCACTTACTCATTTCTTCAATTGGCTGGATTCTGCCTTCTACCCACCACATTGCAACTGCTCCAGTGCTGGAGATTTCCAGACTATTAAAGCACTCAAGTTTTTGGACTAGCCTTCTCATCAGGCTAGTGGGGACAAAAACCTAGCTCAGCTTATGAAAGGGATGATACAGCACGCTAGCAAAAAACTGGAGTTGATGACCCAGCAGGCCCCTTGCAGTCCTATGAAATAACTTCCCAACCAAACACAGGCTGGAGGCACATAAAAACACCTCCTACTTTAAGGACAAAGTAGGTTTATCCTTAAAAGGTAAAGCAGGAGACAGAGGTGAGGTACAGGATCTCATCTGGGCTAGGAAAAACTTTCTTGCTATAGGATAATGAAGTGCTAAAATAGATCACTTTCTATGTCAAGCTGCGACATTTCCATCATAGGAAGTTTCTAAGAACAGGTGAGAGACATCCAGAAGGCATGGCTTAGATATTGGAGTAAGGGGATGAACTAGATGACTTCTTCTGGTCCCTTCTTGCCCTATTTCCTATGATTTAGACTACTAAAGAATAGGAAACGTTACCCCAACATTAAGACAACCAGCTCAGTCCCTTCCCACTGTGTGCTATTTTGGAATAGGAGGGGAAATATTTCAAACTAAAAGCTGGTCTACTTGGGGAAACAGCCCAAGGATATTGCAATACAGCTGTTCTGCATCCACCGTGTCTGTGCAGCAAAACTTGCCTTGCTCTGGGTTCAGATGAATGAAGTTCATGCAGAATAGCTGACATTCATATTCTGACTTAATCAGCAAAAACATCCAGGCGGTTAATATATTACCCGGAAAGGTGCTTAGCACCCTCAGCTGCTGTTGCAGTGAATGAAAGTCTTGGGTGCTCTGTGACTCCTAGGATGAAGCCCTTTATAGGACAAAACTCACCATTTTTGGTTTTGTGGGTAACACACAGACCTTTGGCTTATAAATAATAATAAGTCACGTCACAAACTTCCCAAGGCCTGTGTGAGTGAGCAGTATTCGGACACCAGGACCCAACTGTGCTTAGTCACTCTGGAAATCTGGGACAATAAAATTATCCCTGCCTCACAATTGACAAGCTAAGTCCCAGACCGGAGACAAGACATGCACATGCGGCCTGCTTCAAAGAAACTATACAAGTCAGCACGATGGGCCAACAACCTCACCACGGTGGGCTTTTTGCTTAGATCATCGTAAAGGATATAATGCATTCCTGGTTATTAAAATCAAATGTTTGTGGCGTGAACATGTTTGGTTTGGGAAATAAACTCCAGCTTTGGGATGTAAACGCAACCTCTAAGGTTTGGAAATTAGGAGAGGAACTTTTCCAGGGAGCAGGTCTCCTTGCAGTAGGCATTTATGGGGTTCTTCCTTTAAGAAGGAAGAGAAAGGATCTGAGACAGTGTGGTGGTAGAAAGGGACCACTGGTCTGATCCGGTAATTCAGATGTTCCTAATTAGCACTAATAAAGGAAAGATTGCAGTCCTCTGATGATAACAGCCTTTGGTTTATAATATAGTGCCTATCACCACCTCCAGGCAGACTTCCCACTGGCTCCTGTGATGCAGAATTAGTCCTGGAGTATTTACAAAACCTCCATTACCAAATCAGTCACCTGTTCAGACACCTGTAATATTTGTACCAATCTGTTGAGGATTGAAAGCAGTGTGCGCTTGTGTGCGCACGCGTGCACTTGCACCTATGCTGGCGGGGTGGGGTGGGTACTTTTGTCTCTGTCTGGAGCTCAGGATGCTCCTGAGTCAGAGCATTTTCACGGTGCCTTTTGCAAGTTTAAACTGCTGAGATCCTCAACCTTCAAAACTCCCTAACCAATAATGTGGGACTCTTCAGGCATAATCCAACCCCTCGTGGATCTGGGGTTTGAAACAGACTTTCTTCGGAGGCAGATTGTAGCATAACCACCCACAGCACTTGTGCCATCCAAAAGCACTTAACACTGCCTAAAAATCTTGCTTCCAGCCCTTGTAGGGGTTACAAAAAAATCTTGCTTCCAGCCTTTCCGAGACAGTCGTAGGGAACCAGCTGGTCGAATACAGCTTTATTTGTATAAAGCTCCCTCTATCTTGAGGGGCCTCAATTGAACAGATGTAGAAAATGGCTCACCTACAACTTTACTTTGAAGATGACTTACAATTTGATTATCATTTTCTTTCGTTGGTTGAGGAGAGCAGGAAGGGAAAAAAAAGACCAGAGCTTGCAAAGTACAGCCCCGACATGTCAGCAGGTATAAGTGAGCTTTGTACTATTAACTTAATTCACCAAATTCATCAACTCTAGTGGGACAATGGCAATTTTCAGCAGCCGAGACTGACCATATGTGTCCGTGAAGAAAAATCCAGCCATTTAAAACTCATCTCTGTTCTGCTGCCAATAAACCAGGCAGCCAGTGATGGCCTGAGGGGTAGATTGGATCTGCATTATTTAATCATATATTTAAAATACACAAATTATACATGCATGTAATCTTTGATTATATCTCTCTTCTTGTGGTGTGCCAGTTTTCTTTTAGATCCCGGGCCTACAAACCTTTTCACTTAGGAGTAAACTTCTGATTCTTGGAAGTGTTTGTAAGGGTTATATTTTTGCATTAGAAACTATTAAGGCAAGGGGGATGTTTTCAAATAAGCAGCCCGCATAACAGGGCCTTGGTTTTGATCCTAGAGGTTACTGTAACACAACCTGTAATGGCAAGGACTTAAGAATTGGGGTTTTTTTAATCATGCCTCACTTTAATCAGAAAGTGAGGCTCAGACAGCAAACTGATCAAACCTTTCTGGACTCTGACTTTTGCTCCCCTATCACGGGGCAGCAACCAGACCCCACATCTCTCAGGGGTTTGTAACTAGAAGTTTGCTGCGCGAACGCATTTCAGCCTAAAATCTGATCCCGTTCATGGTTTGCTGGTGCCCCGGGCTACAGCTAGCAAGCATTGGGTGGTGTTTGCGAAGGGCCTGCGCAGTCCCAGCTCCCGCTGCAATTCCAGAGGAGTGAGGCACGTCTGTGAAAACCCCTCTCATTGCGGGGCTTTTTTCTTGCACAAGAATCAAATGGTGCGAGCAGTGAAGCAAGAAGCAGCATCACTAAAAATAAGAGTTTAAAGGCCAGGTGCTGCTGTCTGCTGTACTTTACATCCAGAGCACTTCTGTGCGGTTTGATGCCATTGCTCTGGACGTCAGGGAGCGCCTAGAGGGTTACCGGTTTTCAGGTCCCAAACTTCTCGTCTCTGCCTAAGCCCTTTTAAAAACCTGGCCCCCTTTAGCCTTTCATTCCAGCCCTGCTTCCTTCTCCTTGTTGTTTTCTTCCCTGCTCTGAATTCCTGTCAAAGCTAAATTAAATTGCAAGTGTCGGGATCCCAAAACCACATAATTTTAAGTAAATAAAACCACTGGCTATTGATTGCAAAAACATTGTTTCCAGCCCGGTCTGGTCAAACCACTAAGGAGGCAGAAGCCTAACAATACTAGTGACCTGTTGGCGCAGGCTGCCTTGGCAGGGTCTCCTGCCCTGGTGGGTGATGGGGCTGGGAGGCAGATCCTTCTCTGCTAGATCCTTGATGGATCCAGACTTAAGATGCCTTCTGGATCCTGGCTGGCAGCCTGGTCGTTCTCCATGTGGGTCTGTCTTCTTTACATTAAAAATAAAAGAGGCTTTCAGAGGTGTGAAAGTCCTGAGCCCTTCTTAAAGATCCTGCCCAGCCCCAGCACAAGTGGCAGCCTCTGGGGAGGGATAGGAGGTGTCCAGCCCCCCGGGGGAGGTGGAGAGCTGACCTGGTCCTGCAGCAGGAGGGCCTCAGCCCCCCTCCCTGCCCATGCGGTTAGCGCTGTGGGTGGGAGCAGGGGGGATCTGTTTTCCCAGGCTCCCTGCCATCAGGAATTACTGAGCTGCCATGAAATGGGAGGAAATATTTCATTATAGGCACATGCGCTTCAATTTCACATGATGGAAACTTCAGGATCAGCTTTCGCTCCCTCCCAGCCCCATCTCCCGCTTCGCTGCCGGCTGGGGGGAGCGAGGTGCTGGAGCAGCCTGGCACCCCGCAGCCTGGGGGATGCCCGGGGGTCCCGATCCTGCTGCGGGGGTCCTTGCACAGGGCATGGAGCCTGTGTGACCCCGGGGCACGTCTGCAGCCTTCCTGCAGGCCAGGCCCCTCCCTCTAGATGCCCTGCACACACGTGTGCACCCGGCCCCTGAGCCCACGCCTGGTGTTCCTCTGTGCCTGCACACCCAGCCTTCCCCTGACATTCCTGTCCCCAGGACCAGCTGTATGCTACATCCCCCCTTTGCACCTGCATACACACCCCTTTGCACCTACCCCCCCCTTTGCATCTGCACACACACACCCCTTTGCACCTAAATACACACACTCCTTTGCATCTAAGTACCCCAACTC
The DNA here is from genome assembly GCF_001723895.1 of Crocodylus porosus. NCBI lineage: Eukaryota > Metazoa > Chordata > Crocodylia > Crocodylidae > Crocodylus > Crocodylus porosus. The sequence goes on along the minus strand of NW_017728915.1, from coordinate 36,827,431 downwards.
TTTACACCTACATACAACCTTGCACCTATGTATCTCACACATGCCTTTGCATCTATGCACACCCCTTTGCAACTACATACACACACCCTTCCACCTATGTACTCCACACATCCCTTTCCATCTACACACACACCCCTTTGCACCTACGTACCCACATACCCCTTTGCACCTACACATACACACACCTTTGCACCGATACGTACGCACACCCTTGTACCTATGTACCCCACATACCCCTTTGCATCTACACATACACACACCTTTGCACCTAAGTACCCCCAACCCATTGCACCTACATACACACACCCTTGCATCTACGTACCCCACACACCCCTTTGCATCTACACACACGGCCCTTTGCACCTACGTGTACACACACTTTTGCACCTAAGTACCCCAACCTTTGCACCTACATGCACACACTGTCGCATCTACACCCCCCCTCTGTACGTACAAATAGACACACCTTTGCACCAATCCCCCCCCACTTTGCTCCCATCCAGATTTCTCCACGGCCGCCAGGAGGGAAGGGGCAGCATCGCTCCGCCCGGGGCAGGGGCAGTGCCAGGGGCACTGGCTTAGGAGCAGCAGCTGGGAAGCAGGGGGACCCCAGTGCCAGCAGGGGAGCCCCCGCCCCCCGGGCTTGCCCCTTGCCGGCTCCTCCGGCAGCATGCAGCTGCAAGATCCCACTCGCGTGTTTTTCCGTGACCACCTCGAGGGGAGACAGCCCGAGGCTTCCCGAAGTGCCTCCGGCTCCTAAAGCGGGGCCAGTGCCGAGGGTGGGAGAGGGTGGAAGGGGCCCAAACCCCTTGGGGCGTGCAGGGACCCACTCGGGGTTGCCTAGGCAGGGAAGGCCGGCCACTGCCGGGAAGGGGACTCGGGTGGGGGGCAGCACGGCTGCGGACGAGCCGGGAGGGTGGGAAACGAAGTGGAAGTCGTTCACTAGCAGGGACCCGGCCGCGGGCGGCTCGGCTGCGGGCGCGTGTGCGTGTGCGTGTGCGTGTGCCCCCGCCCCCCCCGCTCTGCAGCC
>NW_017728915.1:36715707-36825485 GCF_001723895.1 Crocodylus porosus | reverse complement strand
CCCTATAGGGCCGGGAGCAACATTTTTTGCACCCCCGTAGGGCCGGGAGCAACATTTTTTGCACCCCCATAGGGCCGGGAGCAACGTTTTTTGCACCCCCATAGGGCCGGGAGCAACGTTTTTTGCACCCCGCATTAGGGCTGGAAACAAGATTGTTTTGCACCCCCGTAGGGCTGGAAACAAGATTTTTATTGTATCGCCCATGAAGGTTGGAAGCAACATTTTTTTGCACCCCCATAGGGCTGGGAGCAAGATTTTGTTGCATCCCCCGTAAGGCCAAAAGCAGGATTGTTTCGCACCCCACAGACTGGGAGCGAGGGTTTTCTGCCCCCCCCCCGGGCTGGGAGCCCGGCGATGCGATGCCCCAGCCCGGATCCCGGTCCCTGCAAGAGCCGGGCGTTTCAGGCAGTGTGGTCTAGCTTCACCGGTATTGCTCCATGTCAAGAGAGGTTAATTTTCGGAGCCAGAGACTTATTTGGAGGTCCAGAGTCTGGCGCCCAAAAACACACGGCAGCATCTGGGAGCAGCAGACACCGACTCTGGCTTATTTCCTTTCCTTTGGCAAACGAGATAATCTGCAGCCTAATAGCCCTGGAAAGCTGCTGCCACCGCCCCTTTGCAGGGATTAAGAAGTCCCCTGGTGTATTTGGGGCAGGAAAGAAACCCAACCCGTTTGCAAGGCTCCAGGAGAGTCCCTTGAAAGCTGGGCTGGGGGCAATTAAACCATCAACCCACCTGTTTCCTGGGCTGAAGACCCACACCATGCACGGCTTTGCCCTTGGATGGGGAACCAGTTTGTACAAAGGAGTATCTGCCTTGCTTGAGCCCACCCTCCCTTAGGGAGGGATCAGGTTCTTGCGCCCATTGCACAGGTACAAACCACCTGGAGAGGCAGAGAAAGCCCAGAAGGGGGTACTGGCCTGAGCTGAGCTTTCTGCTCAAATCCGACCTTTGGAAATAGCACTAGAGCATGTGCCTTGATCTCCAGAAAAATGGGGATGAAATCAAATAAGGCATTTTTATAGGTGCAGGGGGCAGCCTGTGGGGAGAAAGGTGTGCTTTTTTTTTTTTAAAGTGTCCTTTTAGAAGAATATGTGATCAATAGGATAGAAGATGTCCTGTATTGGGAGAAGAGGAGAGATAGCACATTGACCCAGAGGACCTGGTCTGCCTTGGGAGGAGAGGTCATTTCTGAAAGCATTGGGTAGAGATGGCTGCAGTAATAAATATTGTTTCTGGTTTGCTGCATCACAAAAGGAGAAGACAAAATAGCACAGGCAGGGGTACGGTCTCTGCAAAAATAGCAGGAGCTTCAGTAGAAGAGATCAGTAATAAATAGTGATTATTATATACTAAATGAACCGGACGAGCTATTTCTCAGTGGTTTGATTTCTCCGTCCTGTAGATTTGTGTTCTGCACAATCGAATCCATTGCTTCAGCTTCTCTCAAGGGAGAAAAGGGTGCCGAGCCTCGTTTCCAAAGGCCACGACTTGTTCAAGACCCCATAAATTTCACATGTCTTTGGTTAAAGTATAATATTATGACCAAGTTGAATTGTTTCCAAATTCCAGGAGACGGCTTTATTGTTTGCCAAATGTTACTTATTTTAAGCAGAATTGTGGGGTGCTTTTTTTTTCTTCTTACCCTGGGCTATACAACAAAAGACTTTCATAACTTGCAGGCTTTTACTTGAATACTTTAATAGCAGCTGAGATGAATAATATATGCATGTATATAACACAATACCTTTGTACCTCAGTCAGTCATTATTTCATATACATATTTAGTGTAGCTTCCCTGCCCCCCCCCCAGCTTTGAGACCACATTGTTTGTGCAAAGCTGAGACTGGAATGAATTTTTACAGATGAATAACAAACCTCTAAAATAAGATTTATGATGGAAAGCTGACACAACCTTAAGTGGATAATTTGGATTTTACTAACTTTCTTTGTTTCCTACAGGGGCGCGCATAGATACAACACACACAAACAGAGCTATTGCTTCCTCAGAGGAACAGAAGCAGACAGTCAACTGCATTTCTCTCTCCAGCATGCCTGGAGGCATAAAGCCATATAATATGCACGCTGCTCTATGACATATAAAGGCACACACCTTTTAACACACAGCATACAGAGCTTGCGGCTGTCCGGTTATTCATTGTGGCTAATTAATTCACTAAGCGGAGCCTTATTTCCTGCATGCGACTGATCCGTATCCACATCATGGTGTTTATGCATGTGTTCATTATTTGTAATTATTTTGAATAGATTCAGCACCCAGTTCTAGCGAGTGTCTTGCTCCTAGATTAGTTGCTGAATATTCACAATTAATGCTCTCTGGGCAGCAAAGTTGCATGAGATTGTTTATCTCCTCTTTGAATGACAAACTTCTACAGAGGAGGAATTCCTGTTTTTATTTTTGCCCATTTTCTGCAAAATTGATCCTGATTCTTATACCATCCTGGATGATCCTTGTCCGTAATTTGCTCTGTCATCTTTCCGAGCAACTAAAAAGCATTTCACAGTGGTGGCAAGGCAATTTGGTGCACATATTGTGCACATATTTGGTGCGTGGTTTGGTGCACATCTTCTCCTCTATGTTTGTGTCCAGCATAGACCAGGGTCAGGGTTGTTTTTATTTCCCTGAGCACGTTTGGAGATAAAAAAAAAAAAAATCAATTCACACAAATGCTTTTGGGCTGATGAACGAAAAAGGAGTCCTGAAAAGGAGCAGGGCTTTTTGAGGATGTTCTGATATATCCTTTCCCCGTTCAGAATATCGATTTGTCAAAACTATATGTAGGAAAGGACCAGTTTCTATGACCATTTGAAACTTTTTCACTTCAAAACGTCCTGAGAAATTCAGAGTCCCATTTCAGTATTTTCTAACTGTAAAATGTCAGCCTTGCCATTTGAAATGACTTTAACATTTCAAAATTGGAGCTACCCATACCCCATTAAAAATATGGATTCATCAAAACTGTACTCAAGAAAGGGCCAGTTTCTGTGACCATTTGAAATCTTTTCACTTCAAAATGTTTTGAGAAATTCAGGGTGAAGAAATTCAGAGTCCCATTTCAGTATTTTCTAAGGGTAATATTTCAGCTTTGCTGTTTGAAATGACTTTAACATTTCGAAATAGAGGAAAAAAGGGGATTTTTTTTTTCTGAAATTGAAACAAAACATTTTGAAATGATCAAAATTCAAGGTTTTCTTGACCTAAACCATGTATTTATCAGAGTGCAAAAATGTTCAAGATTTTAACTTTCTGTTCTGATTTGGGATAGGAATTTCCCCCCTCCCACCCTGAATATTTCCAGGTTTTCTAGTGATGGAAAAACCTTTCCCTACCCCGTCCTAATAATGAGCAAGTGCCTTTGTTTTATTTGCAAGAATACCCTGAACACGTTTGCTTTCCCCTGTCCACACACAACGTGCTCGTGCCCTGTTTCACCCACCAGCCAGACACGACCCTCCTGGCCTTTACATGCATGCACAAACACACGTGCACACATGCCCAACTGCAAGACATGCAGTCGCCAGGCATGTAACACCCTCTCTCCCCACGCACACTCAGTCATCACACGCGCTATCCCAGCCTGCACTCCATCATGACACGCACACTCCCGCCTGCCCCCCATCACTGGCAGACCCCCCCCCAGTATATCCCCCATACAGACACATCACCGCACACGATCACCAGCCTGCATGCCCACCTCTCTTTCTCTCCCCCTCCCAGGCACACAGTCACCAGACACACATGCATATTTTTATTGGAGCTGTCAGGAACATGAAAAACCTTTCTGCCGGCACTCAGCACGGGCGATTTATGAGGCCGGTCTGTTTGAGTGAGGGAGGGGGTGGGGGGTCAGGGAAGAAATGATGGGAGACAAAATGGCCCATAAATTGTTCGCCGTGATTTACACTGCAGTCCATTTGCAGCCCATTCTTTTCTGGAGCCTCACACACACACATCTCTCTCCCGCTCTCTTTCACTTTGGGGTCCTGAGTCAGCCCAGCTGGAGGAAGACAGCGATCAGAGTTCAGTTGGTGCAGACAGAGCTAAAGTAAACAGACGTGGTCATTCAGCAGGCAGTTAGCAGCCTTTGGACAGATGAGCAGGGCTTTGGAGGACCACACACACAACCCCCCTCTGGACCACACAGGGACCAGACTGCACTGCCTTTGCACGCAACATGCACGCACGCGCGCGCGCACACATGACACTCCTCCCATGACCAGGAGGCTGAGATTGCTTCTGGCCCATAATGGTTGGGGAAGAGCCCCCCTGGCCCGCTCCTGGAAACACTTCCTGCCTCGTCCCAGCCTGCGATTTGCTCTGCCCCGCTCGGCCTGGGAGCAGGGTATGCATTCCTGTGTAGGAGACATAGTGTACTCCTGGAAAAGTGCCACCGCTGCTTCCACAGCTAATAAAGTCATCTCCTGCCCTTCTCTGTTTCTCCCTCCAAGGGAAATTCATACCATCTCTATCATTCCTCACCCACTCTCCAGGCCTTGCGCACTAACGAGGTACCACAAGCACCATACCGTTTGGTCTCATTCGGACCAAAGGAAACATCCCCTACCCTAGGATGAGATGCCTGCCATACGTTTTTGAAGTGAGCCCCACGCGCTGCATATGTAACCCTTCCTTGGTCTGTTCTGTATATAGCTCTTGTTAATTCATCTGACAATATTTAGTTAACCATTGCTCTCAGCCACTGCACAACCCCGAGATGTAAGCAAGCTCTCTTTTTCCCCGAGCCCATGCCAGGATGAAGTCATGAGGAAGAGGCATTCTTGAATCCTACTGCGTTGCTTACTCACACTCTCCTCAATGTGTCTTTCATTCTCCTAACGTTTGTAAAGAGCCTTGCACACGTTCCTTCCATCACTGACTCTTTTTCTAGGAAGAGTGATCACTCGGGTCTTTCATAGCCAAGGTGAGTGTGCTGTTTATTTTCTGAGCAGCTGTGAAGCGATGGCTTTGACCTCGCATGGAGCAGACCTTTGGGCTTTTGCACCAGGATTTAATTGCATAGGCGCTTGGCCCACCTGATCTGACCACCCTTGAGTTTCACGAGCTTTTGCACCAGGATTTAACTGGCGCTTGGCCCACCACCCTTGAGTTTCATGTGCTTTCGCACCAGCGTTTAATTGTATTGGTGTTTGGCCCACCTGATCTGACTGCCCTTGAGTTTGATGGGATTTAATTGTACAGGTGCTTGGCCCACCTGAATGGATCTCCCTTGAGTTTCGTGTGCTTTTGCACTGGGATTTAATTGTACAGGTGCTTGGCCCACCTGAATGGACCTCCCTTGAGTTTCGTGTGCTTTTGCACTAGGATTTAATATTATAGGTGCTTGGCCCACCCGAACTGACCACCCTTGAGTTTCAGGCATACTGGTAGCGCCCTGTCCTGCATCCAGATTTTATAGCTGGTTCTTTAAAAATGGACTGAACCCCCCATATTGATATTTTTAAGATCTGCCTCCTCTGGGTTCAAACCCGAATGCTGCATCTCACGCTTCCTCCTGTTGTTTGCAATGATGTCCTTGTATGTGACCCTGAAATCAGGTCCCTGAAAGATGTCAAGTCCAAAGGTGAGGCTAGAGTACGAGAGCGCTTAGTTCAGGAGTGGGGCGGTCAATGTGCTGCTAAGGCACCGTTCCTGGAGTGGGTTTTAAGAGGGGGGAGCTTTAGCAGAGGTCTTCACATGCATAGCAGGGCTTCAAGGAGTCTTCTCTGAACAGACCCAGGGAGTAGCCAGAAGGGGTTAGTTTTCAATCATAATGACACACCTAAACTACTGCCCAGGCAGCAAGGCAGATCCCCTCCTCCAGACCCCCTCCATCTGCCGTAAAATGGACATTTTACAGCCACTTGCTCCTTGATATACAGCCTCGTTTGATAAGGCCATGTGTGATGGAGGGCAGGCCTGCCATTTGGGAGAGGGAGGCCGATAGCAGCCTGCGGGTGAGCCCCGGAGGCTTACATTGCAATACGGACGTGCGTGCGGGGTATGATCTGGCAGCTTCTGCTCTTTTCGGGAAGGGCTGATTTACATCTGCAGCTGCAGCTCGCACTTGGAGGCCACAACAGCAGTGTGTCATCAGGTCTCCTCGTGACCCATTTCTGGGACACGACGGCTGCTCCTCGCTCGCCCCCACCCCTCGGGCCGCTCGCGAGGGCTTTGCGGCACTTCTGGGAAGGGTGCATGGGCACCCGCCGGTCCTCCGAGCACCGTACTTCGGTGACTCTGTGAGCTCCCTTTGGGCCGCTGCGGCTCCGAAGCACCCCCGGAGGGGCACGGCTGAGCCTCGGGTTTGGTGTGGGAAGGGGATCTGCCTAGGGGGTATTAAAAGGGACTCGGAGGTAAGATGCCTTCCCTCCTGTGAGCAAATCTGAGCTCTCGTACTGGATTTAAGATGGGTGCAGCCACACTGATTTCCTGGAGCAGGAAGGAAGATGCAGGAGGTAGGGGCAGAGGGAGCATCAGGGAACAGAGGAACAAGGAGCACGGCCTTCCCCAGTCTGTCACTTCTCAATGGTGTCTCTGTCCGTCTTCATCAAAAGCCTGTGATCTTGCCCTGTTTTTACCTCTTGATTGGGCTTCAAGATTGGGCTCGCCCATAGGTGTTAGCTTTGGCCCTAAAAAAATGCTCCCTTGATTAACTATTTAATTTATTCCCCCCCCGCTTAATGTCCTCATGTCACAGCCAACATTAAATCATCTTTTTTCCTACTTCTCTGCCCATCTTTGAACTGAGGGCAAGGTGGTGACAGTCCCCAAACACACTCCTCGCCCGGCTTCCAAGTTCGGGGAAGCTCCCACGTTCAAGCCGCCACCACGTATTAGTTACAACCGGCCCTGTGTTAAATGCACGGGATTATGAAGCAGATCAGTGTTCACTCGGGTGAACTCTGAGAAATTACATTTGCCTGTCAGGATCACGTTAAAGCATAACACAGACTCTCCTTTTCCCACTGCTTTGGCTCGGAGGGCGTTTCAGTCCCCGCTGAGAAACATGAAGGTCGTGGCCTTCAGGTTTCCAGATCTGCCCTTACACACCATGGGGAAATCTGACAACAGCCTTATTATTTATGTATCCCGCCAGAGCCGCCTAATGAAACCCAGAGATTATTATTGACACACATTAGGACTGCGGGCTCAGAGAGAAGCAATCTGTTGGGTGGTTTGTATAAACACAGTGACTATTCATTTAAGGCCATTGCTAGGGCTGGACTTTAGTGCCAGAGCCGACAACTCTTAACTCCTGCTGCGTAGCACTTACCCAGACAAGTAGCTTGATGGGCTTCAGGAGGGCTACTCACGTAGTGGGTAAGGGCTGTAACTCGGTAGATTTTTATCTGGGTTTCCTTCCCGATATTAGAGCTTGGGTGCCAGACAGAGGAAATATTAGTGGTGACGACCAAACCAATTCTGTATCTTTTCTAAGGGCACGGCCGTGCCAGCTCCGAAGAACTGAGGCTATTGTTCACGGAGGTGAAGAGGTGATGGCAGGAAATCTGAGACGTGTGTACCTTTTTTTATTATTTTTTTTGCCGCCAATTCGCAAGCAGGAAAAAAATAAAAATAAAAAGACGATTCACTGAATCGAATGTGTTGTGATTTTTCCGCCTTTCGCTCACGATTGTCTCAGTTGAGCCGTGACCGACCGGTTTGCACGTGAGGGAGGAACGGTGATCTGATCAACAGGAACGCATGGCTGATTGTGCAGCGAACGCTTTGTTCAGGCTGCACGAATGGGTCCGACTTCGAGCCCTGAACGGCGCCGTGACCCCTGAGCTTGTGAAAGGTTGCCCGGACCTCTTCCGGGTTCAAAAGGAAAAAAAAAACACACCAAAAAAAACCTTTTCTTGGCAAGGAAATGACTCCTAAGTAGGCTCATCACAAACCAGGAGCATGTAGGAAAACTGTGACTCAGTGCATTTTACTCTTGGCATTTAAGGGACTGAAAAATGATTGCAGTTTCCTTTGGCAATTGCAGTGGGAGCCTGAAGAAGTGACCTTTAAGGAGATTCTGTTTACTCCGACCACAGACGGAGGCATTGCGTGATCTCTGCAAATCTCTGCTCTCTGCCTTGGCTCTGACCCCTCTTTCTGCTGTCCAAACTTGCGGCAGTTAACAATAGAGAGGATACCTTGAAAGTACGGGTCTCCGATAAATCATGCCGATCCTTTCCCATAGGATCCGAACAGATGAGAACTGCATATGGTTTTACACATCCTCTGCACAGCAACAGCTTTGTATGCAAGGTGCAGTGTGAGGCTCTCTGATGGCTGTTTTTAGGCTGTGTAATTAAATCCACACCGTACTTAATATTATATGGTTTCAGGCTCGCTGGAGCCTCGTGCCAAAAATGCAGATCCAGAGGTTTTTGGCTCATGGGCTAAACACGAAACAGCAGTTTGACTACAAGAGTCTCATCCCTAAATCATTCAGCTCCTTTTGAAGATGCGGGGCTAACAACACTGTTGACATAACCTTACTGAAGCAACGTAGTTACCCGAAAAGAGAAGTTGGTCCAGTAGGAATTTTGTCATTGTGTTCAATTTATTGCAGTGATGATGTACTTTCACAGTGCGCCCGCCGCAGTGGAGGCTGGCTCGTGTTAAGTGGCTCTTTTTAGTGTTTTTTTAAAAAAAGGAGCACATGCATCATGGCCTTACACAGCCCCCTGGCCAGAGACAACCTAATCCAATTTGCTGAGTATTGGGGATTCCCACTTTCCCTCGCTCACTTGGAAAAACTCAAGGATGGGATGCAACTTGAAATGCATTATGAAGGTCCCTAAGCCGTATCATTTCACATCTGCCCCTCACCGTGGCATCTAGGTAGGAAGGGCCAGGTCAATCTGTATTTCCACTGGAAGAGAGTACGAAATCTGGACAGAAAAAGTCCTTCTGCCTGTTGGCTACCATAGACTTCCTTTCTGGTAGGTGGTAATTCTGCACTGGTCAAAGTTAGCAGACTGTTTGTATTTCACTACGGAGTTATACATGGACCATTGTGCTAGCTGATATTATTTAGCTCAAGTGATGTCTGCTCCTTTCCCAGATCTGAGAAAGGGCACGTTGTGCTCGAAAGCTAACATTTCTCCCAGCTACACATTTGGTCCAATAAAAGATATTGCCAGAAAGATTCTTTTGCCTCTCGTACATGTCCTGGGCCATTGTGACTATAACAACACTCCGATCCTAAAATAAAACATCAGACACACACCAGAGCACATCATGAATGTCATCAAATATAGGCCAAATTTGGTACTGATTTAATCTTCTTGCAACATCTGAGAGGCCTGGGGTATATTAGCCTGGGATACAAACTATTGGGTTCAGTTTGCCAGTGTATAAAGAAATCATAGGCTCCGCTTTTCCAATAGGAGTCTTCCTAAACAATGCCGAAAGGGTTCCCGTTGCAAAAGAAACCTCTCTAGTGAATGGAGATATAAATTTAGATTTGGCCTTCTGATGCTTCTTTTCTGCCATTGCTTAAGGCTCTGGTGTGTTTACATTACAGTTTGTTAACAATTACTGATCCACGTTCCATACTTGAGACCAGCGCTATTCCCGTCCAACACTATTGCTACTTCTTTCCCTTTTCCCAATTGCCTTATTATATGATATTCAGTGCCTTCCTCTTCGGCATGCATTTGAGGGGAGTGGTGTCAGGGAGGGGACGAACAATCTCTTGTGAAGTATGTCCATTTCCTTTCCCTGCTGAATCAGAGCAGGGTACCTTGCCATGGAAATTTGGGATGGTTTCCTGAAATCGGCAGGAAAAATATTGAAAAGTCTTTTTTTGTCGTAGAATCCTATTCCCGGGAGCATGCCTACATTGCGCCGACTTGCGCGCAGTTGCACACGTACGCGCTGGGTTTGTTTAATTCTCAAAAAACAAAACCCAGAACAGAAATAACGTTCATTCCTCTGTGGGCCAAATCTGTACGCCTTTCATAGCCACGGATGGGCCTCAATGCCATTGAACAAGATGCACAGAGTCCATAAGGGAAGTCAGTCGGAATCTCTATTCCTGGCACCTGAGATAAGATTGTAGCCTGGCTCTCTGCAGTCCCTCCTCTTCCTTATTCAGTCATGCCTGCCCAAAGCAGGGAGCTCTGCTTCTCTGCACATCCAGATTTGAAAAGAGATTCTCAAGTTGTGTGGAGATTTTTGAAGGCACTTGGGGCCTTATGGGTGCCCAACTTCTACTGAAACTCAGATCCCAGTCTCCGAGAGATTTCCCCCTTGGCTATAGAAATGTGTAAGACGTTATAAAAATTTATGGCAGAGGGATGATGGTCTCTTCAGTTTTATAGGATGCTCTATTTTTTTTATATATAAAATTCTGTTCAGTTGAATTCAGACAGAGCTGGAAGAGAGGCGGCGATGCATCTTTTTATTTCCCCTGGTAATATTTGAGCTTTTTCCGGTGGATTTTTTTCATTCTTCTTCTCCCTTGGATGCAGTCAGAAAAGAAAGAGAAGGTTTCAGTCTTGAGTCTTCATGAATAAGCTGCTATATTCATCAGGTCCAATTACCTTGAGCATCAGTGACTTTAAGCTAAGTTCGAATGCCTGGCTACTAAGGAGGTTGGTATTTTTGCAATTATACAAAATTGAGAATACTGTGCCATTGGTCTGATAATGCAGCACACAGCTCTCATTAATTTCCTGTTATCTGCTAAGCTTTTTACAGAAAATAATATATTATATGGTTTTTGCTGTGAGATACTTGTATGTATTTAGGGGGTGTGTGTGTGTGTGTGTGTGTGTGTTTGTGTGTGTGTGTGTGTGTGTGATTATACGCAGGTCCAGTGTTCCTTGCAGGAAGGACTCAGGGGAAATCCTTTCTTTTCAGTTATGATCTGAATTTTTTAACTCTTTCATCACTGCCTGGAAGTTTCTTGCTAGAGGGATAGGCAGTTGAGTTACCAGCAGAGCTGGCTGTGTATCAAGGGGTTTGGGATCTGGCGCTTCTGCCCCTCCTTGATCTATGATTCTGGGTAGATCTTTTTCTCCATTTGATTGTTATTTTTTTTTTTTAAATCTCCCTTTATGTTGGCAATTCAGTCAATAACAATTGTCGCTGACAAATTGCAGAGTTCTGCGTGCAAGTGGTCCTAAGAGCTACACGGTGAAGCCACATGGAGATGTAGTCAGGCCTGGAAGACACACACGCTTTCCCGACCGGGGCACAAGTCTCATGGCTTAGTTGCAACGTCACTGAGTGCCACAGCTCTGGTTGGTGATGCATCCCTAGAGAAAGTCACTGGAAAAGATATTCCTTGAAGAGACTTCAGTAATACATTGGCTCCCTCTGCTAACGATAACCACACGAGCAGCCTTGTTGACGTCAGCAGGCCTACTCTTGTGCGAAGGCGTTTGCCGGGTCAGGTCCTTGTTTGCAAAATGGTTTAAGAGCCTCCAGTGAAAGGTGCTAAGTGAAAAGTATCTTGGTGAGCAATAACAATAATATTCCAAAGGCTGGCAATGTCGGAGACACTTAATGTTACCGTGATCTGTATGGAAGAAAAGCTCTGCCTCAGTTACCTTGAGGCTGCAGTGAAAAGAATGAATGATATTTATTTTTCTGGGGAATACTTTAAGTCTGAAAGTATTTGTTTGAGCAGCGTTCAGCGCTGCCTTTTGATTGGAGAACACGGAGAGAAAGGAAAATGAATCCCTGTCTGAAGTTTCTGTTGTTGTTGAATGAAGTGCTTCAAGCTTCAGACTCCGGGGCTCCTCCTGATCTCAAATCTAATCATTCTGGGCAGCCAAGATGTTAATCCCCAGAGATTCAGAGCTGCCTACACTAATAAATGAGGCATCATCTGGAAAGTAGTGAAATTTGGACAGGACTTTCTTTGGCTCAAGCCAAGCCTTTACATTCCAAATGCATACAAACCACTCCTGGAAGATTTATGCATTAAAACTGGAGAATAATCTCCTGCATCTCCATTAGCATTGCAACTTGGGTTTAATTGTACTTCCTTTACCTTTGCATCTTTGCAGTGATTACAGCTTCTGCAGCTTGATCCCTGTCAAGTGTTTGCCCAGAAGTGCAGGAGCATTTTGGGCCATATCTTGAACGTGCACATGGCAGAAGACCGAATTTGCATACCTGGTCATTCTCGTTGTTTATGCAAAGCCCTATTTTGCACGTACAAATGATCAGAATTGGAGCATTATGTGTGCTCTTCCCTTACTTGCCCATGTTTTCACTATTCACACAAATGAGACCTGCATTTCCTTGTGTGCGGTCATTCGCACAAGCTCTTTAAACGTCTAGCCCAAATGATCCAAATCATAGTTATGCTGGATACTAAATTTCAAAGGGCAGAAACTGTATGGCTCTCTATTAAGCCCTTCCCAGTTTAAAGATACTGTACCCCTTTCTGCAAATTTGAACAGATTGTGTTATGCCAATGGATCTCTGCACCCCAGGGATGTGAGTGCCTAGTTTAAACGATTTAGACCTTGTTCACTGGTTGATGAAAGCAAAGGGAGTCTCTATGCACTTGATTCCCATGGGCCTTATTTGTAAATGAATAAGAGCAGCTGAACAAAAAGACAACAATTTGTTTGCTCATAAAGGACCCAGAAATGATATTTATTAATCATAATTTATGCCTTTGGGATTGTATCGCTAATCTAAGACTTTATTGTAAAACTAAGGGGAAATTGCCTTTTCAGTCCCCCTGATGTGGCAGTCACTTTCTGATTGTTTCTGAGGAATTCAGCACCAAATAATCACATGCTGAGAATGCAATTTTAGACAGAAAAAACTAACTTGAGAAGTGTGAAGTTTTCACCCTTATTTACTTGGAAATGGCAAATAGAATGGCTTCATTGTTGTAGGTTCCTCTGGATACCATATCATATTGATGCTATGGGTATGCTATAGTTACAACATATGGAACCACATCCTTTTAATATCCCTGCAAAATATAGGTGTCATAAGATACACACACACACACACACACACACACACACACGAAATATGAATCTGAGGAGGGAACAATTATTTAAAATTAAAAAAAAACTAGAGAAAGGAGACATCTTTATAACAAATATAAATATATTTGTAGGTCATGACATATATTGTTGCCCTGTTCTCAGTGGTTTTCTCACTAGATTTTAAAACATAGTTTCAAGCTAAACCTTAACAGCTTATTTGTAGAAAATAGAAGATGGATGTAAGGATCCTGTATTGTTTTATTTTGCTTTGCAGTGGGGCAGATACTAAAAAGGGAACAAATGTGTTCTGAGAGCAATCTTTGCTTCTCAATGCTAGCTCTGTAGTTATTATACTTTTACCAATGGAGAAACTAAGATCAGAGAGGAGCTAAATAACTTGCCTGAGGTCTCATAGGTACAAAACCCAGGAGTCCCATGCTTTACAGTGGACAGTGATGCCAGTCTGAAGTCCAGATCTCCTAATTATTCACAATTTGTACTTCCAAATCCTGCCTTGTATCTCTCTTAAGATTTTACTAAACCAGGATTTACCTCTACATACAATTGTGATCTAAAATATATTGCACAAATATATTGCACTTCAAATGTGTGTGCGTAGGTCATGAAATGTAATATTGATTGCATGTAGAGTATATGATAGTTAATATTAGCTACGTAGACTAGTCTACCATGATTGCTGTGGTGATAACTACTTATCACTTACGCATAGGGCATTTGGTATATGAAAATAATGTTTACTAAAGAAGTTGTGGTCTAGGCAAAACTGAGATTTGAGCTGAATTTTGAGCGAGAAATTGGATTCAGGGGAAATCTGCTGTCTGCTGCTTCAGACTAGCAAATCACTCCAGTTATAACTGAAATCTAGCAAACCAGCACCAGCAGCCACTTTCTTTGAGCAAATCCAACCAAGACCATCACTGAGTGGCATCCTGACTCCACTGTTGTCGGTAGATCATCAGTCAACTATAGGGCAGCCAACATTTCATCCATTATGACCCTAATCCAGAGAGTTATACCCAGTACAGCTCTTCTGTGTCCTCATTTTAATGGTTACACATCCCCCTCTTTAAGTAATGTTCGTAATGGGACGTGTAACCATTACAAACTGTATCCACCGCTTCGCAGCAATTCCTTTCAAGCTCTGGGTTAACAGCATAGTAATAGTCATGTAATGATTAATTTTTCCCATATTCAGATGTAATAAACATTTGAAAGTGGTAGAAGAGTGTCTGAAAATCAGAAGGTTCAGCTCAGATGCTTCTGATTTATGTGCACCCTTTCCTAAACCTCTTTGGGCTCTTTGATAACATATTTCTGACCATTCGTGAGTCTGCGACACTACAGGACAGTTTTGATTTTTCCTTTCCTCCTTTCTTGCTTCTTTTGCTGCCATCAGCAACGAGGGACCAGCCCAGACTAAAAGGAGTGAAAACAAAATAGGCAACAAAGCAAAGCGCCTTAACCAAATGCTTCCCAGGCTCCAAAATTCGTTGGGTTCAAGTTGGAGTAAAGAGGCAGGTTGAAGTTTTTATTTGATCTGAACAGGTTTTTCCCATCTGGACAAAGCAGGAATCAAATAAACCACCAGGCATTTTGAATATGAAATGTTTGGCAAACTCCAGACATCAGAACATCTGTTTAAATCTGATTTTAAGTCTAGATTTCTCTTCCCCAAAAGCATCTGGTATTGCTTTCTTGCTTATCTGTTTGATTCCAATTACAACACCATCTCGTCTGTGGTTTCACTCTTCGTTATGGAATCATGTTTTATTTTTAAAACCCAATAATGGTGGAACCGACCTAATTAAACGCTGAAACTGAAATACCACAGAAAGACATTTTTCCGCCCCCCCGCTTTTACCGAAGGGTGGGAGATTAGAAGTTAGATTATTACGAAATGTGATGCACTATTGATTTAAAGCGGAGTATCAGTTTGTTGGGTGTATTAATTGGTTTCAGTTACTGTCGGCTAAGAAGCAGAGCTCTGTGTAATGCCTTTATCATTTTATCTCCAGCTCTTAACCTAAAGAAAATCTTACAGCTCATATAACAAGCGTGCACACAAAATAGAGGCTAACAGAACCGACTTTGCAAGTTGTAGTAAAAGCAGGACCTATTCCCATGCACTCCAGTAGAGAGCACCGGAGCACATACAGTGCGTCTAGTCCCGTGCAAGGACAGGCAGCTCTGCCAAGGCGCAAGGCAAGCCATGCCAATTGGGTGGTTAACTACACCTTCAACACATACCAGTGGTGGCCATGTTAAGAACAGAGGTATCCAGGGCACAGTGGCAAGAAATAGGTCGGCTTCCTCAGCCCTTTGGCCCTTCTCCATCTCTCACTTGCCCTGGTTTAAATTTGGTGTGGCTCCACTGACTTCATGGAAACTCTCCTCATCTACATCCGTGCAAAGAGAGAGAATCAGGTCTTTCCCTAGCATGCTCCACACTGTTCAGGAGGAAGAGACCTCTTGCGCTGACCACGTTGGCAAATGAAGAAGCAAAGAGAAATGGTCGGGGAGTCTGATGCTTCTGGTCCAAATGGACTAGAATATATTGATGTAGGATTTGAGATGGTAACTTCAGTGGAAGCTTGGTTAGAAGAAGGCTCTGGGATTTGTCCCTGAGTTCATAAATATCCTAGAGGTTAACACTTGAGGGTGAGCAATCTCCAGGCAGAATCGGCCAGCTGCCAGAGAGAACAGCTCAGCTGTTCAGCTGGTCAAAACTGGCATAGCCCCGACGAACACAGTAGCACTATGACATTTGACTTTGAAGATCATAGAGAAGTAGGACTTCCAGAGCTCACACCTAGTCCAACCTATTCAAACCATCCTATACCAGCTAGAATCTAAACCAGTGGTTTTCAACCTTTTTTTTTTTTCATTTTTGGTCCCCTGAAATTTTTTAAAATTTGAATGCAAGTGTGGGTGTTCACATGCTTTGCATAGCTTTCATAGATTTCATAGACACCAGGGCTGGAAGGGACCTCGGAAGATCATTGAGTCCAGCCGCCTGCTCCAGGGGTGGGAAGTCAACTAAGACTTTTCATTGACCATAGTCATCTTTCACGGACCCCTTTGACATAGTCTGTAGACCACAAATTGAAAACCACTGATCTAAACTTTATGTAACACTACCATCCACCCTGACACAATACAAACACAAGACCCTAGCCTGCCCCAGGTAAAGCCAGAGAACTATCTGCTGCGATGTGTCTCCTTCTGAATTACATCAGTGTAAAGAGTGAGGCAAAGAGGCCCCAGGTTGACAAAGCCCTGGTTGGGATGATGTAGTTGGGGTTGGTCCTGCTTTGAGCAGGGGGTTGGATTAGATGTGATCTCCTGAGCTCCCTTCTCACCCTCATTTTATATGTTTCTATGAGATGGATGAAGACAAAATTTTTAAACACCTCCCAGCCCAATTTCTGGAGTCCTATGTGTTATGGTTGTCCAAGGCATTCACAGATCGATGACTCCAGCCACCAGTGTGGGAATGAGTGCTGCTAGACTGGCAGCCACAGAATAAGTTGTAAACATAAAGTAAAACTATGCATGTATTGGCACAAACAGATTCAACAGAAAGTGTCTTTACATTCGCACATGCAGATTCAACATATTCACATATCTCACACTATGACAGGATGCTGAACTAACACAGACCAGGATCTTGTCCACTGGGTGCAGCAAATGGATTTTTATCCTCAGGGCTAAGAAGCAAATACTGTAATGTGGTCAACAGGTGTTTTGCCTGTGCAGAGAATTCACAATGGTTTTGTGCGTGCATGCATATATATGGGAGGTACACGCACCTCCTATAGATATCTATATCTATTATATTATATATCTATATATCTATAGACGTATAGATCCACCTATAGATCTATATCTATCTATAGACCTATAGATCTATATCTATCGATCTATCTAGATCGATAGATAGATTGATAGATATAGATCTATAGGTCTACATATATATATAGATCTATATATAGATAGATCAACTGATAGATTGATAGACAAATATAGATCTATATATAGATAGATCTATAGCTATAGATCTATAGCTATTGTATACTCTTCTATATATATCTGTATATATAGATATATATAACGTACACACAGACACATGGTGGTCATCCTTTCCATACTTGTCCATTGTCATAGTGATTAAAATAATGTTGCCTCAGTGCTCCATAGGCATGCCCTTTAGTGAGTATAGGGAGCATTACAGATCCTGAGGAAACCATATTTATTTATCCAAGACAAGCCAGCAAGTTATTAAGGTTGACCTTGGTCTGTGCATGTGTGTGTGTTTCTCTGTGTGTGAGAGAGGTAAAAAAAGCTCAATTTCTTTTTGTTGCAGATCCGAAGCTTGTAAAAAAAATTATTAAGGGTAGAGGAGTGAAAAGAACAAGAGCTGTATGAAAACCAAATGAAAATGTATTCCAAGCCTGATCTCAAAGAGGCTCAGGATATATAGCTAATAGCTGGATCTAATTAATACATGGCTAGGAGGAGACAATCATGAGGAAATGGGATAAATAGTCTTCAGATGGAACAATCTATAAATTAGAGCCAGCAGCTTTAGCAATAATGTTCACCAGCTTCCTCTGGAGATGGTCTGCATTTTCAAGCCGAGAGGTTAGACTGCAAGCATCTCTGACTTCAGCTTTTCAGCCTTCTTTTGCTGTTTTAAATCTTGTACCTTTTAATAAGGAACAACTGCAACAGTCAGAATAATAGTGTTGACCATGTTCCCACTTGGAAGGACTGTGGAACTGCTCAATCGCTCTCATCTCTCACTGTATGTTTTTTGTAGGGAGAGAGATCTAATGCACATACGTAGGGAGCTCTAGCCTCATACATACTGGCACTGTCCCCAATACAGCTAAGTGAGAGAGACAAAGGTGGCTTTATGCCACCTTTATGCCCCAGTCTAACCCCAGGGCTTGTTTGGCTCCTATGATTGCCTACTATAGGACCATCAGCCTAAGATGTGACTAGCTTCAGTATGCATCAGAGGACATGCTGGCCATTGGGGATCACCTCAACATGACAGCCTCCTGTAACCTGCCTTTTCCCCACCAATGTTCCTGAGATGTTCACTAGACCAGAAGGCAGGAAAAGTAGTGGTTACAAAGCTTGCACTGTATCCCCAGGCATTCCCTATCCCTGCGAAGAAGTTGATTCATGGCCTGTCCATCCCATCAGAGGACCATGCCAGGGAGCATCTGAGTTAAAACTGGCAGGTCCATTGCATATGGGCTGCATATATAACAAATGTAGTGTATCCACTGTCATGCAGTGCAGGGCACCCACCCATGTGCTCTTTCTTGGGTGTGTTCATTACACAGGAAACCATATTATACCCATTCTGCAGTGCAGCAAACATGCAACAGGAATGAAGCGCTTCACCGTGATACTTCCCTTTGATGCGGTAGGCACGCGTCCTCTTAAAGAACCCTGTTCCCCATCCGACTAGAGCCATATCAGGCCAGGAGATCAAGCCCATAAAGCATAGGGAGTATGTGTGAGTGACATAATGGGTAGGAGATGCATTGCAATGCAGGTCAGAATATTTTAGGCTCCTTAGAGCAGTGGTTTTCAACCTTTTTTCATTTGCAGACCCATCGAAAATTTCAAATGGAGGTGCACACCCCTTTGAAGTGTAAGTGTGGGCATTCAGATACTTTTGATTGATCGTAGCCATCTTTCGCAGACCCCTTAGACCCTAGGGGTCTGCAGACCACAGCTTGAAAACCGCTGTGCTCGAGAATCCATCAACAGTAGCACAGTGCTGCCAAGTCAGAGACAAGTTGTGATAACTGGGAATCATGGCCATCAGCTGGATTTATGACAACGAGAAAAAATAAATATACAGATAATCTCATCTCCACCCCCTCCCATCAGCCTATTCGTTCTTTTTCAAATGCAGAGATTTTCTATGCATCCAACATGAAGTTATTTAATCTCTGCAGTTTGCAGAGAAAGTGCAAAGACGATCTGCTGGAAAGAAGCTAATTTGGTTATCAGTTATAAAAATAATCTTTTATCTTTACTTGACAGAAATATTTGTTCAGGAAGGGTATATAGAGCGTGGGAGGTCAGAGCCCCTGCTGGTTGGCTCAAAGAGTCCACCAATCTCTTTATTTTATTTTTGACAATTCTTTATTGTGTGTATATTTTTTCTTTTTTAAAAAGTATATTTTAGTTCATTGAATGAATTTTCCACACAGATAATCACTAAAACAGCTCACTCCAGTTGAGAAGCAGAAGTCCCTCTAATAAGTGTTGACTCACTGTTGGGTCTAATACTTGACGGTCCAACTCTGACTTGTTTCGACAAATAAACACCCTTCCGATCTTGTTCCAAAACAAACACAAACCTTGTGTCGTCAGCCCCAGCCTTGGAAACCAGTTTAGGCTGCTATCTGTGTAGTAATCAGCTGAGGACTGGTTCCAGGTCAATGTGCATGCTTTCCAGAGTGGTCACTGACATAAAAGGAAGTGTGATCATGCTATGTAGGATGTTGCAATCGTTCCACTTTGTTAACAATCAGTGTTATTTTGTTTTAATGCTTTTCCACTTCCCCGTTCCAGATTTTGAGGTGTTGATACCTCCTTTATGGCCTTTACAAGCATTGCCCCAAACCCCATCAATTTGGAACGAACACCTTTCTCCGCACACCGATGCCTGGAGTCTCAACAAAATCCATCGTCTTGCTAAGAAGCAAAATGGGAATCGGGCCCTTTAAGACAGAGCTCCAAGTTGGTTTTTCCTGGTTAGGGGCTAGACAGGAGACACATTTACTTGTAGAACAAAAGGTTTAAGCTTAAAATCACCCCCATCTCTATCAAAGAGGAACACCTACACATCTTGGTGAATGTATTTACTGCTGCTGTTGTTATAGGAATAATCCTCAGTGAAGGAAGTCAAGAGA
This sequence comes from Crocodylus porosus, assembly GCF_001723895.1. Taxonomy (NCBI): domain Eukaryota; kingdom Metazoa; phylum Chordata; order Crocodylia; family Crocodylidae; genus Crocodylus; species Crocodylus porosus. The sequence goes on along the minus strand of NW_017728915.1, from coordinate 36,805,539 downwards.
ATATCAATGAAGTATTGTTTTCTGTAAGTTGTCCTATTCCCAATAAAATGAAACCCATCTCTTTGTTAAGACTTTTAAGCATGACTGTAATGGCCACCAACAACTCATCAAATGTGCCTGCACTATAAGAAACCTTGTTTGTGTAGATTTCATGGTACGATAAATTTATACTTTTTTTCCCCCCCGAGGGTATTCTTTGCATGTGAAAAAGTCTACCTTTCAAACATTATTTAGCACTTAGCTTTCATTATAAGACATCCCACCCACAAAGCTTTGCACCCAAGGTAAATGAGCATGTCTTGACACCCATCTTGCCGAGGTCATCTGATCCCAGCAGTCTTTCCTGCCCAAATGCAGGGGGGCTGGACCCAATGCAACTATGAAAAGGTGTGTTAAGAAGACAGCTTCAAGTGGATTTCAGGCGGAAAGGGAATGTCATGTTCGTTTTCTTCAGTGGAAAATACTCCCTGGTAAATTCGTTAATTCACGATGAATGCAAATACAGTGGTTAATGGCAGATGAGTGACGCCCACAGACGTATGCTGGTTGGCAGATCCTCTTAGGAATGACGATTTTTCAGCGACGACAGTTTCTAGATGTATACAACAAATACCTTTCAAAGCCCAATAAGGCTAAACTTGCATTGTGCAGCTTCTGGGGAATGCTTACGCACATGAACAACCTCACTGTCCCACAGCACTAGCTGCATGAATGAGTAAGGATGGGGCAATCAGCCCTTGCATTACTCATTTTGGAGAGATCTTTAATTCTGTTGTTAAAAAACTCATGTAAAGCCCCCCTTGCATAATGAAAATATGAAGGATGCTGTTTTTGGTAACAGGACATTTCTTGAGCAACCTGCCGCGTTTAAGAGTGTACAGTCAACGTGGGAAAGGACAAAGGCTATGACTAGAGGGTGAAAAGGAGCTGTTCTGGGTGGGTTTTTTAAATCTAAACTCTTCCAGAAGAAACTGATTGAACAGATTGTTCAAGTCTCTCTCGTCAGTCACCATCTTCTCCAACGTCAAGTGTAGCCACGTAGGTTCGGGTGTTGCAGTACAAGAGGAGATGTATACCACGGTCACATGTTGCTGTTTCTGTAGTGCTGCTTAATTTCCCCAATCACAGGCCAGGATCTCTTTGTTCTTGGTGCTGTATAAATGCAGAATAATGACAGCTTTGGCCACTGCCCCAGTGAGCTTGTAGTCTAAAAACAAGGCAACAAGTGAACACAGGCAGCTAAGGTAGGGCAAGGCAACAATGGCACTATAATTTCACAAGGGGAGCATCACTGGCCTAAGCATCAATATTTTCGGAAGCATCATAGCAAAGGAGATTTTGAAGGAGGGATTTAAAAAGAATAATGGAGGCCTTTATGAGGAACTTCTCCCAAGCGTGAGTGAAAAACACAAGAGCTGCTTGTTGAAAATGTAGCAAAGGTGTGATAGCCACCGGTGTCCAACTGGCTGACGACACCAGAGTCAAACTCTTGAAAATGAGTCTGAGGATAGGAAGGGCGGGGACGGGTCATGATGAAGGGCACTGGAAGAGAAGGCAAGCAGCCGATGTGGGATGCGATGGAGACTGGCAGATGTGCACAGAGAGAGGCAACATGGTCAAAGTAACAGGCAAAGAGGATGTCTATCTGTCCTGTGCTTTCTACCCCTGCCCCTAGGCCTTGGCACTATGAAGGAGAAAGCTGCATGCATTGGAGCAGGGAAGGCAGGGGGACTGCAACTAGAGGCTGCTGGGCAGATGGTGAGGGCTTGAGACTGACGAGATGCCCTGATGAGGTGTGGGCTGAGCAAAGAGGCTGGGGCAGGATGGTGGGAGTAGAGACGCTGAAGTGCCTGTGAAAGAAGCATGGGGCTGGGAATCAGCAGAGATGGTCCCCCATCTCCACTGACCTCTTAGAGGCAAGTGGGATGTGGCTGAAGTCCAACTGGGGCCCAGTGAAGCAGACTGGGTAAGGAGTCAAGAGACTTGCGGGGAAAGGATACCGGGATTAAGATGAAATAAATAAATAACAATGTTCCCATCTTTTCCCTGTGGCTGTAGGTGATGGACTAGGAGCAATGGCCTCAAGCTTAGGTTGGAGGTGAAGAGGAGCTCCCTGATTATAAGAGCAGTCAAGCACTGGAACAGGCTACCTAGAGAAACTGGGAAATCCCCATCCTTGCAAATTTTGAAAAGCAGGTTGGACAGATGCTTGGCTGGGATGGTTTAGCTGGGTTGATCCTGCCTGGAGCAGGAGGCTGGAGTAGATGACCTTGCAAGGTCCCTCCAGCTTTACTTTCCTACGATCCTACACTGTATAGGTAATATCACCATTGCTCAGCCATCTTATTGCCTGAGCCCAATGCATCCAGAAAAGCTTAGCAAGGTGCCCTGATGATCTGCTCCTTGTTAAAGCGAAACAGAATCAGTCCTGAAATCAAACAAACCCAAATACCAGGCAACTTGAATAGGTTTGTAATCTACTGCCTGGCAAGGTTAACTCAGTCCATTTGTCCCAGCCCCTCTTGATTAATTCAGTTGGAGCACTTGTGATTACATTAAGTTAAATCTAAGTAATATAATATAAAGACTTTTCATTAAATGTTCCTTTTTCCAGGTCTAATTTAGTACCGAGTGACTGAGGTCAGAATTTTATTAGTATCCAACTGGAAACCAATGTTTTCATACGAGGCACCAAACAAAAAAAGTATTTGGTCTACAGAGCCCTAGGGAAACTGGCCGTTGCACAGGGACCTGCTGGCTGGATATTGCTAGTGTCAGGTTATTGTACAAACATTACCTTTGCAAATCCCCGACTTGGTGACCAAGCGAAGCAGTGGAGACAGTTTGCCCAGTAGTTTGACCTTTCACCTCCCCCTTTACTAAATAGACCTAATTACTGCATTTGTCTGTCATTTGAGCAACAAATGATTCCATTGAGGTCATCCGAGGAAAGCCTTATTTCTTAGCTGCCATCTCATGAGAACTCTGCTAATTTTATCCTGCAGAGGAAGAGAGCATGCAAAACGTTGCTGGAAGGCTCTATTACAATCTGTGTTTCTGGGGTAGGAGTGGGTTATACACACACAAGTTAATAGCAGCAAAAACCCCAGCACGTTTTGAAGATATATTAAGTGTTGTTAACTCACAGTCTGTTTTGTGGTTTGGTATATCGTGGCTTTTTACATAAGTTACCGGGGGGGTGGTAAATGGAAATCACTTTTTGGGGTAATTTTTTGCTTTTTAAATTCGAAAGCCAACATTTTGCAATATGAAAAAAAACTGTCTAATTTTCAAAAAGGAGCAGGGCCATCTTTTGGGTAGGAAGAAAAAGCACTTTTTTAGCTGAAACTTCTCTCTAGCTTTTGTTATTTGCACTTTCAATGAATCACAGCTGTCTGCCCCAGAGAGAATGAATTGCAAAAGAGTCAGTCTATGGCAATCCCCCCAACTTCTTCCAGTTTGATCCTTATGCCCTACACCAGGGCTGGGCAAAATGCGGCCCGTGGGCCAGATGCGGCCTGCCAGGCCATTCTATCCGGCCTATGGGGCCCCCCCAAAATTAAGAAAATTAATATCTATCTGCCCCTGGCTGCCTGTCATGTGGCCCTCAATGGCTTGCCAAAACTCAGTAAGTGGCCCTCCACCTGAAATAATTGCCTGCCCCTGCCATACATCATTTTCTCCTTCCTTGTTTCCAGACGTGGCTAAACTATCCAATGCCTCTGGGCAGCAGGGAAGGGATCTTTCCTTCTGGGTGGTTTCAGAAGTCATTGCCTGGGTTCATAGGTTTCATAGATTCATTGATTTCATAGACATCTAGGGCTGGAAGGGGCCTCGGATGATCATCGGGTTCTTCCATCAGAAGGGTACAGCTGCAAAGCTCCTCTTCAAGTGGGCAATGGCATGCTCTCCCTTGGACAATAGAGCCAGAGTCTCCAGAAAAGGCCTGAACTAGTCTATTGATCCGTAATATTTTTCATCACTCCTCTAAGCACAATTCAGGTTCCTCTTGCCATGCCCAAGTCACACCATTATTATTATTATTTGTATTGTGAGAGCACCTTGGGACCCTGGCCATAGACAAGGACTACCAATATGGAACAACCAGTGGTCCCTCCCCAAGGATCCAACAATCAAAGCAGAATTCAAGTGTCTTCAAATCTCTCCAATTCTCCCACACCTTCCCCTCCCCTTTAAATCTCCCCCGACCACTCATTTCTCCCACGAGGACTTTTAACCTTTGTCCCCCTGGCCCTGAGAGGTGGTGGTGATGCTGATGAGAGAGGGGGTCACTGGGAGAGTGAAAAGCAAATTAAAAAACAAACAGAAAGGGGCTGGAAACCCAGCCCTCATTCAGACCCACCAATGCTGGAACCTCTTAGAGTCCACCCTGCCCTTGAAGTGCAAAACACATCCACCAAACCCTCCCACTGAAGCCTGCTTATCTTCAAAAGGGCCCTTGGTGATGATACAAGAAAGAGCCGAGTTCTCACACCTTGTCTTCACTTTCTGAGAGATCCTATCTCTCCTGAAGTGCCTGTGATTTCACTCAGGCCTCTTTACCTTTGCTTTCCTTTCATGTCCTTGGCAGCTGCTATTGTCAGAAGGAGATCTTCCTGCTTCATATTCTGCTCCCTGGCTGAATGTGAGGAGAAGACAGCTAATGCTCCGATAAGCCTGGGGAAAGGTATATGTATTGTTCCATTAGGATGCTTTTGGAGATTTGGTTATGGCTGCATAGGGGCATTTTTTTAAGCATTTCACATTTACCTCAGGTATCCAGATTGTAAAAGCTTATAAAAGCTTGCAATTAAATACATTCTTTTTCAAAAATCTTGTTGGTCTAATAAAAAGGATCATCTCTACTATGAGTCCTGATCACATTTAACTCATCATTTTAAAAAAATGTAAGGAAGACTTTAAAAAAGATTGCAACCATAAAACACACCCTAGACCTATAGTTTCCCAAGTTTCCTCCCAGGAGTGGAAATACTGTGGATCCCAATCTGATGTCAGCAGGAATTAAATGAATAGATCAAAGGCAGCAAACTTCTCAGAGAGGATTCTTCCATTTATGCAGCATAATAACATAGCATGCCACTGGATAACATGGGATGCCATTGAGAAATACTATCTCATTATTGTGTATTTTGTTAGTAGTTCTTGTAGGATGTCACCTATACTACAGTGCATTTCATTAGTAGTTTGTGTAGGTGTCGCCTATATTATTGTGTGTTTCATACGTAGTACTTGTGGGACATCACCTATACTACTGTGTATTTTATTAGTAGTTCTGGTAGGATGTCGCCTATATTATTGTGTGTTTCATTAGTACTTCCTGTAGGACATCACCTATACTATTGAGCGTTTCATTAGTAGTTCTGGAAGGAGGTTGCCTAGATTATTGTGTATTTCATTAGTACTTCTTGTAGGACATTGCCTATATTATTGTGTGCTTCATTAGTGGTACTTGTAGGACATCGCCTATACTACCGTGTATTTTATTAGTAGTTCTCTAGGACGCCCCCTATACTAATGTGCATTTCATTAGTGCTTCTTGTAGGATGTCGCCTATACTATTGTGTGTTTCATTAATACTTCTTGTAGGAGGTTGCTATATTATTGTGCATTTCACTAGTAGTTCTTCTAGGATGTCGCCTATATGCAAGTCAAGGTGCAACAGAATCTTAAAAAAAATGCAAAAATCTAGAACTCTTGGTTCAGAGATAATATCATTTATTAGGCCAACCGAGAAATTGCAAAACATTTTGTTTTTGCAATTTCTCAGTTGGTCTAATAAGAGGTATCATCTCTGAACCCAGAGTTCTAGATTTTTGCATTGTTTTTAATCTCAGACTAACACGGCTGCCAAATACATACCAGAATCCTAAAGAATGAATGTTGATGACAATGGCTATCCTTTCGAGAGATCTTAGTTGTCTGTAATCCATCACGTATTTTTGCAGGAGATCCAGCATATATAATCTCTGACAGTCACATAGAACTGTTTCTCTAAAGTATCTCATCCACTTAAACCATTACCAGAGTATATTTGTCTCCTCTAAACCTCACCACGCAGGATGAGAAATCCTACCGATTTCATTGGGACCAATCTCCAAAGTAAGTGCTGCTAGACTCAAGCATGGTGACCCTTCTGCATTAGCAGGCAAACTAATTTCTTCCTTTGAGAAGAATTTAGTCCATGCTGGCATTATTTTTTACCCCACACCACCACTGTGAGTCTGTGTAAAGCAGGTCACTGTCACTTCCTAAGAACTTGGGGGTTTTCTTGGGAAAACTAGCTTTTCTGTCAGATTTCCAACTGTTGATTTTCCCCAAGGAAAGTCAAATGATCTTGCGGCACTGTATCAGCAGATGTCTGAAAATGCAGATCGGTTTTACAAGAAGTTTCCGAACGAAAGAGCTTCCTGTATCCCTGTGTTCTCTGGCCTGGGCATGCTACAAAATAAAACCCAGACTATTTTTCTTTTGTGAGCCAGAAGTCCAGGGTGAAATCAAACAATGACCTCCACAACCTTGGAAAACAATTGGGATTCTGTGACCTTACTGCATCTAGTCGATGAGGGGTAGGAACTTGTGGCCAAATTTAGAACAATTCAGGGACCAAACTAAATTTTAACCATGTTCTAGGGAGTTTGCCAGGGAGACTAATGGACTGATCTCATTTGCCTTGATGTAAATCCAGAGCAACATTGCTGAAGCCAATCACATCACTCCTGGCTCAGCACTGATGTGCTGGTGAGATCACAGTCCTGTGTCTTTAGTGGAGATAGAGCTAATATAATGCATGTTAAAAACAGAAAGCAATGGTTCAATCACCAGGCTTTGATTTAGCCACAGGAGAAATAAAACTTGTTTGCTGGGCTGACGGGCAAGACTCTGAGATGTGTCCCTCCATTAATTTCCCTCCCTAAACACAAGGCTCATTGATGCCAATTAATACTGAGCATATATTTAAATGTAAGCTGGAAAAACGAATCTTTGCAAATCTACATTATAGACACACGGTGTTCTGCAATTTTTCTAGTTCCAGTGGTGTTGCTACAGTGTTTTGAGACATCACTGTAGTACATTAAAGGGTTTTTTTTGTTTTTGAAATTAGGATATCTGAGTACATTCATGGATGCAATATATAGGGCTCCCTTCTTAGGCAGTCTCAAGCGTAAGCACCACTGAGTGGTCCCATTGACTTCAGCGAGCTATTCTTGTTCTTAAAAGCTGACCGTATGCTTAAGTACCTTGCTGAACTGGGGCCACAAAACCTTTGAGCCTGTCTGAGAAAGATGCTAAGCTGACAAGTAATTTTCCCAAGGCCACAGAGGAAGGGACAGAACAGCATCCTCAGTTCCACTGATGGTTACTTGTTGTCTGGCATTTTAGCTGACATGCAACAAGGAAAAGTGGTGAGAATTGTGGAATCAGTCATGCACTGAGTGCTTCTCATTAGGGACCTACTTAATTTGCAGTTTGGTGGATTGTGCAGAAACTGTGCAATCCAGGAGTATCTCCAAAGTCAACAACAACGACAACAAATGTGATAAAAATAAAACACCGGCTCCCCAGTGGGATCCAGTGGTCCTCGCTGCCAGAAGGGGAAGGTGCCCGCTGGTGGGGTGGCACGAAGGGCGGCGGGCAAGATGGAAGCTGCCCGTTTGTCTCTCCTCCCCCAGCTGGGGCCTCTCCGCCAATCAGCACTGAGGGGCGGAGCTTCATGAAGGTCAGCCAGCGATCAAGATGGTAGCCATCCCCTCCTCCCTCTGCCTCCCTTAGGGTCTCTCCACCAATCAGCGCCAAGGGATGACTGAGGAATTCGAACTTTACACTGCGATCAGCCTGTGAAAACTGGCACATCCCCCCCGCGATTTAGGTAGATCCTACATATGATGCGTTGTCCATGATGTTGAAGTCTCCCCAGATTTAAATGCAAAGGAACAGAGGATAAACAGGTGGAGTAAAGTCCTGCTTTTTCAGCGATTTCAGCTGCGGTGAAGGCAGTCGACAAAGTTGCCCCTCTTTGAAACCCGTTAGTGTTTATGCATCTGCTGGCTTCCCGGTGGTGAATGCCGGTCAGCTTTCAGTCCCACATTTCTTTCCCCTTATAAAGGCATTTCTTGATTTCAGGAGAGAAACCACTCGTGACTGGAGTGTCTATGACCTCTGGGCTGCCGGGCTCCCACTAACTAAATAAAAGCATCCCAAGAGGGAGAGAGGGAGCATAAATCACTTCCCCTGACAGAGACCACCTGGGATATTCTTACTGCATAGAGGTACCAAGTCTGTCTTCAGCTGCTGACTTTGCACTTTCCTGAGTTTTATGGAGGCTGCTGAGGAGATACATGGTGTTTACACAAGGAATGGAAAGCTCAGTTTTACTGCATGTAACAGGCTTCCTCAGCTGACTGCGTGCAGTCCCTTGAGGAGGCCGATCTTGTCTCGAATATCCCTGGAAAAGCCCGTTGGGGTTTGCAGGGAGCTCGCTTGCATGGGATGTACAGCGGGCACTTGCAAGCAGGGTGGTTCTTTCTCCACCCCCGGATCTAGTTTCCACTAAGACTCTCACGGGCTCTTTGGCCAAGATCAGGTGTAGAAGAACAATTTAATATCCACTAGGGAACTACTTTGCAACTACTAGGGACACATCTCAGAGTCTTGAAGGCTCAGATCGAGCGAAAACATTTATTCTCCACTAGGGAACTACTTCCTGCAATATTAAGGAGATGGGTTCAGCCAATAGACCTTTGCCATCTCTGAATCCCATGGACAGTCACTATTAATAGGTGGTTCCTTCAGTAATATGCTCTTACAATGGTCGTATGATGCTGTGGCTTCAAGGTCTATCCAGTGGTGGCCTCAGGGTTGTTGGGGCCCTGAGCAAGAGTGTCATTTGGGGCCCCTTAATTTTAATGACCTACAAGCAAGTCAGACATTTTTGATTTCTATTTCACGTTGCCCTCTCCGTGAAACTGCAATGGAAGTATCTTGATGCAATATTGCTAATACAAATATTCAGTGTCACTGATGTTTCTTTCAACCACAGTGGAGAATATTACAAAATTTGGGGGCCCCCTAAAGTGTGGGGCCCTGGGCAGTCATCCACTTTGCTCTTCCCAAGATCATTACTGGTCAACAGCAGCTGGGTCCCATTGAAGGCATACAAGTGATGGCACATCACAGCCAAGGTTTTCAGACTCAGGAGTTGTTTGGCTGTAAGTTAAAACCCTATCATCTGCCTCAGGAAAAGACAGCGATTATCCTCGTGTCCTGGTTGATTGCCCTTTTCCAGTGAAAGACTCCATATCCTAAAAGGGCTTCTCTCCTCAGCTGTATTTCATGAAAACTTCCTGTAAGCACTAACACACCGCTACCCGCTTTATCACTTTCTTACAGAACTGGAAAAGCTATTTTTGCCCCCTTTTTAGCCACCGTTGAAATGACAATACATTACACTTTAAAGTTTCCTGCATACAGTATTCAGGGACCTGGTCACAATGTAATAAGAACATTTTTTTTTCCTTTTAAAACACACTAACATAATTTAGAAAATACTTTTACTAATAGCAACAATTTAAACCCAAGTTCGGTGAACAGAGAGAAAACAAAAATAGAAGAGCAGAGGGTCAGTAGTGATTTCAGCAAACACCTTCAAGGGAAGGAAATTGTTTTCATACAATCACAGAGATGTAGGGCTGGAAGGGATCTTTGGAGGGCATCTAGTCCAGCCCCCCAACGGAGGCTTGATCATCTCTGTCCAAACCATCCTATACAAATCCACTGTCTAACCTCTTAGTAAAACTACATGGTCAACCCTGAATTTTAGTTTAATAGATTGTTAGGGGCTGGAAGGGACCTTGCAGATCATCAGGTCCAGCCCCCCAAGTCTTTTAGGTAAAGATGGCTCAAAAAAGGGGAAGGGGAGAATTCCTTCCCAACCCCCCTCCCATTTTTATTATTTTATTTTATTATTTTGGCCAGTTGAAAAACAGCAGGAAGATTTCTGCAAAATATAATATTTTCCCCCAATTATTATGTTTCTTAAATTTAGACATTTAAAAAATATTTCATCTAGCTTAAGGGTTTTCCCTATGGGAGGGGCATAAGCTGCTTGTTTTCAGCGTGGAGGCAGAGGGACTGAGATGTATTTCAGGAGAGAAGTCATGAAAGCCACCACAGCAGAGCAAAACCCCAAGCAGGGTAGGATTAACCCTTTAGTGGGCCCTAGGTAAAAAAAACCTCATGGGCTGGTCGAGATCCCCCTCCCATGGGGATCAGGGCTCGGAGCCGCTGCTAGGAAGCAGCCATGGCAGTAACTAGGCCAGTGGAGGGATGAGAAGGGAGGGGAAGGCAGGAGGGGGGGGCCATTCGTGCCATTACCGTGGAGGGAAGGACCACCCCCGCCCCCGCAGCTCAGGGCCCTAGGCATTTGGCTAGTTTGCCCATGCGTTAATCCAGCCTTGACCACCAATCCAGTCTGGTGGGGGTATCCCTGAGGGTAGATGGAGAGGGAGCAGGGGACTATATGAATAACAGCTCTCCATCAGCTGGAAGACTGTGGGGGAAGTTCAGGACCTGAAATAATTTTTTTTGTTTTTTCCCAGCAAAAAGAAAAAAACAAAATGAATTTTTGGATGCGCGATGAAAGCAAATACCTGCTTTGTGCCGAATTTGTAATCCAAGCAAAAGAAACCAAAAGCTGAGAAGTCTCTCTCTTTTACCAAGTAGCCCAGGAAGTAAGCCACTTAAACTCTGGCTGCATACATCCTCAGCTAAGTCCCTCTTCTACTAGACAGGATTTGAACCTACATCCGTAAGCATGCACTAACCAGCATAACATAACGTACTCACAGCTGCGGGGCTGCTCTCAATTTCTTTGGTTGACCCTGTTTCAACAAAACAGTGGAACCAGCATGTCTTACCTCCTAGGTGAGTGACTCCTAGAAAGCTTTGCTCATTGAAGACCCACTCCTTAACCCACTAGAGTCTGGAGGCATTTCATAGATATTAGGGCTGGAAGGGACTTCGGAAGATCATCGAGTCCAGCCCCCAAACATGGGTCAACATTGGGTCAACTGCCTTCTCTGACTCAGGCAGAGAGTGACTGTAGACTTGATTCTCCTTTATTCAGGGTAAGTGTCCTGGCTACCAGGCTACAGGGGATTCAGTGGTTGGGTTCCCCGCTCCATCTCCAATGTTGGAGCTTTCCATTCTGCATGGAAGACTTAAAATATTCTCTAATGATCTTCTCTACCGTCTGGACTCAGGGGCACCAGTTCCTGGAGATCTAGGAAACCCCCTTGGTCTTCCAGACCCCAAAGGGATGAAAGACCAAAAAGACCAATGAAGCATGTTGAGCAGATAAGAGTTTAGGCTCCATTTGGCTATGGGTATTTTGTTGTTGTTCCCTGTCCTGCCTATATGTTAGGACCAATAAGGAGCCCAAGTTTTCTCTGTAAAGTGGAGCGGTCAAATGAAGTCTTACCTGGTTTAGTGTTGTCGGTTGTAGTCGTGTGGGTCTAAGGACATAGGTAGACAAGTTTTTTGGGTAGATGTGATATCTTTTATTAGACCTGAAGATGGGTGTTTGTGCCCAAAGCGTGCAAAGAACAATTTTTCCAGCTATTTAGTTGGTCTAATAAAAGATACCACATTTACCCAAAGAACCTGGTCTTACATTGGTGCTATCTGTTATATCGCTGTACCGGTTGTATGTCTACTTCCCAATTCTCTTTCATCCCCATCACTTTTTTCATTCCCATTCACTTTTCCCCATCAGTCGAGTAAGGATAATGACAACGATCATCCTTGTAAAGTGTTTTGAGGCCTCTGATTGGAAAAAGTTGGGTATAACTAGGATTTGGAAGGGCTTGAGGCTTAGCAATGCAGCCTGTTCTAAGGGGATCTCCGAATCATTTTTGCAGCTTGAAGAGGTTTGTCCGGCCAAGCACCTGAACTCCAGGAGGCTTCCTTACCTGGCAGGGCAACACGAGCAAATGAGTCGAGAAAATATCGGTGTGAGCTGCAAACATCACTGCCCTCTGCTGGGCAGAAGGAGAACTGCTCTACCGAATGTTAAGGTGAGGACACATGGCAGGTACTCTGGAATAAATGGTGTTACTCTATAGCAAAAGCAGAGTGGACCAACGAGGAAGTCTTACACTGGTACGTCTTATATCTGGGTACCAGCTGTGTGTCTGCTTCCCAATTTGCTTTCATCCCAGTGCAAGCTGGCTTGGCTGCCAGTGAGTAGCATGTTTGCTGTAAGAGTCCTGAGGCCAGTGAGCGTGCTCTTTACTATGGGGTGCGTATACTGCGGAGCACTATCTGGTAATGTGTCTGCTCCTATGTCCTTCTGCTCCCAAGAGGTAGTGAAGATTATCCTGCATTTCTGGGAGCAGGAATTCCCAGCACCCTCCCATCACTTCTCCTGGTGTCACAAAGTCCCAACTGGCCACTGATTTCTTCCAATGCTCTTTTGGTTGTTGGCTTCCCCACCGAAATGCTCTAAAGCAGACATGTAGCTAGTGGCTTCGATTTCCAATCCTCGAGTCATTTTGCCAGAGCAAGAAGCACAAATGGATCCGGGTAGGTTTTTATGCTTCACCACTACCAGGACGCCAGTTTGTATGCATATGTGTGTGTTTTAAACCCAGAGCTCCTTCAGCTCTGGGATACCAGTGAGTGTGCCAGAAAAAGAAAATTCTTCAATGACGTAAATGCAGTAATGACACTTGTTAGCGGTATGTACTTTCCCTGCCAGAACAAGGCAGAGAAATACAGATTTTTGTTCAAAACAGTGTCTGCATTTTCCTTTGCATAAAAAAAACCCTCCCCCAAACTCTTTATATAGGGTTCACTAAGCCCATGGACTTAATTTAGTAGCTTTGCATGTTCTCAGATAAGGATTCAGTTTGCTAAAGTTTACAGAGTTACATTTAATTGACAGGCTGCCCAGAGTAGTAAGAACTGAGCTCTCCCCATAAAGACCTAGACAGCCAGGACATTAATCGCATTATTTTCTTTACAGATAAAACTTATTTGTTGGAGCCAGCACTGTCAGATAAAAAATAGATAAGATCAAACCTTGTCTTTAAATTGCAGATCCCCTGGTCAAGGAAAATACAGGGATCAGGTTACGGTATAGGTTTTAATGGCCTTCGGAGATTTTTTTCTAGGCATAATGGTAAAAAAAAATAAAAAATTAAGATCCGAGATCCTGGGAAAAGCAGATGCACTGTATTTATGTGGTAGTCAGCCGTCTGCGATAAGAGGTAAAGGGTATTCAGGGCTGATGGCTGTTGTGCTGCAGTTCTGCACATAAAAGCTGTGCTCTTTGCTTCAGGAAAAGGATTGGAGTCTCTTTAGTAAACATGAAAGTTGCCCGGTCTAATTCTCCTTGCGGGCTGTGATCCAAAACATTCTTCCACGGAAAAGGAGGTTGGGGCGGGGGGGAGGGAGGGGGTGGAAAAGACTGAGTAAAGGAGTAAAGATGTGCACTGGAAAAACACGACTGGCATTACAGGGGAGAAGTAATCTGGAGAGGCCTTATGTAGCAATTTCATCCATCAACCGTGACACCGGTGCCGTTATTAGAGGAGATGGAAAATTAAATTGCAAAATTATCTGTTCTGTTTCGTTGACTCCCCCTCCCCTTCCCCACCCTGTTTCATTCCAGGCACCTTTTGCAGCAAACCAGTCGCCGTTGGCAGCCTGTTGTTAACAGCACCTGGCCATTAAAGGAAATCAGACCGCTGGGCATGCCAGCGGGCCAGGCCCGACAGCTGCAGGCCAACGCGTGGCGCTGAGGGATGAGCTCTCGCATGGGGCTTGATGCAGCCAAGCACTGAAAGTGCGTATTGCTGAATTAAGGCCGTACGAAGCTGTTTGCATGATGCCCTTCAATGGTCCATCTGGGTGCAAGGGTTTGTCCCTGCCCTGAACAGGCGGATGCTTAAGGGATCCTGCTGGCATGCTTGTCTCTCCAGGTATCCAGGGCACTCCCTGGGTACCCACGGCACTGCTTTCCAGCATCACACCTCCATGGCAACATGTTGCTTTTCCGAAATGGTGTTGTCCTGCGATCCCTCCTTGCTGCTGAACAGAAAATCCTTGCCTCTCTCCATGCACCCGTGCATTTTGGGGTAGAGATGTGACATGCAGGCAACTGTTGATACCACCCAAGGGTCCCCAGGAGGTGCCCGATGGCATTTTTTGCTGCATCTTTAATTGTCATTCTCCCCCTGCCTGCTCCTCCCTGCATCCCCTGTCTCTTTAGTTTTCCCTTCCCTGCTTGTCTGCTTCATTCATCCTGATATTTTCTGCTGGATATTTTCCCTCCCACACTCCCTCTGCTCCTTTATTCCCAGCCTCTCCTGGAGCTTTTTGCAGAATGCCAGACCAGCAGGACTGTTGCAGTTTAACAATAAAAACAACACAAAAAAAATCCCTGTGGAAACTATTTTTAAACCAATATCCTCCCCCCCACCAGCCGTTGCAGCCCAAACACAGGCGCTCTGGTCTGCTTCATGAGAACCCGGAAGTGACACTGGCAGGGAATTAACTATTAACCTTAGGCCTAGTCCGTGCGACAGAGTTTGGAGTAACTTAATGGAGCAACTTAATCCACTTAACGGCATGAAGTTATTCCAGTGCATCCGTGCTCAAAGCCCCAATCTGCCTCTGCTGAGAAGTACGGCTGCTCTCCCCCGCCCCCGCAGCTGGCTTAGATCTTCAGTCTTCCAGAGACAGATGCATAGGGTCTTCAGAGACCAGGTTTGCTCCGGCGGTCAGGACTTTCCTTGGTGTGTTTTGGCTACAATGGAAGTCCCAACTTCCAGGATGAGGCACTTCGGAGCTGGGGAGAGAGTTGTCGTTTGCACACTGGAGATGCTACCTCTGGGAATTGAGAACTTAAAGTCCAAAGGAGCCAGGGGCAGATGGGTGGTGCATTCCTGTTGTACCCCACCTTTAAAACCAAGCAGCATTTCTATTCAGGCTGTGCTGAGAGCATCAATTGACTTCATGGCTCATTATCATCTTGTTGATTCCTGCTAATCTCTTTCCACTCCACAGGGGTTAACAGCCCTGGATCCTTTTCAGTGCTCTTCAAGTTCTGCTGTTCAAACTACCCCTCCTTCTGCAAGTTCGCTGCCTGTTAGGAATTCCTGGTCATTAGGGATCCTGGTTTTCTCTGATTTAAAAAAAATCCCCAGTTTTCAGTTAAAAAAAAACAACCCATTTTTCCGTGATTTAAATGAAACACCACTAGCATAGATGTAGATAGGTATATAGTGGGGTTTCATTCTAATTATGGAAAAATGTGAATTTGGGGTTATTATTTTTTAACCAAAAATTGGGGATTTTTTTTTAAAATCAGAGAAAACCAGAATCCCTGCTGGTCATGTCTCTCTCCTGTTTCACAGCCCAGCAGACTTTTTTTTACCTCTAAATAAAAACTTGAACTCAGGCGTGGGCATATTAACCAAGGTATAGAAATGACTGACAGTGAAATTTTGGAGGCACTGTCAAGATGCTCAAGAAAGCTAGATTTTGTTTTAAGGAATCAGAACTCATGGGAGAGGTGATATCTCTCATTAGACCAACTATATTTTGGCAAAAAAAATTAAATACATTTTTAATTTTGGTTTTGTGTTTGTGTTTTATGAATCTGAATAAAGGATACATTTAACGATAATGCCTACAGGATGAATTGCCTGCTGAACAATAGTTTTT
Organism: Crocodylus porosus; assembly: GCF_001723895.1. Taxonomy (NCBI): domain Eukaryota; kingdom Metazoa; phylum Chordata; order Crocodylia; family Crocodylidae; genus Crocodylus; species Crocodylus porosus. Next base: position 36,789,792 of record NW_017728915.1, on the reverse strand, counting down.
TGCTACCTTGACTATTTTTTTGCCTGGTTTGTTGTGTTTTTTTTAAACTTTATGTATAACCTAGCAAATGAGTGCGCGTTCCAATAGTTATATTTGTTTTTGCTTTGATCTTAAATGGAATAATATAGTGCTAGCCCCCTAGCATATTAGTACAGCATCTAGTTTCTTTTAACTGGAGAAAAATATGTGTTGTGTTATATGTGATGATGTGCTACAGTTGGTAGGAGGACAAAGGAATTCTCCTCTTGCTCCTTTTTTTCCATTGCAGGCTGCCCAGTTGCAGTGATGATGGGGGCAGGTCTCAGAAGAGAATTTAATAGCCGGAAAGCTGCTAAGCAGCAATATAAAGGTGAGAGGAAACGACATGGGACAGTTGGTGAGTTTAGGTGCCTGTCTCGGCTGCATTAAGTTGCTCCAGTGTATAATGGAGGTGGGACTGCCCCTCTCAGCCCAGGCAATGCAGAAAGAGAGTAGCCTAGAAGCAGGTTCCCTTGTAGTCTTTAGGAAGTGGCATATCAGGGCTCTGGCTAGGAGTAGCCAGACTGAGATGATACACTGCCTGCTTTTGGCTGCTGCATTTGCACCTGCAGCTTCAGGGCTGCTCTGCTGTACGCTGAGGCCTGAGCTGGCCCTTGCACTGGCCAAGCCCATGGGGAGCCGCAAAGGTGGCTCGAAGTCCTCTGGCTTCGTTGCCGACATGGAGTGTGGCCCAGCCAGTACGTAAGACCAGACTCTGCATCGTTCATGTGTTCGTTGCAGCCAGGTTTACATTGCAGTTGTTAAGTGGATCTGCTTTATGAATAAATATGGGGCTTCTTTTGTATATAGCCATGCCTTGCAAAATCTTCATATGTCAACATGAAAACCACTACAAAAAAAGACGTACTAAATGTCTTTCGGGTTTTTTTGTTGTTGCTAGAAATCCTGTTCGTTGGCTTTCCATTGTTTGACATTCCCAGATTTGTCTGTGTTTGGAGGTTCTGCAAAAGATTTTCATTCATAAATGATTAGCAGAAGCATGTCAACATTCATACACAAATTCCCTGTTTACCAGTTATGCAATCCCTTCTTTTTTTCCTTCAGCGTAAACATAGCTGATCGCTTTATATTCTCTGTATATTGTTTCTTAATATGAATGAAGTGAAGCAGGGTAGCTAGTAGTCATTCAAATTATTGCCTAACATAAACTTACAATGGGCTCTGAAGTGTTTAGCTTTCCAAACTGTGAAAATGACTATAACGATGTAATGAGAGCGCAGTTGTGTTGTTAACACTTCGCCCTTGATAGTTTTAAAAAATTAGGAAGCGAGTATCTTTGTTGCATACAAATTTGATCTGTTTACTTTGCTTTAAAAAAAAATCAGCTCACACTGGACAAATGTTAAATCTGTTACTACATTATCCAAGACAAACAAACCTGCTGTGACTGCAGTTAAAAGCCTTGGGTGGATACTCACATTCAAATGAAGGGAACAGAAAGAAATATTTTACCTTTTTTGCCAAAAATATTATGTTTAACATTTGTTTTTTATTTTCCTTTTATTAAATCACTTTTATAAACCACTCAAAAGTTTAAGTTTATTCAGTGACAATTAGCTTATGGTGTTTCTGAAGTGGATTTAGATTTGAGTGATAAAATTACAGGCCAAAATTACAACCATAATGGAAAATACTGGTTCATGTTTGGCTTTGCATACCACAACTGAAAGATTTCTAGCCATTGCCAATAAGCAGGAGGAAGTAAAGATAATAGTATATGCATTTATGCACACAAGCTGGATTCCAAAACACACCACAATAGATTTGTATAAGGGAGACTGGAATATTTAAGCTTCCTTTCATTAATGGGGAAAAGCAGATTTGTTCCCCGGTTTGGCAGGTTGGGACGAGGTAACTGCAGTTCAGACATTGGATTTGTATATTCATGGCACGAAAACATTCAGACTGTTTAAAATGTTAGTTCACACATATTTCTCAATTTATACTCATCTGACTGTGTCCTAGGGCTACTTGCATGTTCCTCTGCTTCCCTGGAGAAGGAGAACTGGTCGGAAACATTTTTATTCCCTTACTGATTTTTCGGTGGGAAACGTGGTTTCTGCCAGTCACAGATTTCCATCACAAAAAGTCGTGTTTGCTGAAATTTAAAAAATGAGAGCGAAGCATTTTTGTTTTCAGCTCAGTTCAACATGACTGTGTTTCCAGGCTTCAGATGCCACCGTGCCTCGGGGCTGGTGTGATTCAGGTGTCTCGTGCCATGGCTCTCACCTGGACATGGTACTTCCTAGAGGGGTCTCGTGCCATTGCTCATGCCATGGCTCTCACCTGGAGCCGGTGCTTCCCCACTGATGATGCATCACAGGAAGGTGGTTATTGCAGTGACTCAGGTGAATAAGAGTTGACGCCAATTTGAAAGGAAAGGTAAAGCCTCTGAAGGTCTGAATCAGTTGTTTTCAGTGTGGTTCATCCCATCTCCTGGAGAGTTTTGCTATTTTGGTCTTAGGCTGGATTCAGAAGGGAAACAAATGCTGCCATTTCAGAACTTCCCGTGAAATTTCCATTCTTCCGTGACGGGATTTCCACTCCACTTTGCAGCCTGCTTGCATCAAAATACCTTTTTGTATTTTTAATAATACAATGATTCATAGATTTCATAGACATTAGGGGCTGGAAGGGACCTCGCGAGATCATTGAGTCCGGCCTCCCGCCCAAGAGGCAGGCTGTCAGCTGGGGTCAGATGACCCCAGCAAGGTGAGCATCCATGATGTACTGTTCCTGGCTGGTTTAAGCGTAAACCTGCTGACTTCTTAAAATCTGTTCTTCTTTTTCCCAAACACTTTTGGGAATCATTCAGTGCTTGTAAAAGTCTGGGACTACTAGTGCCTGCTTGATCCAGGCATCCCCAGATTTAGTCTTAGGCTTGCTTTCCTCTTCTGGCTGTACCCATACACCTGATCACTGGCCAGATCTAAAGACATTACTGCATGAGTTGGTTCCTGCGAGGCAGTCACAGCAGAAACATGCTGGGATGGTAGGAAGGGGTGGATGGCATTAGCTTATTGCAAGACCTCACGAGATGCTGGATGATGACTTTTTGGTGACTTTTTGATGTGCATAAACAAGGAACAGGTTGAGGTGCCTAATTCACTTGTGAACCTATCTATTGTGCCCACATTGCCAGAGTTCACCCATGGATCTCTTCATTCTTCTCCATCCACATGGTCTAGTTGTAAAAGCTTCCTAAAAATGTGACTTTAACATGTTCTCATTTGTTTTGAAAACTAGGTCAACACAACTTCCCTAACATTGTTTCTGGTCTCCAAACAGTATCTCTTAAATTTGCAGTTGTAAAGGAACTAAGTTACAGCCCTCTGGCAAAAGAAAAAAGGCCGAACGAGTTACTTAAACTTAAAAGAGGGCAGCATGGAAGATATTCATGTTTGATGGTCCACAGGTATGTTTGTTTTGACTGATGTCTATGGATCAGTGTCTGCTTTGCCTCTGATTATTACTATGAAATGGATTTTAATCTGATTGCTAATTTGCCGGGTGTTTATATGTGGAGCTGAAATGAAGCATGTGTGGAGGGATTGCTTCATAATCACTTGAAAATTTCAGTGATTACTAGAAGAAAATTATTTATCAAGAACTGGGAGAAGACTTTGTATGGCTTGAAAGAGCGTCTCAGGAATTCATTAGTTGCTTTGTAAGAAAAAGACTGGAAAGGGTGGTCTCTTCATCTCTGACAGCTGCTTTCCAGTGTCCCTCACCAATGCAAGCTCAATTTATGTCAACCATTAAAGTGCCCACCTCTCCTTCCAAATCCCTCCTTTCCCTGTCTTTCTTCAGAGCCATGAATAGCTCTGCTTTCTTGGTTTCACTGTGATGTCCCCTATATCCTTCTTCCCCCCTGCTTTGCACTCCAAAAGTCACACGCTACTCTGATGATTGTCTTCAACAACCCCACTTGTCCAGTCTGAACTGCCCCAATCCAAGTTGCGACCAGAGGGCTGTGCGAAACACCGTCGATTCTTCTAGATGTCCACGTCACTGTTTCGAAGGGACAGTGTTTCATTTTGTCGTTTTGTTTTATCTCGAAGCGCTGTCCTGTTTTGTTTCGTAAAAACCGTTTCGCTGTTTCGACGGGTTCCGACATTTCACCCATAGGCTATAATGGGGAACTGTGAAAATACCTAAAACGTTGTCATTTCTTGCCTGATTTGGATGAAAATTGCAAGGATGTTACCACTTTCTGAGGGCATGAAGCCTGCCAGGTTTCAAGAAGCCAGGCACAGAGGTTTCTGGGAAACTGTACCTCAAACTCTTCAAAACACAGCTCCTGACACTTGCTGGCAGTGGCAGCCTCCTCTCATCTGGCGTGGATCTGGGGGCTCGCACCCCCAGAGGAGTCTGGCACAGCCCGGTAGGCCCTGGATCTGCACCCTGGATGAGAGGAGGCTTCCCTGTCGCCCAGGACTGACGTTGGGCACGGGCTGCACCCAGCACTGGAAAAAATTGCTGCCTCCTTCCATCTGGCATGCAGAGCTGGGGGCTTGCACCCCCAGGAGGGCTGCTGGGCTGTATCAGACTCCTTCTGGGGGTGCAAGCCCCTGGATCTGCATGTCAGATGAAAGGAGGCTGCTGCCTGGGACTGGCACTGAAGCCAAGTGAGTCTGGCTTCGAAACTCAGAACATTTCAAAATGTTTTGAGTGCCCTCATTTCATTTTGAAGCTGTTTCGAAGCCTTTTGTTTCATGTCGATGTTGCTGTTTCGAGCTCGAAACACTTCAAAACAGCTTCCAAATGAAACACCCGGTGAAATTTTGCACAGCCCTACAAATCATATCTCAGACATCATCAAGGTGTCTCCTCTGCCTTCCCCGGCCATCACCTAGAATTCCCCCTTCCAAAGAGGCCAGTGTTTAGCTGTGAAAATGATCTAGTATGACAACCAGGTTCAGAGGCCTCTTATGGAAAAGCAATGGGAGTTAACCACCATAAAAAATAAGTATCGGGTGGAAAACTACAAAGCTAGAAAGCCGGAGCCATAGACATGAAATAACATGATAGGTTTAGGTTAAACGTCAAACAAAGTGGAGAACAGGAGAATAAATGGAAATATGTGAGCTCACCCTTCCCTAGTAGGAACACTTCAAACTGCCCCAGCCTCTTAATCTGTCTTCACCAAGTCAGCAGCTGGCTTGTTGCCATTCAAGCGGGCAATCTTCCATAGATGGTAAGCAATGAAGGAAGAGATGGAGGTCTCTAGGATACCTAGGAAAGGTAACAGAGGGGCTACAGAGGAAGGACAACGCTTCAAGAATCCCAAGGGTGAGGAGGGAGGTGAGTTGGGTGCCATGGGTGTCCAGGCATGGACCTGTACCCTGCACTAATCCCCAGTCAGCATTTGCAAACCAATGGGTCCAACAAAAGAAAGCAAAACAAAAAACGCATCATGCTTTTGGCATTTGAAAATCCTGGCCCTAAATTAGGCAAGCCAGGGTCTTTGAGTAGATGTGATATCTTTTATGAGACCAACTGAGTAGTTGGAAAAAAAGTTCTTAGCAAGCTTCTGGGTGCAATCACCCTTCTTCAGGCATAGGGATACTTAAATATATTATAAATCTTGGTGACTGCAAGCAAGGGGTTTTGCCTGTAGAGGAGCTGTTTCTTTTTAAGAGCTAGCTAGGAGAATTGAGGTGCAAGAATCGGTCTCTTGCTTTTTATACCCCTGGCATGCCTTGGTTCCTCTCCTGAATGCACGGATCAGGGCCAACTGGGACCCCACAGGCACGGGTCACCCCAGTAAAAGCCCATCAATTTGCATTTGCCCACCAAGACTGGCCAGCTGTGGAGGTAGGTGCAGTGGCACTTCACTGGCACCTCTGGAAACCAGAGGAGGCATCGCACACTGCCCCTGCAGATCACCCTCCGAGGCAATTCAGGCTCCCCCCATTATATCCCAATGCCCTATTGATACAACCTGGCTGGGAAGACTCATATGATCTCATCTGAAAGACCTGTAGATAGTAAAATTGCATCATGATTTATTCATCTTGAAAGAAACAAGGGCTGTGTCAGCCTTTGAGGAGAGGAACCCATGGTTTTGAGAAGTCTAGGTTTTTACAACCTGAGCCTCAGACAGCTAGGCCTTTGAACTCATCTCTTGGCAGATAGAAAACTCTTTCGCCTCACCTTTTAATGGTATGCACACCAGTATTTATCCTTTTCTTTTTTCTTTGGGCTTTCCCACTTCATTATTCACAGGCGGTCCTCACCGCCGCTGAATCAGAGGTCAAAAGAATTTAGGTCTTAACTCTGGATGTTGCGAGCAAACCAGCAAGCTGCCTGCTAATATAGCTGGAACAGATCCCGAACCTTTCAGCACTCATCTCTGGGTATTGAAAGCACCAAGGGTTTCCCCCTTCACTGTTGATCGTGTTGGTACAGTGTGTTATTTTCTCCCCTATCTTGAACTGCCATACCTCATTTCTTTGTTTATGTAAACTGGTCATTAGGAGAGCTGTAGTGAAAGAAAATGTAAATGTTATACCAAGCAGTTTAGCTGAACGGGTGAAAAAAAATCTTCTTTTAAGGTCGAGGTGGGGGAATGCACCGTGATTGTTTATGTCAAACGATCCCACCCCAGACGATCCCGTTAGATACTTGGTGCTACCGCAGATGAGGCCTGCTCGCGTTGTGGGAAGTGCTGTACAAACACCTGGCCAGAGTGATCCCCTGGCTTGCAGAGCTTACCAGCCCCAAAGGCCAGACAGACAAGGCACGGGAAGGAAAACGGGGACGGAAAGATGAAGCATCTTGCTTGAGGTCACACGGCAGGTCTGCCTGTGGACACCATGGGCCAGTTTCTTCCAGCGGCTCCTAGACGTGTAATTAGACGGAGGCCCGTAGGTGTGATTCTCTTCCACCCTGTCCCACTCCTTGGTGATCCTACTTAACGTGGCTCTGAACTCAGGATGCTGCAAGCAAACCAGCAAGCTGCCCACTAGTATAGCTGCAACAGATCCCAAACCTTTCAGCACTCATCTCTGCGTGTCGAAAGCACCAAGGGCTGGCTAACATCTACACACATCCACCAAGGGCTGGCTAACGCATGATCCTCTGACCTTGTGACTGAGTCACAAATAAGCAGGGAGGAGACTGACCCACCCACCTTTTGCATTCATTGCTTTTCAGGGATGTGAGCAAGGTGAAGTAGACTCACCTGCAGGCACCTAAATCCATTTAAGTGATTAATACTAATAGGTGGCACTGAACCTCTTCCAATGCTGCAGCTGCTAAAACACAGTAAGGGTGTGACTGTCCTTAGCTGCCCGACACTTCTGTAAAGGGATCACATCTACATTACATGTTGGACTTCCATCCTGGAAAAAGCAAAAACATTGTGAGCACATTCCTTTCAATAGGATCCTCTGGGAATATATTTGCAATGGTCCCCAAACACCCTCGTGAGAGATGATGTTGATTTACAACTCATGCCTGTAAACCCTATGTATTGCAGCTCTGACTAATTGCTGGGTGGTATTGGCAGATGGAGGAACATTTACATGTGCCAGAAGATCAATTCATCCTCTAGCTTTATGCCAGCAAATGAGTTATCTCCATCTTGAGTGATTTTTATTTCACCACTTAATCTTATTTGTAAAATTGATCCCGTGATGACACAAAGCATAAGACCTTGGCTTACAGCACAGAATTCATAGGATGGCCTTGGAAGAGTGTCCAAGATACATGAGTTATTTTAAACATGAGTTGAGAAGCCTTTATTGGTGCCCACTCAGCAGATTGTCATGGCATATGAATGAAAGTAAAAGATGGACTTTGTTATTTAAAGGCTGTGTGGGGGGAAGCATGGGACTTGACCATATGGCTAGTGAGCTTTATTGGGACTCAGGAGAGCTGGGGTGTGTTCCTAGCTCTGCCACAGGCTTTTTGGGTGTTGTTGGCCAAGTCACCCCTGCTCCTGTGCCTCAGTTTCCCCATTCATAATAACAATCCTTGTGAAGCACTTGGCAGCCAACTGATAAAAAGGGCTGCATACTAGCTACCTATTATTATTAACCCCCACCTCGCAACACACTTTTTAACCATGTTTTTCCTCTTCCCCTAGATATTCAATGTCTGCAATATAAAAATCTTCCAGCATAGCTACGTTGGCTGTGGGCATGAAAAGATTGGTAGGTGAGATAGCTCTGCAGAAGCCCCATCATGGAGACAAAGTCCTCGATGGGCTGCGATGATTTGGGAAGCTTCCTTTCAAGCCTTGGATTTTGTTCAGGTGTATAGCTGGTGTTGCAAAGACCTGGAGCAGGATAATATATATTTAATCCTAGGTGAGCGCACAGAGGAATCTGATCCTCTAAGGCACTCAGATGCCTGCCTCCTTTGAATTCATTTGCAGTCTAAATACCATGGATGAGCCAGGTCTGAGTAAGTGCTGCTTCATGGCACAACCTTAAGACTTCATTCTCCTGGCAGGTGGTTAACCTTACTTCAGCTGAGTAGTTACATCGAACTCACTGGACCTGCACACTTCAGCAGTTACTTGTGTGCTTAAGGGTTTACAGGGTCCCTGCCTACAGCCCAGCTCTGGTATTAGCTCATCTTGTACAATTCGCTTACTGTCATGGAAGCGCAGTCATAGAAAATGAGGCTTGGAGGTCACGTCTAGTCCAGCCCCCTGCTCAGAGCAGGATCATCCCCCAACTACATCATCCCAGCCAAGGCTTTGTCTGGCCGGGCCTTAAATTCTCCAAGGATGGAGAGGCCACCACCTCTATAAGTAACCTGCTCCAGTGCTTCACCACCCTCCTAGTGAGAAAATTCTCCCTAATATTCAACTTAAACCTCCCCTGCTGCAACCTGACTGTCCTTGTGCACGAGTGTTACTACCAGACCAACCTCCCAGCAGCCTAGAAACTAATAGCCTACAGGTGGGCATGAGGCACAGGGATGGCTTCTTGCCCTAGCCGGGGGCACCTGTAGTAGATTTTGGTTGGTGCTGCCCTCCTGGAGCACTGCTGCATCTTATATGGACCACTCCTTTACCAGAGTGGATCTCTGCAATGTCCAGAGATGGATCTGGGCTGAGACTCAAGTCTGAGCTCTGATCCTGGCCAGAAATCTCATCACATCTACCGCACAATCTCAAGGATTTCCCAAGAAGGCAACATGAAAAACAGCTTTTTTTTTCCCTTTCCTTTCTGCCTCTGCCCTTGATCTAAGTTTGCATTTCCTTTGAGCTGCTATTAAAAAAATGAAAGTTTGATTTCTTTAATATTCATGAAAGCAAGCGATTGATAACACTTGCAAAGCCCAGGCAGGGAGCCAGGGGGATGCTGTGTAAAGGCTCCCAGTGCAGCTCTGCCAATGGATTTCAGCCCGGCTGGCTGGGTTGCAAACCCCTGCTGTTTACACATCCAGGCCACCCTTTGAGGAGAGCTTGCCAATTGTTTCAGAAGGCATTGTGTGTTGTGAGCAGGGTTTTATAATATGAGCAAATACCCATCAGGGATGAGGTTCAGACCACCAGCTCGTTTCACTCCAGCCCTGATCTAGAGCTGTGTTCAGAGAATGGTAGACTTCATGCATTAACCCTTTCTGCCATGTGGCACCTCCTCTTAAAAGCTTTGGGTTTGTTTTTTGTTTTTTTTTTAAGGGGAAGAAAAATAAAACAATGAAAATCAGAAGCGTAGATTGAAGAGTAAAAAATAGCTCTGTGCAACTCTTATCAGAATTCCATTGAGCCATTGTTCTGCTTTTCTAAATATGCCTGTATTCCCCTTGACTGCTTCCCCCTATCTTCAGTGCTACGTGCCCTTGGCTCCTTTCCAGCCTATTTCTTTATGAAGCAAGAGAAGGTAAGCTGCTACAGCAGCTGCTATGTGTGTGCTGTGCATCAGGAGCTGATCGGGGATCTAAATCCCCTCTCGAGAACGTCTTTGCTTGACGTGACTTGTAGCACGCGGATGCTATCGGCTGAGCTAGGTGGGAACCCAAAATACCCACTGACCAAGGAGGTGGGAACCAAGCCCTTCTAACCTTCGCTGCATCCGCATGAGCAAACACAGGAGAATGACCAGACTTTTTAAACACAACTCCCCATTGTATTAGGGGGAGAGCTGAAGGTTAGGAGAAGAGGAAAGCACTCGAAAGCCTTGCAATAAGCCAAGATTTGTAACAACGGTTGAGTGCTATAGCAGAGGAAGGCACCGGCGGGGCTTCAAAAGAAAGTGGCAGCTAGCTACCACTGCCTTTTCATAGACTTCATAGACATTAGGGCTGGAAGGGACCTTGCAAGATCATCTGGGCCAGCTCCAAAGTCTGCTGGGGTCAAAGGATCCCAGCAAGATAGACATCCAAGTGTAGCGAACCCAGTGAGATGTGAGATGGGTTTTGAGAAAGTCATCTAGACTGAGCCCTTCAAGGCAGAAAAACCTTCGGGATCCCAGCTGGGCGTTAGTGCGAGGAAGGCATGGAGACTGTCTCCACCCTGTCAACGAAGGGACAGATGTGGACCTGTGCGGAGGCGCTGCTGTAGGGAAAGGGGAGCTGCAACATCTGACAGGGAGAAGCAAGTCTTGATCTCTAGTCTTCCTAGGTACAGGAAGGCTGTAAGCCCTCAGCCAGCAGACCCAGTAAAGCAGGCTGGCAGGAGAAATTGCAGACAGGTCCGAGGCAGGGGCTGCTTTGAGCTGAACAGCAGTGGCCTTCTTGGGTTTGAGATGCTGGGTAAGGTCAGATTATTGTTCTGGTATTTCCCTGTGTTTGCTTATTCTCATATCCCCGTATCTCAGCATGCGGCCACTGATTTCTTATGGGTGTTCTTGTTACAGAAAACCTTTTTGTTACTTTTTGGTATCTTAGTTTTGCTGGAATAAGTATGATTTCAGAGCCTCTGACCATATAGGCGAGCTGCTTCTTTGGAAAGGGCATTCGTCTTTTCTGAGCACACGGCCAGACAAGGGTGTGATTCTTCCAGCTGGCAAGACCTGAGTGAGGCAGGTCAAGCTGAGGCACCAGAGGTCAGGGAGGTAAACTTGGGAGCATCGCAGTCGGTCCTCAGCGCTCAAGCAGCAGATGGCAGAGGGGGGATCGGGGCTGAGAGGCAGCCCTGGAGGTGTGGACGCACTCCCAGGAGGGGAGCTCAGAGGCGCCCCGGTCACATCCAGGGTTGGGCCATGTCACAAGGCCCCCCAGGCCCTTTGTAATGTCTGGCCCCAGGGTTATGTCTACACCACTACCACAAAGGACATCATTCTAGTCCACCTCCCATACTGCTTCTCCACCCCAGGGATGAGGCTGTGAGGATGCTCACTGTGCGTGATTTCACTAGAAGTGCCTTCAGGTGTCCTCATGGCATCATTTTGGGAGTGATGCATAGGGGCGAGCAAGGCTTATTTCCTCAGCAGTGTGACTGAGCATGCCTCGATTAAGTGACTTGCCTGAGGTTAAAAAGGAAGTCTGTGGCAGAGCAGGGGACCAAACACAGGCCATCTCTGCCCACGCTAGCCCCCTAACCACTGGTCTCTGCTCCCCCCATTGCTATTTCCCGCTCCCCTTCATTAGCCGCTTCCAGCAGCAAAAGGGAACCATATTCAAAAGTATGAGTTCATCTCCTAAACACTCAGCACTTTGTACTGTTGCCAGTGGGTCAGCCACTTTGCAAAGAGAAACTTCCCTTCAAGAAACACGATCTGTTGAGAAAGGGCTAGCCAAACAGAAAAACAAACGATCAAAAATATTGCATCTGAAAACTTTCCCTAACGGCTCAAATCTGTTTCTAGTCTTGTCCCGTAGGATGATTATTCTTTTAAGCTGTGCCTCCCATGCTCGCCGGGTAACTGCTAATGACTGAAAGTCTAAATGAAGAGCAGGTCAATAAACAGAAGTAATTGGACTAACAAATACAAAGGGTGGTACGTATTTCATTTTCCACAGGGATCCCCTGAGTGGTTTGCTTGCTTGCGGGCTTTTGCAAGGACCACGGGGGCATAGCGGGGCTGGTTCTCTGAGACCCGGTCTTGAGAAGTCCTCAAATGGACGGGACCTTAAATTGCACTTAATTGTCAGTCTGATGGAAGGTGCCAATGACCCTTGTATACATGATTGTAGTGGCCCCTGGGTAACCCTGAGTCTAACTTTCAAGTGGGGCTGGGCCAGTGATGTAGTCCTGATCGAAATCCAGGTTCGAGCTTCCTCCAAGATTAAAGGAAAGGAAGGTGGGTCAAACTTGAGTCAGCCTCTGCCTTTAATGCCTGGTTTTCTTCTAGCTTTGACTATGAAACTATTCTTACCATCCCTTTTTACTTCTTCAGATAATCGCCATTCTGCACAGCGTGGATGGTTTGGAGCAGTGGTTTTCAACCTGTGGTCCGTGGGCCCTTGGGAGTCTGCAGACTATGTCTAAGGGGTCCACTACAGTGAATGAAAAGTATGTGACTACCCACCCTTACCTTTCAAAGGGGTCCACACCTCCACTGGCTATTTCCAAAGGGGTCCACAAATGAAAATAGGTTGAAAACCCCTGGTTTAGAGGGACTGCCCCTAACCACTATTGCTGCTATCGTGGTACAACTAAGTAGAATAGCTGAAGACTTATTTAAGAGAATCCATAAGAAAGAGCCAAAGGAAATTTGAAAGAGATATTTACTGAAGCACAAGCCTGCCATATTTTCTTTTTTTTTCCCACCTCCAGTAACCCCATGTTGAGGTAAGTCTCCTGTCTGGCCAAAAAGGGGTGGCCACGTTTCTTCTGAGTCCCACCGTCACTGCTTGAAGCACCTGAACAGAGGCTGTGTATGGAAGTGCATCCTGTTTATCATCTGCATGGCTTCCAGGTCCTGTGGTCTGGTATTATAAGTAACTTTTAAAGAGAGGAAATGACTGTAAGGGGAAACCAGTTTGATTGAAGGGGAAAGGAGGGAACAAGCTATGATGTGGAAGGATGGAGTCCACATCATAGCTCTGCAAAAGGACACTTATTGTGGAAGGCAGTGAAGGAGATGGCTGAAGTTTTGGGGGAACGTTTGATCTCGGAGCCAAAGGAGGTAAAATCCTGTTTGAAAATGAACTGCATCGTCACACAAATAGATACAAAGAGGAAGACTTTCAAAAGCGCTGATTTTGGTGGCCTCCTTCTCTTCCTGTCAAACTTAACTGCTTTCAGTGAAGCAAACAGAGCACTTTTGGAAATCCTAGCCATGCACTCTTGCATGTAAACCTGAGCTGTCCTAAAACCCTGGTGATTTGTTTGCTTGTTTACTATTTTCATGTTTTTCCCTGCTATTTGCTCTCATGGCAGGGTCCTTCCTCTTCTGGAAAAGATTTCCCAGGTTTATCAGCAGTAAAGGCAGCTGAAATGTGTTGTTCCTGTAGTGCAATAATGTTTTCCTAATCTCAGCATCTTTTTAAACATGTCCACATGTCGTGTACTTCCAGAGCGAGCTGCGTCCAAGTCACAGCTGCAGCGAGCGCTAAGAAACTTTTAACTACTGGCACACTCCAGCCCTTCCCCTCTCCTCCGTCTTTGTGGAGCAGTGAGTAACCCAGACAAATTGCTTGCATGCCCCTCCACTTGTGGGTGACTTTTTTTCGTGCTTTATTTTTCTCTAGGCCGGAGCAAAGTGCAGAGACCGCTCAGAATAAACCTGCTTTTAAGGAGCCCAGGCTGGCCTGCTGCAAGGAGGTGAGCAAGTGGCAGCATTAGTGCTTTTAATCTTCAGCTGCACATAGCTGAGAACTGAGGGGTAGACCCAGACCACGGTGAAGACTCAAGGAAGTAGATAGCATTGCAACCGCAGACCCCGAGTTCAGGGGATCTTGGCCTAGTGAGTCAAAGAAGCAGGTCAATAAGCTTTCCCTTATTTAGGAACAGATCTGTTCAGATTAGTAGGATGGCAAAGTGGCTAATCCCCTAGTATCCCATGCAGAAAGACACTTTCTAGGCGACGTTCGTGGTTTATGAAGAGCCAAGGCCTAAGCAGCAGAGCATGGCCCTTAACAAAATAAACCGTGACAGAAGTCCCAAGGCTTTTTTGCCTGGAGCCCTTGCCTCAGACAGAAATGGCATATAATGAGCCACACTTGGGATCTACTGGTCAGCAGTCAAGGCTTTGAAGTACAGAGGATATGCTTCCCCTTTAAGGACAATGGGCTGCAGGCTAGCAGCCAGCCTTCCCATCCCAGCCCCTCTGCTGCGTGCCTTGACCTGGCTGTTCTCTCCAAGCATGCTCAGCTGAGTCACATTAACAGCATCTCTCTGGATCACTTTGCATCCATGGGTACAATGAGAGTCGTGGCTTCTCTCTTTGAGTGAGAGCCAGGCGCAGGAACCGCTGCCAGACTGAAATCCAGGCCCCATGTGCAGAGAAACGGTTGACTGAATCAGATGGGCTTTTTGGGACTGGGGGGGCAGGTGAGCTGCAGAGCACCCCGAATGAGAGCAGGTTTGGCAGGGCTTTGCTCTTTGAAATAGTAAGGCAGAGACTGCATGTGTTTGCATTCGCAGAGATTGCGGGGGCGACTTTTGTAAAGCGTCTAACCGAGAGTTGCATCTGCCTTGTACCTACCTGCTTTGCCCCCATAGACTTAAGCAGAGCTGCAGCAATTAACAGGTGATGGAAACCCCACCCGTTATTGGCAAGTAGATCCAGTTGCCCTCTTAAGGTATGTCCACCCTGTGGTGTGGCTCTGAGTTTGGAGAAATGCATTGCTCCTGATCCTGATTTCCCATCTACAAGCAAAAAATCAGAAGTAATGCCACTGCCGTCATCACCACGCTGCACCTTATTCATAAACAAAGCATGAGATCAGAATAGCGACCCTTTATTTTGTGACCGATGATTTAAGTATTAAGTTTGTTCGACTAGGTTACTAGTGGATTTTTTCCCCCCCCAGCAAAATAATAAACTCCTGCGGTAGGCTGTGGGCCTGTGTTTTTCGCAGACGCATTTCTGAAGATCACACGCAGACAGTTATGAGTGCACCGCTTCTTTCTGTGCCAGACGCAAGGGAAAACTGGTCAGTCACAGATGATAAAAGTCAGACTTGGAAAGAGATTTAACATTGGGTTAAATCTTTAGCTCCCTCCTGGCAAATGCTTGGAACCATTTGTCCCTAGAATATGCTATTATGGTATATCTTATGGTCTGTGCTAATCCTCAAACATTCATTTTCTTGTTGCCATTATGGTCAATGTGCCATTGTATTGGAATATAGAAAGCGCCAACTGTTTTGCAAATGATTTACGGACGTGTCAATTAGTGTCGGGTCGGGCCAATCCTGTTCCCTGTCGCCTGGCCCTCCCTGGAGTCACCGAGCTGGCAAGGTCAGGAGAGGTTAGATAATGGCAGTGCTGACATTATCAGGGCTCCCCGTGGCTTTCAGACATCAGGGCAGGGAGCCTCTTTCATGTTGACAAGCTGGTACTTGTGTGGTTTCTCACCAGGGGTTGTGTCCTGGCACCTCTTTTGAGGTCACGCGGGTCAGTCGGCTGAGCTAGTTCGGCTGGGAGGGAGCTCCGGGTGTAAGGGGGCAGTTTTGCTGCTCATTTTGGACACAGCGAATTGCATCTCATTGCTTCGTGATGGTAGACAGACTGAGTCAGCCTGCTGCCACGGGCCAAAACGGCTTTCACTTGAGCTACCTGGACTGGCTTGTGTCACTATGACAAGCAAAACGCTTGGCTCTTCCTGTGCATCGTGGTACATGGACACCGCTGGCCTGGCATCCTCACCGATGGGCTATCACAAGTGGAAAATGAGTTAGACAGCTCTCTCTGTTAGTGTTGGACCAGGATGAGAACACGTTTCTCTAAACACCCCAAACTTGGATGAATGGAGGTGAGGAATTACCCATACAGATCCAGATCACCCCTGGGTTTGTGCAAACCCACCCCCTGTTTCTCACAGATAAAACCACCCCCTCCTTGCCCATCTCTTCTGTCTACCTGAGAAATTCCAGATCTTCTCCCTCCTTTCTTGGGGAGAGCGGAGAATAGATCCTGGCAAAAAAATTAAAGCACTGTAGAGGCACCCTGAGGATTTCAGTCTATGATTCTCGTATCCTACTGTGAGTCCAATCAATGAAACCTTGCCAATGAGAAGCAAGAAGATGTGAAATCTCCATTTCCGCCTTTGATTGCCATCAGAAATCAGACCTTTGGCAGGTGAAAATAGGCAGGAATTTCTCATTCAGGCCCAAAAATGAATCTTGATTTCCCTGAAGCCGTGTGTTTAGATCCACAGATTGGGTTCAGGCCTACCTCTGATTATTCCATCTGATTTTGATTATTCAAAGCAATCAACCCTTTCTAATAGGTTATAAGTCTGCGAGTATATCTGGAGTCTTTGGGCCTGCTTTTCAGTGCGAATGGGCTTTAGGGTAAAGCGTAATCAAACTCTTTCTATCCAGCCTAAAATGATTGCCCTGCTGTGTTAGCCCTGCTCTGCCTGTGCCACTTGAGAAGTAATCCATTTTGCATTTCAGAATTTTTCCTCCTACATATCTTTCCGTAATAACATTTTCCCTCCGCACTTCTGAAAACACAGCCACACGTGTACTTCTCCAAACCTCTGCTGAACTACAATGGGGGCAAAAGTAAGTTTGCATTCAACACGTACTTTTGTATTTTCCCCCATAGGCTCCAGTGACCCCAGAGGAACGACAGACGTTTCTGGCGCGTTCCCTTCTGAGCCCAAATCGGTCTTGGGAGCTTTTATTTTTAGCTGCTGTATTTCCAGGGCTCTTGGGCTGATGCTGTATCTCACAACCGCCTTTCAATCTGTCAGACCCCACCTCATTTGTCCATCGCCACAAAGCATTTCTGTTGTCAAATGATACAAGATCCAATCAAGCTTTTGACACTTAGAGAACAAACAACGGCTGCAGTGAATATTCCTGTCAGTACATGGATTATAGGCCTCTGTAAAGCACTTCCCCATGGGACTGATGTCATCCGTTTTCCCGGGTCAGAGAAATGGTACAAATTCAGTTTTTGGGATGAGCCAATTCCTTTCTATGGCTATGCTTCAGCTCCCTATCAAGAATCCAAGCAGGCTTTTTTTTTTCTTCTCCCCCCTCTCTCTTTCTGTGTTGCAGATGTTGGCATAGATCACAATTGTTCCTTCCAGCGAAACAGCGAGGATGTGCTGATTTGTTCAGTTATATCCTCTCAAAGGATAAAGCAGCCTAGCAGTTTCCTAGAAAAATAGCAAGCATTAGACCTGAACTGGAAGCCAAGGACTGCAGCTCTTGAGCATCAGGGCAGCGTGGGACCCGCTCTATCGAGTCCAGGCCCGTGCCTGCCACAGGATCCCTATATACCCTGCTAGTAATAATGATGAAAAAACGTGAAAGTTGTGTCCAAAGACTATTGCAAAGGCAGGCTTGTTCCTGCACTCAGCAGCAAGGAAGGGGCCCACATCACATCTGGGCAACTTGGACTCCCCCAAACTGAAAGGCCAAGTACCCAGTTACATACAACTGGGTTGACGGGTCAGGCTTCACTGCCAGCAGGGCGTGACCCTCTCAGTGGTAGTGGGATACCAGCATTAGAAAATGGTTTACCAGAATTAGAAAGTGGGATACCAAAATTAAAAACCTTCAGCTGTGGGCAGGTCCAGAGCCAGATTGGACTCGAGCTCTACAAATAACTTCGGTGACGTTACTTTGGCAAAAGTTACTACAGGAAGTCCCAACCCATGTGGCCTTCCAGCCTGCCCAGACACCTAGTGAGAGGTCAGGCGAGGTCGCTTAAACCCTAAGTAAGCTTGAGAGAGAAAATGCTGGTGAGATTAAAAAGGGCACTTGGAAGTGTATGCAGTGCACGTGCGCCAAGAGGCTACCTTACTTCCCCAGGACAAAGGATGCTCTGCCCACCCCCAGCTGTGTGAATCCGAGACAAGTTCCTACTGACATGGCAGTACCATCTAAAAACTGTACCAGACTCCCATCCTCCTGCTGACTGTGTACAGGGCAGGCTTGCCACACACACTAGCACATGTGAATCACACGCGTTCATCAGGGAAGTGCATTGCCTGCAGAAGCCTTGCAATAAGCTTGCAGAAGTGCATCATAATTAGAGCTGGGTGATTTTTTTTTTTTCCATTGGTGATTGGTAAAAATTCAGTTTTGGGGAGAGGCCAAAACCTGTCATGAGTCTGGGTAAAATTTAGTGAATAGTTTCAGCAGTTAAAAAAAAAGTGATAGGAGGAAGTAGGACGTGTAATGACAAAGTCAAAAAGATCTGAAGTTTACATTTGGGACTTGACCTCATTTTTCAAGGGTGCAAAAAAGGATTAAATAACCTCAAAGTAAAGAAAAGACTGCACCAAGTATTTCGTTTAGCCCCATTTTCTTCAGGTTAGCCACCAGTCTGAAAATGCCTTTCTTTTCACAGTCCTAATTATTAAGTGGTTGCTATTTGACTTTGTTTAATTACTTAATACGAAGTCTCTGATGAAGAAGTTCATAACAAGTTGCAAAGAAAGTAACTCAAGATGAAGCAATATTATTTGTCGTAATAATTGCTAATCCCTTAGGAAAGCTGTGCAGTGTTTGAATTGGAAACAAGCAAAGATTAAAACTTAAGTCGGTTTTGCCTGAATTCTCTTGATTACCAGTTGTTCATTAGTTGCTCGTAAGAGCTAGACTGGTGGTGTTTGCCAGTCGGGGTGGGGGGCAGGGATAGTTGGGACTTTCTTTTGTTTTAGCAGCTTGCTCTGTGTCCAAATACCCGCCCAACAGCTGGAGGGAATGCCCTCGTTCCATGAAATGTATTAATCCCCCCCTGAAACAAAGCCTCCTTTTCCTCTGCATTTTTTTTTGTGCATGATGATATGTGATATCATGTCACAGTGCATTACATTATCATATCTTGTCAAGTTACTACTTGATAAAAAGCAGCTTAATACGGAGTAAGTTTAATGCTATCAGATGCCAACATCTACAATAACTCTTCTCTCGTCTCTCTTGTTTTTCTGCCCAAGTATGTTTTGTGCATTTTATACAATAAAGTGAAATCAATCAAAATACCGTGTTGTCGGCGGTACATGGTGTAGAGTTACTTAGATAAAAGGGAGACAAAACATGGATGAGATATCAAAGGACAGACCTTTGAAAGATTATACCTGCTGTTTTGGTTGGACAGTCTGCATATCTATCAAGAAATATGGCTTAAGACACAAGACACAGATTTCACCTCTCCGCGTCCCAGCACCCTAAATTTTGCTAGTGCTCAGAGATAACTGTTTGGTTTTCCTCACTGTTGATACCAATGAAACCAGTAGCGAAACTCCCACTGGCTTCAATGATAGAGGTTTGGCCCCTATGAAAGTTTGCAAAATTCATAAGCAAATCTGATGATGGATTTCAAGTCAACAGAAAGTGTTACTTCTTTTTTAAGGGTAGATTGGCAGCTAATCCCTTGGAGTACGTATATATAAAACAGCCCATATTCATTTATGTTCCAGTCTCATGGGACAAGTGACATCATTAATTTCAGTTTCCTGGAAGAGCAGCCTTATATAACATTCCCATATACACTGTGGAAATTGGCTGTACTGAGAGTGGAAGAATGCATTTAGTTTACAGTCAGGAGTTACTTTTATCAGTCTAATGGATTTATATTTTCCCAGATTATAGTCTGATTATCACATCTGGTCCTTAAAAGGGTAAACAGGGGTATTTCTGCCAGTATTTGGTATTTACTCCTTTTTTTGGAGAGTGGAGTATCAGGGAGGGGATGAAGAACCAGCATACTGGTATTTTATTGCCTGAGATCAAATAGATTACCTGCTCATTTTGTTTTTTTAGTATATATGATGTGTGTGTCTGTCTATATATAGATGTCGGGGGGGTATGCATGCATGTGTGAGTGGATGTATAAACACATACACTCTTACAGATCGCTAGATAGCTAGATAGATACTTACACATGCAGATAGATAGATAGATTACACACGTGCATATAGATAAATAGATAGATAGATAGATAGATAGATAGATAGGATTTAGAGCTAGAATACATAGCAACTGGTCTTGTTAGTCTAGACTCCTTGGATTCCACAATCTAAAATAAGTCAGCACTCCCATTTTTGCTCTGTGTTTATGACGCGCAGGGATCAGGATCCATAAAAAAAACTCCTAGGAACTACAGTATTACTACTGCTAAACTTTGATTTCATTCTCATAAAGCTCCTATAATGGCTAAACCCTCCTGGTCCAAGAGGACTGCTGCATCACATATACATATCTGTCCGACTCCCGCAAACAAGATTTAAACCAAACTAGGAGGGGAAGCTTGTTGGGAAGCTCAATGTAACAGTGAAGCTGGAAACCAAATTGGTTCTGGATTGTGCAGCAGGTTTTGTATTTTTTTCCTTGCCAGATGACTATGGATAACGCAATTGGATTATGGATGCGGCCAAAGTAGGAAGACTGAATGTGAATTCACTAGGAGAATCGTTCCAGGTGTCTGTAAAAGACGCTTCAATATTCACATGTCTCAACTTCTACAGGCTGTCTGTGGGCAAAGATGACTTTAGAATATGGGTCTGTGCTGTTGGGGAGATACAGGGCTGGCCCTGCCTGTTTTGCTGCCCTGAGCAAAATTAACATTGCTGTTCCTTTCCCCATATACATATATATATATATATAGTGGTGTTTCATTTTGATCACAGAAAAAGGTGGATTTGGGGTTACTTTGTGTAAACCAAAAAATGGGGATTTTATTAAATCAGAGAAAACCAGGATCCCTGCTGATCACTAATCAATTCTGGAAATGCTACACCTCTATTTTTGCCACCCTGGACAGCACAACTATGATGGGCTGGCCCTGGTACCACCCAGTTCCTCTGTACAATGTCCAGGAAAGATCCCCTCTCTTTTCCATTCAAGAGCCTAATTTTAATTTATTTAATTTTAATATAGTCAATCCAAGATGCACATCACCACATTGGTGTAACCCTATCCAATCTAGTATAGAATTATCTTAGGAAATATCAGGGGTATGCTGGCCTGAATTGGATTAGGGTAGATGTCATGTGTCCTCAGATTATTCCAGGGTTGGTGTTTTCTCTATGTTATAATGTACATTGGTGTACAAACCTGATGTGAATTATGTGCCTCTAAACGTGATGGTGTCCAGGCCCAGAGCTTTCAAGTACAGGCAGTCCTCGGACTTACGACACAATTAGTTCCTGAAAACCGCGTCTTAAGTCGAAACGTCATAACTCGGAACCAATTTTCTCATAAGAAACAATGTTATAAATGGGGGATTGGGTCCTGAACCAAAAAATACCCGAGAATTTTGTACTTGATTAATTATAGATGAGTAATATAGCTACATTAATATATTTATATTGCAAATAGCAATCCTATTGATTTGGAAGGACTTCTTTGAGGTGACTTTGCTGGACTTTTTGAAGGGCTCTTGGCTGGAGTCTTCTCCGGAGTCCCGGCTGCAGGTTTTTCTGGAGTCGAGTCTGCTTTCTTAAAGAAAGTGTCCGAGGAGGTTTGGACAGATGTTCTCCAGGGAGATGAGTGATGCAGTGAACTTGTTATCTGGCATGGCATCGCATCAGATCAAGTGTTGTAAAGTTAAAACTGATGTCAGAAAGTTGAAACGGTGTCAATTTATGAACGTTATAAGTGCTAAACGTTATACGTGCTAAACGTTGTAAGTCAAGGACTGTCTGCATCTCATTTTGTGCGTGCAGTTTTGCTTGTGCTCACTTGAGGTGACCTGCACGCACAAAAGTGGCTGTGCAAAACAGAGTACACCAAAGCTGAAGGGCGTATTTCACCAATGTGGCCCCAGTAACTGAGTTTATGTTTGCAGTTTTGCAAATATGAAATTTTATAAACCGTTTAGAGGGTTTCCAAACCAAACGAGCTAGCTCATTTATATCCTTTGACATACAGCTGGTTGAGAATTCCTGACAGCGAGATCTATTAGCCTGAGGAACAGTTTCCCAAGGGAAGCGTTGGAAAGTCCATCACTTGAGTCATTCACCACTGGGCAAAGCATTCGGGAGTACGCCGCAGAGAACACTCCTGCATGCAACACACTAGTAGATCTTTCCATTTCAAATGTCTATGGCTCTGTAAAAGAAAAAACTTCATAGGCATTTTATTGTTCTTCTTCCACATGTTCAATTTGGCAAGCTGGCTGGGACTTTGGCTACATTTTTCACGTCTCCTGTTTACAAGGCTTATGCATTCATCAAAGGGATTTTTCCTGTGCCAGACCAAAAGTGTGCAGCATCAAGAGCAATTCAAGGAAACCAGTCGTAGAAGCACATTAAATAATAACAATAATAATAATAATAATAACAACACTTTTAAAAAAAAAGAGTGTGTAAGAAATTCAGACAGATTGCTGAGAAATGCAGCCCTGTGACCACGTAGGCTAGAAGGAGAAGAGGTGCCAGGCAAATGCACAGCCAGAGGCTACAATAGAAGGACTTTGGATTTGTCTTGTGTATTCTGATTATTACATCCTCACTTTGGGATTGATTCATGGGGGGAGTCCAAATGTTTCTTTTAAAGTGGGTAGGGTTTGCTAGGCCACACGTTATGTAACAATTAAAAGCATTGCATTTCTTTGCTCTCCATTTTCAAGCTAGGCTCCAGTCCTGCAATACTATGTATGTGTAGATCATCTCCCTTCAGGGACAAGAAGGCCAACACTTTGATTAAAGTGTTAACCTGGGTCTGGGGGGATCCAGGTTCAACACCTTGCTGATCTTTTTGTGCAACTCGGGGCTTAGCGACTTCATTTTCCGTAAAGTGGAGATCATGCGTTCATACCTCAATATATTAAAAATTACAAACGGTTCAGAGACCAGGGCATTTAAGGCTCTTGGAGTCCTGTAGATGGGATGGCGGAGGCTTCACAGCCTTGTGCGCATTTCCCAGAGATGATGGTTTTCCCTTCTGTGTTTCTTTTTTTAAAATTATATTTTCCAAATGGACAATCCCAAAGGTACCCAACGTGGAAAAAAAAAATACAGGGGTCCATACCAGTAGGGTTTTTTTAAAAAAGTGACACTAATTTAATGCCAAAAAGTGCCTTTTCCACATTTATAAGCTCCGGTCCCCCTTTGAAAGGAAACTCCATTACAAAGGCAGGAAAGAACATCAAACAAACTTGGCTTGGCAGCCATGTCTATATGCAAAATTGCTGTCAGAGTACAAAAGGATACCCAAGATTTAGAAGGTAATGTGACAGGAGCGCCTTTCTTTTGAATGACTTTACCTTCTGGTGACGACGACTGTTTTGGGGGGGGGGGGTTTGAGTTTATATATATAAATATATTTTTAAGGAACAATCTTGCTACTTACGTATCCAAAGAGTTAAACCCTGCAACATCGGAGTCTGGGTTAGAAGGCTGGTAGCGTGAAGGACTCCTTGTGCTATTAAGCAGCCACACGTCCCAGGTGAAGGGTGGCGGGAGCAGAATGGGAAGCAGTGATTCTTGAAGTCATCCTCTCCCTCCCATCTCCATGCACCTGGTGGACACGTCCCCTGGGTGTGATCCTACCTATTTCCTGTCCTCTCTCCACCCACAGGTGTACTTGTAGGGGAGAATTTGGCAATCAAGGTAGTCAATGCTGAGAAATACAAAGAGGTCCCATTACTCTCTCTATGGGCATGCTGCAGGGCTGAGAAGTTGCCCGTGAGTGTTTTAGGATATAGTCATTAGACGTTGACTCCCAAACATAGACGTACTGATTTAACAACGGTATCTGTAAGATGGAGAACTTCAGATATGAACAGTGAATGGGTCACAGCTTTGTTTCGGTTTCTTACTGCTGATAGAGGTCATCGTCCCTGCTCCTTCCTTGCCTCAAGCCACATTTGAATGCAAGTCCTGGAGACGGGACCGACTCATGATCCCAGACCAAAAAAATTCTTCGGACCAGAAGAGCGGTCAAAATCTGGGTGTGAGCAAATGGAAAAATGTGCAAACATTTTTGTCACAGCCTTAAAAGGGCTGGTATGTAATTGTGAGCCACCTTCATGCTTTGACCTCATGAAACGGGGCTGAAGTGCCACCGTTTAGCTTCCACTTACCCAAGGGTATGACAGGGCACGTGGGCACTTACCATGGGGCAGGCACCACCCCTCTTGCCCTTGGGTAAGTACGGTGGGGCAGGCACCACCCCTCTTGCCCTTGGATAAGTATGGTGGGGCAGGCAACCACCCCTCTTGCCCTCAGGTAAGAGCATGTAATAATCAGAATCAGGTAAAGTGTTCGTACAATGGCCTGGTTTAAAACAGACCTTGATGTGGCTTTGAAATGTGCACCAGCAAGTCTGCACAGACAAGGGCTGATGTTCATTTGAACGACTTTGTTCAGACAAATGCAACCAGTGACAAATTCTGTCTTTTAAGGCCACAGATGATTGTGTCTGCGTGTTGCCTTGTATGACCTGGGGCAAGTCACCTCCTACCATTTTCTCCTTCTCACTTTTTGTCTTTCTCCTCTGTTGATACTGTAAATTCTTCAGGGCAAGAGTTATCACTGTCAGTGGCTGAACAGCGCCTTGTTCCCAGTGCATAACTGGAGTTTTATGGGCACCACTGTAATAACAGGATAATGCAGCTTAGGCCCTGGCCCTACGTCCATTGACACCAGTGGTGCCAACTGGGCCTCTTATGACCCCACAGCCGTCTAGGCAGAATCTACTCAGGTAACTTTAATTCAAAATGGCTTGCCTGGTGGTATTTTTTCTTTGTGGCTTCTAAGGATTTTTACTTTCCTGATTTGAGAGTCTTTCCCCCCTTCATTCCTTGAAACAGTATCTTGTTTATAATAATAAGGAATAATACAAGTTATTTTTACTGCAGTCTGGCTTGAAAGCTTTTGCATGTATAACAAATTGCACCACATAATTAAAACCATTAATTCAACATTTGATCGAGCACTGGAGTTCTTTTTCCACTAAGGTGGAGATGGTTTTGCCCGAAGGTCTTTTCTTGTGTATCTGAAGATGGATGTTTTGAGGGTGAGCATTGATCCTAACCTTCAGGCTTATCTTTGCTCCCCTCCACCCCGATTGTCAGAAGTCCACAGCTCACTGCAGCGTGCACAGTTGTGTTTAATAAAGACTCTTCCTTTCCCTTTTGCGAACAATGGGAGTTTCTGAACGCCGTGCAAATCGGGCCGGTTAACTGAGGTGCCCCGATGGGGGCTGAGCCTGCGCACGTGGGTGTGGGTGCATGCATGCATATAAATCTAATCGAGGCTTTCCTTTCCACGCTAATATAAAAGTTTGCTTGAATGAGGTGCAAAAAAGGCCAAAAGCAAAGAAAGGGAAAAAAGATAAAACACTTTTGCACGCACTCACACTCAGCAGAGACACTAGTTAGCAACATAAACAAAAGGTGGGTGGTAACCCCCGAGCTTTTTTTGACAGCCAGTGGTGGCAGTGATGAATTTGTGAAGTTATCTAATTTTCCACTGTTTTAATTAGAGGCCTGGGCTCTGAGACCTAACAGCTGGGCTCTTTGTACTGCTTTCTGTTGCCTGACAGAGAAAAATTTCTACTGTAACTTCAGCCAAGCTTTCAGCCTGACCTGAGCATTTGAAACTTCTGGGATTCATAAACTTGTGGTTTCCAGGCAGATTGCTTTTTGAACTGTTCTTCAGCCATCCTAACATGCAAAAAAAAATCCAAAGACTTACAGTGAACTCCCTTTGTACTTCACATTTGATGGAGATGCTCATTAAATGGGTAGGAGTAGCGGGGGAGGGGGAGAGGCATTATCTTTGGCTCATTATAGGACTTATCAAGTGTAAAGTTGGTTATAATATAATTGAGGCCAGTTTGGAAGCGATAGCGGACAAGCCCTGGAAAGACAATGGCTTGGGTTGTTAACTACATTCACTTGAGCAACCTAATTTATTACTTGCTTCTTGCCAAGTGGTTTTGAAGTCTTTCTCTTACAGTGAATATGCCTCACAATTTATCATCTCCCCTCCACTAAGTCCTTGAGACATGCCCTGTTACCACCTTCTCCTCCTAGAATCCAGAAGGAAAACAATCCTCTGACAGCTTTAGACCTCAATTTAGCTGATGCTTCTAACCCATTGGAGACACTGGAATTAAGCAAGAGCTTAACTTTAAGCACTTGAACAGCAGAGACTCCCTATGCCGGAAGAAGGGTGATTGCACCCAAAAGCTTGCAAAGAACTTTTTTCCAACTACTCAGCTGGTCTAATAAAAGATGTCACATCTACCCAAAGAGCCTGCGTCACTTTAAGCGCACACTCAACTGCTTTGCCAGCAAGGGGTCGGTGACCTGAGTCTGTCTTGTGCTTCTACTCAAATTCTGGAGCCTGTTTTCAGGCTCCAGGACCCTAGTCCCATTACTGCTCGTCGACTTAATTAACTTAGCCAGTCTCCCAGAAACTTGTTTGGCTTTACTCTGTCCCAGAAGGAGTTGAAGACGTCCTTACAATGCGACTGAATGAAAAAGTCACCTTATTCCCCTGGTAAGAAAGGCAATTTGATAATGGCATGACATTCTTCAGCCTATATGAATCAGGTGCAGATGCATACAAATAGGCTAAGCATTATGCCTTTAATAGCCGTGTTTTTATATGCATGGTCTGTTAGTCATGCTTGCTCCTGTAAAAGGACCAAAATAACAGGTTCACATTTTTCTATTTCCTAATACGAAAGAAAAGAAAATGACCCCCTGTAAGTTTTCTTGACTTAAAGGGGTTGAATTCTCAAAGCTGGAGAGTGTTATCTGGCCCGAGTAGTTTTTAACTGATGTCTCATTTACTATTCTCTAGGAGTTATGTCAGATGGTCTCAGGCTGCAAACATCCCATGTCATGATCTAGAGGGAGTTAAATGTACTGACGACAACCCGCTACAAGTTCACCACTTAGAGTCCTATCTATTTTATGGATATTTTAGTGCTAGCTTCCAAGCCAGTTAAGATCTTGGCTCAATATCTCACTTGAACTTAGATGGTTCATCCACAAGGAATCTCTGCTCTTTGCCAAATCTGAAGCCTTTGGCATCCCGTAATATTTTAACTAGAAAAAAAAAAAAAGTAAGTTCTAGGCACTGGAATAAGGAATGTATTCATGAATGTCCATTCATGCCATATCAGGAGTGAAAGGAAGGTAGCAAGGAAGTAGGAACCTGACCCCAGGAACAGGCATTGCCTCTTTTTCATTCATACGTTTGCTAATGCGGTAAGGCACCACTGATGTCTCCTGGGGAGAGACGATATAGGTAAAAACTTGATTTCTTATGCCTCGTGCACAAAGGTATGTGTCTCAGTAACTGGGCAACCTGTTGGCTCAAAAAGTTTGTAATGCCTCTTCCTCGGGGCTAAGGACAAATGGTTCTTGCTGATCTACATCCCTAATGACTAAAACCACCTCCTTATGTGAAGCACACATCATATAAACACGGGATGTGAAGCAAAGCATTGCTTAAATAAAAAATAAAAAAGACAAGTCTTATATATCCTAGAAACTTCCACTGAGGGACGAGGGTAAATCTGTGCAGGGATTGGGACCAACGTACCTTGAAGCCTGGAAACAGCTGGTGTTATCAGCCAGTCCTCCCAGAAGGCATTTGCAGGAGGCGAGTGTCGCTATATTTTTTTGTCTGTGCAGTGGAGTCTGCCTGATTCGGCACTGGCATTGGCTTAGCCAGTTTTCAAAGTTGGGCATGTAGGGACATCTGTGTTATTCCTTCACAGCCAGCAGAGGACATGCCCAAGGTCGCGCATCTCTTTTCCAAGGTGCAAGTACACTTGAAGAAGATTCATGCTAAAATGACTTTTTCCTGATCTAGTGTCTACCAGTGGAAGTCCTCAGAGCGCTTGATAAACCTCGGTGCATGAAATCTGCCGCCACCCATTTGATATTATTCCTGTATACCCACTTTCTCGGTGAGTTGAATTAGACTGTGAAGAGGTTAAGGGCCTAAAGGTCAAGATATTCAGTAGTAAAAATGCATGCCTACTTACATATGCAATTGTCGTGATTATGCATTCAAATGACCAGTGAGGTCAGATGTGGTTAAATGTGAATGTAGGCTAAGTACAGACAGTCAAAAAGCCCAAGGCTGAATTGATTCAGTCTTTGCGGGTTAGTTTAAGCTGTGTGGACTGAACCAATAAACAAGTGAACAGACATTCACTTTTGATTCAGGAAATGCAGCCACAGGCCTGCAGTGGCCCAGGCCAAAACCTGGAGGGTGCTAGAGCACACCTCCCTACTCTGCTGGAGCAGACAGCTTGGGCCAAAGCTAGCCTGCCCCCTGTGGGGGTGGGGGAGCATTAAGGCAGGTGCAATGCATACTGGGGTGCTGGGGGACTGTGAGTTAACTTGAATCTGGAAGGGATCTGGGACAGAATTTCAGGAAACTGATTTAACCTAAATCAGTTCAGGTTGATACTACATCCATCTAGGTTTATCTTAAACTGGTTTTTGGCTATTTTGAAAGCAGTTTGCATGCACTGAACTTCTGTTGTGTTGCAGATTTGAACTACTTTCTGATCACTTATACCAGTTTGTGTGGAATTTCTGTCCTTAGCCTGCGCAGTCAGGGCATTCATATATAAAAATGTGGGCAGATGTTGGAACACTTGCATGCTTCCATTATTAAAAAGTAGCCCTTCAGGCAGCTTGCCTAAAGCCACACAGGAAGTCTATAGCAGAGCCATGAATAGAAACCAGGAAACCTGACTCCTGGGCTTGTATCTCAATCAGAATGCCATCCTTTCTTCTGTCAAGAAATTATCCGTGACCAGGCAGCAAGAGCTATACCACTGAAAACCAGAAAATCCATACAGTCACCATCCTTTTTATTCATTTGAAATAGTTAGCCTCTTGAAATCAGTGGGAGTTTTGCCATAGGTCTCCATGGGACCAGGATTTCAACCCTGAAGTATTGGATGTGATGTGGTATACACAGCGAAAGAAATTAAGAGCCAGCTCCAAAAGCAATAGCAGTCAAACGTTTGCCGACTGACCGGCCCTCTCTCCGAAAATGATGATCCAACAGAATGATGGGGCACAGTAATTTCAGAAAAATTTTGAGTTCGTTTTGATTGAGTGGAAAAGCTACGCTTCGGTAAGTTCGAGAAATGCCTTTTCGATGTTGTGTTTTGGCCTTTCTGATATAGTATTACTCTGTTATTAACATAATGGAAAAGTCAAAGTGAAACAGCTTATTATTAAGCCTGTTTCAACATTCCCAAAGTGAAAACATTTTGAATTTTCATTTTGCAGCACATTTTGAAAATTAAACTTTGCCATCCCAATTTGTGATGAAAGAGAATTTCAAAATGCTGGAATTTTCTGCAGAAGAAGAATGCAGTTTCCCAGCCAGCTGCAAACAATCGCTTTGAGATGCAATCTGGGTTGAGAGTCTATGCAAAATATGTCATCTCAGTTTTAATTACTTATAGCCATGAATAAATTTTATCAGAACATCGGGGTCTAAGGATGAAGCAAGAGCCGGATAGTGATTCAGCAGGGGTTGGCCGTTGCCAAATAGGAAGTCCTGGGGAGGAGATGAGTGTATTAGTAGAGCAAAAGATACAAGCCAGTGAACTTTCTGTGTTTACAGTGAGTTGCTGAAAGAACATGGGATAATTGCAATTAGCAGGGAGAAGCCACATTTTAACGATATCTTCAGTTTAATAATATACACAGTGACATCTTCAATTGGTGTAATCATTGCAGCTCACTGAAGTCAATGGAGTCACGGCAGTTGCTGCTGGCTGAGAATCTAATCAGACCTGCCTAGCTTAAAAAAAGCCAGAGGAGGTTATCATCAGATCAGGTGGCTGCAGAATTCAGTGGCGCTGAACAGCCTTGTCTCCCATTGAATTCAGAGGAGTAAGTTGGGATGTCGCCTCCTGTTCCCACTGCTTTCCCCTCCGGACCCCTGCTACCGCATCCTCCCTCGACCCCATCATGCGTATGATGTCGTTTTGCAGCACTGTACTTGGTTCCACAAGTGTGTGTAGTTTCAGATCCTAAATCTAAAGAGTATTTACATTTGGACAGGGAAAATGTCTAGGGTGCAGGGGTGTAGGTTGGAGCTGTGTTGGTCTAAGGTAGGGGCAGGCAATGATTTCAGGCAGAGGGTCGCTTACTGAGTTTTGGCAAGGCATCGAGGGCCGCAAGACAGGCAGCCAGGGGCAGATAAATATTAACTTTCTAAATTTTTTAGGGGCTCTGCGGGCCAGATAGAATGGCCTAGCGGACCACATCTGGCCCACAGGCTGCATTTTACCCACTCCTGGTCTAAGGACACAGGCAGACAAGGTAGATCTAATATCTTTTATTAGACCAACTTAAACGGTTGGGAAAAAAATTTAGCAAGCTTTTGGGTCTAAACTGGCTGGGAAACTGCGTTCTTCTTCTGCAGAGAATTTCAGCATTTTGAAATTCTCTTTCATCCAAATAGTTGGAGAAAAAAATTAGCAAGCTTTTGGGTTTAAATGGGTTGAGGGAAATTTTTTTTAGCAAGCTTTCGGGTTTAAGCCCAAAAGCTTGCTAAATTTTTTTCCCCCCAACTATTTAAGTTGGTCTAATAAAAGATACCAGATTCACCCAAAGAACCTTGTCTGCCCGTGTCTAGGGTAAGAATGCCCAGTGGCAGAAAGTTTTATCAAGATAGAAATGTTCATGGAGCCTAAGGGATTTAGATGCCAATTTAAATGAGAGTTGGGTGCTGCGTGGAGCCTTTGCAAATCCCAGTTTAAAGGCTACATTTGGTGTGTCTCATCATCTGGGTAGGCATATGACCAAGATGTGTTGAACAGAAAAGACCTCTCCATGCAGTTAGGGGCTTAATTCAGCCCCGCACCAAGTGTGCTTATATAAGAGCTACTCTCTTACTCTGGGAACTGAATTTGGCCTGTTGACTTCAACGCCCACCGTAATTGCCATCCCATGACTGAGGCTCCTAGACTTAAGAATGCTACACACGTCCCGCTATCTAGTGTGGGAGTTCTCACACACACAATCTAGAAATGCAGAGAAACCACATACTTATGAGCTCATGCTTTAGAAGTGTGCCCTCCATCCAAGAAATTGTAATTTTCAAATCATTAATTGTCAGCATTCTTGGGGATGCAGTTGAACTTGCTTTGTGAAGTAGGCACGGGTCCATCACATGAACTGCCCTATTACTGAAGTATATCAATATTAGCTGGAGACTTGCCATGACACCTTTTTTATTTCTTTTCATTCTTTTTTAGAGAAAATGTAAAGAAAGTGTCACCTGGATCCTTGCCAGGCCAAGTCTATTGCTCCAAGCATATCAGATAGCATGAAAGCTCTTGTTACTGAAATATGCCAAATACACTGTAAATGGCTGCTTGAGCTCCGGTGGATCACCCGTATCATCTGTCTTTAAAACCTCCCTCTCTCATTAAAGCAAATCCCTCACATTTCTCAGCCCTCAAATGTGACCCTGTTCAATATTGTCAGAACTGGATGGGTTCAGAGGGCCAGATCCCCAACTCAGAGTGACCTGGGCACTGCTCTGTTGACTTCAGAGGAATAAAGTCAGTTTATAATGGCTGAAGATACGGACAAGAATATTTTGCTGCAGTAAAGACATCACTGGGAAAAGTAATGCACGTGCAATGGCTATTATCCCTACTGGACTCGGAGGGCCCTATCTATGTCCTTTTACTGTCCGCCGTTTAGCCGTGAGGATCAAGTAAAGTTCTGTGCCATGAAATCTGGGTGAGGCCAAAATTGGACTCTCTGGGTTGCTCAAAATTTGTCCATCATTTTCCTAAGTGTAAAACCCACATCATTTCTATATCTATGTCTGCATTTCCTGTCCCAAAGCAAATTTATCAATAATAAGGTCTGGGGGAGTTTAAAAAAAAGAAGAGTAATTGTAGGAACGGTTTTAGCTCAGGGCTTGTCTTCATGTCCATGTTGCAAAATACTTTGGAAATGCTGACCTAATCAGGACTGTATTAACAGATTTGATGTAATAGGGTTAGAGGGGTGATGGCTTGTGGTCTATGAGCTCAAATTCATCAAAGCATCTAAATATAGCTGTAAGACCATTCTTGTTCATCAAAGCCTATACTGAAGTTCCATTGAGTGAATGGGACTTAAGCACATGCCTAATGGTAAGCAGGCACCCAATTGCTTCACTGTATAGGGCTTAATACATAAACAGTGTAAACAGTTGGTTTCTGTCCTCCTTTGATTTACATTGTTCTCTGATAGTTTTTGCTTTGCACTTGCTGATTCACTCCTTTGCTATTTTGAGTGTTTGTCTCATAAAAAAATTAATTCAAGCTCATTGTCTTTTCCTGCCCGTAAGCAACATAGCAATCCGCACAAATATGTGCAGTCCCCTCCCAATGGGTCATCCATCTACGCAGCACGATTCAGTGATTCAGGTGCTGCAAGATCCTTTTGGAGGGTGTTCTGGGGTACCGTGCAATATTAGGTGCAGTAACACTTACACAGTTCACAAGATAAAACCAGATTTCCAATAGGAAACAGTAGTGTCAAAAGGATTTGGACTGATGGTGGTCTCTCTGAGTTCTTTGCAACAGAAGAATTGCTCCATTGCTTTTTCATAGTCAAGACAAGTGAAAACTCAGAGCCAGCATTTCCTGGGGGATGCTTTGAGTTTAATGAGGGGTGCCTCAAGTCTAAGAAGGGTGAGAACCACTGCCAGAAAACACTGAATTTCTGGGTAATTATAGCACATCTTGAGTAGTGGTCTAACTGCAGAGATGAGGCAAAAGCAAGACTGATTTCACATGGGAGTCAGGAATCACTGAATGCGCTAGTAGTCCTGCAGGAATAGAGACCAAGATGACAAATGTTGGGCAACGCAACATTGGTTGTACAGCACCTTTCATCTGAGATCAAAGGTCCCATGAGTACTATGCACAGAGGAGCCAGTGACTGGCCGAAGGCAGCAGGAAGAGTAGCCACGGTACTGGGGGTAAAATCCTGGCTCATAATAGCCTCTTTTAACCCCCGGACCATTATACATGCACACAATGGCCACAGAATTGCAGAGAGCCCAAAATAAAAGCTTTAAAGAATTATTTAGAATCACCTGATTTACAAGCACCAGATTTCTTTAAAGTTTTTGGACACAAACCCCTTCTTCAGGCATAGGGAGAGGCTGCTGGTGTTTGTGTGCTGTCCTGGCTGGAGTAGAAATTTCATCTAACGTTTCTATTCCAGCCAGGAGAGAGCACAAACACCAGCAGACTCTCCCTATGCCGGAAGAAGGGGCTTTGTGCCTAAAAGCTTGCGAAGAATGATTTTCCCAACCATTTAGTTGGTCTGATAAAAGATATAACGTTTACCCAAAGAACCTTGTCTGCCTGTGTCCTTAGACCAACACGGCTACAACCAACACCCCAAATATACTTAAAGGAAAAGATGGGCCAAAGCGTTTCTCATCCCTCTTGAGTTTTGCTAGTTAAATGCAATTGAGCATTTGCATTTTATTCATACTATTGTTTGCATTTAATTGATATTATTATTTGCATTTCATTAATATTATTGTTGCAAAACCAGAGCCTCCAGTTGACACAATCTTGAAACCCACCCACTCTTTCCTCTGCCCAAGTTCATTTAAAATCCCAAAGCTCACAGACCGTCTGTCTGTAATGGATCTCTTCCTTTTGCAATGCAGCTTCTCAACCCTGAGGTTTTCCCTAGTGCTTCGAAAAGGACACATCCACTCCAAGCTATATATAGAAGAGAACATTGGTATCAATATATAATCCTTACAATGCTGTACCTTTTGCACAGAAACTCCCATCCCCACTTAGAAGAAACCCAGAAACTAAGTCCCTGCAGACCAGCCCTGGCCAGCACATATTTGCTGAGATCAGGACACCTGTCGAAGAGGAACAGACTTTTGTAAAATAAACAGAAAGCCTTCGGTGAGCAAACTCAGGGAGGGGAAGGGAATCTGCCAAGTCCCGGATATCCTGGACAGCATTCAGTGTGCTTCCTTCAGCTGTCTTGGAGAAAAATGTCACCTTCCTCCAGCCAATTCCAGTTTTATTTTCAACTGAAGGATTGTGCTGTAGGCTCTTAGAAGACAAAAGAGTAATTCAGATGGTGTCCTGCATCTTTGCTTTTGCTCATCAAAGATTTCAGTCAAGATGAACACTGGCTTATGCTGCATTGATTTTATGAGGCCTTGGAGTACATACTAGATGTGAGTGTGGAGGACAAACAAGCGGAAAAAAAGACACCATCAATGCAGAAGGTACCTACTGGAAGAGATCCTATCTGCCTTAGAGATGAGCCTGAACTAAGCCCTCGAATTCCAGCTGTCTTGAAATGCGTTCGGTTGTTGTCAAAGCTCCTGATTCAGTGAAGCAGGGACATCAAGCTTACCTCTGCCACGCTCTCCAGTGCTTCCTAGGAATGCAATGGGGCTTGCTTTGCAAAGCAGGCGTAGATCCACAACATGAAGTGTTTCTAAGTTGTTGGTAGGGTCGGAAGGGACCTGAGCACATCATCAAGTCCGACCCCCTGCCCTGGGGAATTGCCTTAATCATGAAGCATACTGTAGTAGCTCACATTGCATTGAAGAGAGGAGTAAAAAAGGAAAAAAAATATTCCTAGTAGAAGCTCTGGTAAAACTCTTGCCATGGAAATGTAGCTCTCGCCTCCCTTCTGTATGGCTGGCTGGGAACCGGTCCCTACCCAGGGGCTCTTTTCTCTTTGACGGAGAGAAAGCGGCCCCTTGCTGAACTCACCTTGTTCAAAGCAGCACTTGAAGCCATGCCAAGTCTTCCAATCCCCCGAGGGGGAAATCCCCTGCAATGCACTAGTTGGGGGGGGGGGTGCCACAAATGGGCCCTGAACCCTCCCTGACTGCTACTCCGATGTCTGTCCTCTGCCTGATCTCCTGCTCTGCCTTCTGCTCCCTGCCCCGTGCCTCCACTGGTCTGCAGCTCTGCTTTCTGCTTCCTGTCCCATGTTCCCTGCCTGATTTGCTGCTCTGCTTTCTGCTTCTTGCTCTATCTAGAGCTGTGCGGCCTGTCCCCTCCCGGATCTGTTACATGCCACACACCGAGGCTACCCGTGGCACGGGTTGGCAGCCCTAGTCGAACCCTCTTGTGACCTCTCTGCTCCCTATGAGTTTATATTTTAAGTGTAAGACAAGAGAAAATAGATGGAAACTCAAAGACGGTGCAATCATCTGGTGCCTTCATTTGGTCCCACCGGCCTCATTCATGCTGGTAATGCCTTCCTATTTTAGTTCCCATCTGGCTTTTCTTCTTCTTGTCCCCTGACCTTGTTAGTTTTCTCTCTTTCCCACTTGCTCTCCGAACAACTTCCCCGAAAGCCGTATCTTTAAAATCACGACTTTGCTGTTCCTAATTTCAGTAGCTCAGATCAAATCAGACAGAAAATTAAAACAAAGACCAGAGCCATTTCGCTCAGGCCCTCTTGCTGCATGTTTTAATTTACTGTTATTTTTCAATAGTCACAACACAGCTGCAGCATCCATTGCAAGAACCTTTGGGCATTTTATTTGGTAAAGTGTGAAATTACGTTAATGCGGGGGAGGCCGAGACTCTGTCTATCTTAAGCAGATACTGTTTATCCGCGAGCACGGAGCCTGCTTCTGCCATTGGCTGCTGCTTGATCCCATGAATAATATTTTCACACAGGAGTTTTCTTGTCTTGATTAGCACAAAATTATCTTTGCGTGTCTCGGAGCAGTTTTACGGTTATTCAGCTTGAAAGCAAATTAGGTTTTTCAAACCTCTTCTGGGTTTTCCTTGCTAATATCTGTGTTTTGCTTGGCAGGCAGGCAACTCGAGAGAGGAGGAAGCCCATGCAGAGGGCTGGAGAAACTGCAAAGAAGTTGATTTATCCTTTGCAGCCCTGACTGCAACACGATGTCTTACCCAGCGGGCTGCTGCTTTAGGCTAATTGAAAAATAGGTCCTTGCTCCTCTCGCGGTGGGGAACTTACATCTGCCAGCTCTTCCTGGGGCTGAATTTTTTTTCCAGAGGTGCGTTATACCTAAGTTGCTCCTCCCTTGGATGTCTTGGTAAATCAATAATAAATCTCCTTGAATCTACTGGTGCAAGTGAAAGTAGAACCATAGCCGTGATGCTCAAGGAAGAAGCCTTCGTGTTTCTTCTGAGCTGGGTTCACGGCATAGTACGTGGTTAAACCACAGGTTCCCAATTCAACACGGCATTGCTCGGAGCATCGGCACTGAAATGAAGGGAGTAACACCTTTGTGAAACAGGAGGAGTGCTTTGGTGATTTAGGCCCATCGTTCTTGTATCATGTTTTTTCTTTCCTTATGGTTTTGAAGACAGGAAACCTGTTTCTCTATCATCAACTTTGCCATCAGTCCACTAACATCTACCAGCTTGTGTGCATCTTCTTGGGAAAGAAGCCCTCCTCCCTTATGTCCCAGTTCAGGAAAGCACAGAAACCTGTGCTCATTCCCCTCATTGCCATTAGCTTTGCTGGATACTGAAGCTCTCGCCCCAGCCACTTGCCTGTTTCACCCACCCAGAGTTGATTTGCTCCTGGAAGAAGATCTGTGCTGTGGTTTTTTTGGATGCTGCCCTTTTTATTTCCTTCTCCTCCTCTCTTACAGCACGCTTGCATCTTCAATTCATAGATTCATAGATGCTGGGGTCAGAAGGGACCTCAGTAGGTCATGGAGTCCAACCCCCTGCCCTGGGCAGGAAGGAGCACTAGGGTCAGACAACCCCAGCCAGGCGCTTGTCCAGTCTCCACCAGCATCCCATATGGATGGGTACCACTTCCATTACTGCCTGCCTGCATATACCTCTTGGGGGAAAAAACACCATATTTTTTCTAGTCCTGTCCGGTCAGAAGACCCCATGTGTCCTCTTTTTCAGAATTTCTTTTGCTTCTGTGCCATCATTTAGTTTGTGTGTGTCTGATTTTCCCCTAGCTGTGAAAAGGCAACTGTGACTAATAAGTCTCTGAAAAGACTGGAATTAAAATAGAGGATGCTGATCAGAATAAGTGATGACAAGCAGATGCCTCTGGGTAAGTAAAAGAGCTACTGGGTGCCAAAAAAGAAGGGGTCAGACAAGGAGAAAGGCCATAATCCTTTTGTTATACCACTGGGTTCCCAGCATTTTGTTACATACAGGAACACCACGAACCAGGGCAGCGCACAGCTGCTCCCAGCACAGCGCATGCATGGGACGGAGTCAGAACGAGTTGCAGTGTCTTCTGCTTGCGTAGCGATCTTCAAGAGAGCGGGCCATCATTTCATTCCACCTTTTGCATTTCAGCAATTCACAGGAAATCATTAAAAAAAAAAAAAAAATCCCGAAAGGCCACTAGAAGAACATCGCAGTCAATCAAAAAACTACTCACGTCCACTCAAACAGAAAGATGGTGTTCACGGCTTTTCAAATACCTGTTGTTGGAAGGAGAGTGTTTGCACAGGGAAAGTAAACAGCCTGGAAGGCAAATTGAGCCACTGGAGGAGACCTGGAGTGGCCAAGGAGAACAGGGAAAGGCACCAGACATTTGTGACTCGAGGGCAAGTGTCGGGGAGATGTTTCTTCAAGTTGGCTTTGGGAAGCAGAATAAACAAACATTGCCTGATGAGGATGGAAAAGGTGAAGTCATAGCTCATTCTTGACCAGGGTCCCTTGGATGTGAGCTCCAGTCTAGGATTCCTGCATTTTCCCTAATCTATTAACCGAGCTATGTATTTGCATAGTCCTTTAGGAAAAACAAATCCTGCTTTTTGACTGACCTAAAAAATGAACATGCAGGAGCGTAATAGTTTTCCTGATATTTCCTTTTATGAGAACTTGGGAGTTTCCAACCAAGGGATCGTAGAGCTAAACAGCTAGCCTCACCGACCAAAAATGGCTCCTGAAAGTTTTCAGACTCAGGCATTTGGAGGGGCAGTGGTGTGGGCTGCACCCAGTATTTCCCGGGTAGGCAAGGAGTGGGGGGTGGGAAATACCGTATTTTCTCACATGGACACACTTTTTTCTTCCAAAATCAGTCCCCCCAAAATTGGGATATGTATTTTAAGCAAGAAGCTGTTCTCGTCACTGGAAAAGAAGCAAGGCTAGAGATGCCACGCATGCCATGTAGCTGCCGCGACGTCTACCCAGACGGCTAAGTCCCGTGTTAACCCTGTCACAGCCCCTGTGGCTTGTGCTTGAAGCAACAAGTGAGGCTTGTGATGTGGAAACAACACTTTATTTACAGGAAATTATACAGAGAACTATTTACAGGAAAGACGTAATGGTCTTGCAACTGCCCTTGCAAGGGTTCAGGGCCTAACCTCATGTGACATAGAGTAAGGCTTCCTGGAAACAGAGTGTCCAAGAATGTGGCATCCCACGAGACAGTCTGCGCAAGGCAGCTGATACCAGGAGCTTTCTATGTTTCGAGGAGGACTTACTCTGTGTTGCACAGGAAGCCATGACTGTAAAAATCTTTTTTCCCCCGACTTTTCTTCTTCCAAGAACAAGTGGTGTTTTTTGTGCGGGCAACTTGTATATGAGAAAGTATGGTAGGTGCAAAACTGCGGCTGGATTTTCAGGTCAGCCTTAAAATGGTGCCCACAAAAAAGGGGTGGCATGCTGCCCTCTTCAACAGGATGGACCAGTACTAGATTCCTGGCTCCGAGCGTCTTTACTGTACTTGCCTTTTCCATACATATTCAGAGTACAGCTGAAAGTCTAGATATATTGTTCGCAAAAGATGGATTCAATAGCATATGGTCTTCATGCCAAATAATTACTACCATTGAAAACTGCCAAGTCATCCCACAGGATCCCACTCACCAAAAGCTTTATTTTCCTGGGAAAAAAACAGGGAGGTGAGGCATAAAACCATACCACTGCAGCCAAAAGGGATGACACATGGCACGAGTTATTCTACCTAATCATAGGCTTGCAGACACCGCTGTCCTCAGTGCTACAATACTTAGCACCTGTTTATATGGATTGGCTCATCTCTACTAAATACCAGCCTTTGAGGAGCAACATGTGTGTTTGGGGTCCAGCAGCGGGCCACGTGGATGCTGATCAGAATAAATGCTGACACGAAGATGCCTCTGGATAACTAAAAGAGCTACTGGGTGCCAAAAGAGAAGGGGTCAGACAAGGAGAAAGAACATCATCCTTTTGTTATACCGCTGGATCGAAAAATTCCCAGCATTGTGTTACATACAGGAAGACCATGAACCAGGGCAGCGCACAGCTTTCAGTTTTAACCATGCCTCGATGCTGATCTGCATGGACAACCCACAGTGCCCACTGCCCTGCATAGGTGCCGTGGTCCCTCTCTCTGGATATGACTGCAGGATCAGCCCTTTCTCAGCTGAAATGCCTATGAAGGTCAAAAGCAAGGGCCCTGGGAACTGGCCTGTTGCAAATGTGCAAAGGCTTCATTGTCTGAAGATCTTTTCTCCACATGCTCATTAAAACGCGCCTGCCCAGGTGGGCTTTTGTTTACGATGGCATTTAGCAGTAGCCTGCCGAGTCTGGCATGGGAAACTGTTTTCTGAGTTTTTGGCAAGGGCGGCCTTCACCTTGCAATGTACTTCCTGCAAGCAAAGTTGCGGAACTTGGCTTGAAAAACAATAGACACCGTCTATTAGCCCGCAGTGGCATGACCTTAATAGTTTCTGCTTTAAATCTCTAGGTACACCCACAAGACCGACTGTACTTTCTCAGCCCGATTGTTCCCAACGAGTCGAAAACTTCCTATGTGGTAAACGGGTTAAATGACAATATCACTTTCTTCCCCTCGCCCAGGCTCCGTGCGTAGAAAACAAGTTACGCTGGTCGGATGATTGAGACCGGCGAACAGGTCTGCAGCAGTGGCACATGCTACGTGCTGCGCTTTCAGGAAATACAACTGTGCCACGAAGTGGGAAAAAAACACATGTCGTCATGGTTGGCATCGCGGTTACCATATCACCGCGCGCAGAAGGGCAGGAGGGCTATGCGGCGTTTTGGCCTCACAACGGGACACCGTCGTCGATAGTCAACTTTCTTTGGTTTCTTGTGCCACCCACGTGACTGTGCTCTCTGAGCACTTTCCAGGGGTGTGTTAAGTGACACATCTGGCATCTGTGCTGGGCTTAAGTGCTAGGGCTGCAGAACTGGGGCCTTGGGGAGCTTCGCTGGACACGGGGCAGCTCTTTGGTTCCAAACAACGCACTGTTTAAGGGGGATTTCAGACCTACCCACCTTAGATTTGTCGATCTTAGTGTCAGGGATTAGCTCTTCTGATGTTAGAAGCCTAGCTTATTCTGGGCTCTTCCATGACACAAATAATAGATAATAATAAAACGGTCTTGCAAAAGCTTTTTATTCAAAGCCAAAATCCTCACCACCACCCCATCCAAAGAAGCCATAAAACCTCATGGTAAATTTGCTTTGATTCCTCAGAAGCAAGCCTCTGTTGCAAGAAGCAGTGAATTTGGGGAATTAAAAATAAAGACAGACTCTCAAATGCCTGTCTCCTGTAAGCAGCTTCTCTGAAAAGGTTTCTTTCAGAAAAGTATCGGTGATATTTTCCTACTGGGAGCCCTGTTCACTGGGCCAAACTGCAAAAGGGTTGAGGAGATGAGTGGCATTAGATAGCAATGCAGAGATTGAACCCACCACCCCTGGAGGGGTTGGGAAAGAACAGGGAGAGATCAGGCATGCCAATGAAAATGGGCTGCAATGAAACAGAAAAGGGTTAAATTTGGAGTAAAAGTACCCAGCAGGCTGGGAAAGAAACATGAATAATAGCCCATGTCCTTAACAATTTTGCTGACGTGGTGTGAATCCACTACCGCATCTCTATCGTGCCCATTTTCAACTGTAAGCTCTTTTGGCCAGAGCCTGCCTCTTTGTGCGTAGCCCAGAAAAATGGGGGCCCCGATCCTGGCTGGGATTGCGAGGTGGTGGGTAATGGGTTTCTCCCATAGAAGCGGCACTGGAAGGAGAACAGGGTTGGAAATGGCCATGTTATACAGGGAAAAAAATATTCAAATTAAGAAGACAGGCATTAAGAAGACCAAAGTTAGAAGACCAAGATGCAAAATTAAGAAATAAAATGAAGAACACCCCCTAACTGAAACCAGTGGGTCTGATGTGAGAGCCACTGTTATGTATCCAATAACAGCATCCAGCACTTTTCATCACCGGTTCTCAAAGTGCTTCACTAAGGAAGCCAGGATCCTTCTCCTCGTTTTACAGCTGGAGAAACTGAGGCACAAAGAGGCAGAGTGTCTTGTCCATTGCCACCCAGCCAGCCTGAGGCAGATCCCAGAAGTGAAATCAAGTCTCCTGAGTCCCAGTCCTCTGCTTCATCTTCCAGGCCGCAGCATGTGTCGTAGAAATTTATTCCCCACAGCACTAAAACTTCTGCAGCT
Source organism: Crocodylus porosus (assembly GCF_001723895.1). NCBI lineage: Eukaryota > Metazoa > Chordata > Crocodylia > Crocodylidae > Crocodylus > Crocodylus porosus. The sequence continues at coordinate 36,748,351 of NW_017728915.1, read as the reverse complement.
CCGATTGCTGCCACGGCTTGCTGCGACCATTTGACACAGAGCAGCGGTGGCGTACAAAATAGAGGAGCGGTGCTTTGCTTCAGGCCATCCCATCTGTGCGCATCTTCCCAGCTCCAGGTCGCTCCTCGGTGGGAACACCACGGGTCTCGGTGGCAGAGAGGAAAGACAGGGGAAGTAGCATTGGCCTGACATTAAATTGGACAGAGGCAACTCCCTTGCTGAATCTCTCCAAAAGTACCTTCCATGCTTGCACTGTTTTTTGTCTTGTCGCCGAAGAAACGGCATATTCTCATCCCGGCCTCTTCTTGCGGCTGTGCCCTGAGCGCCTGCGGCCGTTTGGTGTGCCTTGGTGTTGTCTGCACCTTGGAGACGGAGCAAATGTTTCCCGGGCTGCCGAGGTGTTTGTACCTGCAGCTTTTTCATGCGCGCCGAAGTTTTCTCAGAATTAACCCCCTGATGCACTTGACTGAGATCCAGGCCGTTTTACCCAAGGTGAAAATCAACTCCAGCCTGCTGCAAAAGAAAAGTGAGAAGCTGCAAACTGCAGCTGAAAAATGCAAGCAAAATCCAGTACTTCCTTCTTTCTTAGAAATCACCGTTGGTGTCCTGCTGGAAACGAGCCGCCTGTGAAGACTGCCTACCTAGCTATATATTTTACTGAAATGTGCCACTTTGTTGTTCTGCTTTGTTTTTAAGTCTGGTTAGGATGTCCTCTTGTGAAGGATTATTTGCCCTGGATCTGATTTTACCTTTGAAAAATAGGAGGCCTGCCTGTACATTTTGATCTGTGTTGTTATTTTTTTTTAAGGATACTGGGATTATCAAGATTTGGATTAGCAGGCAATTTCCTGAGTTTCCCAACATCATAAATGAGGTCAAAAAGGTCTACTCTGAATGGAACCCATTAATCTCCTTGTTGTTAGCAAGGAAACGTTGAAAAGTGCAGGTGTTAACAGTCTCTGTGTTATTTTTGGGAGAATGTGAATTGAAACACTTGCAGGAAGTGCACTATTCCCCTGCCAGCATCCTGAAGTATTATTTTAGGCAGCAGAACTAAGGCTCATGTGCAGGATTATGCTTTCATCACACCTTTAGGGCGCGAGTCCTTCATGTGCAAGAATTTTGCCTTGAGCCTTTTTTCTTTTCTTTTGTGGAAATTAAAATAATTAATACAGTCGCCATCCACCAGCAAAGCGGTGGGGTTGCTGCTGGGGAAAAGCAACACGGAAACGGATTGCAAGCCGTGCAGTCCCTAGCCTTCTGGAGGGACGGCTGTGATCCCCTGTGCATGAATGACATTGCACCCACCGGCCTCCTTTACAAGTTTGGTCTTTATCATAGCCCGTTAAAATCAACCCAATACAGTCCTGTAGAAATGAGAGTGAGAACATTTAATTCTGGATCCAGTCCCCAGCCAGTGTATACCAGCAGGTTCATCCAGTCCGATCGCTGGAATTGCACAGAGCATATGGTATTATTCAGTAGCTCCTGAGGTCAAGAAATGGAGACAGAGAGAGGGAAAATGATCTGCCCAAGGCCATACAGAAGATAACTAGCAGAGTCAACTAGAGCCCGAGTTTTCTGCCTTCTACTTGAGTGCCTTATCCACTGGTCCCTTGTACCCTCTGGCTACAAACCCCTCCAGAACAGACCTTACGCTCAACCCCAAAGATAGAGGGTTGCATCCCTCAACTCACCAGCTCTGGAATTTGTTTCAGACCCACCTCTAATACATCTACCTGTTAAAGAGGCCCTGTCAAATTTGAGCTTCTTTGTCTAGGGTGGAAATGACTGTGCCATATTGTAGGGGCCCTTGATGTGGCAAAGAAAGTCGGTGGCAGGGGTGAATGTAGCGGGCGAAAAAAAAGAGTTCTGGAAATTAAGTAACAGCAAAGGCTCCTTAAAAAGGCCACGACGCCGCTGCTGAAACGCAGCACCGTGTCTCGAAGCGGTGACATTCAGAGAAATATGGCTTGAATTTGTTGACCCTGCTGCAGAACTGCTCATTGTTGCAAAGAATGAATGTATGTGGCTGCCTTTGCATTGCCAGACCGAGTCAACGAAGCCACATCACAGGGGGAAAGTCAGCCGGCAGTGGTGGAGAAGCAAATGCGCTGGCTGCAGAAACTTTCCCCAGCGACATTACGCAATTAGAAAAAGGATCATCTTCATAGAGGTTTATAGGGAAGGCCTCCAGGATCACTCATGATAAATGAATGATCTTCCAAGATATTAAGAGCTCCAAGATCCTTTCTGGTGCAGAAATGTACAGAAGAGGACAGATGTTGTCTAAAACCTTGGAGTTTTTGCAAAGCACAGCTCTCATATGACACGGATGCCACTGGCCACACAGCTGGTAGGAGAAGACATCACAAATCCTAAGACCTTTTCTCTCCAATAGGATGGATGATTATTTGGGGAAAAATATTACAGTGAAAATAATGCACAGATATTAGTGAAAATGCACAATGCACAAATATTAGTGAAAATATAAGTGTTATACCTATACTGTCACCCATTCTGTCCTGTGTCAGGGACCACATGGGCCAAATGACACTTCTGAATAGATATAATTTTAAATAGGTTTCAAATAGAATCAGGGTAATATGGTTGCAGCTATTCTTAATAATATATGAAAGCCCTATTTTATGGCTAATTTATTTCTCTCGACTAACAAAAAAGGCTGAGTTTTTGACGTTACAGGTAAGCAGTCACCTGTCATCATAATTAATGGTCTCATCTAATGAAATCTACTGAAGTCAGTGGAAAGTCTCCCGTCAACTTCAGCGGGTTTGGGGGCAGGTCCTTATGTTGTATGAACTGCAAACTTACTTGAAGTGAATGTGTGTACCAGTGGGTAATTGTGATTGCATAATTATCCTGTTTACGTCCAGCTGCTATAGCAGTACGTAGAAATAAAGCTCATACATGTCAAAGTTTTGATCAAGAAATCTCAGAACATCTGTCTTCAAAGCATGCTTTTCTCTGCCTTTTTTGTCTGAAAGGCACCAGGCTGCCCTTGGGAATAAGAGTAAAGGCACTTTTATAATGCAATCCAAATACTTCATTAGGTTTTTTTCTCCATAATGGTAGGCCAGTAGGTGACCCAGTGTCTTTAACCTGCTCTGCTAATTTAATTACTGCATTAAACTTCAAGTAGCGTACTCATGTTTCTGTAGTTGTAGGAGATTTAAACAGAGTGGGAAGTTGGATAAGTAATACAGGCATGCTAGATGTTGTAGCAATTCCTGGTAGGGGAGCTAGAGATTGCTGTCTACTAAAAGCAAATGAGAGATAAGATTCCCAGCAACTGAAATCATAAATACTTACTTTCACCTTTAATGTTTTAATGCAGATACTCCCCTTTTCTTAAATGCACAAATTCAAGTGAATGTGTTAACCCCCATCACTTTTTTTTTCTCCCTACCTGACATCTGTTTAAACATCTGTGCAGCAGGACATGAGTGAATCATATTACGCTGATTATATTTGCTTAATTCTACCATCTAGTCTTTGATCCACATCAGTTTCACATGCCTCGCCAGATACCACGAAAACCAAACTTCACTCTGTGTGTGTTATTGCGCTGAGCAATAAAGGCACCAAGCTTGATTTTTGGCTATATTGACAGGGGAGGAAGAAAAGCCATTTAAGTTTGCATGCTGCTGTTTACAAACAGCGTGTGTGTGGGGAGAAACTCTCTTTCCTCCAGTTCTCTTCTTAATGAATGCAAGCTTATCCCCAGATCTTCATTTTGTGGCGCCCTCGCTGCTGAGAGCTCTTTAAATCGAGCCATTAGGACTCTACGGTGCGGCACATAACTCCACTGATCTTATCTCTTCTGCGGGTGATATCTTTCCCCCTGTTCGCAGGATCCCCAGGACGGCTTCCTTGAGCCCTGTACATGGCATGGGAGGAGGGGAGTGGATTTGCTTCCCATGATGTTTATTGCAAGATCTGGATCAGTCTCTCGGCCTCTTTCACCGTTTCTTTATTGGCTGGTCCAACATCCCGGGCAGGAATCTGGAGGGGAAATCTGGAGGACGTTACACATTTCATCTTTCATAGAGATGAAATGCGTTACGGGAGAGAATCGCAAACGGGCTTTTGGCTTTCAGAATTAACGAGCACAGCGCACCTTCCTGACAACTGTATACCATTGCGATATATGTGCATGCATGTGTGTGTGTGTGTGTGTGTGTGTGTGTGTGTGTGTGTGTGTATTCAAATGCAGGTTGAGGTCTTTTCCAAACACCCCATTTTGAAAAGCAGCCTTGACTTGCAAGCGGTCGATTGCTTTGGGGAGAGGGAGGACGAAAGCAAAGCAAAGCAAAGCAAAGCAATCACCTAAACGGAGTGATTCATTCCATGTTTTTAATTAGATGGTTGGGAGCTTACCAAAATCAAGTTACCACACATTTGGCAGAATCTCAGGCCGGCTTAAAATTACTTAGTTAAAACTAAAAGCTTTAGAAATCCCTTGGATTATGTGGAGGCCCAGCTAAACCTTGTTAGGACGAGTCTGGAGAGGAAAGCTGTTTTTATTTACATTTATTTAAGTGCTCATCATGGTAAAATATGACAGTGTTGCAGGACTGCAGTCATTTTTCCCCTGCCTCTCCAAGATAGCATCAAGTACTTTCAAGGTCAACTACAGTGCAAGACAAAAATCACGTCAGGATCCTTTGAGCTGGAGAAGATTGTTGGGAGGATCAAAAATTGTCTCTATATTCATCATAATCTGCATTTTTGTCCAAGTTTCCCATGATGCTGTGTTTTATAATAGAACGAACATTTTTCCTTACTGGTTCTTCTTATGGGAATGGTTTCGGCTCTGAAACGAAGAGCCACCTTATCCAAAATGTTGAGCTAGACAGTTCTAATCAAGGGACTTCAATAGGAGGTGCATAGTTTCTCCAAAGACATTCTTAGTGGGTAAGGCTGGGTAGAAAAAGTAACCATAATATTGATTGAACAAAGGGACTAATTTTGTCCTTGGATATAAATGGCTTCTGTACCAGTTGATGGGAGATATCCTTGTGTCTCTAGGTAGACTATGGCTGAACGCTACAGCATGTATAAGCATTCGCATTTCACTCTGGTTGCTTCCATGTTATTTTTCCCCTGGAGGAGTCATTTTTACTCTGGGAGGAAAAGCCTGAACATCTGTACACTCATGGTGTCTCCTGGGAGAGCAGCGAGTCTCCCAGGAGAAACTGGATGTCTGTATGAAGCCCTCAGTGGATAAGTGAGAATAAGGGGAACAGTTGCTTTTATGATGCATTTGGGTTAGCCTTGGTGATGAAATAAGGGAGAAGGGGTACTTAAGCCAGAGGACAGTGTTGGTAAAGAACAAATCAGTATAAACTGGTTGGAAATTAGAAGGAGCTTCTACCTATCAGAGGGATACTCTTCCAATAAGAATAGTAGGGGCAAAATAAAAATATTTTTATTAATTGCAGCTTGATGTACTTATGAATGGGACTGCATGACCTGGTTGCAGGACAGGATTGACCTCTATTGACCCTGGAGGTCCCTTTTAGCCCTGTGTTCTGATAATTTTGATTTATAATTTATTTTTACTGAGTGGAGCTTTAAACTTGTCCTGCTTTCTGGCAGCGAGCTTTATGGAATTGTAACACTGTATCTAGTTACACTGGGGTTAAGGCTGACTACAATTTTTTTTTTCTGCATAGAAACTACCCATTGAAAGGATTTTTAAAATAAAATTATTGTTGTTGTTAACACCTAAGAGATACAATTAGCACTTTCCATCCAAAAACATGGCCAAAAGCTATCAAAAGTGTGTGCGTGTGCTGGGGGGTGGATTTTTTTAAAATTACTGTTGTTGTTAACACTTAAGAGGTAAAATTATCACTTTCCAACCAAAAACATGCTCAAAAGCTGCCAAAAGGGAGAGAGCGAGAGAGAGAGAGAGAGAGAGAGAGAGAGAGTGTGTGTATGTTGGGGTGGATTTTAAAAAAATTGTTGTTGTTGTTAACACTTAAGAGGTAAAATTAGCACTTTCCAACTGAAAACATGGTCAAAGCTGTCAAAAGTGCATGTGTGTGTGTGTGTGCGCGCGGGCGCGCGTTGGGGCGTATTTTTAAAAATTATTGTTGTTGTTAACACTTAAGAGGTAAAATTAGCAATTTCCAACCAAAACCATGGTCAAAAGCTGTCAAAAGTGCATGTGTGTGTGCGTGCGCGTGTTGGGGGGTGGAATCCCCTGAAATTTGAAGAAAATGTGGGTTCTGGCTGAAATTTTTTTTGTTAACTTTGCAGTTTTCTGCCCCCCAAAACTGAAAACTGTCCAGGAAAAAAAGTTACGTTCCAAGAACATTGACTTTTCTTTTTCTTTAAAAAAAATCATCAATGGGGAAGAAAAAATGTTTTGATGGACAATTTCCAACCAGCCCTACTTGCTTCTTACTCGCTGCCATTGCTAGAAGTTTCGTGCTGAGGGCCTGGGGAAGATGAATGGGCAGTGGGGTTGCCAAGCCTGTTTGCATCTATTCCGGGAGGTTTCTGGAACGACAACGTGCCCACGAGACGCAATGTGAACGTGCCCGCGTGCTTGTGTATATCAGTTACGGATTCTGGTGTGTAGTCTTTACATCAGGACATTACTACAACATTTTCAAAACCCACTGGGCTAGTGTATAAATTGGATTCAACATGTAATATTTATTTTAATGAGTGCCCTATCATTTATCTCCTAGATGACTAGTCTCCTGGAGGTTTATATCTAATTCCTGGAGACGCCAGGACAATCCTAGAGAGTTGGCAACCCTACTGGGCAACTCTTTCTTGGCACTCAACTGAATCCAAAATAGATAAATGAGCAAATACAATTCTGTGTCTGCCACTTTAACTTGTCGTTACAGTGCATTAGCCAATTCAAAGGTACTGAGAGGGGGAGGGTTGGCGTGGGTCTTACCCAGGTGGGTCTTTGCTGTGTTTGGGTATTTTCCCAAGCCAGGTTTCCTTGCTTTTGTCTTTCTCCCCTACTCTTTTCCTGGTACTGTTTGCAGAAAAAACTGGTCATTCTTTATTGTGTCTAAAATGACCATTACGCAGGGAGCCTGAATGATTTTGCTGGGCTTTGCTAGACCTCTGTTGAGACCTGCCAATATAGTTCACACATATTTTATGTGCAGGCTTCCTTTACAGTGCTGTTAGGTTCCTTTAAAGCTCTGGGAGATTGCCTAAGAGCCCGCAGCCAAACCATAAGGGAGGTTTGTTGAAAGCTAACCTTAATCCTTCTTTCCTAACTTGATTCCCTTGCTTGACATCAGGCATCTTGTAAGAGGGATAACGCCTAACTCTTCCCATCTGGCTCTTCCCAGAAGGTAGCTAAGTTTCCATATCCAAGTTATCTGGTTAAAGGCTAGCTTGTCAGTCATTCTGCACAAAGATATTGGTTGCCTTTGGGCTGGTAAAATGAGCTGCTGTTCCTGCTTGACTTATGGACTCCCGTTCTTAGCAAGGAGGTTTCTCATGACTTTATATCAAGGTGTGAACAAGTCCCAAGACACCCAATGCCTAATATTAGCCTCACAAATTCCTGGTGGTCACAAGACTATGGGTGTAGTTATGGCAGGTATGAAACTGCCCTGTTAAAAAGTGGCTGAAAATGAGGCCTACAGGCTGTTTCTATCTTACCGATGTCCCGCATCTTAGAAAATTGTAGAAATCATAGAAAATGAGGGTGGGAAAGGACCTCAGGAGGTACATCTAGTCGCACCCCCTGCTCCAAGCAGGACCAGCCCCACCTACATCATCCCAGCCAAAATCATCTTATGCAACACAACCGGGCGATATCAGTCTATTTTCTAATGACTAATGTTCCCAGCAGAATCGGCATTAATCTTTCTGGCAGCATAGCAACTATTGACTGGACCACAGAAGACAAACGCTCAGCTCAGGCCTAGAAATGGTCCCTCCAAGTTTAGAGCGGGGACACATTCATGGTGTAGTTGGGTGGCGAGACGCTTTCACTCCCATTTCCAGTGCTGTACCTGTTGTACAGATTTAAAATAAAACCATTGGTCTGAGCGGTCTCTCCTCAAACCCTTTCACCAGAACTCAGTTGGCTGGAAAAAAAATATTGATTGAAACAAAAAAGGAGTCAGCTGGCTAAAATTGCATCAAAAGACAATTACCTTTGCAGCCAATGTTGCTTAGTTCTTTTTACCTGTGAAAATAACTGGGTCATGTTTTTGTTCGTTTATTTTCTTCCCGAGTTTTCAATTACATACCTCGGTGCCTGTGGGGAGCAGGAAATGTTTATGCCGTTCCACACAGAAAAATGGCTCCGAAAGAGGGGGAGAGATGTATTTATTTTTCAGACCGAAGATGGGGTCGTGATGACTCTTGCCTGCTGCGCTCCTCACCGTGAACGCGCGGTGGGGGGAAGGTTGCGCTCTTGCTGGCTTTCTAGAGGATGTACTTTGAAACCTTTTGCAATGCCTCTGGAACCAAGACAAATGTTCCCATTCATTAATGTTTCAGTGCAGGAGTGAACAAGAGGAGGAAGAAAATACGTGGTCAACTAGAATTAATGCAGCATTTCCAGGATTGAATTAAAAGGGGGAAAAAGAAAGGGGGAAAAAAAAACTATCATGTTTTTAATGGGAAAAAAGAGTAAATTAAAAAGTATGAGCTTGAGGCTCTCCAGCGTCAGAGCTGCGCTCTGGATTCTTTTGCAGCTCTGGGGATTCAAAGCGATTCCAGACAGCTCTTGCTTACACCACTACAGCACAGATGTTAATGGACGTGGTAGGTTTTTTTAGGCTCATAGAAAATGAGGGTTGAAGGGAGCTCAGGAGGTCACATCTAGTCTAACCCCCTGCTCCAAGCAGGACCAGCCCCAACTCCATCATCCCAGCCAGGGCTTTGTTAAGCTGGGCCATTAAAACCTCCAAGGATGGAGGCTGCACCACGTCTCTGGGTAACCTGTTCCAGTGCTTTACCCTGCCTCGCTCTATCCCCCTGTCCTTAGACATGCCCCTCTCACTGGCGTGAAGGAACAAAGTCCAGTGATGATACATCAGCAAAGAGCCCCCTCATCCCAGGGAATTATCTACCGGGTATTTGCAGGTGGATGACAGCCCCTCGCGATGCCTCAATAGAGCAAAAAGGGCTCCAACAGTCTCAGCGCCTGACCCGATACAGACCTGTAGGGTTGGAAGGTACTTCAAGCAGACGCAAGATGTGCTTGTTTAAAACCATGGTAGGTAACTAGGCCAATGCTCATCTTGAAAACCCCTGGTGAAGAGCCCATCACTTTCCTCGGTCGCCTGTTCTTACACTAGGGCAGTTTCCTTTGAGATTTGATGTTAATCTGCTTTGTCGTAATTCTGTGTTTAGACACTGCCGCCAAGAGCCTCTGTATTATTTATACAGCGCGCCACATGGGTCCGATCCGGAGGTGTAATGCTGTAATATTGAATAATTGTAACAGGGTTAACTTTATGTAAATGCTGTCATACAAAAGTTCCCATTTGGGGCTTTGTAGCTACTGAAAACAAAGCACTGGTGTGCTGCCAGTTCATGCGCTCTGAGAGAGCTGAAATGTTGGAGTTCAGATTTTTCTTGGGGGGAACTTTGTTTTATTCCTAAACACAAAGGAAGAGGTGCACCGGGAGCAGATGACACAGATGGGGATAAACAGCCGGTGTCATGTCGCAAAGAACTGGTGGAAGTTGCTGCATTTGATGGCAGTGACCTGGTTTTGAATTATAGCCATCCTACAAAATGAGAGGCAGAGAGAGAGAAAGGAGCCAGAAGTGGTTTTGGAGAAAAGTGAAACAAGCCAGTGAAAGGAGGTGATCTTGCTTCAGGGAAAGGAAAGTATTGCAAAGACAGATGCTGCTGTCCTCAGCCCATGGAAATCAGAAAATAAAAGGCTGCAGCAACCAATGGGTGGATTCAGCAATATTGACTTATTTTTTACCGCAATCACAGCGTGCAACGTCTTTGCTGCCTGCTAGCAACCGAGTGAAGAAAAGAAACAGGCGGGCTTGTGCTTCAGCCAAGTCCGAGTGAGAGATCAGGGGGATGATGATGCTGATATATCAGCTAACCAAGACGGTAGACACCTGTTGATTGAAATGTGTAGGCAATGGACCCTGCTGTGGCAGGAAGTTTCTTTACAATGTATTGCCCTGTCTTGCTTTATGCTTCCATGTCCCAGCTGAGCTTGGTACGTAGTTGCTGTTGGACCCCATGAATTATACACTAGCTGGGTTTGCATTGAAAATCAGGATCGAACGTGCCCTGCAGCAAAGCGACTTCCACTCCGGTGCCTTTAGGAGAGACGAATGTTGGGATCAGAGCCCCAGATTTATCTCGGGGGCTTTGGCTGATGTAAACTCTAGTAAAAGCTCCTTGAGGCAGGCAGCAGGAAGGAAACCACGGCCTCCTTGGTGCTGGTCAGAGGAGAGGAAGGTGCAGTCAAGTGCAAAGTCAGGCAAATGGGAGCAGTGTGGCTAAGGCCCACTGGTTTCGGTAGTCCTCAGTGCACAGGGGAGTGCGGTGGCTTGCACCATATCCACTGCCTTTGACCTTAGCGTGAGTGAACCATTTACGGCTGCGATGAGTTGGAGCGAAACTTGAATTCATACCTGAGCGGCCTCAAAAGCTCAAATAGGTGCCCGGGCTGGCCATCAAGGCAGGGGCACACTGATACACCGGCTCCAGGCTATAACCTGACTGCCTTCCCTCTACTGCTTCCAGCGACAGAACTTTGCTGTCACGGATGGTGTTAATGAAGGCAATTTGCATGGTAAGGTCATTTGCATATGAAGGTCATTTGCACCATCACAGATCCTCACAGGAGGTGAGAGGCTCCAGACCAGCTATGAACTGCCTGCCTGGAGTTGTCCATCTTTTGACTCCTCTGTGAAATCCTATGAACTATGAACTGTCATTTCTACCCAGAACTTTTACAATCTTTTCTCTGATGCCCAGTGAAGGGTGTTCGTGCCATTAAAGAAGTCTTTTTTGCAAAAATCTTGTTGGTCTCATAAAAGATATCATCTCTCTTATGAGTCCTGAGAACTTTTCTGTGACAAATGAGTGTCCCCGGGTACCACAATGTCTCTCTCTATCAAGACCACTCTCTTTGGAAATTCAATAATCCAGGCTTTGCAACCACTGGTGAGAGGCAGAAACATGACGGCAGACTTGTGACTCAATTCACAACTAAACTGGACTAAACAGGGTGGGAAATATTTAACTGAGATGCAAACAGAGCAAACATGAAACTATTGATACTGCAGTCAGCACTGGGCTAATGCTTCCCCTTGGAGTTAATTAAATGTTTGCTAAATTAGCATTGAATACAGATGCAGAAGGAGGTTTTGGGGGGTTTTTTGCACCTAAAAATCTTATTTTCTCCTTGTATCCTGTGCCCTGTGTTAAATTCACCATGTGCAAAGGTCTAATTATGTATTTTTTTTATCGAAAATGCATATGAAGAAACTTTCCTGTTTTTCTGGGCATTGAAGCTTTCAGGAAATGTATCACCGCATGGATATTATTTGTGTGTGTGTGTGTGTGTGTGTGTGTGTGTGTGTGTGTGTGTGCGCGTGTGTTTCCATGTCTGCAAGCACTTAAGCGCCAATCCGAAGCCCTCGCCTTACTCACATGCACTGATCTGGTCTGAGAAATTTCACACAATGTACTTTCTATCACCAGGAAGAAATTGCAAGTTCGAATGGGGAGAGTGACGATAGTTGGCAATAACAACTCAGCCAGCCAGTGACTTCTTGCCTTGCTTTTGTTTTTATAAAGCTCGCCGAGTGTGCAATCCTTCAAGGAGGCAAAAGTAGAAATGTCCAAGAAAAAGAATTAAGTTCTTGACAATAAACATGCCACAATCCTTAGTGCTAGTGAGCCCTGGTTAATCAAAGAGGCTTTTGATTGAAACCCTGAAAGAAGATCATAAGGAGACAATGACCACAAGCTCGATGCTGCAGCTCTGCTTCCAGTGGGCTCCATCCATCTCCTCTGCCTTTGGATGAGTCATTGCATTGAAATCATTAGGGATTCGCACTCACAAAAGGATGGCGGCTGCTGTTTAAACATTGTGGGTATTTGGTATTTGCCTAGCACTGACTTCAGAAGGCTTTGGATCAGGCTGATCCTGGGCTTTTCCTTTTCCAACAAAGGCATTAGGAGGTGCTGAGCATCCTTCAGGGTTGGGGCCCCACAATAAAAATCAATCCGCAATTAAAATCAAAGGAGATCAATGTAGATGAGTCACCGTGGCTGATAGATGGTCAAGGTTGCTTTAAGGGGGACAAGAAGGAAGGGGCCCACACGACTTGGTTGGATTATCCGGGCTCTTTTTGCTGATCAAATGCTTAGCGTGCAAGGGCTGAACTTGACTCTTGGGATACAAGAAAAGGAGCCATGTGAAGAAATGAACGGGTGCCATCCAAACGCTTCTCATCAGCACGCTCTGACCCAGATGCAGGTCAGGGAGACACTTTCCGCTGACTTCACCAGGATCAGGACAAGGCTCCCCTGAGCGCTTCAACACCCCTAATAATCTGCAGCGTGAGAGAGTCAGACTCTGCCGTCTCCGATACATGCACATAATCACATTGGCTTCAGTGGATGCATGCAGGCCAGCACTTAATTTGTTAAGGCGAGAGGTTCAAAAGCCTAATTCTGTTCCTCTTCAAGCCAATGGGACATTGAAGCCAATGGTATAAACAATAGGATTAGATGAGTCCTGGGCTCAATGCTTTTTAATACCTGAGAGTTAAACCTGATCCTGGAAAATATTGCCTCTTGTGTTTAACTTTTACCACTATGAGTAGCTCCGATGCATTGTGAAGTTAAGCGTATGCATAAATATTTACGAACTGGGGACATTAGAATTCTCTCTCATCAAACCTTCATGCTCTTATTTTTGTAAGTTTGAATCAGAACGCTATGAAAACATAAAAGCTCAGAAATCAAAGGTTTCCTGTTATAAGTGATCGTGTATCCCTCAGGCACTGGAGGGAAAACTATAGCCAAGATTAGGTTTAAAAAGTTTCTTTTTTTTTTCCAAGATACAGAAATCTAAAAATAATCGGTCTGTGGGAGGTAAAGTTATAAGGTATCCTTTGCAGGGTGTGTTGTTTCAGAATATATTTATTATTACAAAATTTTCATCTGTTTTTCTTTTAAAATGTTTGACATATGTACTCCTCAACCTGTGGGGAATCAGAATTTAATAAGGATGCTGTGGCTGGGGTGAAAACTTCAGGCTGAACCAGACGCACTGGAAACTTGAACTATTCAACAGCTTTAAAAATCCCTTGCAAAGCAATCCTTTGTGGTTTCATGAGCTACAAGTGTAGTTTGGGTTAATCAATGGTCTTTGATTTATAAAATAGGTAAGATATACAGAATATTGTTACACACACATGCATATATACAGACAGACAGTTATACGTACATATATATACATATATACATATACATATATACACACACATATATATATTTTATATATTACATATATATATATATATTAATAGGCACGTTACACAGAAAATGATTACATATATACACACACGTACATACATACATATATAGGTATATCTTAAGAGGTAAGTTATACAGAATATTATTCCATATAATATATGAAATAATATATATTATTATACTGCCACTCGCAGAGGACTTGCTGGTCATTAGATGGTGTGTTTATAATGGAAGTTTAAGAAAAGAGGCAAACAAGAAGGAGTTAGCAAGAGGCAGGGAGGGGCAGTCTCTCCTTCTTGAGCATTGGGATCAAGTTGTTTGATGCTCACATATCAGCTATGCAGGATACTGCTAGAAAAGACAGCTCATCTCAGGCCTGCACCTAGGAAAGGCTACTGCAGAATATAATGTGTTATGGAAATAAGGGAAGATAACATTGCTCCCCTAAAGGGCTTCTGCTGCCCTTATACAGCTAGCCTGCTGATAGACAACTATGCTGTCTCCTATCTGGGAAGCATAATCTGGCCCTTAGAAATAAGTGTAAAATCTTATTGATCAGACCTGATTCCGCCTTTTTTGCAATAAATCCAGGTGAGGGGCTACTTACTAGGAAAGGAATAGATGACAGCTAACAAGGGAGGTGGTGACATGCCTGTATCTCAAGACCACATTGCAGCAGCCATGCCCAAATTGTGGGGGGGGACTTACAATTAACACCAAGAAGGAACAAGCCATACTCGTTACCACTCTAAAAAATTGTTGGGGCATAAGATTAGGCCATGAAGGAAGCGGGGGATGCTCCATGCATTAGAGCCCTTGGACTGAGTGGCAGCAAAACCTGCAATATTATAGCTAACCTGCCTGCCGCTGGGGCAGGGGACTGGACCCGATGATTGTCTGAGGTCCCTTCCAGCCCTAATGTCTGTGAAATCTAAGAAATGTAGAAACCTGCCAAAGCAGCAGAGGTTGCTTACCCAGGAAGGGAGGTTTCACCCCTTGCAAAGAGGATGCAGCCCTTGATGGCCTCCAGAGGTGGTTCATGTCAGGAATGATCTGGGACTTGCCGCCGTTTGAGGATGAAGCCTCTTGCAGGCAGTTTGATCGCACCGCCATGCCTTTGAGAGCACAAGGGAGAGAGCAACAAGCTGTGCGAGCTATCCCAGGGTGGTTAGAGCAGGGTGAGGGAACACAGAAGGTCTAAAATGGATGATCTCTCCAATAGTGGAAACCAACCTCGGATGCTTTGGTTTCCAATGTGAGGAATGGCATGGGGCAGGACTAGGGCACCAGGCATGGACTCTATTCCTGGTGCGGCCACTGAGTCGCGCTTAGGACACTTGGAGCCAAGGAAGGAAGACCTGTCGGGCCGGGAGGAGGACAGCTCAATGAAATGGCTGCTTCCTTGGATGAAGGAAAGGCCTCCTGTTTGAGCCCCGGCTCCTGGTCATTTGCTTTATTGCAATGGAATTTAGGAATGACGTGGTTCACAGTTCCCTTAAGCATCATTATCTTGTTAAAGACACTCACCTCGGGCCTCTAGCGTTATATATTTGCTTTCATCTTGGGGCAGCAACCTGGAGGAGAGACACTCAACAGGAAACGTGATCCCCATGCACGGAGCAATGGATTGACTTCAAGAGGTGGAAGGTGCGCTGAGCTGTGCCCTTCCCACTGCCTGGTCGCTGAAGCATTTTGCTGGGAAGCAAGAGGCATAGGGTCAAGACTTCTCTGGGTAAGGGGGTGCCCAGAACCTGCGTCATCTGCATTGTGGGGAATCGCCAAAACCACTCGGGAACTGAGCTAGCCGTGAGAGGGTCCTCCCCACCAGTCTCCTTCCAGCAAGTCCATCAAGCAGGACAATCCCATTTTGCCACATTTGGAAACAGAACCTCAAACTGTAAGAGTGAAGAATTGCATTTACACGGCTATGTACGTGCTACTTTGGTGCATGGAGGGTAAATAGGATTTCGGCCTTCATCTCTGTTTGTACCGCTACCTGCTGCCTAATCTGATTGTAAGGGTTTTCGGGCAGAGGCTGCATCTGCCCATTGCCCAGCACAGTGCTTCTCACCCCTGGTGCCTCTGTGAGATCCTTTCAAAGGTGCTGCACCATATTCACACGATTGTGTGTGCAAACATGATTCACAAGATCAGTCCAGAGATTTCCAATGGGAGTATCTGATGAAGAATGAAATGAGTAGTGTTGTACTCAAGGGACACTTGTTCCTGATGCTGAAATAAGCACCCACTCATCACAGATGCTATTAATTTGGAGAATATATGTTCCTCTCCTTTCTTATAAAATATTTGGGCGTGTTGCTGAGCTCTCTGCAACAGAAGAAGTGCTCTATTATATCTCTGTAGTCCAAAACGGAGTGAAAGCTAGGAGCTGGCATTTTCCAAGTGGTGCCTTGAGTCTAAAAAGGTCGAGGGCTACCGGCTTAGCAATGAGTCGCTGTCACATGTGGAACTTCTACAAGGTACTGTAATGCAAGTCTAAATAATAATCTCGGTTAAGGAGCAATTCCAGCTCACAAGGCAGTGGGAGCTGTACTGGAGTGGAGGCAGGGATCCTGAAAAAAAAGAGTTTCCAGTTTTGACTCTGTCAAGGAATTTTTTCCCCCAAATGCATTTCAAAATAGAACCTCCCATTTTCCATACTGACCCTTTCACAAAGTCTCCTAGTTAAGGTAACCTCTCCTGCTTCCTGACATCCATGGCAGACTTTAGGTTGCATGTTTCCTGATGACACAAGCATGCTATTTGTCTGAACAGCAGCATACAGGTGTGGAAATGCCCTAAGCAAAAATCGGATGACCTTTGGCTAAATGTTTCCAAACCGTGTGAGGGTTTTAAAGGGGAATAAGGTCTTAATCCTCTAGGTGACATGGATGCTCTTTAATTTGGGCAAGCTGATGCTGTCAGACTGGCCGTGGTGTACTGCCATGAAAACATGCCTGCTTGTGCATCCCTGCTCTGCACATGATGGTAAATGTCCAGTAGTCACTTTTTCAGCACCGGTCTCAGCCTCAGCCAGACTCCATAAGGCCAAGCTGGATATGCCCAGCCCCTCTCTAATAGCAGTCCCATGCTTTTTATTTTCATATGGGGTAGATGCAAAATAGAGATGAGCAGAGGGGCATGTTTTCAGGGCAGCCCTCCCTGCCACAACCTGAATGCAGAGCAGACATGTCTTTAGGGTCTGTACGTAGATTTGAGAGATGGGGTCACGTGCAGCTGTCATTGGCACCCCTGTGCAGTGTGCCGCTGCTGTCGGAGTCAATGAGTCTGAGCTGAAGCGTGACGCCTTTTAATTCATTTGAATGGTGATGATGGATCTCAGCGGAGGACAGCACCCAGAGATGTCTCTAGATGAGCCCCAGAATCTTTCCTGTAGAACTGGGTTTCAGTTTTGCTTCCAAAATTTATAATATTGCAGTTTACGTAAAGTTAAATAAACTGACCTCTTGCCTTTTGGTCTGCAGCCATTTCTGTGTACTGTGTACATAAAAATCAAGACAGATACACACGTCACTGTGCTCGCACTTCCAGCACTGATGCCAACTGAATTTCAGTGGCATATCTGTCATCAGAATTGGGCTTGTATATCGTAGCAAAAATTCCTTCTGTGCAGAAGCATGTGGACCTTTTTTAGGCCAAATTCTCTGAGGGTGTAAGTGGACCAGTTTTTATACCGACGGATCATTGATCTCCTTGTAGATTTTTTCTTGCGTTCCTATGTGTTTAAGGGAAATAAAAGAACTTCTTAAAATTATTTCAAGCTATGGTGGCAGTATTAAGGTGATAAGCTAGTTTTAGTTGCAATGAATTGCCTTTTGATACCAAATATCTGTCTATCTATCTATCTATCTAGATATTTGGTATCAAAAGTTATATTAAGTATAGATATATACATACCATACACACACAAATATACATACATACATATATACATACACACACACATATAGATATATATGTATACATATACATGCACGATACATACATATATATATGTATACACACACAAATATACATACATATAGATATAGTATCAAAAGACAATGTATATACACACACACAAATATTTATTTGTATGTAATTGGATGTATATCAAAGCTTGGTAAAATTAATTACAGTAACTTTGATTTTTTTAGCAATGGACTCATACACCAGTTAAAAGGTTCCCAGTGGAACCAGAACGTGGTTATGTCGCGGCTGCCATAAAGGGTCTTTTATTACAAATATTAAGCACCTTGAATAACACTGTTACCAGAATGATAATCCCATATATGAGGATCGAAGAGGCTACATGCAAACTCTGCCTTATTACTGTAAAAAATGCAGGCTGCCCACACACAAACGTGCACACACACACGCATACACACACACACACACATATGGTTTCATAACGTATCTGAGACTGCAAAGAACAAATGGAATTTAGGAATGATGTGGTTTACAGTTCCCTTAAGTAACATTATCTTGTTAAAGACATTAACCTCAGGCCTCTACTGTTATATATTTGCTTTTATTGTTTTCATCCTGGGGAGCAACCTGTAGGAGAGACACTCAACAGGAAAAGAGGGTTCAAAGGTCATCAAAACATTGATTTTCAAGATGGCTGAACGGCTGTCTTGGGAGCGCTGAGCAATTATGAAAAACAGACATCACTGTTCAACCATCCTTTTTTATTAAAAATCTTCCTGTGCCCTTTTAGACCTAATAATTGGGAGAGGTCTCAGCTCCTTGTTGTAGATTTTGATAGATTTGTCCCTGTGCACTCCACAGAGGAGAATGTAGTGCTTAAATATTTCCTCCTTTCAACCACAGAAAGCTATTTGCTGAGCAGGCCGAATGAAACGGATTCAGAGAGATCCTTTGAAAAGTTGCCTCCCCAGACTGGAACGCTCCATTTAGGAGTTTAAAGCATGTGTAGGCTGTATTATTTCTGTTTGACCCTGGGGATATTTTGGTTGCGGTGGAGGCATGTCCAAGTTAACTAATCTTAAAATATATTTTAGGAAAAACTTTCCTAGTTGCATTGCTTGACCAGTCCCTCAGTAGATCCCATTAGAAGTCCCTACACATACCTAAAAGAGGCCACGTCAACTCACATCGATAAAATAATACTAATTGCTTTAGGACCCTGGGGTGGCCCTCTCCTCCACGAGGCTCAGATGACCTGCTAGGGTCTCCATGGACTTACCACCTTCTTGGATGAAGAAAGAAATGAGTAGTGTTATACTCAAGGGACACTTGTTCCTGAGGCTGAAATGAGCAGCCACTCATGACAGATACTGTTAACTTTGAGAATATATATTCCTCCCCTTTCTTATAAGTCTCGATCGTCACTGAAGGATGTAACTGTAGATGCCGTTGACACTGAAGGATGCACCTGACATTGCAGTGACGAGGAAGAGGCGATTTGGAGTTCGCCTGGTCATTACTTCAGGCTGCCAGCGGAGTCAGGCACACGTCACCACATCCTTGGCAATTGGCTCACTGCGTGAATTTGGCTTTCCTTCTTAATCAGAAGGGTTAGAAATTTCCTTGAAGTAAATGGAAGTTTGGATTCTGGAGCATCTGAGAAGAGCTTGTGGTGTGGCATGATGCTAAGTTACAGCCCAAATCAGAGCCCTGCTTAGATGCCCAGCCAGACAAGCCCCTGCCTCTTCTGTGGATCCCCAAGCATGTAAGGAGGAAGAAACCCAATAAAATTCTCCTTGTGAGTTTCTTGGGAGCTCTACTGTCCTTCAAAATATTTTGCTAGGTCCCTAACCCCATTTACTTTGCTTTTTGTAAGGCATGCAGAGGATGAGGCATTCGTTTTTATTTACCCATAGAATTAGGAGTGGTGTCCCTCACACCTTAAAATACTGCAGCAGTCAAATGCAATTGTAAGATTTCTTGTCGTTATTTAGGAAACAATTCTGTCAGTGATATATTAATTGCACAAGAGAGAGGATGGGGTTCAGTGCATATTTTAGGTGTCTGACAGCAGTTTGTGCCTCTTAAGCTTTTTAGACACTTTTAGTTGCAATTATAGGGTAATCATTCATTATGGCAAGAAAGCAATTCTATATAAGTCATGCTTTTGAATGCCTTACGCTCATGCAATGGGGACTCGGAAAGCAAAGTTGTCCAAGTACTTTTCTTTCATAGTGGTCCACTGTACTCTGGCAATTTTCTCCAGTACTATTTTAAGAAACTGTGGAATTGTGTTTTAATTATGACTGATGGAAGACTGTTCATTTATATTCCAGGAAGTGGTTGCTTTTTCGTTCTCCACTACAGCTAGTTTCTGATTAGAGAGGAATCCAGCTCTCAGACGTGCCATGGAATGATGAAATATTAAAATTAATGAAAAAAGACTTTTAAGGTTTACAGTTTTAACATTATTGTTATACTCACAGCATTGCTAGCCCTGCAGGCACATACCATGAGGTGTTGGGCTTACAGTCATGAGTAGGCCCAGGTGAAGTTGCAAATGACAAGAAAACAGTTTATTGCTTAACTGTTTTGAGATTAAGCATAAGTTATATTGATCCCCCATTTATTCCCATTGCAGTGAGTGACTGAAATCATTGAGGTAAATCACTAAAATATGGACTACATGGGCATAATTTCACTAACTTCAGTGGAATGCCAATGATAGACACAAGCTCAAGACTTGGACAATTGATTTCAGTAGAATTGGGCTTTCTGATCCAATTCGATAAATCCTTCAGGACATCTACGTGTAGACCTTAACACTTGAATACTCAGAATCAGACCTTAATGCTTGATTTGGGACACAGCAGTGTTATGTAGGGTTTGCAACAATACATCAGCACAATGCAGTCAGTGAAAGATGCTTGACAGCACTGAATTCAACCAAAAGACAGGTAACAAGCTGTCCACTAGCTGTTTGCCCCAGATAGCACTGAAGGGTGTTCCTTTATTAATTGAACTGACTTAATTAAAACTGTACAAGGTCATGGATTCTTAATTAGTATCTCCCTCTTGGCTTCATATGGATCAAGGAATAAATCATACCAAAAGGATGATGTAGCTAATATCAATTTGCTGTTTATACTAATTTGACATACTAATTTGCTGCTGCTGTGGGCACGTCCACATGTGCACCATTATTGCGCAGTATCTTAGGTTATGGTTGATCACAGAAGGAACATGAGCCACCAGTGCAATGCCATAGTCAACAGAGCTAATAGCATACTGGGATGCATTAGCCGATGTGTTGCAAGCAGGGCTAAGAAAGTGATACTTCCTCTCTACTTGGTGTTGGTGACACCCCAGCTGGAGGACTGTGCCCAGTTTTGGACGATGCACTTCAAAAAAAGATGTGGAGAATCTGGAAAGGGTCCAGAAAAGGGCCACAGGAATGATTAAGGGCCTGGAGGACAAACCTTATGAGGAAAGACTGTTCACCCTGGGAAAGAGAAGACCGAGGTGGGGCTTGGTAGCCATCTATAAGTATGTAAAGGGTGAATATCGAGAGCCGGGGGAAAAACTGTTCACTAGGGTGCCCCAGAGGAGGATAAGGAGCAATGCCCATAAACTCTCAGAGGATGTTTTCAAGTTGGATGTAAGGAAAAACTTCTTTATGGTAAGGGTGACCAAAATCTGGAATAAACTTCCTAAAGAAGGGGTGCAGTCCCCAACCTTGGACGTCTTCAAGAGGAGCCTGGACAGACGCCTTGCTGGGATCACTTGATCTTAGCAGTATTCCTGCCCAGAGAGGAGGGGGGTTGGACTCAATGATCTTTCGAGGTCCCTTTCAGCCCTTAGTTTCTCTGAATGCAAGTATTAAAATGCAAGGAACTAATAAATTGGAGAAAGCTCTGATCTTTGAAAGTTCTTGAAAACTAAGGATGCATTAGAACTGGAAGCAAGTGGCAGACATCATACTTAGTGCCAACAGGTTAATAGATAACTATCCAAAAGCTCAGGATAAATACATTTCACGCTCAGCATCTCTGAGCCTTCTTTAGGATGGGTATATATTAGGATTGTATAGTGTCAATCCTAATTGAATGCTCTTGAGCAGGATGTCGGGAGCTCGGATGGGTTGTGAAAGAGAGAACGACATGGTTCTTCTGGTCCAAGATCAATACTGGATAATATCAATACTATCAATACTAAGAGCGTGAAATCTTTATTACAAGAAGGCCCAGACTAAATCCAGATTTCACGGGCTGTGTTGCATTCCTACTTGTATCGGTGACCATTGCAAAGTCGGAGGAGTTCACCACACTGCGAAAGCCATCGGAAGGAGGATTAGCCTGTAGTCCTGTAGCTCCATAACCATCTGCGAACTCGGGATTTTGAAAACCAAATCTGAACCATTCTCCCACCCACAGCTCTCAGCATTCATCCCCGCAGCCAGGAATTTCAAGGAAGCCCTACACTGCCCTGCGTCTCTGGATGGGAGAGAGGAAATGGCTGCATCTCACTGCCCTTTGGACGGGAGCTGTGATGTGAGCGCCACGCAGTTTCTGTTCTGATTCGATGCTACTGCTGTGTTTTCCTTGCATGAAGGGACTCGGCAGGGGAGCTGGGGAAGCTGGCCTCCCAGATGTTTTGTGTGGCTAAAATGACACAAAGCTATCTAAACAGAGGCAAAAGAATCAGGCTGCTGGCGTTTTGATCTTCGAGAGAGAGCTGCAAGGTGAGAATCTGGCAATTCTGGCCGAGGCCTCTCTCTATTTTTGGGCTGAAACAACTCTGAAGAGCACTGAACTGTGTGCGTGTTTTTGTAATGAATGTGGATGAGTCACTATGGAGAGATGGTGCCTGGCTGTTGCTGGAACACTGTGAAGA
The DNA here is from genome assembly GCF_001723895.1 of Crocodylus porosus. NCBI lineage: Eukaryota > Metazoa > Chordata > Crocodylia > Crocodylidae > Crocodylus > Crocodylus porosus. The sequence continues at coordinate 36,726,040 of NW_017728915.1, read as the reverse complement.
AGTTGAAAACATTTCCAGACTATATTAAGGTATGAGTGGCCAAAGGCTTATTCATGGATTTAGAGATGAAACATTAAGCTTTTCTCGTTTTCTTGAAAACTAACAGCTCTGTGATTGTCTGGCTCCCTTTCAACATGAGCACAAGCAATTTCATAGAGCAAGAAATAGTAAGGGCAATAAAAGATGAAGCATGCGAGTGCAAAGCATGTCTAAGATACAGTGGCAGGCACCATTGCAAGTCTTATTTGGTTTTCACTTGCTTTTGTCCTACGCATTGGGCAACTTGGTGTCGAAGGGGGAAAGGGCTGGTCCTTACCTTTGAGGCTGGTAGTCTGATCACATTCCAGCTGCCACGGCCATGTAGATGCCACTCCGGTGACCGCGGGATGGTGTCACCGGGAAAAAGCAAACATTACGAACAGGCAGCGGCAGGGATGCCCAGAGCTTTGCAATTTTGATGCCCCTCGGTGCTCACACGTCATATATATTCCTGGCTGGATGACCAATGAGAACATCCCTGAGCTATTTGCACACAGAGGCTGTTCTTATATTGGCAGGAGACAGATCAATGTTTTTTTCGTCTTTAATTTCTGTGCTTCAACCCCCTTGTGCACATTTGCCAATTGTATATAGCATCTGTATTGGGAAAGCTCAGAGATGCCGAGTGTGAAATGTATTTATAGCAACACCAAGATGCAAAAATAGCATTTCAATCAAGGCACTTGCTGGCCTTCACTACCTTGTAACCAACTCTGGTTTTGATTTTATGTGTGCATGTAAGGACTAGTCAAGAAAGGAGGCCAGTTTTGCTAGCCCCCATGCCTACACTGAATAGTACAGCTGTGACTTACTATGTAGTGCTGGTGTCCTATACATTAAAAGCCTTCTGTTTAAGGGTCTGATTTTTTTCCAGAGGTTTTTGAGCAAGCAGTTGGATTCACTAAAGTCCAAAGGACCCTAGACATCAGGTCCAAAACCTGCTTTAAATCCCAGCTGCAACGATGGGAGGACACGTCAATTCAACCTAAAAAAGAACATCTTTCATCGGCGCTGACTCCTATACGCCCTGTTGGATTTCCGAACTTGGAACGTGGCTTCAAATATAGAACATGACATTATACACAGCCTGTCAAAACCATTGTACAGAACCCAGGCCAGCTGGCCAAAGCAAAGGGGCCTCTCTAATTGCAGGTGAAAAGAATATTTGCACGCACCTTTAAAAAGTATTAAAATGACACACGCATCGGGGGGCAACATCTTTCTCTGGGTGCCAACAGCAGCTCTCCCTGAGCAGTCCTGTGATGTCAACTTGTCATCTGCAATCATATATTTCCCCTCTCTGACGTGATTTAAATAAGTATTTTGTGCCTGACTGGAACCTACTACAGCTCTGCTTATGGGAGGCCCACCAGGAAGCAGAAACATGAGCAACAGAAATGTAGGGCGAGATCTTTAATTGCTACCATCTAACACGTGTCTATGGAGCTATGCTCATTTCCACAAACTGAGAAATCTGCCATCTAGTTTGCTGGAAACTATAGAGTTGTTTTTTTCTTGTAGGGGTTAATGAAGATGAAATTATCCTGGAATTCAAAATAACCCTTTTAAAATTCAAATTGGTGTTGGCTTGCAAGCTGTCAGCAGACCTCAAGGGGAAAAAGAAGGATCTGGAGGAGTAGAAGGAATTGGCAGCAGCTTTGCCAGGGTAGTTAGACTCATGGAGTTGGAAAGACCCAGGGGCTCATCTAGTCCAAGCCTCCAAACCGACCCAGGGGTCATTAGAGGATAGTTCACAACTTCCCTCAGCCGCTCCTTCCTTTATCCTGCTCTTCTGACTATTAGCAAGTCTTTTCCTGAGATTTACTGTGAATCAGCTTAGCTGACCTTTAAACCCATTGCCAATCAACACGAACAATTGTTTTCCCTCTTCTTTATAGCAGCTTCTCAGATATTTGAAAACTATTGCATCTCCCCTAAATCTCCTTGTCTTCATGCTAATCATGCCTAGCTCTCTCAGCCTCTCCTCAAAGGGCTTGCTGCCAACACCACCTTTCCTTTCTCGGCGTCTTTCTTGAGATACAGTGCCCGGATCTTGAGGCCGGGCTCCAGCTGAGGTCTAACCAGCACCAAACCAAGGGCTAGTTCATAGATTTCATAGACATTAGGGCTGGAAGGGACCTCGGGAGATCATCGAGTCCAGCCCCCTGCCCAAAGGGGATTATCGCCTCCCATCCCTTTCAAGCAATACTACTGTTAATGCCGCCCAGAATTACATCTGTTTTTTTCTGTAACAGCATCCCAATTGCTGACTCTAGCTGGCCAGGATCTGGGGATGATGGTGGATCACAACCTCAGCATCCTCTCTCTCCTTCAGCCTCGGAGCCTTTAGTTTTCCTTCCCTAGGGGTATCGCCATTTGTCTGTGCTGAATTTCATGCTGTTGCCTGTGGCCCAGATTCCCAGTTTATCTGTATCCGTTTGAACGCTAAGTCTATCTCCCCCTTTCAGTTTTGTGTTATTTGCAAATGTGATCAGGAAGCTCCCTATTCCTGCATTGAAGCTGGTACTAAAAATGCAAAATAGCACCAGACCAGTACAGCACCAGGCCAAGGACAGCCTTGCAAGCCCCACCGGAGACACCCTGCCCTGCTGACTGCAGTGCAGTGATTTAAAGTTACTCCTTGCTTGTGTCTGTTCAAACAATGCTGTATCTACCTAATGATAATTCTTCCTATTGCACACCTGTTCAGCTGAGGACTCTCCCCTGTGGCTTGACACTAGCTTATTTGTCCTTCCAGCGGGCCACTGCCCAGCCTCCAGCATAGTGACCAGCTGCCACAACAGCCGCTTGCAGGATGCCAGGCATAACTTACAGCAGCCCCAAGGCTGCTCTTGTTTGCTCCAGGCTTGCATCAAATTTTGGCTGAACTAAAAGAACAAAGAAAACTGTCACCGAGCCACCTTGCCTGACTCACTTGGGCTAGGAACAAAAGTTGTACATAAACCAGCTTGAGTGATGAGAAACTGGTTTAAACCTGTAACAGAACAGAAGCTCAGTGCACATAAACCAGTTTCAAAATGGCTGAAACTGGCTCAAGATAAACCTGGTGAAATGTAGTATCAGACTGAACTGATTTGGGTCAAATCAGTTTATAAAACTTTTATCCCAGACCCCTTCCTGGGTCAAGTTAAATCAGAGTCCCCCAGCATTTTGCAGCCCTGGGCTAGGCTGGGCTGTCTTATCTGCTCTAAGGAGCAGGGCTGGCCCCGCCCCTCTGCTTCCTGGTTGGAGCAATGAGGGCTGGATGCAGGGGGAGGACAAGCCTGGCTGGGGATGCAGCACAGTCTGCAAGGGGTGGTGGGGAAACTACCCCCCACCAGGCAAACTTTGGCTGGGGTCTGGAGCCAGGGAATGGGGTTAAACACCCCTCCCCCTGCTCAAACTTACTGCTGGCTGAAACTGTGGACTGCAAATCCCAGAGGCACCTGGAAGCAGGAAGAGGAAGTGAGCCACCCTGCAGAGTCCTGCGGCTGTAATTCTGGACTGCAAATCCCAGAGCTCTCAGGGGCAGCAGGAAGAGGAAGTGAACACACAGGCAGAGAGCCATGCTCTAGCTCCCCCAGCTTCTGGCCTGAGCCACTGCAGGCATGTGGCTGCATTGCCTGAATTAAAGTGAAATCTCTGTTCTCTTCTGCTTCAATTTAATCTGTGCAGTTTAGACTAACCTGCAAAGACTGAATCGATTCAGCCTTGGACTTTTTGACTGTCTGTACCTAGCCTTGGAGTTAGGTATCTTCAGGGAGTTTATTTGGACTTGGGGCTTTATATTTGTTGCTCCCAGAGGGAAGCGAGGATGGGAACCCCAGGACTTCCTCGCCAGGAACTAGAACCGTGCTTGCAGATCTTGCTCGTGTTGAAGCCTTTGGATGCAACGCTCGCTCACCACCACATGCACTCTGAAGTGGCCAGGGGAAGGCAGCATCTCTGTTAGTGAACGATTATACTAGATGCCACGTAATCTCTGTTCTTCTGGAGAATGCAGTTCCCAACTGCCCATTCATGCTGCTGAATGTTTTCTTTTCTTTTCTTTTTTTGAATAAGAAGAAGCTTGTAGCACTTACAAAAACACAGGCCTGGCCGGCAGGTGTTCTCACCCGCAGCTCTGGTAATGCCCAAAGTCCTGCTCTTCTCCAACTCCTGCTGTTCTTCAACTCCAGGCCCCTCTTGGCACCGATACCCAGCAGTTTCTCAAGATCCATGAAGACTTGGAGATGCTGCCAAAAGCCCAGGCCATCTGCCGGGAAGACTTTCTCCTTTGTCTGGCTCTGGCGGGTGAGAATCGGCCCTCGCAGGGATTTTGCACAGTGTTTTGCACAAAACTGCAAGCTGCAGGTGCTCCTCTCATTCTTCCCCAGTGAGCTGGTGAGAGGGGAAAATGCGGCTGCTCGTTCTGTCCCTAGCCCGCATGTAACGGACTGCAACAGAAGGGATATTCACCTGGAGGGGGAGTCCTGAAACCCGGCTGAGCCTGGGAGATTTTGTTCCCCCCCAAGGACACCAGAACAAAATGATGGCAGCAATTCTGCCTTCACAGTCTGGCACCAGGGTCCCTGCAGCCAGGATGGGCTAGATGCGAAGAGCAGGTGCAGGAGCTTGGCCTTTTGTGGGGGATGCTTGGGGAAGCTGAGGGAAGGGAAAGAAAACGGCTGCGGGGTTGCTGCAGGGATCTCGCTGGGGGTGCGGATGCTGCAGGCGCCGAGCCACCTGCCGCGTGAGCGAGGGAATTGAGCAGAGTCCGGCCACGGGAGTGAGCAACCAGGAAAGTAGAGCCACCAGCCCTGTCTGAGGGGCACAAAGGGGTGTTGTAGGGGAGGAGGAGCTCATTGATGGGTTTCAGGAGGCCGAGCAAGGGCACCAGCAGCAGCAGGCGTGCAGCCCTGGGCCATGGAGGGAGCTCCCGTCACACCCACACCTGACTGATTACGCTTGCCTGAACTAAGGTGACTTCATGACTATGGTAGTCAAGTGAAAGACTGTTGTTCTGGGTGTCTACAACAGACCTACTGGGACTGCATCCTTTCACACAAAGATGGGATATCTCTGTTTTGTTTCTTTGGGGTTTTGGATGCACATAAGGTTGCCTTACTGTATGGGGAATAGATCTACTGTCGCTCTACCCGGGGCGTGATCACCTACCTATGCGTGTATATATGTCATTACAAAGTTACCTATTTATAAGCATTGATGTTCATTAGTATTAATATAACTTATGATGTTCATAAGTTGAGTTATGAATTAAACCGTAGAATAGATTGCGGTGTACATATACGCATATAAATATATGGGTGCGTGTAAATAGCTGAATATAAATTCAGATGTATCTATATATATTGTATATATCTATATATCTATATATATTGTAAATAATAAATCTTGCAAATAGCTACCTGGTCTGTCAAAGCGCTGCTACAGGGGGTATCCCCGCACCGGGATCCCGAGGTTCCTCGTTAGCCCAAAGGATCCCAAAAGGACGGGTCTAGCTGGTGCCCCGGGGTTGCACAAATCACCACTGGCAGCGGTTAGTGCCCTGCGGCAGGGTGTTACACATGGATCCGGTATCCCAGGGAATCACAGGAAGGTGCAGGGAAGCATTTTAGCAGTGGCTACATCCCTTCTTCCACATGGGCAGTAGTTCAGGATTCAGAAACCAACGGCACCTTTGTATGGATAAAGAGGACACGATTACATGAGTGAAGAAACAAATCACAACCACGCATATTGGGCAGGCTCCTATACCCACACATTTCAGAGCCTCCTACAAACTCTAGCGGAGGAAAGAAAAAAGGAAGAAACCGTTCTCCGGCAGGTGAAGCCATTCCTCCCCATTTCGGGGGTTCACGCCCGGAGCCAGGACCCTGTAGAGGGAAGCCATTTGAAGGGTTTGGTGTAGGAGCGTATACAGCGTAGACCCGCTGTGTTTCTAGTGCCGCAAAAACCAGCTCTGATCATCTGCCTTGCTGGCAAAAAATAGGCATTTGCTACTAACGCTCTCCTTATCAGTACCTCCCCTGATCAGCCATACTCTTCAACTTGAACTTGACCAGAAGTCAACAAAAGGTCTCGATTTCTTCCCCCCATCTTTAAAACCAATTTCCTTCGACAGGTGTTTGCTGTGTCTGAGGTTACTCTGTTTATATAACCCTTGTTCCATTTGGAAGGATGAAAAATATCACTCCATTTTATTGTAAACAGACTTAGGTTCTATTAAACACTAAAAGGAAAGGTTACTAGATTAGTTATAACCCTCCCGCCGCCTCCCCTTTTTCTTTCTTAATGCATAGGAGCCAGCAAAGATCCTTCCCTCTGTTGACATAACAGTGCGTGATGCCTGCGCGAGATGATCTCTGAGTTGTTTAAAGAGGGGCAAAAGCCCTCAGCTGAGCGAGCGGCGAGCTGCAGGCTCTCCGGTGCTCTCTCCAAGGATCTGTTTGCAATGTGTGGGGTCCTTGCGTGCTACATGAGCGCTGGCTATCAGTTTTCAAATATGAGCTTGAAATTCTGTCCAGGTTTTATCTACTGTTCATTGCCAACAATTTCCATTTTATTTTATTTTATTTTATTTTATTTTTTTACTTTCTTGACAAACAGCCATGAGTGAAAGCTTGATCATGGAAAGACAATCTTTTATAATGACAGAAACAGAGCCAGGAATCCATGTCAAAGGGCCAAGAGGCTGTACTGCTTTAAAAAAAAATAAGGAGAGCAAGGACAAAGCTGAGATCAGTGCATATAAGGTGTAGGGGGCCAGGGAAGGGAGCAAGGGCCAAGCTGGGATGTAGCACATCTATAGCTGGCAAGATGTTGTGGATAAAGTTGAGAGATGTTCGCTGGACCCTGGCGTCTCTGACCCTCTTTTCCATTAGTTTCCCTTTCGCTGAGTGTGCCTGTGTTATGCCTTCCTGTCCTAATGCAACTTCGCCTCGGCCTCACTCGGAGCATTTCTCTCTGGCATGTTGTAAACCAAGTGAAGTGTATAAATGGGCTCTGCTCAAAGTTGTGGGCCTCCGTCTTAGCAATGGGGCATAGCAACTGACAGGCCCCTAACATAATGCATGTGTGCAAGAGCCATGCTATGAATCATCCGCTGGTTTCAGCCACATTTATTAAGGATCCAGAGTCGGAGCAAATTCCATCCTTGCTCTGGGAGCAGAGAAAGCAGGTGTTTTTTTCCATAAACTGTCCTTAGCACTAAAGTGAACTGCAATAAATTAACGAAGGAAGAGGGGAACAGCAGATGTTAGGGTAGGAATCCACAGGCTACGTCTGAAAGATTTAGCTAAATATAGATTGAAAAAAGAAGGCAAGAAAGATACCGACCTCTTTCCGGATGATAATAAAGGGTCTTATCCCTTCTCCCCTTGTGACGTTCGGTTCCAAGATCGACACCTTGCAAGTGTTGTTCGAGCTGCATTCATCTCTCCCCTTCTACCCAAACCCATGCTGGGCTACTCATGGATCTTGTCAAGTCGAGTCTTACCAGCAATGTATACTCTGCTCCCGGCCAGGCCTTCCTGTAGGCTTTGCTGTTTCCCTGCATTTGCCAAGGAGTGCGAGGAGAGTCGTCAGGGTGTACGTTGCAGATTATTGTCAGGCTTCTGGAATAAATAATCCCTCCAGGCATAGCCCTTATCAGCACACATGGGAAGCTGATTTTTCTCTAATTGTCTGTGGCTTTTCCTAAACAGTGTCAGGTCTTCCAGGGGAGGTTGGGTTTTGTTTGTTTTCTTGGGGGGGCTGGGAGGGTGTTGTTGCACCAGCTCCCAAGTGCGGGATGAGGAGGTGTGAAATCTGCCCCTGGAGAATACAGGCGTTCAAAAAAACCCACCCCTGGAGTCCAAATTGTTTAGAGGGAGAGCTGAATGGAGGGTGATGCTGACCAGTCTAAACAGTCTTTAGAGGTACTTAGGGGATGCCGAGGGAGAGGCATGTGAAAGAACTCAAGGCTATGAAGGAGCCAAACCCCTATCTTATAGCCAGGAGCTGTTTATTCCTGCGAGTGCAGAGACCATTAGAGTTCAGCTCCTGGATCTAGAAGCCAGTGGATATTTGCAGCCCAGGGAGAGGACAGCAAATATCACCGCCCCCCCCTTGGAGTTACCTACATGCACACATACCCACTGACCTTGACGGAGTTATTTCTTGATACACACACACACTCACACTCAATGGCATTATCGCCTGATACACACGCACTGGTATTATCTCCTGACATGCACACAAGCACACGATGGAGCTATGTCCTCACACACATGCAGATGTGCACATGCACGCATGCACACACACACACACACACACACACACGTGCACACAATGGGGTTATCTCAGGCACACACACACGCTGCAATCTCCTGAGAACTCTGCTGCGAGGGAGATAATAGCTCATCCCGTGATTAGCCTGTTTCCATTTGAATCTCCTACATCTACTTCTCCTTCCCCATCCCTTCCCTGCCCGCCTGCCTCAGGTTACCTCATCCTCCCAGGAAAAATAGTTACTCTCTGCGCCCCCCGCCCCCACCCCAGGGATGTACAGTGGTTAAGAGCCACTCTACCCAAAACAGCAGGCTGGATGCAGAAAGGACCAAGTCCTAACGGAGATTCCCAGGCCCAGGCCAGTGCTCGGGGCAGCACTATGAGTCTCCAGATGGCCAAGCTCATCATTTTATCATTGGGTTTGTGAAGGGTGGGCAGGGCTCGCCAGGCCTCCCGCACGCCCTGCCATCAGGGGCTTGGACGCCGCTGGCAGGGCAAGCTGGGACCAGTGTAAATCCTGGGCGGGGGCGAGCTAGCCTTCTCGGGGGGACTCTGTGCCCTGGGCCTGTGTGTGTACGCAGGAGGTGTTAATCTGGCCTAAACCTGCCATCCCCATGGTGTTCAGTTAGAAACATAAGAACTGCCATGGATGCCTCCAGCATCACAGAGCAGCGTGAACTGGGCACGACCAGGATTTATTTCCTGGCTCCGCTCTCACTTGCAGCTTCCAGCACTGAAGGGTGTAGGAGGTCCTCATTCGGAGGCTGTATCCCTACTTGCCCTGCTTAATAGCTACCGATGCCTTTTTTCTCCAGCAGTCTGTCCAGTCCCTTCCTGCACCTGCCTTCTGGATGCCGATTCCAAATGCCTTCTGGAAGCCAGGCCCCATTCAGCAATGGGGAAACTGAGGCACGCAGAGATCTAGCCTAAGGCAGTGGCAGGATTCAGGTGCCCTTTATTCCCCCAAGCAGCCAGAGCTCCCACGGCAAAGCTCCCTCCTGCCTTCTAGTTTTAATGCGCGTCAGGGCACAGACAGACGTGCGGTGGAGGGGTCCCGGGTCTTTCCAGCGCTCCAGTCCTGCAGCCTCTGAGCCAATTGCCCCCAAGCTGGCTCCAAGGGTGGTGCCTGGGACAAAACCCAAGCCCCTGCGGAAGCTGATGGAGCTGGTGCTGGGCTTTCCTGGGGGGAATCGCAGTGTGGCTCAGACACAAAGGTAGCCGATGCAAGCGCTGCCAGCGGCAGGGAGCGGGCAGCACCAGGCACCCCGGCTCCCTGCCCCACACCCCACACTGTGCCTGAGTTTGTGGGGGAGAAACACGCTGCGCCCCGCACCCACCCCATCCCACCCCATCCCATCCCATCCCATGGACTGGTGCGCTCCAGCTCCAGGGACCTTCAGCCTGGACACACAGACACACAGTCTTGTTTGTTATGTGGATCACAGAGACAGAGCGAGATAGAGAGACTATTGAGCCGTCTATCTGTGCGTGTGTACATACATGCATGGGTCTGTATGTATAGATGCATACATACACACATACATGCACGCCTATATGTATGTATCCTTATATATGAACATACACATCTATATACACATTCCGGTGTATATACAGATAGATACAGTTATATATATGTATCTATAACTACCTGTATATACATGGATGTGTGTGTGTGTGTGTGTGTGTGTGTGTGTGTGTATGTATAGATATCTGCATATTCATGGATGTGTTTGTGTGTGTGTGTATATTCATATAGATAGATGCACACCCACCAATGTATACACACACATGTGTTTGTGTATATTATATAGATCGATATATAGAGAGTATCTGTCAATCTATCTGTGTGTGTGTATGAATAGGTGTGTGTATGGATATAGATACATACACACATGTTCGTATATACATACCCACAAATGTGTATTTATGAATATACATATACATATATATGTATGTGTGTGTATGTATAAATTGTGTATGTTGGTATGTTGTATATGTTGTATATATATAACTGCGCATGTGT
>NW_017728915.1:36714163-36715607 GCF_001723895.1 Crocodylus porosus | reverse complement strand
TATACACACACGTAATTATATATTACATATATAAATGTATACATATACACAGAGACAGACACACACACACACATGTGTGTTTGTGTATATTAGGTAGATGGATATATAGAGAGTATCCATCCATCTCTTTGTGTGTATGTATATATATGTGTATACGTGTAAATATATAAATGTGTATATATGTGTATACACATACACACATAAACCCGCACACAGGTGTGCATGTATATATGAATATACATACATGCACATATATAGACACAGATATTCATATAGATAGATAGATGCCAATATCTATCTATCTATCTATCTATAAATAGGTAGATACGTATATCAATATCTATATATCTATATACACAGTGTGTACATATCTGTATCTAGATTTGTATCTACACACATTTATCTATCGATGTATCTGTAGATCTGGATCTATCTATATCTAGATGGTAGATCCATCAAGCTAGCTATCTACATGTCTGATAGCTATACAAACACTGTCTGTCTAGATGGGTAAAGGTGGGTGGGTGGAGGGGCTGCGGGGCTGGGTGTGCACTGCGCTGGGCGGGTCGGGTCGGGTCGCTGCGGGTGCAGAGCGGTGCATCCCTCTGTCCAGCAGAGGCTCAAGCAGAGCTGCAGGGAGGTGGATGGGGCTCCAGATGCTGAGGCGGAGGTCATCAAGCCCTAGAAAAGGAGGTCACAGCCAACCCCCTACTCAAAGCAGGCCCATCAGGTCTCCCCAGGCAGCTGCATCTTGCAAATGGGACAGGGACCTGGGAGCAGGTCCTGGGAGGCTGGTCTGGGGTAACCCTAACCCTTCCCGCTTTGAGATGCCTCCTTGGGGTGTTGGGGGTGGCTCTTACAGCACTCCTGGGTGATCACTCAAAGCCCAGCAGCGATTCTGCTGGGCAAACCCCTGCCTTCAGTTCCCTCTCTCTGGACTTGAACCATGGTCTCAGCTGTTCCCTTCCTGCAAAGTGCCCTGCAAAAAAGGACTTTCAAGCAGTGGCTCTGAATGCAGCAGCTCAAAGGTGCCCAATGCAGAGCTGCACTTATGGCTATAACTTGCCCATCAATCAAGCAAAACTTGTCACTTCTGTCTGCATTAATGCATGAATCTGGCTCATTAGGAGGGACAGATATTCTTTTTTTTTTTTTTTTTAAATCAGCAAAATGCAAGAAATGGGGGAAACTCCCCTAACATAACAACAAGCTCCAGTCCTTACAGCCTCTTTTTTTTTGCCAGCATGGAAAAAAAAATGAAGCTATTGCGACCACCCACGAAGTTCACGGAGGACTTAGAGACGTGACACATGATTTGCAAGGAAAGGGAGGAGGGGGAAACCCCCAAGCCCGTGTTTTAATGATATCTATTTTATTGCCATTTGCTGTAAGAAGCACTTTGCATTTGCTGCTGGCTGTCAGGCATGAGCTGTACCTTTCTGGT
>NW_017728915.1:36699202-36713954 GCF_001723895.1 Crocodylus porosus | reverse complement strand
TTCCCTGGTGCGTGGGGAAATAATTTGCAAAGCACATTCCTCAGCGTCTTGCTGCTGATCAGGCAGGAGGCTTTGCCAATAGCATTTGCATCAAAGTCTTCTCAACCTTAATGGTGTATGACATGTCTGAGACCAGATATGGCTCCGCTAATCATATTTTAATAGCCCTACCTTTATACGCGGACTGGCTCGCGGTGCACACAGTAATATTTTAATTTCTGAGCTCTGATGAGCATAATTCCAAGCAGGTATTCAGTTTCTGCATGTCTAAATCGTGCTCCCAGATGTGAAATGCCAAAGGACTAGAAGGAACAACTACACAAATATAATATTTAATACTGAATGTCAGTTTGGGTGTTCCACTCAATTTCCTGGAAAGATCTTTAAACTCCTCTTATTTAGGTTGAATACCCAATCAGTTCCATACCCCAGCCCTAGCCCAGTTGCTATGTAATTCCGCATAACTAAGTTCTCTAATTTCTGAAATGCAAATGTACAGCAGATGTAGGTGGTGGTAGAGGGGGGAAGGCTCCTTCATTTCCATCCGGGCTAGTTCTCAGGGCTCTCCCGAAGCCAAGGGCTCAAAGAGACAGGCTGACTAGCCTCGCGAGAGACTAAAAAGCCATGTAGCTTCAGCACCGTGGGCATGATTCAAAGCCCATTCAATCAGCCAAGAAGTGATGACAACAGCCTTTCCCCCTAGTCCCCCCTAAGGTGGATGCACCAGTTGGCTTTTCAGCAGCCGGCATGCAAATCTGCAACTTTTGTGAGGGTCGTCTAGCAAATGCATAAGTGGCGGAGAAGCTAATTACCCCCGGCTAACAAATGAGAGGCCTTGGGAAGTCAGACCACTGCCCTGCATAGTTGGCAGTGTTGACTTGCAGTTTCTCTGCGGTCCTCCGCCTGTCTCCTTCCACCAATTTTTGGGGTTGTGCCTGGCCGGAAGCAACACAGATCTCCGGTTGGTATCTGCACAGCACCTAGCACGGTAGGGGCCTGGCCCGAGGCTTGGGTACGACAGCACTAAAAAAGAAATCACAGCTCCCTGAGTAGAAAAGCCAAGGCTGCAATGGTGATGGCTCCATGACTGGAGCTACTAGAGGTCTCCACTGTTGAGTGTGCAACTTGAGACACCTCCAAGGGACTCTCCCTTCTAGGGAATCAGGAGATCCAAGCCGGGGCACCCGAAAATGCTCTGAAAATCTTCACCAGGAGCTGGATCACCCTTTCATCTTCTACATCGTCCCCTTCCCTGGAACATGCAACATCATGAAGTGGCACACAGGGGTCTTGAGGCTAAAACGGATGGACTTGTCCTCTCTGGATCTCTCTGTTCTTGCAATGAGGTCTGAAGTTTCCATGCCAATCTGGGGTCCTATCATTAATATTGATGTTGACGTGGTGTAGGGGAAGCACCAGATATTTCCACCACTTTAAGCCTAACAATATTTCCAGATCCTTCCAGCAAATGAATTCCATGTGGCTTGTAGGGAGAGAGCGTCTCCGAGACCCATGTGGTGCATAATTAACAGTTCTCACTTTCTCCATAAAGTAACTCCGGCACACATATTGTTTTCCAGAAATAATAATAATTTGCTGAGTGACCCACCCTAGCTCTTCAGTTTAAACATCTCAGCTGCCTCGGAAATTTGTTTCCACAACTGGGCCCTAGTCTCAGAAATGGCTTTCTAATGCAAGGCAAATGCATAACCAGCTCGGTATAGAAGCACCCTATAGAAGTGACGAGCTGGGTGTCAGTTTGGAAATCTCCCTACTCCCAGACCTGCAAAAAATAGCATGATTATTTACTGTGCTCTTTTAAACCTGTGTCTGTTCCATCTGGATTGGTGGAACTGAAATATATTTCCCCCTTCTGCTAAGGAAGGCATGGATTTACCCCTTATACATGTGGAAACAACTCATTCACATGGCAGAATCAAGGTAGCATCAGAAAACCCTCCTGAGGGACAAGTATGGAGGGGCAATGTGCCCCGACTTGTTTTTGCTTCTTTTTACTCCCTTCCCCAACAATTTTCAGCCAAAATAAAATATTGAAAACTTCTTAAAAAAATGTAAGAATCGCCATTTCTTTTTTAATTGTGTCTTTTCTGTACACATCAAATGTAGGCCCTATCGTTGGGCACTGTGCTTGGAGGGCCTAGCGAAGGCAACTGAACCACTGGTTCACCGGCGCAGGATTGTCCCTGTGGTTGAATTCCTCCCTTGGCTAACGTAGTATCAGTGGCTCCCCAGTGGTGGGTTTTTAAGCATGGGGACACCTCTCAGAGCTGTTCCTCCCAGCCCTGGCCAGACTGGGGTAGATATCATGGCCTTGTTCACCCCTCTGCACATTTTCAAGGCAGGGTTTGCAATCATAAGGGCGAAAAACTTACCTTAAAAAAATGAAAGCTGAGTTTCTTGAAAGACTCCAGGATCTGGATCTTTAGCCTGTGTCTTTTTGCAACCTCCTCTTAGTTTGCATGCCATGTCCCTGCTTCCCACAATGCTGCATGGGCTATTTAGCTAGCAAGCGATTCAGGGTGGGGCTGCCTCTTACCCTGTGCCTATGCCTTTAGGATCTTAATGTCAACTGGACCTCTGCTAGGTTCATTCAGATAGTAATAACTAGGCTGGCCATGGACATTACTAACAGGCGCATGTTTCTGTTACTTGAGAGTTGCTTTCTTTCCGTGTTTGCAACCAGTCGCTGTACTAATGCGCCTTGGAGATCATGCAAGTATGCCCAAACCATAAAGGATCCAAGTTAATCACACTCATTTTCTCACATGGGGCAAGTATGTGCCTTCATCTTGCGTTCCAGCATTGTTACAAACAAACTTTTAAAAATGTTGTTTTCTCTTTTTTTATGGGAAAGCTACTTATGCGTTCTGCCACATGAAAGCCGTTTTGCCTTCATTTGTGGCTGCGCTGATTACAAAGACAAGGAGATCTTTAATTAAATTGGTTGGGTTTTTGTGTATTTCTTTCAAAGAAAACCATCAAAATAGCATTTGTGACTCATTACAATTATAACAGTGATGCTATCGTCCTTGTCTCATTATATTGCTCATTTCGATCAAAACACCGCATGCCAGACGTACCTTTAACTGCTAGTGACTGTGTGCAGCCCTCTCTTGAGTCAGGCAGAGAATACGGCACGATACCAAGATGGAAGATGCTGAGAAATAACTGGGATTAGAAGCGCTTTGAGTGAATAGGTTGCACCCCCAGCAAAGATAAAGCAACACGGTTCCAGTGAAGTCGGTGGAGGTATGCCAGTCGAATTCCTCCGAGCATTGAATTATACCAAGAATGGTTGTGGCTTCAAGTGCATTTACAGATAACCTATAGCTGGAGTCTGTACTCACTGATGTTACAACAAGTAACATCAAGATATCACTGGGAAATGGGCTAGACCCCCTTTGGCTAGGGGGTCTTCATCACAGATGTGTCCTGTCACCTGCTTCACACGCTGCATTCGGGTGGTTTTCCCTGACCATGAATCCTATGGTGCTGTCTTGTCTCTAGGAAAACAGCTGGGAAAATGGCTTAACGCAAAAAACGGTATGAAGGAAAACAGCGTTAAGCCATTTTCCCAACTGTTTTCCTAGAGACAAGACAGCACCATAGGATTAGAAGGGATGTCATGGGTCTCCCTGTCCAGCCCCCTGCAAAGATGTAGGATGCACTGCTCCAAAAACATCCCAGATAGTTGCTTATCCAGCCTCTTCTTGGAAACAGCCGATGAAGGAGATTACACAACCTCCCTGGGAAGCTCACTTCTTTGTTCTACGGCTCTTACAATTCGGTAACTGCGGAAAGCATAACTCCCACATCACTCAGTATGATTTAGGGTGAAATTACATGGTATGCTTAGACCATACTAAGGGCACTTAAAATGCGAGCATCGGCATGTTCAAGCTCGTTAACTCTTCCCCAGTGCCTTCCGAGCATCTCGAAAGTTGTGCCATTTAAGATTAACTCAGGGCCGTGCTACCTAGCTCGTGTTAGGGTAACTTCAGTCTGCTTCACTGCAATCAATGAGCAATCTGCAGTCCTCCAGCATCCCAGAATGCACCACTCCCAGCCCCGCTTCCCACCCAGAGCAGGGATGGAGCCCCCTAGCCATGCCCCTGCTCACCAGCCCTCTAGTGGCAAGTCAGAGGTGGGCAGGCAAGAAACGGTATTAACCCTTAAGGTGTGAACGCTCTCAGGATGTTCGGGATTTAACACCGTTTAACATCCCACAGATTGTCTGGGCCGCGTTACACGCATCTTCACCCTCTGGCTCAAAACTGTTCTCCAGGAGGACTCAAAGGACATGGTGCTCCTTCAAAGGTGCTGAGCAATCATTTTAATTGCTGCTGGGGAGGCTCAACGTTTCTTAAAACGCAGCCCCCGCTGCAGTTTCAGGTAGAGTAATTGGCTAAAACAAGCGCATATGCCCGAACGCTACTTGAGATAATGATACGTGGTCACATCCATTCCCCTGCCAGCTTTTTTTTAATGATCCCTAACCTTCCATTATGTTGTCATGTGCGGCTCTTTAAACAAGGGGCCGGACTCTCTCTGGAGAGTAGCCGCAGGAGGACACAGAGCAGCCATCGCTAAATAATAGCCCAAAGCAAGGGACAGCTTAAGAAATAAAAGCTTTTGGGACAGATTAATTCCACCGAAAATTGCTGCTTTTGGGATAGGGTTCAGTGCCACTGCAGGGAGCGATCCGGCCTGCGATTTCCCCATGGAAGAAGGCATGACCTCGATTTCGGAGAAGGCTGCTTTTCTTCACAAATGAAAGGCCTCATCCAGCATCTGTCAGGGAAGGCAGCTGGAAATGCAGGACATCGATATCTCTGGGGTCCCCTCGAAGGTCCCGCTGACTGAAAGACTTAATGGTGTCTCCACAAGTTTTTACCCTGTTGAAACGCCCAGGCCTTTATGAAAGCATAGGAAAGAGAGCGAGTTCTGCGGCTCACACCCAGGACTGATGTTTGGAGGACTTTGGTTGTGCTCTCAGATGTAACGCTTCCATTTCTTGCCTGGAAACTGGGCTAATAATGTTCACCTCCAAGGCTCTGCAATGCAGCAGCACTAAGAGGATGCCCCTGAGATGGCTATAGCGTAGGGAACAGGCCTTGTGCAAACACTGCATTAAGGGGCTCCTCCTGCCCTGAAGACCGTATAAACCAAACAAGACAGCAAGGGCAGAGGTGGCATCAGCCCTTCGCCAGCTTCGAGAAGCCACGAAAATAGCAGCTGCCCAACCACTGCCATTGCCCCATGCATTGGTACCATCGAGGGCATGGACCTAGCCAGCTCTGCCTCCGGGATGCTGTGCCAGGGCAAAGCCTTTCGAGTGCCTTTTTGCAAAGCCCAGGGGCAAAGTAAACCACTTTTGTTCTTGTTCCTATTCAGCGGCTGCCTCAGAAACAACTCTCCCAGCGGGGCACGTGCATTTGTGCGTGCGCGCGTGCGCTAGAGGCACGCCTTTCGGCCCCGCAACCCTTCCTGGTCGCTGCTTTCACTTCTTCCATCCCCCAGAGAAAATAGCCATGTGGCTGATCCTGTCCCTTTGATGCTGATATTGATTTTAATTGTCATGTGTTTCCTCAGATTAAGTTTCCGATACTCAGGGAAATCCACGTTGCATAGCAAGTGACATGTGCGTACAATCAGTCTCAGACAATTTATTTTTACCACCGTATGTAAACACTGTGCTGAAATTGTCACTTTGATTTAGGAGGTGTCAGATTTTTCTGTTGGTCTTTTGTCCCCCCGGCTCCTCCTTTCCTCTCTTTTCTCAGCCCTCCACTCCATCTCTGAAATTGGGCATTGCTTTCATCAGCGGCACTCCCAGCAAAGCGCCGCGCGCATTCAGCCGCGCACCGCCTGGACGTTAATCTTGAGATGGTTTCTTGGACACTGCAACTGCCTGTTTCTAGCAAAACTGTAACATCTTTTTCGCTTCCCCCCACCCCTCCTTCCCTGGGAACCATTTTGTGCACTGAAAATAGAAGTATCATTTTAGAGTAAGCAGCTCAGAGGGACGTAATCACCCGAATGCAGATGAAATCACTTAAAATTTTTGAAACTGGCAACCTCTTATATTTTAATTACATAGTGCAGTGATATTCTGCTGAAAGCAATTACATTGTAGATCTTCCCACACACAGACATTCCCAGTTGTGCTCCACAAAGACTAGCGGTTATATGAATCAGGGATCACGTATTCATTTCTTTTTTCTTTTTCTTTTTTTTTAAAGAAAGGACGAAAAAGCCCATCTTCATGCAATCTTGGAAAGAAGTCAGAGTCTCGCCATTTCAGAGGCAGGGTAATTTTGCTCGCCCCCTGGTGAAATGCGAATGCCCATTGGCCTGGAGAATAATATCGTTTCGTTCCTGTTTTCATAGGCCCGAGCTCGCGCTCCAAGGACATGCTTTGGCATCTTAACCATTTTGAAATGTGTCAGGAAAGATCCTTTCTGTTCAGAATCAAATCCATGCTTCCATTCAATTAAAAAAAAAAGTCTTTCACCAGGTTGAACAGGGCCTCAGAGGCCTGGCTCTGGCCTCCTAAATTGTGGTTGAAGTGTTCAGATCCAGTTCATGGGAGCGATATCCCTTGCCCTCCTTTCAAAATTAGCCCCGATGAATGGACTCTTTTGTAGTGAGGAAGGAAACAGACAGGAATCACAATGATCTCTTTCTAGCCAGGCCTCCTGTAGCTACAAGTGAGTCAACAAGCCTGGCTGGTGCTGTAGAAGAAGGAAAACAGCAATTTCTTAGTGGTTTCCGTGGCATGTTGGAAACGGCAGGACCTCTTCTGTTACCCAGGTCTGGCACCTCGGGCCCGCTTCTTACCGTTAACTGCTTTCCAGCCGCGAAAGCCAGACGGGATTTAAGGTTCGTGACAAACTTCCCAGCAGAGAGGCACCATCTATGTCTCTTTAGCAGCGCTAAGAGCAGCAGGGCTCGTTATCGGCCTCGGCAGAAGGGTGGACTCCTAATTCCACGCCCCGTGAAATGGGCAAAGTGGGAGAAACTGGTCACCTCCTTAATCACCCTTGGAAGGAAGGACACCAATGATTCATGTTTCTTCTGGGCAACATTTTAGCCCTCAGTAGAAAGTTATTCTTTTTTTCCTGTTATTCTAAAACTAAGTACTTTGCACATTTGGGAAGTATTATTAAATAATAATCTGACTGATGGTCTGTGGTTGGAGTTAATTTCTTCCAGTTTTCAAAGCATCTAATTACACTTTCCTCAATAGTAACTGTCAAAATTGCTTAGAATGTGCAAATACCACTTAAAAAAAAAAAAAAAAAAAAAGCTCCAGCTCATCTCTCCAGAGCGAAGAGCTGGAATGAAAGAACTAATCCACAAGATGAATGCAGCTCATGCCTCTGTAGTCCTCCATTTTTTTTCCTCCTTAATTTATTCCCAGGGGTTAAGAACCCAAAGGGCAGATGCTCAGCTGATAGATATAAGTCAGACCAGTTTATGTCAGCTGGGGATCTGGTTGAGCTAAGCTGCACCAAGAGGAGTTAAATCAGTCATTAAACCTCTTCACACCCAAAGGTCATCACTCTTATTTCAGTTTATGGGCACCTATTTTTAGCTGAACTTCACCCTGCTCCCATTGACTGAGGGCATGGGCGCACAAACTGGCGAAAGCGAGGCAAAAAGGACAGGGCTTCCCAGAAGGTCACGTACCCGTATGGTCTTATCCCGTGGCAAAGAAGCCAACCTGTAGCAGCTCAGCCTGCAGAGAAATAAGGGTAAATTTGGTTGGCCTGCATTTACTATGGCACAGGCAGCTACCTACCTATGGTAGCTACCTTTCATATACTACTCGCCTTTGCCTCACAGTAACTTGTCCCTATAACTATGTTAAATAAAAAAACCCCAACCTATTCTTATGCCAAGAGTGTGTACATGAGGTTTGCACTAGTTCCATGATATCGGTTTAAAATCTAAGTTGATATGAAATGGTTGCATCTTGTTTGGATGCACCCTCCGTAGAACAGGAGAAGAATACAAAGCTCCCCCCGAGACACTTGTGTAGAAGTAGCATGAGACCCGACTGATGCAAAAAAAGGAGGTTCACGCTACAGCACTCACTGCACTTCACAGCCAGCGAAGAAAGGCAGATGAGAAAAACCCAACCACGACAAGCGATCTGCAATGTTATCTAAGGCAACACATGCTCCCCTTGTGCCGTGCCTTGACCACATGGAACAGCTCTGTGCGAGAGGGAGTATCGCTAGGGATGAGACCACAGCTCACTCTCCATCCCCATGCAGTCACTGATGTAAGACCGACAAGCTCAGGTGGCAACGGAAATGTGGACTCCAATAGCGCCTATTTTTTCCACTGGGAATGGGTATAGGCTGGGCATTTTCTCCCTCCTCCCTCACGCACAGCTCATTTCACCAAGATCATCAACAAGTTTCATGTAATGCCAATATGCTGTCACAATGGACTCGAGTTAGGTGCAAAACCAGGAGCCCAGGGGTTGGAAGGGCTTTGACCGCACCCGTGTTTATGTAGAATTACTGACCTGGAGTTGATTCTGGCTCCAGGGAATGGGTTTTGTTGCTGCTTTCCTAGGACTAGTCTGAATTCCAGAATTGGGGATCATGAGCTGATGCTCTTGGCTAAGAAGTTGGTGCTAGTCAAGACACTTCCAGGGGAATGGGCACATTTTCATTTGAACAGCGGACTGCAAAAGTAAATGTGGTAACATCCATGATTTGGTGAGCTAAGCATGCGATCTATTTTTCTTCCCTGGGGTTTGCGATTGCATGAAACAGCAGAGAGGAAGGGAAGGTTTGCTCTTTCCAGAGATTTATTTCATTACAACTGCAACAAGTTAAGTAGAGAACAGGGTAGAAAGACTTTTGGTTTTGAGCCTGGAACAAAGCTCAGCCCTTGAGATAAACAAATGGAGGGAACAGAAATTATCAAGGAAAGAGCTAGCCACAGACTTATTATGAATTTCACTTTAGCAGGCTGGGTAACTATTGTACCAGGGACTGAACTGAAATCAGATCAACTCTGCAGAGTAAAAGTACTGTGAAATATTGCTGTGCTGAACCTTTGCTCAAAAAGCTTCCAAAAGGGATCTGTCTATTGGTTTGGGGTAGTGCTTGCTTGCTTAAAATCTCCTTAGTGACCATCTGCTCGACAGTACCATATTTCCCCGCATACAAAATGCACCCCTTTCCTTCACAAATTGCTTCTGGAAATATAGGTTTGCTTTAGATGTGAGAAATATGGCAAGAGCAAGTTCTGCCATTTACTGGGTAAAACCAGAAGTAAAATCTGCAGCAATCCACAGGGAGCTGGAGAAGGAGCATGCTGATACTCAGTTACTTACCTGAAGGAAGGGTTTTATTCGTTACTACAATCTACCTTTCAGACCCAAGGTGCGTATTGTATTCCCGGCTGCATTATATATATGCAAGATATATTCACCCAAAGAACCTTGTCTGCAAGAAAATATGGTACTTTTCAATCTGGGCATGGGAGAAGGATCCTGAGAGACTTTTTCCCAAGTGTGAATGTCCGTCTGTTTCTTTGGTCCTAGCGTTTACTCCTCAGCTGACCCACCTATAAGATGAGATAATGATCCTTACCTACTTGCAACTGGTGTTTATAAAAGACTTTAAGGCACCTGAATGAAAGACAGTGTGTTAGAGTACTACATTATTATATCCATGCCATCCCATCTGAGCCTTTTTCTGTCTCTCTCTCTCTCCAGGGACTGGGAGTGCACAAAACTGGAGACTTTTTCCCCCAGTATGTAGTCCAGAATGTGTCTGTGCCTCTGTTTCCACATCTATAAACTGGCTGTGACAGCTCTTAACTGCCCATGGTACCATTGCAGGGATAAAATAGGGAATATATGTGAAATGGATTGAGCTGCTTAGATGTGTGATGAGTTAAATGTAAAGTGTCACTTCGCGATTGCATTGGGTGATCTGGTCAGCATTCACAGCAACAAATTGCAGCGATTGAAAGTGGACAAGATAATTTATTTCCACACTAAACAAAAAGTCAAAAAGGGGAACATTCACGTCAGTGCAATTAAACTAACAAAATCTAGCAGGCAGCAAGTTGTATGCTAATGCATGAGTATATATACATACAAGCTACTAAGAGCCTAGAAACAACGTGTGTCAAGATGTGTGTTTGTCATGCCTACATCCTGGACATGTCTCCATGTCGCTGTGCAGCGCTGTGCTCTGGTACTTCCAGTTGGAAGTACTAACGCACGGCAAGGTACGGTCGGCTACTGCACCATGCAAGCGGCACACAGTTCGATTTTGCCGCTCTGTTGTTGCTCTGCTGGGAGAGCGCAGTGCTACAGCGACACAGCCGGCGATCACGTGTAGACCCACATAATGACTACGTTGCCATAGTGTGCCATAGGGAGACATGGAGACGTGCCCCTTGTGTTGCAAAAATTCCCAGTTTTGCAAATTCCCAGTTGCAAAAACTGGTGCTTGCTGGAGGCAACTGAGAACAAGAGGGATATCAATGGGTACCCGTGACCCAGGGTCTTCTCTACCATCAGATCGCTGAGAGGAAAGATAGGTGGGGAAAAAAGGCTGAGAGTGCCTTGCAAACATGTAATGGTCAGGGGTGTGAAGAGGTGGATGCTTGACTGACGCAGCAGGGCAGGTAAACCCTAGCATAGGTGCATTTACATCTGTGCTTTTATCAGTGTAGCCGGTTTCACTTACGGGATATTTTACTATCTAGTTCTGGCATTATACATGCGTGAAGTTAGGAGCACTCGGCTGGCATATTAAGCCATGATTCCTATATTGGTTAAATGCTCCTTGTGTCAGTTCACTCCACCATCACCATTAAACTTATAGAAGAGACATTTACAACATTTTACCAATTACTTAGGTGTGTATCTCCTCACACGTGGGCTGGACTAAGTTGCCAGCATCCTCCTTCTATATTATTTATGGCATTGCCTTCTGCATCAGTACGTGTTTACTGCTTTATTTATATAATTTGTACGCTGCTCTTCCCAACAAAGGCTATGCAGTAAAGAGTCTGGGTTTGTCTGCCTGGCACCCGAAAGTTTAGTTGCCCAGCCTGATCAGTGCCCCTTTGGACAAGGATCTCCCCAGGCCCACACTAGATATGCATGTCTGAGGAGTATAATTTAAGGGGTCTTGCAATCCCTACCAGGGATATTTATTTATTGAGTAGCAGCTGAATCCCTACCAGTAGTTCAAGTCTAACATGAGCTACAGTGGAAACAGCAGCATCACACTGGTGAATAAACCTGGAGTCTCATTCCCTTCAATTGTCTGGAGTGAATAAAGACGCGGAGCGTCGATGTAGATCAGCTCATCTTTTGCATTGACGATAGCATCAGGCTCAAAGTTGGGCATTTTGGTCAATCTGTACATATGTGTGTATCACAGAGTTTCATAGGTTTCATAGATATTAGGGCTGGAAGGGACCTTGTTGCCAGCTTTTGCTGCATTGTAGAAGATCCTTAGAGAAGGTCTATAAACAGAGGATACCATGCGTGAAATCCCTTTGGAGCAAGAAAAGATGGCGGTGATAGCCCAGTAGGTCGTTGGCCAAAAATCTGTAAAGAAGAGAGGAAATTGTTTTAGTGGTAGGATTACAAATAATAAAGCGTTAACATCTTCTTCCTTCTTGTGCACAGTAGAACTGAAACTGAGCTCCGCAGAGGATGATCATTAATTCTTCACATTCAGTCAGTGGGAACAAGTACAGATGTTTTCACCAACCTGTGACATGAAATCATTTGCCGGTTTTATGGAAACAATTTGTTTTATACTTTTTAATATGATGCATCCATGAAATGATTAACTAAATCAAGGAAACCTTCTGTAAGCATATTACCTCATGCGATAATCAAGTAGCTAGCAAATACCATAGCTGTGTAAGGTAATTAAATAAGCATGGTTCCATGAAACTAATATTAGTTCAATGAACATTTCTTGATCTTGTAAGGCATGAAATTGGCCTCCATCAAAATGCTCCAACTTGGCTGCAAAAACTTAGCCACTAAGGCCCAGAGCTTTTAAGGTATTTATGCTCGGCAAGGTGGAAGACCTGGTTCATCAAGGTAATTGGGCAACTCACACCAGATCCAAATATAAAGAGATATAAAATTTGGGCTCCCCATGAATCTCACCCTCCAGCTCGAGGCCGGATCATGCCTGTCCAAACCGAACCGTCCAGGTGTTTATCTAACTTGCTCTTCAACACTTCTAATGACAGAAATGCCACAGCAAATCTGTTTTAGTTACCACCCACATCATTAGCAAGTTCTTTCTGGCATCTAACCTCAGTTTCCTTTCTTGCACTTTAAGACCATTACTTTTTGTCTGTGCCCTCTGCACAGCAGAGAATAGCCTATCACCACCTCTTTGATTTTTTCTTCCTTATTTTTTTTATCTTAAAATCATACGAACTTTAGCAACTGTTTTGAAGAGAAAGAAGCCACACCTGTATTTATAGCGAACCTTTATTTTCAAATATTGTTATTAAAATATGTGATCTACAGTGACAGAAGTCGCATGGCGCTGGAAAAACATGGGAAGAAGGCATGCTAATCTCTGCTCTGTGCACCCACGAAAGTCTAAACGACGGATCAATAAGAAGTGAACTTATCAGCTGTGTTGGCCCAGAGGCTGGTCTGAAACTTGCCTGACAGCCTTCAGGGAATATATTTCTCCTGGTTTTATGGCCACTGAGTCTGAGCACCTCAGGATCCTTCACCTTCTCATCACTATGACAGCCCTAGGAGGCTCTCTTACTTCTGCTTTCCATTTGGAAAGGTTAAAGGACTTGACCAAGGTCACTCAAGAAGTGCTTGGGAGAGCAAAGGATTGAAGGTACCATTCTTAAGACTTAGGATAGTCTCTTGATAGCCCCTGAACCATCCTTTGTGTTCCTTTATGTATGAATCAGCACCCATTGGCCTTTTCCCACTTATTTCCCTTTCCTTTCCCATTCAATCTTGCTTGCAAATAAACCAATAACCCCTTCCCCCTGTGTAAACAAAAAAAAAGAGAGCTGGTCAGAAAGTTTCAGTAAAAAACTTGGTAGAAAAATCTTGATTCAATAAAAGTGATCCCAAGAAGTGTCTGCATTCCTTAAAAAAACCCAAAAAAGTAAGAAAGAAAAGAAAGGTCCAGTTTGTTTTTTGAGAAAATGATAATGCAAAGGATGCTGTTTTCACTTAAACAAAAGTTTAGCATTTTGCAAGGAAAATGTGGATGATTTTTTACAACTTTTTAATTGAAATTTTGCTCCACGAAAACACGTTTCAAATGTTTCCAACCCGCCACAGTGCAGATCCACGCGGCACACGATCTGTTCGTGAAGCCCGTATACGCAGGCATTTTGTCCAATGGCTTCCCACATGGATTATTTTGGGGGAGGGAGAAGCATGTTCCTTGGCCTTTCCAAGCAAGTGAAAGCAAAAATTAAAAGAAACTTTCAGAGCAACTTCAGCTGAAATCATTCTTGACCTCATCCCAAGGCACACATTTTCCAGGAGGACAAAAATGGTTTATGCGTGGATAAGGACTGCACCTTGGCTGTTCATCCCACCAAGGATCGTTTCCTGGCAGAACATGTGACAAATGACATGGAGAAATACTCCTTTATCCACTACTGGGAGTGAGCAGCATCCAGGTTTATATTTGTGCTCATTTCAGACTCCGTTTTCCATCCCTTCCCTTCTGATAAAGATACTCCCCCTTTCCCCTACTGAGACACTTTAGTGCTTCTAGTACATAGAGCTCCTCTGGCAATTGTAAGGTCCAGATCTGCAACCCAAAAATCTCCCAACAGTACAGCTGCAGCTGCCTCCTGGAGCGGTCCCCTTTCCATTTTATCCCTTTCTCTCCTGCCCTTATGGAAGTCTCTGTGCACGGCCCAGTGCTAGGTCGTGGGGTGAGGGATCATGCGTGAGAGATGGGGTGATACTCACATCATCCCTGCGCAGAATCCCAGGGTATAAAATACAGGCCCAGGATGTGGGGAACAGAGGCAAGAATTTGGCTCTGAAATACTATGTGGTCTAGGGAAAATTAGCCATGAAAATCCCAGGGAATAAAAATTGCTCAAACCCACCACCCTGCTCCAAACCACGGGCATCCCCACATACTCTGAGTCCAACTCTGGGGAATTCATCCTGGCCTGGGGTATATCTACAGTGCTGCTGTGATGAGCAAGGGGTGCTGATCACCATGCCCCCGCCATGCTGCACCCCAGCTCCTGAAACAAGGCACCATAACTGCTGTGGAGCGGTGCTGTGTGAGCCCAGAACAGTTATCGGGGTGTGCTCCGGGCTTTCCCACAACAAGTGTATTGCCTCATTTTCAGATTTGGACTACGCGGAGTGGGAACTAGTAGGCCCTTTACACCATTTGGGGGCAATCCCACTAACCTTGTGTTACTCTGATTGGCCTCAACAGGATGATTAAGGTGTGTAAGATCAAGAAGGTTGTGTAAGATGTTGAGTAAAGTGTGTAAGATCAGGAGCGTTGGCTTCAATAGGACGATGAAGGTGTGTAAGATCAGGAGAGTTGAGTAAGGTATTGGTTAAAGTGGGTAAGATCAGAAGAGTTGAGTAAGGTATTGGTTAAAGTGTGTAAGATCAGGAGAGCTGGCTTCAATAGGACGATGAAGGTGTGTAAAATCAGGAGAGTTGAGTAAGGTGTTGGTAAAGTGTGTAAGA
>NW_017728915.1:36687551-36699102 GCF_001723895.1 Crocodylus porosus | reverse complement strand
TAAAGTGTGTAAGATCAGGAGAGCTGGCTTCAATAGGACGATGAAGGTGTGTAAGATCAGGAGCGTTGAGTCAAGTGTTGGTAAAGTGTGTAAGATCAGGAGAGTTGAGTAAGGTGTTGATAAAGTGTGTAAGATCAGGAGAGCTGGCTTCAATAGGACAATGAAGGTGTGTAAGATCAGGAGAGTTGAGTAAAGTGTTGGTAAAGTGTGTAAGATCAGGAGAGTTGGCTTCAATAGGATGATTAAGGTGTGTAAGATCAGGAGAGAATCAATAAAGTGTTGCACACCCAGCTCCTAAGTCTGAGGTGTCTTAGGAGGCGGCATCCAAGCTCCTGATACAGGGTGTGAGGTGAATTAGGCCCCTCAGGATAGGCCAAACCAACCAGGATGGGGATCAGGGAGCCAAAAGGAGTCAGCGTGCCCAAAGCACAGCTGCTTGGAGTGAAGGCAATGATGAAGGCACCCAGGAGGCCTGAGACCTGCCCCACTCAGGGCTGCAGGTCAACACCCCCATCCACAAATGATCTACAGCCCTGAACCTGCTCCTTGCTTCCAGGAATAAAGCAGGGCTTGCTTTTCCCTTTGAAAATGCCAGAGTGGGGAGAGCAGGTGGGGGCTGGGATGGTGTTGGACACCCCCCCAGGGTCCATTTCTTCAGTCCCCTCGTGGGTGGAGCACTCACTTAGGGGGCTGGAGTTCAGGTCCCTCCTCTGCTTGAGAGGATTGCATCTTCATCTCCTGTCTACTCCGTTTCGGCCTCTCTAGGGCAGCAGCTGAGCAGGGGGATCAGTCTTTGCCTTGACATCCCACCTGAGGTGTCTGCGGTTATGTCTACCTGGCACGCTTAACATGCCTGACAGCAGCTCCCGCAGGCAGACTGTGATGCTCCAGCCGGGCTGCCCCCCAAACCCCAGTTGGCTAATTAGCACGGGGTGGGGTACATTGCCCCCCGTCACTCAGCGGTGCTAATTAGCTGGCGTGAAGCGCCTCAGGACGGTGGCTGTACCGGTTCCAGTTTCAGAAGCAGCCTGTCCAGAGCAGCGTGAGAGGCGCAGGGTAGGTTTACTGTATAGACATGGCCTAAGTCCTTGTGTTTTTTGGAACCGTTCCTGTCCTCCACAGCACTTCGAACTTTGTAATCCATTAACATACTTGGCTCTCAACAGGGCTTTTGTTCCCAGCGCAGAGAGCTGGCGGTGTGGAAAGATTACATAGCTGGGGGCCTATATTATCCCTCCCTGGGGAATTGGGCCAGGCAATTAGGTGAGAGAATGATGTGTATCTGCCTACCACCCTCACCTCCCCACTTCCTCTGCAGCTTTCCTTGTCCCTGGTGCTCTCGCCACATGGTGCCCACAGAGCCTTCCACGGGGCCTGGGGAATAGGGAAAACAATGCCACAGTGTTATCTGATCCCACCCCCCCTCCTATGCACCGAGGGCTGGGAGCTCGGAGGCTCTCCCAGCCCCACACCACATCCCCTCTGGGTGCCAATCGTTGCAATACAATACCACGCCCGGGGCTGAGACATGCTTGTGCCTCTACATCTATAGCACGGTCGGCCTGCGGAAAGCTTTGGGGTAGGCGCAACGCGGCCACATCTTGTTACAGCGAAGGCCGAGGAGAGCGTCATACGTGTTTACACAAACGCGGTCCTGCTTGCAGCGCAGGCCGAGCCGCAGCGAACTCTACCTCCGTGACAAGCCAGCTTGCACCTGCCCTCGCCGAAATCCCGCACGCTCCCTTTGACGTCAGTGTTTCCTTTGTGCAAACAGGTTGCATGGTTAGGAGATGCCATCACCGCTTGGCGTCCTGGAGTCCAGCAGATGATGGCTGGAGCCTGTGAGAATAAGAATATTGCTTACTGACTAGGAGTTGCCAGGACAGACAAAGCCAAGTGAGCCTGAAGGATTATAAAGGTGTGGGCCGTGCTCCATATTTAAGGTTCCCTTGAGGATTGGCACTGAAGCCAAGTTAGTTCCTGCATGAAGCACAAGTGCATTGAAGAGAAAAATCTTTGCCCTCTTCCTTCCGAAAGTCCGTACGATGCCCCCTTCTTAAGAGGAATGCCCCTTTTTCATAAATAAAAATCATCATTTGGACAGTGGCCTTTACAGTTCAGCTATCTTCCCTTCAGTGCAATGAGGACCAAAAAAAGAAAAGCCTTACACTGACCTTAGAAAAGTTATTGAAATAAACCAGATAATAAATAGAAAACATACAGTTTATCCAAGAGTGAGCAATCATGCACTCTCCCCAGACAAAACAATAGAGCCATTGTATTCGCCCATCTGAGCAGTCAGCAAATGCTGGTAGTACAGGGCTGTAATGAATTAAAGGCTTTTCTACAGCAGATACAGATTGCGGCGTGTTACTAAGAAAAGCACAGCATTTTCAGGGCTCCACTTGATAAAGATGTTAGTGTTTCTAAGGCAAAATAAAAGTGACTCCAATTTTATGCTGGTTTTTCTCATTTGGCAGGCTAGATGCAAGACTCCGCATACCTTTGAAACGGAGGGGACCGGCGGACATCGGATGCGATGGACCGCTGGTTTGATCTGCTTTCACAACGCTTGCGTTACGGTGATGGGAGTAATAACAGTGTGGATAGATTTAAAATAGGTTCCTAGCTAAACAGTTGCTCTGGAGGTAAAAAACCGAACAACCTTCTCCTAAGTCAGGGAACTTACTTTCTACTCTCATCTCTGCTGCTGCCCAGAGGCAGTTATTCTTCGTTATTCTGGCTTGACTTAGTGCTGACCATGCTTCTTCAGGGCAAGGACTGTATCTTGTCGCCTTCATAGTCCTGAACATCACCTGTGATGTCAATGATAGCATAGACATATCAGTATCATATCTCTGTAAAGCAAAACAGATGTCATTCTCATACGTCCCTTAAAAAGGTAAAGCTCTATGGGGTAACATTTAAAACATTTCTGTGGTGATATGTGTATATTACACTATAAAGCTTGCAAAATGAGTGGCTAGGCCCAAAGCTAATTTTTTGGCTAGAATTATAACAAACCACATTCATTTAAGGGGGTTTTAAATACACGGGTCATGGTTTTAATTAGAAGCAGGGGCCGTGAGTGACTGACATCGGCATTGGGCCTTGTCCAAGAGCCCTGGATGTCTAGAGGAGTTTGTGCCATTGACTCCAACGGGAACAAGATCTTGGCCATGTTCACCGGCAGTTGGAGAGGGCTCCCACAACCGGGAACCACCGCCCTCCCGTCTCCCCTTCGCACAACACGCACGTACCGTGTGTCGTGCTGAAACTGGAGGCACCTGCTAGAGAAGCCGCGTGGGGGCAGAGATGACACGTCAGTTATAAATCCTTTAAGATAGCAACAGGCTTTTGTAAACATTTGGACAATCCTTCCTACCTTTCCTTCGTCCAAATATTTGCATCATGAGGGGCTGCTAGTCATTTCCTGACGTGCTACGTAGCCTGTCCTCAGTTTGTAGGTCGAGTGCAGCATACAAGGATTAATGGCATCATTTTAATGGACTAGTGGCTTGACAAAAACAGGCCTGTCAGCTGAGCAGACATTCAGGTTAAGATGGATAGAAAGGACTTGCAATGGTGAAGGGCCCTTTTTTTTCAGGACTGTTAAGATCTGATCCAAAGACTCTTATAAATGAATGATGCAGACCCCTCTGATAAGTTAATGGACACATTCCCCAAGGGACTTAATGAACCTGTAGAGAGATGCAACACTCACAGGTGACTTTTCCAGTGCTCAGTGTTGGGGAAAAAAAAAAAAACTTCCCAGTCAATCTGGGCTTTTAAATACCAGCAGCTGTCTTGGAGACTGAAGCCAGCTTTGTCAAATTAATCCTCACAAACTCTAGCATTTTCCAGATAAGTTGCAACAGGCGGGTGCTGCGATGCAAAGTGTTTAAAAAGTACGTGTGAACCGTTTAATGTAGCAAAGTTGCCAAGCTGAAATAAAACTTGTTTTTCTTTTTTTCCTGTCCTTGTAGAAAGAAGAAAGCAATCTGGATTCAGTTTTAGTAGTTAATAAGGCTGCCTCTATGTAAAAACCTGTATTTAAGACTACTGTGCTAAATAACAGTGCTAGAAAGATTGTGCCCTGCAACGCAATAATTTTAATCTTCCACTCAATACAACCGGTACTTTATGGCTAAATATACACTATAATAAGCCGGTGGATTTTCTGATAACGTAGTGAAGAAAATATTTGACCCTGAGTTTAATTGTAGGATAAAATTGCACAGGGGATCACATGGCTTCCCCAGCTAAAACTTTAGTTAAGATCTTTTTATTGTAATCTCTTTGTCAAAACCAAAGGGCTTGAAGATGGAGGGTCTTCGGGGCAGACTGATTTAGGAGAGTATTTCCAGCTGCTTCTGGGAAGCAGGCAGCAATGTGTGGATTTTGCCCAGCACCGATATGGAGAGCAGGGGACTGGGATCCAGACAAAGCACTGGAAATGGAAGTCCCTGGCTCCTGTGACCAAGCTTCAGCATCTTTGGTTGAAGCGTTATTGGCTCTCACTCCAGGAGGCAACAGATGGGCAGTGACTGCTCATCCAAAGAAACATCTGTGCCAAAAAAAAGGGTGGGGTGGGAATCTGTGCTTGAAAAACCAGAGTGCAAGTTGCACCCAGGTGACCCCTCAACGGTTTCCTCTCCCACGCATGACTAGGCATCAGGGGAGCCGCAGCATCCCCTGCCCAGACTAAATAATATCTTCAAAGACTTGTTTTAAATACAGATGTACATCAGGGCTCAACAGGAGAAAGTCACTGTCACCATCTAAGTGAACTTCGGGTAGGTTGGGGGTGGGCAGGGGACAAGGAGGAGGTGGAAGCATGAAGCACCTGTTGAAGGCTATTTAGGGATTAGCCACGTGCTGACAGACGAATTGGCAAGATTAATATGAGCCATCAAGGCTGTGTGGGCTGGAGTTGTCAGTTGACATTAATGTGACACCACTTTCATCTACTCTTGCCTCTCCCTGCCTGGCTGGTGCACAGCCCCTTGGATGCTGCGGCTAGGACTGGGTGGGATGGGATAGGAAGGGTGGAAGTGGGTGGGTGGGGGGTGTTGGGGATCCCTTATTAGATCCCAAGCCTGAGTTTAAAGATTTTGCAATTCAGGGGGAATCTCTCCGCCTAATTATACTGTCCACAAGCTTAAACACCCTGAAATAAATGCGGGCGCAAACAGCAAGCGTGGACTGGAGCACCTGAAGGCAGGGAGCATTCACTGAAGAGAAATCCTGCTTGGATCTGAGATTTTTCTTTAGGCTTTGCCGCAGGTCCTGCTTTAACTCAATCCCTCCTCAAATTTAACTGGAGGAAGTATTGATTTAGGGGGCGAAATGACAGGTCCCCTGCGGTCGAAATGCTTCAAAACGCAAATTAAAGTGAAGCAAGAGAGTCCACCTTCTCCAGGGAGCCTGAAGTCATTGGAAGTGCTTGGCTTTCCAGACTTAGGCCCACGTGTCTGCACTGTATTTTTTGTCAAATCCTACCCATTTCCAAACAATTCTGTCCCCGCTGCCTTTTTTTTAATTATGAATAAAATGTGATGCATTGGTATTATTGCAAAGCTGGAGTGCTATTTTGGAGCAGCAAACTTAGTTCCAGATACCAGAAACGAACAAAAGAACTTGTTGGCATTGCGTTGCACTGTACTGTACGGTCTTGCATTGCGCCGCGCTGCGTTGCATGGTATTGTATTGCATTGCACTGCATTGCACTGCATTATATTATATTATATTATGTTATATTATGTTGAATTCTTAGTCCTACCTGAAGATACTGTTTCCAAGGACCCTCGCAGCCCAAGAGGACAGGGTCATTTTTGCCTGGAAGGATCTGGGCTCTTAGCAAGCGGAACAAAGCAAAGACACTGTTGCCCTCATCCTTGCCCTCAGAAACCCGCGGTCTAGTCCCCCACGCAAAGCAATTCTCTCTCCTCGCGGGGCGAGTTTTGTCTAGAGTTTTCTTTCTCTTTCTCTCTCCCTTTTGCCCCGCTCTTCTTCCCCCTGTTTGGGTTTTGTTCGGTTAAATTCTTCCCTGCTAAAGTTTCACTCTCCTGCCCCCACTGCTGCTAATCTCCTCTTCAAGCGGGGCTTGTTTACGCGGGGGGCCGGCTCTGTAGCGCGGGCAGCGGGGCGCGGAGCGGCGGGAAGCCGCCGGCCGGCTGCGCGGGTCCCGCTCCCGCTCCCGCAGCCCAGGTTCGGCCACGGCCCGGCAGGGACGGGGGTGGGACGGAAACCTCCGCGCCACGGCTGCATTTGGGAAGTCGCTGCAAATGACGGTGAGGGGGCCGCACGCTGCGCGCCGGGGGCTTCCCGGCCGCGTTTCGGCCAACGCGTGTCCGCCCCGGCGCCGTGCCCCGTGTTAGGGCGGCAGGATCGGGCCCGTGCTCCTGTCCCAGGGGCTGCCCGCATAAGAGCATCCCTCCCGGGCACCGTTACTTACTTAGGTAGGTAGTGGCGGCTTTTGCAAATGCCATTTCTTGAAAAGCCCGGGGGAGCCCCACGGCCAGCTTCGTGCCCAGCTTGAATCAAAGCAGCCCCCCCCCCCCATACATATACACACGCACACATATACACATCTAAATCTCCTGCCCCAAAGAATGCAAATGTGTTTCTGCTAAAAACACAGAAATCATATTTGCTCCCAGACCTGATTAGGTTGGAAGTACACAGCTCAGACCGAGCCGGCAGCAACATCCAGGGCGCGCAGTGCTCTGTTTGTAATCTCATCCTTTTTCATTAACATAAACACGACTTCAACCAAAATATACACGGCCACCTACTAAGCCAGCGAAGTCAACGTAGAGACCAGCTCGGGGCTTTCAGCAAGCGTATTAGCCGGGCTTAGCGAGTGAATGAATATGGGTGTGTGCGTGTGTGCGCGTGCGTGCGTGTGTGTGCGAGCGTGTGTATCTATCTGTGCATTGACCGGAGCATCCTAGCTGTGATGGACATTAACCATCAGCGCTCAGCTCTCCATCATGTGACATGTCTCTAAAAACGTGCCTCTCTCTCTATACTTTATGTACAGATCACACGAGAGAGAGCGGAGTGTATAGATATGAGTGTGTGCACGTATGTCCATACATAGAGAGTATGACTATATTTATATGTGTAAGTTTATGTTACATTTTATATAGTTATATATTAATACATATATGTAAACACATGATATTTTATATATTGATATATTAATACACATATGTGAATACATTATATGTATTTCATATATTGATATATTCATACACATATGTGAATACATTATATGTATTTCATATATTGATATATTCATACACATATGTGAATACATTAGATGTATTTTTATATATTGATATATTCATACACATATGTGAATACATTATATGTATTTCATATATTGATATATTCATACACATATGTGAATACATTAGATGTATTTTTATATATTGATATATTCATACACATATGTGAATACATTATATGTATTTCATATATTGATACATTCATACATACATATGCATACATTAGATGTATTTTTATATATTGCTATATTAATACAAATATGTGACTACATTTCTATATACGTATTCACATATATGTATGAATATATCAGTATATATAATGCATATATATGAGAGAGAGAGGGGTACATTTTTAGATACATGTCACATGATGTAGAGCCGAGTATATGTGTGCGCACATAATCCTACCTAACGCTTGATATATTATATAATGTGCATTTAAATGCTGTTCCCCGAGATGGAAACAGGTCCTGCTCGCCGCGGAGCTGGATCTAGATGTGCATCTAACATCAAGTCCGGGACTCTCCGGTCAAGGCGCACAATATGTTGGGGGACATGACCTGTCCTTCTCACTGCCTCCGTTGGGCTCTTCCTTTCTTTTTTTTAAGGAGAACTCGGGTTAAAAGCTAATTTTCGCTGCTGGTTTGGATCTCACATAACGAAGGCGTGAGAAACCTCCTGCTGCAGAGGTCTCCAAGACACAGCCCGGGGGTGATGCATCCAGGTGTGTCTCCAGGCAAGATAATCGCCCGCCTCGTCCGCTTTTTACTTGTCAGGCTGGGAGGTGCGCTCGCACGGCTGTCAGCTCGGGTTAGCTGGAGGGCGAGCGGGTTAACCCCGGCACCTATGGGGGTCCCTCTGCCTCCCCCAGGAGCGGTGGCTAGGCAGGCAGAGAAGCGGCTCGCTGCCCTAGAGACACCCACGCTGCTAGCAGGAGAACCGGTTTGGGGGAAGTCGCCTTTTCACTCGAGAGCTTCCCGCCACCCCCAACTCCTTCCGCACCCCCATCCTCCCTCCTTGCAAGCGCATTCATCCCAGCAAGAATATGCGTTTCCCCAGATGCCCCCTCAGCCTACCTATCTCTTTACCTCCCTCCATCCGCCCCCATGTACCACCTGCTTGTCTATCTGCCAACCTACCTACCTATGCAGGTATCTACCAAAATAGGGACGCTCTCCCGTTTTCTTCTAATAGCTGAATCAAACGCCCGTCGCTAGGGAGGGGGAAATCTCTATCCCTAACCTGGAGCTGGGGGGGTGGTTCAGAGAACCCGTTTCTTTAGCTTAACGTCTGTCTGCGACTCCCCAGCGCGAACCTAATGCCGCTTTCCGATCCGCCGGCGCTAATTTCGTAGCACGTGTGTATCGGGTTTAATCGGAGCACTTGATACCACTTGACAGTCCATTAGGAGCGTTTAGTGCCCCCAGGTGCTGGGGGAGCTAGATCTGGTTTTAAGCATCTGACATTGCTGCCGGGCGTGCAATAAATCGGTGCAATTTGTCTGCCTGTAATTTCTAGTCTCGCTCCGGGAGGCTGCAAACAACGGTTTCCCCAGCCCGCGAGGTTCAGGGTCATTTCTAGTCGTCCCACAGGACTTGCCTCAGCTTCGCCTCTCCTCCCCAGTGCCATGAGGTGCGGTGCCTCTTAGATGGGGGTGCCACCTAAACCAAGGGCCAGCGAGCAACGGGGAGCTGCTCGTGTCCCTCCAGGGTCTAGGAGGGATGTGAGCGGGGGAAACCACGGGACCTGACACGTGCTTGTGCCTTGAGTCCCGAGAGCTCAGCCTGGCACACCTGGGCATGCGGCATGGGGGGGAGGCAAGGTGGGCATCTGCCTATTCAAGCAGTTCGTGATACTAATTCCTCCATATCCAGGCACCATATCGTCCTCGCTCGGAATAGTGCATCTTGTCCCGATGCGGGTTTTGGACCAGCTGTGTAGTGTGGGATAAAGTGAGGCTTTCTAATGCAAGACATGCGTCACTATATGGTTTTAGTGTACGGATGTCTGCATAGAGGCGACATCAGTGGATAGAGAGGCACACGATAGTCCGAGGTGTTAATTATCGTTGTAAGGATATCAGGGGACCGCGCTTGGCTGTGTGTCCATGCACCTAAAGTACACCGGCAGGACTTGCGCCGGGGGAAGAGCTCAGGGGTTCGTACATGAATCATCTCCAGGCAGGCAGTGAAAGCTGGAGCGGTTCTGGCCGCACGGAGACGACAACTCGGGGTAAACCCTGTTTGTGGAAATGTTTCAGGGAGGGGGAAGAAAGTAGAGCCTCAGCCAGGCAGTCCTCTTTCAATGGATACGTTTCCTGACGGGCTCAGAGGCTGGAAATTAATGCCTTTAAAACATGGGGCTTTATCCAAGGGGGGAAATATGTTCGGGGAATAGCTCTATATCGATATCTGCATCTTCCCTGAACATATTTCACCCCTTGGAATAGATATAGATATAAATTGATATCTATCTATCTATCTGTAGATAATCTATCTATCTATACAAGAACCTGGAGGGAATGATCCCTTTAACCATTTTTTCTTTGCATCACGTTTATTTTTCCTTACGTTCTGGATACGCTTAAATTAAATTATTTAGATATATGTGTATGCGAATATATGTATATATGTATACACATATATACAGAGAACTGTATATATCTGTATATATATGTATATATATATACAGAGAACTATGTATCTGTATAGGTAGATCTCTCTCTCGCTACACACACACACACACACACACACACACACACACATTTAATCTAAGTTTATCCAGAATGTAAAAAATAAAATAAAATAAACGTGGTGCAAAGAAAAAAACAGTTAAAGGGATCATTGGCTCCGAGCCCTCGTGCCCTGCAGGTATACTATAAACTGACATTTCATTATTCAAGGCGGTTTGTTCCCAGGGCTTTCTGATGAGACAAGCCACGCTAGAATTAAATTTCGCATTTCTTTGATTTGCCAATTTTAATCGGATTAAGCTTCAGAAAAGTATCGATGTAACTGGAAATGCGTTTGCAGAGGAGGCGGGCACCGGGGGTGTTTTGCTGCCACTCTTAGACACTTCAGAGAGTAACGGGACCGAGAGAAAAAATTGAATCGGTCTGGACTTGGCGTCTGCAATGAGTTTGTGCAGAGCTTTCCTCCCCCTGCTCCGCGCGAGCGCACACGCTTCCCAAGGAGCACATGCACCCACGGGGAGAGCTGAATTCATCCGACCCCATCGCTAGAAAAGCCCCGCGGAGAAATTGCTTCGCTACCGCGCAGCGTGCGACCCCGGGGAGACCTGCCCTTTGTGCCTCCCTGTGCCTGCAGCGCGGTGCAGCCCTGCCCGGATCCCCGCGCCCGCAACCGCGGGCAGGGTCCGGGCGGGGGAGAATGGCGAATCCCGGCGCTAATAAGAACCGGCTCTTAACGAGGGATCGCTTTCCGAGGCTCCTGTTCTGGTTCCTCAACAGGACATGCCAGACGAGATGTTCCCACTCTTCGTGTGCCCGAAAGGGCCGGGTGGCGGCCAGCCCAGGCCGGGCCCTGCGCGGGGCGCGCCCAGGGCCGCACGTTTTGATTCGGATTCAACATCGCTTCAGTGTTTTACAGCTCTTGAACCAAGCCTCCAAAGGGTTTTTTTTTCTCCTTCTTTTTTCAGTCTCTCCACGTGAACCTCTCCTTGGGCTACCAATTCTTGGCAATAAAAATAAAGACATCCCCTACCTCCCCACAAAGCCACTTTACAATTAATTTTGGAGGTGCCGGTGCTGGGACAGTTTCCAATCAAAACAGGGTGGTTGTTTCCCCCCCCCCCCCTTAAAGAAAGAAGAGTGAGATGAGAAAATTGCATTTTCCTATGGATCAAAAGTGATTTCCAGTGTTTATACAGTAGATACAAACTCGGAGACACCCACTTACTGTTTGGTGTGTAGCTTAAATGTGAGCTGCGCTATGGAAACGGGGGGAAAGCACGGCTTTGCCTCCAGTATTAATTGGCTGAGTAAACTACAGTCAATGAACTTAAATAGATCTGGGCACCGCGATACTTCCTCCCTCCCTCTCTCTATGTGCGAGTGTGTGTGTGAGAGTGTGTGCATAATCCCAATCCCAATTTCGGCCCCACGGAATCCAACAAAAGCCTTGCCCTTGATTTGCTTGGACCAGAGGCCCCGATCCTCTCTGCCCAAGGAAGCAGACCCCTCACTGCAGCTAAGGCTACTTCTGCTCGGCTTCAGACCCGGGGATCTGGCCCCAAAT
>NW_017728915.1:36681959-36687451 GCF_001723895.1 Crocodylus porosus | reverse complement strand
TTAGTCCTGCTTTTCTTATGAAATTGGCTTGAAAAAAAAAGAGGGGGCGGCGATTTTTAATGAGGGGGCGAAATAAAGGCAAGCAGCCACGTGCGGATCCTTTCCGAAATACCCTTTACTGCAGCCCACGGATCAGGGATAACATGCCCAGAGGCCCCCAGGGCTGTTCCCGGGAGAAACTGCTCGTGCGGGGCTTATTTCGGTGCAATTTAGCGGACACACGACGCGCAGGACACGGGAGGGGCGCTTGCAGAGCTCCGGGGGAAGGCCGGGCTGGTGTCCCCCGCCGTGCCGCCGGTGCAAAGCGGCGATGTGCTCCGGAGACCGCGAGAGCTGTCCCCGAGCAGGTGGCTGAGCCGGGCCAGGTCGCCAACGCGGCGATGCGGGGCTCAGCGCACCGGGACGCGCTGCGGGCTGGCGAGCCGGGGCACTGCTGGGGGTGGCGGGGGGGGGGGTTCTCCAAAACACCTCGACGCTTCGTGGGGGGCATGGATCCAGTGACTGGAGGTCGGGGCACCCCGGTGGGCTCCGCTTTCGCCCCCCGAGACGGGCTGGAGCTGCAGCTCCTGGAGCCCGCGGCTCGTCTGCCTCCCCGCAGTGCTTGCAAGGCTTTCCTAGACCCGGGGGAAAGTATTTAATATGGTGGGGGGGGGGGGGGAGAAAAAAGGCCCTTCAGCCCCTCGCTGTCTGGCCTTTTCCGGCGCGGCCGCCCCCTCCCCCGCCGAGCCCCGGATAAATCCAATCAGGGTTTTCTTCGGGGGTCGCAGAGCGTAACTAGAAATCAGGGCTTTTGGTCAACCGCAAAGCGGTGTCGGCTTCTTCCAGGGGGCCGGGGGGATCCTCTGCTGACCACACCGCAGCACGCACAGCCACTTCCCGCCGCGCGCAGCTCCCCGAGATGCAAACCCGCCCTGCCCGGCCCTGCGCGCTGCCTGGGGCCTGGGGCATGGCCCACGGCTCGGGGGCCACTCCGGTGCAAACAAACGAGAGGGGCAAGTGAATGCGAGCAACATGTGGCGGTGGGAAGGGGCGCCCGGCCGGGAGTCCCCGTCTGCCGCCGGCCCCGGGGCTGGTTTGCCTTCACTCCGCCCCACCCCGCACGATTTTCGTGGCAGGGATTGTTGTGGATCTGCAGCAGAAGTGTCGCGGCCTCGGCGCGGCCTTTCCAGGCGCGACCCTGCCCCGGGGGAGGCGCGCCGGGGCCGGGCACGACGCGGCCAGGCGGCGTTGCTTCCTCGGGGACCTCGCAGCCCGTCTCCGGCTCGCTTGCTTTCTAAGGGACCCCCCAACACGGCTCCTTTTTCCGGGCGTTTTGCTCCTATTCCCGCTCAGCCCGGCGGCGCGGTGCGCGCGCACTGCGCGAGGCGCTCTGCGCGCGCAGTGCTCTGGCTCCTAGAGGGTCTCAGGCAGGGGGACCTGACCACGGCCCCCCCGCCCCCAGGCCAGGCGGAGCTGCGGTCCTGCCCCGGGGTGCGAGCCGAGGGTGCCCGCACCACCCCCCGGTGCAAGCCGCCTTTAGTTTTTTGGCGGGCCCGTGGCGAAGCGGCCCGGGGCCAGCCTCTGCTGCAGCCCCGGCGGCTGGGGCGCGAAGGGGAGTCCCCGTGCGCCGGGATTTAAAGACACGGGGGATTTTAAATCGCCTCTGCGGGAAGCGCGCAGCCAAGGCCCTGCGAGGACCTGGTCCCTGCTGCGGGCACCGCCCGGGAGAGCTGTGCTGTAACGGTGGCAAACACTTCATTGCAGGGCGTCGCGGAAAATGCGCGTGTTTTGGGGCGAGCACGCGCGAGATGGCATCCACGCAGGATGCCCCCCTCCCCCTGGCCTCACGGCTCCAGGGGCGCTCGGGGGCGCAGAAATGGGCCTAACTCCTTACTCCGGGACAACCAAGGAACCTGCTCCTCCAGGGCTGTTGCTTCCCGCGCGCTCGCGGACGTCACGCCCGTGCCCACGCGTGGGTGTCGCACGCACGTGTGTGCTGCGGGGCTGTGCTCTGGGATCCCCGACGGGGCGGCGGTGCCTTTCCGAGGTGCATGGAGCCTCTGGCTGTGCACCCGGAGCAGGTCGTGGCTAGTCCCCGCAGTGTGGACGCGTGCACTGCTTTTCCCAGGCTCCTTGAACCCCTTGTGACAAAGCTTGGGAAGGAGGGGGGCGGGGGGGCAGCCAGGCCGTGCCCGCACCCCTTGCACCAGGGGCCTCCTCCTCCCTTGTGTCCACCTTTAAGGATCAATTTGCAATGGGGGGGGGGGGTAGATTTTGGGCGAGGAGGCAGGAGAATCGCCTGCCAAAGGGGGGAGGGGGCAGACGAGAAGCCGAGGGGCTGGCCTGAAGCCCCTGGTGTTAATGAAAAGCAGGGGCAGGGGGAGATAGCCGCACGTCGCTGCTGCCCTCTGCATGGGTGGTCTGCGCTCGCATAAACACGCCGGGCCTCTCTGCGAAGGAGCACCCCAGTGCAGAGCCCGCTTCTCACAATACCACCTATATACATTTCCAGCCTCGGATTACAGGCCGGCTTGTTGCAGGGTCTAGTTCACTTAAGCAATTAGCTAGTAAAAATACCTTCGGCCCAGGAAAAGGAAGAGAGCGCGGATTTGTCTATTTTTACACAAAACACCGCCGCTTTCCCCCTTTTTCCCCCCCTTCAAACGAAGGGGAAGGGGCAGTGCTTTGGCAATAACCCATTTTCAGAGCTGGGAGATCTGGCTCTGTCTAAAACCTCCCAGGAGATTCCCCCCAGCAAGATTATGATTTTTTTTTTTTTTAATGTGAAAAAAAAAAATCCTCCCGCCCCCCAGCACTTATGATTTTAGGTGGGGCTGGTGCTGCTCAGGTGACCTCCTGAGTCCCTTCAGCCCTCTTGCTCTAGGAGCCCTAAGGAGTCGAGGAGCAGCACTGGGGTGAATGATGTCTGGAGGGGACGGGCCCTTCCTGCCCTGCTCTCCCGTTTGAGAGAGACGGGGGGCCTGGGCCGGCCCCTGCTCCCCACCTCTGCCCTGCCCCACTGCACAGCTAAGTCGATGCATGAAACACCATCACTTCTCCTGCCCCCCGCCCCGCCAGACCTATAAAATACAGGCGCCTTCATTTCGTGTGCCATCTTCATTTTTCTCTCTCTCTCTCTCTCTGTATCTGTATATGTATATCTATGTATATATATATCTTCATTCATATAGGTAATGAAGATGGCACACGGATAAACCTCCCCAGCCCCGACATCTGTATTGGTTACCAGATAAAAGAGATGGGAAAGAAAATATTCACACTCCCAAAAGTGACTGGGCTGCTTTCATCGTTGCTGATGAGGTCTTTGCTCCTCACCCCACCCCATGACTAGGAACCGAGCAGATGTACCAGCTCCTGCAATTTTGTTTCTTGAGATGTGTGTACACACACACACACACACACACACACCCACCGTGTTCGTTTACCCCAAAGAACACGGTTTCATTAAAAGCTCTTCCAAAAGCGACCTGACCGCTGGAGCTAATTATTTTGCTGGTACAGTAGCTGGGTGACTTCTGCGTGCAAATTGCCTCCCAGCTTTTAGCTTCGATGCAGGCTGCAGCCACTGCTTATACTTCGGGATTTTACATCAATAATTTGGGGAGGGAGGAAGGTTCTCCCCCTGCCCCCCTGCCCCCAAGCTTTTTCCTATATTTTGGGGATTTCTTTCTCGGAAACCAGCGGACGGTTACCAATCAAGTTATTTTATAAATAAATAAATAATCCATCTATCTATAAATAGGTAGATAGATATAGATATGCACACACTGATATCTGTATCTATATATCATTTATCTATCTATCTACAGATAGATAGATAGATAGATAATGTACACCCTGTATATAGATATAATTATAGATAGATATGTACACCCTGTATCTATCTGTCTGTCTATCTATCTACCGATACACACACGAAAAGGGTAATTCCAGCCATAACACATTTGTCCATGTGGCAAAACAGAGGAACCCGGGGTAGGTAGGACTGCGGGGAAAATGCTATAAAAACCTGACCCAGGAGCTACTTCCCCCGTGACAACGGTGAGAGCATCTATTACAGCGGGACCCGATCACTTGCTGAAGACAGGGGATGTGCGTTTTGGTTTGGTTTGGTTTTTAATTCTGGACAGTGCAGGACGCACCACTCACCTCCCCTGCGTTGCCCTTTCATTTTATTTTCCTTTTTCGCTTTCCCTCTGGTTTTAACCCGCCGGCTTTCAGCGCGTTGATGGGACCCGCACTCTGGGGTGGCGGATATTTCCTAGTCTTCCTCTAGCTGAATTGGGAGG
The DNA here is from genome assembly GCF_001723895.1 of Crocodylus porosus. Taxonomy (NCBI): domain Eukaryota; kingdom Metazoa; phylum Chordata; order Crocodylia; family Crocodylidae; genus Crocodylus; species Crocodylus porosus. Next base: position 36,683,162 of record NW_017728915.1, on the reverse strand, counting down.
ATGCTATACAAGGAGACACCCCGCAAAGCATTGTAGGTGTGAAGGCTGCTGTATCCCAGGCCCTAAACCCCACTCTTTCCTAGGTGGCAAGGCGTTTGCCTTCCGTCTAGCAGCTGAAGGGGGGAGCTTGGCCGGGAAACAGCAGCGGCAGCCTCCCCACTGGAGCACGGGCTTCATCCACGCTTCGTCTCGTCCTTGAAAGCCCGCTGCGTTGCAAGGCCAGGCGCCCCAGCCCTCCCCACGCCCGCCCGTGGGGCTCGGTCCCACGCGCAGCTCTTGCCCGGGCGGGGGGAGACGTGCCGCTGGCTTTGCAACACGCTGCCAGTTGCTTCCCGGGCTTGCAAAGGGAGCTGGAGGGGGCAGCCGAGGAAGATCTGGCTGCTGAATCCCTGCCGGTGGTATCACAAACGTGTCAGGCGCCCTGACGGCTAGTCACGATTGCTTGCAAATAAGAGGGATTTTTTTGTTTTGTTTTGTTTTTGTGCGTGTGCTGGAAACCCGATGGGCATCTATCTTTCTTGTAAAAAGGTATTGAATTATCATCCGACCTTTAAAAGCAAATCTGGGGAGGAAGGGGGTGGGGTGGCAGTGAGGGGAGACCCTCCTGCTGTCCCGGCGGGGCTCGCTGGGAGAGAGGCAGCAGCAGGGCTGGCTCGGCTGGGCTCATTTCTCCTTGGCTGGGGGGTGGGGGGCTTTGCTTTTCCTCCCCCCATCATGACGAGATAACATTGCAGGAGCCGGTGCATCTGCTCGGTTCCTAGAGGTGAACATTGAGAATATAACCCCCCACCTCCCCCCCCCCACAGAGGACATATTCACACCCATGCACACACACACACACACAGAGCACATCGACACACCTACACACACCAAGCACTTGCACAGGGAGCACAGACGCACATAACACACCCAGCACACGGGGAACACACGCACGCACCGACATGCACATACAGAAGACAGACAGAGAGCACATGCACATGCACATACACGCACACTCACGTGTGCAGAGAGCGCACACACACACCGAGCACATACATGCACACACCCAGAGACCACACGCACCCCTCTCGTCCTCCAAAACCTGCCCACGCGCGCCGGGGAAGAAGGCGACAAGAGGCGAGAGGCACTTACCCCGGCGGGTGCGGGACGGCGCGGCTGATGGAGAGACGCTCCGGCCTCATTTTCCCCCTTCCTGGGCTGAAG
>NW_017728915.1:36679843-36680871 GCF_001723895.1 Crocodylus porosus | reverse complement strand
CCCTACTCCTACATCGCGCTCATCGTCATGGCCATCCAGAGCTCGCCCTCCAAGCGCCTGACGCTGAGCGAGATCTACCAGTTCCTGCAGACCCGCTTCCCCTTCTTCCGCGGCTCCTACCAGGGCTGGAAGAACTCGGTGCGCCACAACCTCTCGCTCAACGAGTGCTTCATCAAGCTGCCCAAGGGGCTGGGCCGCCCGGGCAAGGGCCACTACTGGACCATCGACCCGGCCAGCGAGTTCATGTTCGAGGAGGGCTCGTTCCGCCGCCGCCCGCGGGGCTTCAGGAGGAAATGCCAGGCGCTGAAGCCCATGTACAGCATGATGAACGGCCTGGGCTTCAACCACCTCCCCGACGGCTACGGCTTCCAGGGCTCGGCCGGCGCCATCTCCTGCCCGCCCAACAGCCTGGCGCTGGAGGGCGGCCTGGGCATGATGAACGGGCACCTGCCGGCCAACGTGGACAGCATGGGGCTGGCGGGACACTCCGTGCCCCACCTGCCCGCCAACGCCGCGCACTCCTACATGGGCAGCTCGGCCGGCGCCGACTACCCGCACCCCGACGGCTCGGTGCCCGCCTCGCCGCTGCTGGCGGGCGGCGGCGTGATGGAGCCGCACTCGGTCTACCCCAGCTCGGCCCCCGCCTGGGCGCCCCCCGCCTCGGCCGCCCTCAACAGCGGCGCCTCCTACATCAAGCAGCAGCCGCTGTCGCCCTGCAACCCCGCGGCCAACGCGCTCCCCTCCGGCCTGTCCACGCACTCCCTGGACCAGAGCTACCTGCACCAGAACAGCCACAGCGCCGCCGCCGAGCTGCAAGGTGAGCCCGCCCGGGCACGCGCGTGTGCCCGCCCAGGCACGGGTGCGCGGAGCGGGCCGCCCACGTGCGCACCCCACCCCAGCGGCCGGGTCTGCCCCGGGCACTGGTCGGGGCACGCGCGTGCAAGCTGTCGGGTCTGTTGCACGTGTGGGGAGCCGAGGCACGCGCGTGCAGGCGCTCGGGTACGTAGCTGATCCAGGCACGGGTGTGC
>NW_017728915.1:36675785-36678993 GCF_001723895.1 Crocodylus porosus | reverse complement strand
GCCGGGCGGCCCCGGGCTGTGGCGGCCCCGCTTTCGCCTTGCCCGCCGCCGAGCACGCCGAGAGGCCTGTCCCGGTGGAGAAGCAGGGGCCGGGGCCGGGCCCACCAGCCGCGGGTTTCCCTCCGCTCCCCTGCCCCCTGCGCCGGCCGCGCCGGGCTGGTCGCAGCCCCGGACATCTGCCCCTGCCTTCGCAGCCGGCAGCAGGGAGATGCCCCCGGTTGCGCGCCGCTCCGGCCGGGAGGCTGGTGCTGCCGGCGAAGGCACCCCTCGGCCTCGGCTCGGCCCGGGGGCTCCCCCTGGTCCCCCGCGGATCCTCCGGCGTGCTTCCCCCGCCCTGCTCGGTCCGGCGCTGCGGGGAGCCCAACGCCAGGATCCGCGCTGTAACCGGGGCACGCTCACCCCCGGGGAGTCCTTGCTTTCGTGGGCTGGCTTGCGGGTTTGGAGCCAGCCTGACGGCTGGCGGGGTGGCGGGGCGGATCGGGGCTTCCCAGGCCGACTCGCAGCGGCGCCGAGGCAGGGCCGGCTCCGCAGAGCTTCCGCGGGCGCCTTGGGTGGGGGGCCAGGGCTCCGCGCTTGCGGGGGCTGCACACCGGCTGCGGGGCAGGTGTCGCAGGCCGGGGGCAGCCTCCGGCCGCCGGCCCCCGACGGGGGAAGCTCCTCGGTGGCGACGGCAGCAGCCGGGGGAGCGGAGGCCTCGGGGCCTGCTGCCGCGGCCGGGGCGCGGGCCCACGCCGCTCCTGCGTGGGGCTGTGCCGGGGGTGGGGGCCGGGCACCTGCGCATCCCCCCGCCCGATCCCGGTAACCGCGATGTCTCTGGTGTGCCCGCAGGAATCCCGCGCTATCACTCCCAGTCCCCCAGCATGTGCGACAGGAAGGAATTCGTCTTCTCCTTCAACGCCATGGCCTCCTCCTCCATGCACTCGGCAGGGAGCGGATCCTACTACCACCAGCAAGTGACTTACCAAGACATCAAGCCCTGCGTGATGTGATCCGGGGGCCACCCCGCACCGCCGGGCCCAGGACCCAGCCGCGCTCCGGGGGCCAGGCACCTCCCCAGGCCCGCGAGCCGCTCTCCAAGCCAGCTACAGACTGCCCCGAGGTCCTTGCTCATGAGGTATATCGCAGCCACCGGCCCAAGGGGACCCGCTGGATGAACTGACGCCCACCCCCACCCCCGGGGCCCCTGGGGAGCCGGGTGTAGCCTCCCCCCGGGGCCGAGCACGGCAGATTCGCGGGCCCGGAGCTCTTCTTCCCCCTCTCTAACGCGATTAGGGAGAGAAAGCAACAGGCCGGAGATGCCCCCCGCCCCATTTTGCAAAACTGTTTTACCCGAGCCTGACCCCGCTCGGGGAAGGGCTAGGGCGATCCCGCCGCCCCGCTGAAGCCGGGGGAGGGGTGGGAGCTCACAAAGCTCCTCCAGGACCCAGAGGAGACCCCTGGCCCACCCCCCCTTGCCTTTGCCAAAGGAAAGTTTTCCTTCTCGGTGCCTGGGAGGAAGGATCAATCATCCACCCAGCCAAGTCCGGGGCAGTTTGCAGGGACATCACTCCCCCTCCCCCTCCCCCTCCTTTGCCGTCTGTCCCCCCAACTCCTGCTGCGTGTCAGATGCGCCCCTGTGCCACTGAGGGGCTGGGCGAAGAAACGTCTCTTCCCACTGACTTTCTCCTAGTTTCACTTCTATGCCCTGATTTAGCCAAGGGGAAAACAAAAAATCTCCTTTTATATTTTGTCCCTCTGCAGTAAGGCAAAAAGAAAACCTCCCCGAGGGAGTTGTGTTGTTGCCTGCATAACGCCCCTATGCAGAGAGAATAAGGCACTTTGAAAAAAGAAAGAAAGACAAGAAAATAGGGGAAAAAAGGAAAAAAAAAAAAAAAGCAAGGCTCATCCTGTTATTTATTTTTTACTTGTTTCTGATTCCTAATAAACGAGACACCAGTAGCCTCAGCTGATCAGTATTAAAGTGGTGTAACTTTGTTGGCAATATTTGCCATATAGATTTTTTTTTTTAGTTAACCATTGTAAATTTAAAACAACGCCGATCTGTGTAAAGACAATCCTCCATATGTTTTATATAAATATATATATAATGAAGGACTATTTTCCCACTGCCCTCACCCCCCATCCTCCTCCTCTCCCCCACTTTTTTTTTGGCCTGACTTTGTACAGACTGGTGACACCTATTTTAATTTCCTTCTGCACTGTATAAAATTGTAATTACGGGGAGTTTTTTTTTTTTGCCCCTTTGTACGTTTTGTCCTTAAAAAAAAAAAATCGAAGCCAAATAAAACATGTATGTTATTTGTACATGGTCTTCACAAGTGTATGAACAGCAAATAAAATAGCATGCGGTATAATATATGTAGTGACATGTTAAGAGTCTGTGACCATCTTGGGGGGCACAGCAGGGCCCCCCGGATCCCAGCTCTATGGGAGTCTCTTTATGGACTTCAACGGGCTTTGGATCAAGCAACCGCGGTTTCCATCGTGTATTATTCGCTTAAAAGCCATCTCCTAGTAGGATGTTAGGATGCTAACATATTTGGATAGAGAAAAAAACAAACCCCAAACTCTCCTGTTCAGATTTCCATAACTCCTGTCCCCACCGCTGAGAAATAATTAACTGGAAAATCTTGATAACCAATTTACATCTCAGTGCAAATTTGAAAGGCGCTGCTATTGTTTTTGGCGGCTGTTTCCAACGAGTCCTTTATCCCCGTCTAAATGCTGTCCCTTTGCTCTACAGAGATATTTAAACTAATACATAAAAAATACTGGAGGTGCACACGTAGAGATAGATAGGGAGACTGTTATCTTCATCAGCAAGAAATTCCTTCACCATAAAAACCCCGTCGGGAAAAAAAAAATCAGATTTCAGCTTCCCCTAGCAAATCCAAGTCAGGGCTGCCTTTCTATACGATATGATAGGAATATATATTCCCATTATAATATATCTATATTTCTCTCTCTCTCTCTCTCTCTCTCTCTCTCTGTGTGTATAGATAGATAGATATTCCCATCTTTATTTGGATAGGGGAAAAAACCCCTCTTCCTCCTGTTCAGGTTTCTGTAACTCCTGTCCTCAGCGCTCAGAAAATGTTTTTGGAAGACCTTTACCACTTGTGATATACTCTCATCATATCATATCCTATCGATAGGAAAAGTTCCCTATATATATATTCCCTTTCTATACGATATGATGGGAAAATGC
>NW_017728915.1:36664502-36666918 GCF_001723895.1 Crocodylus porosus | reverse complement strand
GCTTTCTCGTGCATCCTCCGCCTGTGCCCGGCGCTGCCGCCGCAGACACAGCGGGGGCGCAGGACCCGGCGCGGCGGCCCCGTCCCTGCACCCGCAGCCGCGCACACACCTCCCCGGGTGTGCAATTCATACACAGACCTGGGCAGCTCTTGGTATCTATAGCTACCCCGACAGATACCGGTATCCATATTTACCCAGACTAGGATAGGGTGTCATCAATTTAATTCAGACTAGATAAGATAGATAACAATATCTATCTACCTATCTATCTGAGTAAATATAGATAACAATATCTACCTGCCTGCCTGCCTATCTATCAAACTAAATAGATAGATCTAATCTACTAAATAGACAGATAATCTTTCAGTATATTCATATAGATAGTTAGATATGTTCTAGTATACTCATAGATAGATAGATAGATAGATAATCTTTCAGTATATTCATATAGATAGATAGATATCTTCTAGTATACTCATAGATAGATAATCTTTCAGTATATTCATATAGATAGATAGATATCTTCTAGTATACTCATAGATAGATAGATAATCTTTCAGTATATTCATATAGATAGATAGACAGACAGAGAGACAGACAAACAGACAGTGTTATCCATTTAATTCACAGCGAGGCCTTCCTATGAGCCAGTCTTTTGAAGAAGGTCTTTCTGACTACAAGGGCAGCGAAGGCCTGGAACCAGCTCTCTGTGGGATCGTCTTCAGTAGAAGTTTTTTTCAGACCAGGTTAAACAAACATTTGTGGGGGAGCAGCTAGATAAATACCATCCTGCTTCAGAACAGGTGGATGAGCTGGATGAACTCGTAGCCAAAGTCCTTTCCAGCCCTGTATTGCTTTCCTATGAAGACCTGATGAAGATAGCCTGGCATTTGAAAGCTTGTCTAACTCAATCCAAACTATCCAGTTAGTTCAATAAAAGAGATCATCCTAAGAAACCCCTGCCTCTCCCATACATCTTTCCTGGAATACAGAGGTAGATACAGATACACCTGTGCAAAAATAAATAAAAAGCCATTCACGCAGTCCATACATATACCTCCACACAACACTATATACACTCTAATTTACTTATCTATAATAATTTACTACAGCACTATACATGCATACACACAAACATATGTATACATTTATTAATTTCTGCAACCCTTATATCTACGTAGCTTAGAAACAACTTAAAATAAACTACACAGGCCCAAAAGAAATCTCAGCCCTAAAGTATTCTCTGTCTTGCTACCCATCCATCTTTCTATCTAAATGCATTTCTCTGAGTAGCTCTGCCAGAGCTGATCCGTGTTAACATATATTTTAACGTACAACCTCAGGTCAGGGATTTTGCTTCTGAAGCAAATATCTGTACTAGGTGTGCCAAAGATAAAGATCCAGGGGTTAGAAGTTCAAACTTTGCCAAGTGGTTCTTTTCCTTGAAGTCCCCTTATCTCGCTGTAAGATTCATTTTCGGCCTCCAGATTCATTTCAGGCTTGCCTTTTGTGTACACAATAAATCCCTGGAAAGCCTGGGTAGGGGGGAAGGAGAGAGAAGCACCTTGCGAGACGCACACCCTGTCTTCACCAGGCCCATTCCCCAGGAAGAGTTTGTATGGTTCACCCCCCACCCCCCTACCCCCCCAAAAAAAGAAGAGGAGAAAAACCTGGAAAAACGGAACCACCATGTACCACGGACACCACATATGCCTCAAGCCAGCCAGCACAGTCTAAACAGACGGTGCGCTCTCCATCTCATCCCCCTATGATCAGAGAGGGCAGGATGGCACTCTATGGGTTTCTTCCATCCCCAACCCTTCTCCTGTTCAGGGTGAGCCCTTTCATTTCCACTGTGCTTTCTTCCAAATGGTACCAAATAGTATCCTTGATACTAGGAATGGGAATGACATTAGTGGGTCTGAATTTCTTTCCAGGTACAAGCAGGAAAGATGGGTGCTGATTAGCTGGAAATAGCATATGACTCACATGTCTCCAGCACCGTGGGGTCAGATGCCACAAAGATTGCTCATCATTTAAGTCATTTCCCCAACCATAGCTTGAACCAATGAGGGGACTTGGGCCTAGCATGTACATTTAATTTGAGACGCTCCCATGGTTTCGATGACAAAAATATCACCTAGAGGCCCATGTCCAGCCTTGCCTCGGATACGCACAGCCTGATATTCTCCCTGGGAAATCTGTGCGAGCAAAAGTAGCTACCTCTGGGCCTGACACATGTTCGAACGGGGGCAAATCCAGAGGAAGAACTGAGCCAGACAGTGAGTTAAATCTTGCACCAGGTCAGTGAAGGCTTCCACCTTTGCTTGCCACCGTTCTTCACCCACCTTAAGAACTGCCTTTGGGAAAGGGTGAACTGTTGCTATGTGGGAGTTAAGGAACGAAACTGAGACAT
>NW_017728915.1:36629007-36664112 GCF_001723895.1 Crocodylus porosus | reverse complement strand
ATATATATAAACACACACACATATATACACATACACGTACACACACATATATACATATACATATATATAAACACACACACATATATACACATACATATACACACACACACACACATATATATATATATATATATCCCAGGCACTCACCAAGGAAAGAAGGGGCGTGTGTGTGGGGTGGGGGAAGGATCGGATCTAGAAGGCACTAGGAACTGCAACGTTTCCAGGAGGCCCCAAACTCACCGGCAGCGGAGGAGTTAAGTGGTCAAGCGGCTTTGCCAGGCCCTGCTGAGAACAGCGACAGCGCCATCTGCTGCCTTCTTGGGGGCAGCTCCTGAGGGGCCGCATGATGGGAGAGGCCTGTACCTAGTTCATGGAGTCCCTCTTTTCTAGGATGCGTTGACAAGCAGCACCCGGTGCCCACGCACAACCACATGCAAAGCAGAACAAAAAGCACGAAACGCAATGAGGGCAAGCACCAAGGACTCAAATAACCAGGGAAAGGCAGAAGGCTTTCTGCCTACATGCATGCAAGAAAAGCCATCCAAACATACCCCTTCAAGCGGACTTATCCTTTCCAGCCGCAGGCTGCTGCAGCGGTGCTAGCAATAGAAAGAGGCTTAATATAAACAGGGCTCCATGGGTTCACTGGAGGCTTGAGCGCTGTGTTATTTACCCTTTATCAAAGCATCAGACAACTCAGCTCTTTGTCTAAATCTTTAAACAGTTCCCACCAAAATACATCCGTCAGGTGCAGCTTTTTCCCTTTCACCAAAGCGCTCAGGAAAAATGAGTCAGTTTGGATGACACTGTCCATTTCTTTTTTGCATTAAAAAAAAAATCCAAATTGGAATTAGGTTAAATCGTTTAGTTTTGCATCCAAGTATCTGTTTCCTTTTTGGTGCCTAAAACATAAAATTAAATGAAACATCTTAATTTAATTTCATCACCATCATCCCAGCCCAGCCCCAATCAGCTAAAGTGTGCACAGTTTGTATTTTTCCCAGAAATATTTGGCAGCCAACTCTACGCTTTTGACTGCAGCGTGGGTACAACCAGTGGAGCTGAAAGGAGGTTAGTAGCAGTGGGAAATTTTAGAGACGAGAGATAACAGTAAAAAAAAAACCCCACCTAAGAGACTTAACATCCACATCTGGAAGGGGCTTCATCCCAGATCCAGAAAGGGATTTACGTGTCTCAAGTAGCATCTACATGGCCAAACCTGGCAGATAAAGAGTGAGTGAGAGCTTGACTCTATTGCTCAGGGGCAGGATTCCCCACAGAGATGTGGACCATCATACTCTAGTCCTTGCAAACTGGGACAACTCACGCAGAAGAGCCCTGAGCCAGCCCCACTGCCGAGAACCCAGCAGCCCAATAGCTAGGGGTGGGCTCCTCAATGGGAAGGTGAGAAGGGATTTGAACCTGGATCTCTCACATTGTAGACAAGTGAATTAGGCACTGCAGTGAAGGAAAGGCAACCCCACCCCATCCCAGATTTTGTGTCAGGTGCTCTGAATACATCCATCCCAGGGTTTCCATCCCATTGGGACACAGGTACTAAGCAGCTTGAGACTGTCAGGACTTAGGTCACCTTGTGAATGTACAACAGCAAGTTAGGCATCCTCAGAAGAGCCAGCTTGCTCTGGAGGTACTTGCTGCCCCTAGGCACCTAAGTCCCCTTGGCAGCCAAGGTTCTTTGGGTAAAGACGATAGCTTTTATTAGACCAACTCAAATGGAAGAATTCTTCTTAGCAAGCTTTTGGGTATAAATAAGCACCTTGTCTGCCTTTGTCCTTAGACAAACACGGCTACAACCTTTCAGTCCCCTTGTGAATCGAGTGTGTACTCATAAATCCCACTGACCCTCCATTCCTGGGTAAGGCTTGAGAGCTGACAGAGAGAATGAAAGCAGATCCTCCTCACAAACAGGATTTAAACATAAGCAGAAGCCTGCTATTTAGCTAAAGTTTCCCTGCAAATAACAGGGCTGGCTCAATACAAAAGCAGAAAAGTTGGAGATCCTTCACTGCAGAGCAACGAAGATCATGGGGATCATTCGTTGTTGAGGTCCAAAAGTGGGTCTGTAGGAACATGGGCATGAAGTGGGGCTTCTGGGTCACTGAGTCTAGTCTCCAGGTGTCACTAGCAACCAAGTCCTATAATCCTGTTTGTAAACTCCATCTGAAAGTCAGGTTGGGGTTTTCTGTCCTATTGGGAGGCTGTTCTAGACCCTCAGTTGTCTTCAAGGCAGTCATGGAAAGAACATGTAGGAAGGGACTATCACAAGGGCAAGACAGTCTTCTTTGGATGTTGGAACAACACAGCGTGACTCAGGATGTCTGCTGGTCCCCGATGAAACGAAGGCCTGATTCTGACCTCACTTTGGTGTAGAGAAGGAAATAAGTCTAAAAAAATAGCCCGTGTCAGTCAAATCAGGCTGTGAGGATCTAGCAAAAGGCAAAACCCTAACTTGTACAGCATGTTACCACAAAAACAAAGAAACTTGTCTGGGAAAGTGAGATGTCAAGAAGCCTGGAAAGTTTTGAAGGAACCTGTTGTCTAAAGAGTTCACATGAAACAGGGATTGCCACTCAGACTGTATTTATAGATGGTAGTAAAGGAAAGATCCCATATGTCAACTGCCAGAGTAATCACTCCCTTCAGCAGTGGAAAACATTACATTTGGGAGCCCGAACAGCACAATGACTGGAAACCTTCTGAAAATGTAACCTTCAGCTTAAAATGTGAGGGTTAATCTCCTTTAAAAGATTAAGACAGTCATGCTAGCAGGCTGCTCAGCATCACGCCAAATTGACAGCAGTGGACTTTCAAGCGTTAATGTGCAGAAATACAACAGCTTTTGCAAGTTGGGTCATGAATGAAGCTTTCCCCTCACGTTTTCTCTTGCAGTTTTGTTGCAGAGCATTAGTCTTTACAGATACCTGATGCTGTGGTATCAAAAACCACAGCTCTTCCTCTCTTAACCCAATCAGCTAGTGCTCTCTCATGGTCCATAGGGTGGGTGCTAAGTAGCCATGTTTGCAGCCACAAGTGGAGTAGCCCAGTACAAAATTGTTTCAGGGTTCCTAGACTTTTTTTCTGGAGCAGTTGAATGCGAACCCCCCACAAAAAACAAAGAAACAAACAAGACCTCTGCCACTCTGCACTGCATGCTGCTGCTCCTAGTCTGCTTTTATTACATGCTTCTTTACATGCTTCCCTTCCAAAGTTTGAGTCATCAGCATATTTCATTATGGTTGAATGAGCCAAATGACCTACAGATATCACAGCTCTGGCAAAGCTAGGTAGGAGGTGAGGTTTGAAACCGTTCGGTGTAAAGTCCTGCTCTTGGAGACAAGAGATCGAGCAGCGCATATGGGGATAGCTGGAAGACAAGGGAACAGTTTTGAATATATAAAAGGTTGCCACAGAAAGCAAGGGTTATATGTTGGTCTCTATGTCTGCTGGGGATAGAACAAGAAAGAGTGAGTTTGCATTGCAAAAAGGGAGATTAAGACCGTAGAAAACAACCTTGTAGCTGTAAGCGCAGTCGAGTGCTAAAAGAGATTACCTAGGGAAGTCATGGACTCTGTCTGCGGGGGTTGAAGAGCAGCTTAGACAAACATGTATCAGAGATGGTTTTAGGTACAGTTGATTTTACCTTAGGACAAGTGTTTGGAGTGGATGATCTTCCAAGGTCCCTTTCAGTTATATTTTCTCTGATTCCATGAAAACAGAGGGAAGAAAGCAAGCTTGTCACAGCCATCACGTAGGAGCAGGCTTATTGCTGCTCCATCTCTTCCGACATGGTGCAACCAAGACTCTATTTTGAACGGGGAAGATTTGAAATCAGGAGCGAGCCCCTGGGAAGGCAGGTGTCCATGCCATAAGGAAGGCCCACTCAATCAAAAAAACCTTAGCGTGGCAGTGTCATTGAAACGCGGAGGAGCTCATGTTGATAAAGCCCCTTGTGTCCCAGTTGGCTTGCAAAGGACATCATAGAGGTTCTCAGTTGTAGGAGCAGGCTTGGATCTGGCAAATCTATTTGCCAGCATTGAGGTAGTAACATCTACAGGGCAGAAAGGAGCGGTGCAGACACCACATACAATTACCATGTATAAACATGAGGAGTACTATGTGTACCATACTTTTCCTTTTCAAAAAAGAAAAAAATATGACAACATGAATGGAAACCCAGCTAGAAACCTAGGTACCCAACTTCCAGCAGTGACTTCCATAGGCAGCACGACACATAACCGCCCCAGCTGAGTCTACCCCTGGTGCCCAATTACAACAGCCTTAGTTCTCCCATCTGTAAAATGTGGCCATTGCTAACCAGGTCCATTGGAAGAAGATTAATTAGCGAGGACCATATCCTGAAATCATTTCTCCTACTGACTTCTGTGAGATGTCCATACACAGAACAATGGCAGGATACATGACTCTAAACATTTATTAAGTGCTTTGAAGATGGAAAGATGAAAAATCCTGAGGTTTTTTGTTTTTTTACCTATGTGAGTGTGGGGAAGGGATAGTTCTCTGTGATATTTATAATAGATGACAAGAACAATATAGATGAAAAGATGGGAAGTGGCTCTTTTGCTTGTCAGGGAGATTATCGTTAATAGGTGGCAATGAGGAAATCAAATCTTTCAGAACATAAGTGATGCAGATTGTTGTGTACATTTTGCTAGTTAACATGGTCTCAATGGCCATGGTTACAGATGTTTCCGCCCCAGTGACTGCTCATTGGGGCTCTTCTTGATAAACAACATGAACTGGAGAAATCACCCAACATGAAAACATTTTTTGCCCTACTTCCGCTTGGGAGAAAAAGGTGGTTACAGTGTTTCAAACGCTGCAATTAAAAATGTGACCAACATTTCCTGTTCTTTTGTCGATCCAAATTTTAAAAACTAACTGAATTCCCCACCCATAAAAAATTCAACATTTTGATGGACTGTAGGGGTTTTGACCTTCCTCCATAGCAAGGGGTATGGTCTTCTTCCTTGGATCCCATGGGCATATTTTAGTCAACTATTAGATCATTATCTTTCTGACAGTATGGATTCTTATATGAAATCTCTGATTTATCTTCTGAGTCATATTTGTACACTGGAAGACCGTTTTAGACTGGACATAAGGAAAAACTTCTTTACCATCTGAGTCTCCAGCATCTGGAATAGACTCCACCAGAAGTGGTGCAAGCACCTACTCTGGATACCTTTAAGAAATGCTTGCACGCTTATCTTGCTGGGGTGATCTGACTCCAGCTGACTTCCTGCCTATGGCGGGGGGCTGGACCCGATGATCTCGCAAGGTCCCTTCCAGCCCTTGATGTCTATGAAAGCTATTGAACAGGGCAAATATTGCACGGTACCCCATGGCACCCTCGAGAGGAACTCGAGGTAGCCCAGGGTGCCGTGGCTTAGACAAACACTTGTCCAGGGTGGTTTAGACAGGGATGATTCTGCTTTCAGTGGTGGGGTTGAATGAGATGACTTCCCGAGGCCCCTTCCGGCCCCCCATCCTATGATGCTATTTACTTCACCTGAAAAATCTTCCCAGAATGACGCCCTGATCCCTGAATCTGCTTTGCAGGAATCGACCCACACATAACCCCAATTAAGTCGGCAGGGCGCTGCGGGTGAGGCCTGCCTTCAGGAAACAGAATCAGGGCTTCCACAGCTTCCCAACCCAGGCCAAGGTTGGTTTTTCTGGTCTGGGGAAACAGTCTCCATTCCTGTCACTCAGGCACCAGAGACTACACAGCAACAGCCCTTGTTTACTCCTCCTTGTTTTCGGTGGATTGAAGCTGTGTGGCCCTGCTCTCATTCCAGGAAACGCATGGACGTAAATGTCTTGAGGAAAACCCTAATGATCATATAGTTTCAGTGCTGAGTGGCAGCTAGCCACCTCCATTTTATTGTTAGCAGATTACGGTGCCTCGGATTTCAGTGCCACACACCACACTGTGACTAATATCGCTCGACAAAAGAAAATCAGCTCCAAAGTGACCACGTTTCTAATGCTGAACGGTCCTGTCTGAGGCTCAGCTGGTTTGATCCCGCAATTCCTTTGATCCTCTTCCCCGCAAATTAGCACAGAACAGAGCAGGGGGGAAATGCTTCTTGGAAAAACCATTTGCAGGGTGTAACACCTGGGGTGGTCGCTTCCGTGGCCGAGGCTTGCTCCTGCTGTGCTCTCTGCACCCTGCGCTGCCATTAAGGTCCAGCTGACTCGTTAGTGCTCAAGAGCTCCAGGTGTCGCTCAGGATCTAACAGGATGAAGCCCTCAGTGCATGCATAAGTAATACAAAAAGGCCTAATTTGTTTGTACCATGAAAGTAGCTGGAAAGAATGCACCAAACCACATGACAAGCAAGGACACAAGAGACACACCAGGCTGCAGAAAGAATAGACAGATCTTATTTTTAATTGCTTCTAAGCAATGTTGGCTTCGGCTCCACTTTAGGTATTTCTCATTGTTCTGCTGAACTTTCTCTCCCCTCACATATGGTGAAATGCATTCAGTTGTACCATTGCGCAGACAAGAAATGAAAAGAAACCCCATTTGTGACCAGCGTGGATTATTTAATTTTTTCCTTAAGCAAAAGATCATGTCTTGTAAGTGCTAGCATGACCTCCGGCAGGAAGATCTGAGGTGTTCACCATCTTTAATGCATTGATTGCTGTGTTCCTCTGAGAGAAGGGAGGGGAATGGGCACAGACTAATCACCAATCTAAAAAGGCCCAACTCCCATCTATCTGGGCCTAAGTGACTTGCCCAAGGTGGCGCAGGAAACCTGTCACAGAGCAGAGATTTGAAAGTAACTGCAACCATCCTGCCCCATTATTGTAGTTACAGTGGATGAAAAATATGCTACCTCTCTGGCTGAGCATAACCTGTCCTTTGATTTATAGTCACAAATACACAGCAAATGGCATCGTCATAGCATGTCCCTAAAGCTTTTCATCTTCAAAGCCTATTCAGGATGGCAACCTTATGGTCTGACCGTCAATAAAGCATGTTGTACATTCCTGCCCAGGTTAAGTTTCAGAAAAGGGTACCATAAGTCCTTGGCGAGAGCCTCTTTCCGTGGGAGCATAATCTAAAGATCTTAATGTTTCTTGCTCATGTGGATCCAAAGGAAAGTTAGGAAATGTCACTCAAGGAGAATGGGTACCTGCCTGAGTCTGCAAAAAGCTGAAAAAGATAGATTTATGAGGTGTGAATTATTCAGCTCATAACATGAAAACTGGTTACCTCTTCAGGTAGGGCTTAGCCATAGTGCAGTAGGAATCCACACCATAGAGAAGGAAAAATGGGAAACACATGTAGGTGAGAGCTGTGGGCTCTGGACTGCTGAATGCACCCCTCCTCTTGAGGTTATAAATTGAAAGGTAATTAATGCACCTTGCATTTGGATTTTTGCTTTAACCAGGAGATGTTCAAAATCACTGAGAAAGCTGTCCCCCCAAAACTAGCCCAATTCTGTTAGAAGTCAGACCTCTTATCCACTTCAAGGATAGCAGGACAAGCCCCGGTTGGAAATACAACTGAAGAGGATTCTGTAGGTTACAGCAAGCGTAACAAATGTACTGCATTCATAAAACACAGCCCCATGACTAAGCTTTATAGTAAGTAAAGTGCTGCTATCTGCAGGAAAAATCTTGTTTCTGGCCAAATTACTCATTTTCATGATTTTACAGGAACAGGCCATTAAAGATCTGTATCTGACCTAACACACTTTATGGGTTTGTCTTCACTAGGACAAAGCAGTATGTCCTTAACTTGGGTCCAATAAAGTGGGAGAAAAGGCGACCATCTGTAGTCATCGTAGCAGGCTGAGAGAGACTATGAAAATGGCCTAGGTAGGAGTTACTCTGACCTTCTAACTCATGCAATCAGTACTAGTTACTTTGTCTTCACTATGCTTTATTCTCATGTTAGTAAGCCCATGCCAGCTCCAGCTTTCCTTGTAAAGACAAGGTCCCATAAATGTTATGCATCTTGACAATGGAGATCATAAAGGTTGGAAGGACAGCAAAGCAACTGCACAATCATCCCATCCCACTCCATGTACAGAACGAATAAATAGTTTGCATACTGTTCATTCTTAGCTAAATCTGTGGGATCCTGATGTTTCAACTAAAGGCTGTTTATCTCCTGATACTAACCAGACCTAACACTAGCTGACTCTGGTTAACAGATTGCCTGGGGTCTGGTTAAGGATCAACTGGCCAATCTATTAATTCAATAACTGCTGCAATATCTGATCTTGCAATACTTATGGTAGAACAAAGCAAGGAACAGACTGAAAAAAAAGAGATGCACATAAATGGACACCTACCTTCTAAGGCATGGACTGAATATAGGCTGCAGATATGGAGCACAGCTGCACAGATAAGAAAACCCAAACAGCAGGATCTCTGCAGGCTTTGTGCGAGCCAGAAGAGCAGAAGCCAGGACATACTACCTGGATATTACATCCTAGAAAGACAGCTATTTGTGTGCATCACAAGTTCTGTACTAACGCCAAGTGCAGGTGAACTCTAAATACATTTCTCTGTTCTGAAATAAAGCTGAGCCTAAACTAAATTCTGTTTTTTTTTTGGGGGGGGGGGTTGTAATTTTCTAAACAACAGGGATTTGCCATATTACTGAAAGTAGTGTTAAAATTAGCCTTAATTCCCAGAATGCTTCCAAATACAGATTTAAAAATAATACAACATATTCCACATATATACATTTCCCTCCCCAGAACTGTTACGTAGAAAGTATTAAAAACTCAGCAACTATTTTAGATAAAGTAACTACAGATGTTCAGGTAGATGAGGTAGAATAAGGAACAACCACAAACTTAAAGTGTGATGTCAAAATCAGAAATGCAGTAAAAGAAAGTTGGCAGTGGTTGACTGCAATTTGGAGAAGGATTACTTCTGAAGCATTTATGGACAGAGCTTTCTGTTACATTCAGTCATCTTCACTGAAGCCAACAGGGTTACAGAAGGTCGAGAGAGCATAAACTGGTCTGAAGTCACACCATTTATAGCAATTTGGGGAAAAAGGGTATTAGATTATTTTTAATTTTCCATCCATAATTTCTTTAAACACACCTCTCATATTCTAAAATGCCCAATTTGACATAAAAAAGAAACCAGAGAGAAGTGCTGTGTAATGATTTTAATTCACTCTTTAAAGCAGTGAAAATAATTCTGAGTGAGGAAGAGAGTCATCATTGGAGAGTATAATTTTATTTCTTCAGCAGCCACACCTGTTTTCACTGCAGAAAGTCAAAGCAATGTCTTCTTTGAACCCTTATGCACCAAACATACTATAGCCCTGAGAACATTTTCTTTAATACTGTACGAAAGGTCTCCCCTTGAGGCATAATAATGTGCTTAAAATATACTTAGCAATATGCTTTGGCAAAGAAAAATGTTTCCAAGTCAGACTTTTTTTTCAAAAAAGTAAAATATCCATTTAAATGTTTATTTTGACTTTCTGCCCAGGATCAATGGCAAAAAGTGCTTCTGTTCAGAAAGGCTAGTTCAGCCAAAATTCAGCTTGTTTTTCAGGAATAAGGAACTGAAAAAATATAGAATAAAATAAAGTCTTTCCAAACCAATCATAATTCTGATTTACTCTACACAAGAGAGTTTTGGAGGATGTCTGCAAAGCCTATTATTCAAGCTAGCACTTCATATAAAGAATAACTTTCCTGGAGACACTTGGAACTACCAACCCATATCAATACCTGACATCATGGTTACAGAGGAAGACTGAAATGCTGTACTGGCGATAGAGGCATAGAACGAATAGGCTTTATTACTATCTTAGTAATTTCTCAAACAACTCTATGCTTGATCAGTTGCCAACAGCATTTGTACATCCTGCCTCTCCTGTACCCCACATCAATTTTATGCTAATGTAGGGCCAGTTAAATCAGAGTTATATTCACTGTACAGTGAGTATAGAGAATCATCAGAGCAGCCAGTATCTGCAAAAATAATTCCATGCTGCTTACCTATCCAAACATGCAAAAGGGACCTAAAATTGCTTGGAGGGTAAGTGATGTTTGTCTTGTCTCCCAGCCCAGAATAAGATGTACAACATTTAGAAAAAGTACAGGAACTCTGAACATGACTCCAGGGAGGGTCAGAGTGCTCTTATGCCAGTGGGGTCAACTGGCATTGACTGGCAAAAAAAAGAAATTCCTTGAACATGTCTTTTTTTAATGGAAAAAGGCTTTCCAACAGAACAAAGCATTTTCCCTGAAAAGATTCCACTTCTGTCAAAAATGTATTAGAATCTTCAAAGCCAAAAATCAAGCCTCCTTCCATTGTCAGATTTTTTTTGGGGGGGGTGGGGGTAGAAATCCTGCCCAGCTACACTTTGGATGCCTTGGGCACCATGCACCCCAGGGCTTAATTTTTTACGTTTGCCTCTAAATCTGCAAAAGCAGTTTTGCACGTACCACTCATTGCTGGCCCCCTATAGTAGCACACAGATATCAGACTAAAATTACCTGCATGCAGGCTATCAACAATCAGACTGTCTAACACGACATGAGTATAAATCAATATGCACCCTAGCACATCTAACCCTACTTGCTCATCCCCAAGCGTATATGTTAACTGTGGGCAGAAATGGCCATTTTAACATCAGCATATGCAAATATTTGATTTGCATGTATATTTGCATAACTAGAGAAGGTAAGTGAGAACTGCAAATTAGTAAGGCCAATCTGTTTGTAAAGCTGGCTTTTTACATACCAGTGCTTATTACTGCTTAGCTTACAGAATCAGACCCTGGACTGAGATCTTTTAACAAAAAAAAAAAAAAAAAAGAAGTTGACTCCTTGCTAAACAATGAAAACACACTTATTTTCCCTGCGGAGCTAGGTTTCTGTTGATTTCCACTTGCCCTTTGCTTCTCTGATTCTTGGCCAGCTCAGCTCGCAAAGTACAACCCCCCAGGCTCAAGCCTTTCAAAAAGGATACAGCGCTCTCAGCTGCGACTTTATCCTTGTAATCGAGAAAAGCTCTGTGCTGCGCTCCCTGCCAATTCAGGCGCAAAGGGGTCACATGGAGTTCTCGCAAAGTGCTCTTTAACTCGCTCACTCTTGTGCCCGCAGGTAGGTTACCCACATACACAGTAGTGAATGCACCAGGCACATCTGATTTGGCACTTAAGGAATCATTTCCAGCAGAACAGTGTCCAACGTGGGCAGGGCTGGTCCCTGTGTGCGGTCTCGTGTTCTCAGTCTTGGCAGTCTCCTCTAGCACTGCTGGTATGCTGGCATTTGGAAAATCTGGATGTTCGTCCTGGAGGGTAACATCTTTCCCTGCCTGCTTCTCTCTGTAGCGAAGATTCTTGAGGATGGGGATTTTCCTGAGAATCTCGTAGCTGATCTAAGAGAAAATGAAAATATGAGCACATTTGAGATTTCTCTTCTCCGCAGACATCTGGTCAGACCCAACCCTGATCTCATTTTGTCAGCATCAATCAAAATGCCCAGAGCATTCAAACTTCCCAAGGGTGGCCTGATTCTGAAGTTATCATGTAACATAAACATTAGTCACTCGTTCTGCAGGCTGCACGATGCTGTAGGTCCACCAGAAAACAGACAACAAACTGAGAGGTGCTGGACTCAGAATATAATACACGTCCCTGTTGTTGGTGGAACAGTTAGGTTGCAGATCCGAATACACTGAAGTGAGCGAAATCCAAATACAAAGCTTGGACGGCTCCTTGTTACTCTCTCAGAACCCAGCAGGAATACTGGTAATGATTTCTCCCAACCCATCTCCCCCTTGGAGGCACCTTCTCCTTTTTCTTATGGCCTGGGTGTTCCCATGCATTTCCTTTCCCTCTAGTCCTTAAAAGCAAGTGTGTGCTTGTGTGTAAGGGGTTCTCTCACCTGTAGGAGCACCTGAGTTAAAAAACACAACCTGTTCTCCCTTCTTACACTCCCAACCGCTTCATAAGCTGTTGTTCAGGAAAGACTCCCACTCTCACAGCTGAATCCCACCAGCGTTGGCCGTGATACCACAGGCTGCTCTCCGTGACTGACGGGAAACTTGATGGTTCCCTAGTTCCCAAATAATGTGGTCTGGCTCTTAGCAAAGACATTGGCAGTGGCTGGGAGGAGAAGGAACGTTTCACGCTTGGCTGCTCCTTTTAAGCATGTGGACAGGCAGGACCCCCACCTTCCAGCAGACCCTCGAGGGGCAGCAGGCCTTTTTGTTGACCCCAGCTCAACGAGCAAGGGAAGAGGGTCCAGCACCCAGCAGGTGTGGCAAGAGAACTGGTAGAGAAGAGGCAGCTTTCTCAGTAACAATCATGCAAACCTGAATGTTTTACTTGCAGGCTGAAACCAAAGACAGGCGTGGTTTCATCTCATTTCAGTCTAATAGCTCACAGACGAGCTGATGACAGAATGGGGACAACGAGCTGTAAGAGGCTGCCTCTCTTCTGTACGGTATCGACCCAGAGTAAAGGTGCTGGAATTGGGCCCTTAAACGCAAGCAAACTTGTGTGTTGCTGTACAGTCATTCTTCTAAAAGCCAATGCAGTCTGGCAGCTGGTTTAGAGATGCAAGTGCTTCCTCTGGGGCTCTGGGAGTCTCTGCATTCTGGAAGGTACATGCCATTTTAAGATTTTGATGAGTTATTACTCTGGTGGTTCTTGGAGAGACTTGTTTCTCTCAGCCAAGTACTCAGGCTGCTGAAGCTGACAGCAGCCTCTCCATCGCTGGGTGATAAGACATCAAACTAATGGATGCAGCCATCTTACTTTGTTTTTCCTGGCTAACAATGAGGAACATTTGTTGTCTACTGTCAAGTTTCCATGTGAAATGCAAGCTCTATGCTAATTAAACCAAACAGGAAAAACATTTTTTTGTTCTCATGTAACTAATCACTCCTGTACCCAAAAAACAAGCCCAACTTATTACGGAGCATATGCAATGGTTTCTTTCACCCCACAGTTAAACTTAGCTCAAAAACATACGTGCAGAAACTTTATTTAGAAAGATCAATGCTACCAAGGGCAAACCCTCAACCCCATCATACCGGCTGAGCAAGTGGGGTGGGCATTGTAGCGGGGAAAGAATTCCCAAGCCCTTCAGGACTGACCGTGGCACCGGGCATGCCCATAACAGAAGCCTTCAAGCGCGGACCGGGTCCCACTCTTCTGGGCGGTGGCAGACGTTTCAGAGTAGCGGCTGGAGATATTCTTTGGCTCTTTGCAAACCTAGGGAGAAGCTAGTTGCACCTGGGTAATCCTTGCTAAGAAGCTTGCAAACTCCAGTAGCCCAGGTACAGCACTGGGCTAACACAGCCACTGTGCTGCCAGTGCTGCACGTGAAGAGAGCCTGGCCAGCTCTGCATAAGGCTGCCCTGTGCCCTCTACATGTAGCCCCTTGTGTCATTAATGCCTAGAAACTCTTTAACAAAAAATAAAAGTTGATGTTCTGAACTCATCATCAGCTAATTCCATGAGCTAGGCCTGCACTGCCCAGACCCTAGTTCAACCCTGTCTGTAGACGCTACTGATAGTCCCTCCAGCTTTTGTACTATTAGCCAGCAGATCTGGCACTCAGGTTGACAATAAGCATGGCACAGACCTGCGGAGATGAAAAGTTCATGAAGCTGCAGATACATCAGCTAACCCTGACCCCCAAATCACCTTTCTTACTGGGGCTTGGCAAAACCCTGAAGAGATGTCTGTCTTCAAATGGCTCTCCATATGTTACCACCCACACTGGTTCGGCTGCCAGCTGGCCCCCTCACACCCTGTGTGGGAAGCAAGGTGAAAGGAGTTCTCTCAAAGAGCAGGTGCTGTTCGTATTTGGTCCCAGGGAGTCTCGCTATTGATTTCCGTGGGACCTCAGGGGGGTCCTGTACTTCTAAATCCCCCTCCAAGCCTCTTCAGTCAATAATCCAATGAGAGCCAGAGATTTGGTTTAGGATTTCAACATACTTGTTCAAAGCCAGTTTTGGGGAGGGCGGGTGTCTCTGGCCGAGCAGGGAAACGAGCTCTCTGCTTTGTTGTAACACAGCAGACAAAGAGAATTCTCCTGTGGTGGGACAATATGTTGCTAATTATACTCATGCAAAAGCTTCTTTTGTGTTGTAAATTGTAGATGACTGCAACGATTTATTCTGAAGTGGAGAGAATCTGAAATATTCTCCCCCTCTTCCAAAATCTCTGTAGGTTTGTCTCCTTGTTCATTAATTCCCCCCACCCCCTACAGTAGTTACAACACAGGGCTGGGATACAATTCAGACTGACACAGGTTTGTTTGCTATCCAGACTAGGCCACTTAACCTTCCTACGGCTAGACCTAAAATGCTGGAGGCTGCAAGTGGGAGAGGAACAGTGGAAACACCGTGGCCATACCCTGCCCATGCTGCCTTCCAGCATCCGCTCTCTGCCACTGTCTGATACAGGAGACGGGGAAGTTGGACCTCTGGGGTGCCTATACACATGCAGCAAGGATACAAACAATGGTCTACAGGGAAAAAATGTTCAGAAGGGGAATCCCCTCCTTTTCCACCGGAAGCAGGAGGACTGCAGAGAGTTCCTGGGATGGCGAACATCAATACCAGTTTCCCTGAATGCAGTCCTGAACATCCAGACTGCACTTAAGACACCTGATTCAGCACCGTGGCTGTATCTTGGCAAATGAACTACTCAGAGCATCCCACCCAAACAGCTCATTCTCTACCATTTCTAGGCAGTCAGTCCCCTGATAAATAAAAACATTTTAAATATTTTACTGGGCAAAATTAGAGATGTGCTTGCCCTTCTATGACTACTGCAAACTATTACAGCATTTTGAAGCAACCCAAGCATTGCTTTCAAAGTTACACAGGTCCCCCTGGTCGCGGAGACAGTGCAGCTTTGATATGGGGGGAGAGGGAGAAGCCATATAGAGAGGGTGGGGTGAGTGCTGGATCCTAAGGATGGAGCTGAGTTTACTTTCTCAAGGCTTCACATATATATACCAGTGCATTCTGATCTGGGAACACTGCCTGCCCAGAGGGGAAATGAGACTAAAAGCAGACAGTCTAGCATTGAACAGATCCACCAGCCCTAGCACAGATGGAGCTAAGAAGCTGAAATAGTTCTACCAAGGGGTGATTTTATACATACATCTCTTTCCATACTGGAGGATACATTCCCTCCCTCCTCTCCCAGCCCACAAGGCTCACTACACAAGCACTCAGCACATGGCCTGCTTCTTCCTATATAGGACACTTAGCCAGCTGCTTGTGTTTGGTGCAAATGTCTATAAACCTGTGTAACTGGAATGGCCCAGACACAGCCGGAGCAATGGGAATGGGCCAGCTGCAGATACATGCCAGTAATGTCCAAATATGTGCACACAATCTGAGGGTATATTTATGGGAGCTGGCAACTCATGAAGCCTGCCAGGTCCCTCTGGAGACAGGACTCAAGAAACCCACATTTGGAACTCATCAGTGAAATGGCATCGATGGACTAAGCAGAAAGAGCCAGATTTACAGAGGCCTAGAGATGCTTAAAGATGCAGATGAGTGCCTGGCAGGACTTACAAAACCGCCTAGACAAGTCAAGTCAATGGGAGTGAGGTTCCAAACAGCCTTCGGCACTTAGCAGCTTTGGCACAAAATGCTCATTGCTTTTGCAGTGCAAGACTGGGGGAAGGAAGAAATAAGCCCATCGAGGTTGATGGGCTTGCAGCAGAGCATGCTGGGACCAAAATCTGGTCCCTCACCTACCAAATCGCTTCCCAGTAACTCTGGGCTAGGAGGGAGGGCTTTGTACATTTTGCCTAGAAGATTTTACTTACTGTCGGTTTCTGACGCAGAGCAGGATGTCCCTCAGCAATTTCTGCCATTTGTTACCCCTCCCCTAAACACGAGACCAAGGATCCCTCATTTCTTTCTTCCAGGGAAGCCTTTATGCTGTTACCGTATTTTCTAGCATGTAACCCCCTCCCCACAAAGGAATAACATTGTGGGAAATTTTTTTAAAATATGATTTTGATTGAACTTTGGTCAACTCGTATTACAATGATCTCAATTATTTTTGTTAGTAAAGTCAGCGTATAAAATGTACCTTTTATATCTTTCTAATTTTAGATCACCTTTCTAGATGGTAAAAAAATAATCTTATAGGCCAGAAAATACAGTGCTTTGCTTTAACAACTGTCTACCTTTCTGCTCTCCCAATGGATCAAAACATATAATCAATAGCCCAAGCAACCAAATAATAGTAACTAAGTGGCAAGTACAGTTACAGATAAAAGCCTCAGCTGCCCATAAAAACCGTAATGGGAAAATACTAATTTCATGCATGCAGCCATATCATATGCAAATGGACTAGATTTCCATAGGAGCTGTGCAGAGAACAGCTCTCAGTTTGCCTTTAAATAGATAGCCACATTTTCAAAAATCACTCAGCTCCTAGCAGCTCCAATTAGCCTGCAAGGGCACTGAGAAATTCTGGAAAGCTAAACCTGAATGCCAAGTCAAGTCAAATTAATTTCTGTAAATATTTCTGATGAACCTAGCATTGTTAGGTTGGGTACGATTCTCTTTACACTTGCGTTAGCAGTAGCTTTTTTTAAATTCAATAACGCTACACCAGCGTTAAAGTGTCATGAGCAAAAGAAGAAATAAATCAGATTGTACCTGCAGTACACTGTTAGACAATTAAAGCATATACATGCACTTCTCAAGCCCTTAAAACAACCACTTATTTGAGAAAAAAATCCCAACATCTCTTCCACACTTCCTTTTCAGAGATGTGCACTAAATATACTTCTTTTCATTGCAACAAATCCTAGGCATAGTCACAGGGTGTTGCTGAAGGCTGTTTGTGGCAGAAACATGTCAGCTTCCCAGCTGATATAAATCAGCATAATTCCTGCAGTGATGCCAGTTCACACTAGTTAAGGATCTAAGACATTATATTATCCTACAGTTAAAAGAAATGGTATGCAACCCTGAGACATGCTTGAGCACCGCATTTATAGTTCAAGACATATGCTCTTTATTTGGCACAGAAGCTTCCAAAGGAGCCCATGCTGAAAGCACGGCATGTTTGCTAATGACTATCTGCCTTAAGAGTTTCACACTAAATTAAGCACATCTCCCACGGCGATGCTTAGCATAAGTCCGGTGTTTGCAAGCAGGCATACTCTACTTTAAATAAGCCCTTAAGCCATTGTCTTTGCTTGATCCAGGCATGTTCCTGAAGGATGAACTCTTCTTGCAAGGTGATTTACACACCACACAGCTTAAGGATGCAGTTAAGCTACCTTCTATTCACAAAACATCCTGCCTAATAGCAGAGCTGTTTTAGCCACTATCTCTTAGTTAATTTATTTTTTTGCTCAGAGACAGGAGAATGGGATGGTAAAGCCAGGATTTGGAGGAGGAGAAAAGGCTGCAGTTGGAGTCAAGAAACCATATACACACCATTAAAAAGCCAAAATAAAGCCCTATAGTTTTGAAACCTGCAGATTAACTAGACCTCCCACCTGAGAAGACTGCATGCAGCCCTGACTCAAACGGATGCCTCTGAAATCACAAGGTAACGATTCTGCATGTGCCCCATTAAATAATCCTGAAGATCATTGTTCTTTTAGCTTTTAAACGGTAGCGGTGGCTCGGACAGTGACCACTACCCTGGAGGACAAAAGTGCACAGATTACCTTTGTTCTCTGTTCTTCAACTTCCAACTCATCATGGCAGCTGATGTACAGTGTGGTAGGGAATGGCAGCTCCCTGTCACTAATTTACAGCATTTCAGCACATTGTGTCCTCAATATCTTCTTCCTCACCCCAATTCTTTTCTTGCCCCCAACCACTTTGTCCAGTGCAATCTCTTACCATTGTCGTTCAAATCCTTTTGACCTGAGCTGCCAGCTTCTCTCAACACAGACTAGTGCCTGCATTATCAGAGCTGAGTCCTTTAAAGTTAAAACTGAGAAAAAGGTTTTCAAATATCTGAATAAAGGCTTGATCTGTAAAATGCTGAGAGCTCCCATTACATGTAGAGTGTCTAATTCTTCCTAAAGGTGTACCCTAAAAGTGAGAGCCCCAAATGGCTAGATTTGCGGTACCTATGCTTTCTTCAAAGTCTGAAAGAGCTGTGTGTACCAACCATTTGAAAAATTAGGTAACTGTTACTGAGAGGACTAGGAGAATAAGTCTCAGACATTAGGAAACTTTGGGCCCTTTTTGCCACTAATATGACAACTCCTACAGACCTACAAAGTAACAGCTTCCTCTTGTGTTGTGCGTGGGGGTTTGAAAACATCCCACCTTTTTTTTCTAACTTTACTGTTAGGAATAATATAACAGAACTTAATGGAGTTGGGACCCAATTGTCAGTCAATAAAAATCACTAGCCTATCAGGCCCTTTATTAGGAATGTTTGCAGTGGAGCAGCAATAACTGTAGCTGTTCGGTGAAAGCTAGGAGACGCATTGAATCCAAGAAACAAATTATATGGAACAATAAAGAGCAAAGACACAAAAAAAAAAAATCACAGAAGCAACCTATGATATCAAGACTCCACTGCACATATTTCTTTCCCTAAGAGAGCAAGAGAGAAAACACGCACAACAGTCATATCCTTATTGAAATGTATGTATACACACACCACTGTCATCACTGTAGTAAGAACAGAATAAGAAAACGAAGCAAGTAAAGGGAAGAGCAATAACTGCATCCCCATGTGAGCATGACCAAGAGAATTAGAACAGCCTAGGACAGAGAATCAGAGCACGATGGTTTACTAAATATATCTGATCAGGTTGTAAATGCAAATATATGGAAATGCATTAAGGCAACCCTTTGTCCCAAGCCCTTGTATATAGCTGATATTTAATCCCTCTTTCACTTTCTGATAAGTGAAAAAAAGAGGAGTCATGCAAAGACAACATCCATTTTGATACAGTACTTGGCTGCAGACTGGTCTCGTCTGGGACAGTGTCAAATGCAGCAAAAAGATTAAAGCGACCCTTCACGAGATTATGTGTTCTTGAGACTTTTGCAGATTTGGCTTGTGAAGGGTTGTGGAGAAAAATGTTAGTGAGGCAATTTATTGAGGTTGAATTCTGACACTAAGGAAGAGAGTGATCAAAGACCCAGTTGGCAAGACGGATGGGCCATGAGAGCTGGGCCTTTAAACAATTACATTAAATGACATTATAAGAGAACTGAAATGTAAGAATACGTTAATTGTGAAAACACACCAGCATAAAAAGGTGTTTTTATTACCTCGATCCTGACCTGGATAGAAATGTCCTCAAGACAGAAATAAAAGTAGTGGAATAACTTGTTGCAGATAAATGTCTTTATTCGTTTAGCCCTTTTTCTGTTTACGGAAGACTTCCCAATAGATCTGGGTTTCTACTAATGGGTTCATTACTTATGAGCATTTCCTGACTAGCTTCTGTGAACAACAGTTGATTATTAACAGCGGACAAGCTATCACTCAAGTCACACAATATTACTTCTGCTCATGCCTGCATCAAGCAAAGTTAACTGGATAACTCTGTTTGTAATTCTATTTTTATAGTTCTGAAATCTAAATCACTTTCCAGCATAAATTTTCACACAAATCATTCATAAGTACACCAGTGAAACTGGGTGTATGCTGTTGTTGGATAATTTTTAGTTTTTCGCAAGTCTGAACAGCGTGTTAACACATGAAAATATCTGGAAAACCATTCCTGTGTTATTCAGGAACTCTAACATACTTATAAAGTAATTCCCACACCTAACTAATTCAAGCTATCCAAAAATGAATGTCCCAAACACTAACTCATGAAACTTACCCTTACTTTCCCCATCAAGGTGGACTGGCAAACAGCCCTCTGTCTCAAGAAAACAAACAATCCACTTCAAGAAACTTTCAGGAGATAAAAATATATTGCTTATATTGTCACAGTTCCCAAGACATCAGTAGGGCTATGAAAGTTGAAAGCAGCTGAAGATCTTGGCCTTTAGATATTACGCTAAATTCCATAGGATGGGAAACCTTGGATTCAGAGGCAATTTTTTTTGCAGTTATCATTTTGCAACAACCATGTATACAACTGTGAGACATCATGTTCTTTTTTAATTCCATTTATTAAACACTAGGGCTGTGCAAAAAAGCACCGTGTCATTTCAACTTTCGTTCTGACGGGACAGTGTTTAGTTTCAAGTTTCGTTAGTTTCAAAAGCACTGTTCCGTTTCGTTTCATCGAAACTGTTTTGCTATTTCGACGTTTCGCCCATAGGCTATAATGGGGAAGCACGAAACTGCCTATAACCTTGTCATTTTTTGGCAGATTTGGATGAAAACAGCAGGGATGGTAGCCCCTTCTGAGGGCATGCAGCCTGCCATGTTTCAAGGAAACAGGTGCAGGGCTTTCTGGGAAACTGCACCTGAGGTTGCTGACAAGCAAAAATTGTGACATATGTGACTGTGAGTGAGTGAGAGTGCGTAAGGCATGCCCTCACTGGCACTGGGGCCTCTACATGAGGCATAGTAGTGCCTCAGTGGAAGTCACCTCCTCTCCTACCACCTCAGCTCGGTCCACCACTTTAAATTACAACAGGTAATAACTTAGTAAGCAGCACAGTAGCACCAGCAGCATCTCAGGCAGCCAAACAGTCACAGTCAATACCAGAGTTGTACTTCCCCCGCTTCCCGCTCCCTCTCCCCGTCCCTCTCCTTACTTTCTGTTTCCATGCAGGCAAACCCAGCTTTAGCTTCAAAACTCAAAATGTTTTGATTGCCCTTGTTTTGTTTTGAGGTTGTTTTGAAGTCCTTCATTTTGTTTTGATTTCCCTGTTTCAAGCTTGAAATGAATTGAAACAGCCTCAAAATGAAACAGGCAGCGAAATTTTGCACAGTCTACTGAACATTTTTTTCACTTGCTCAAAGGTTACTAGAGGAGGAAAAATCACTAACTTTTCCATTCTGGTTACTTTTTCTTTTTCAAATTTCACCAGCATCACTAAGAAGACCTGCAGGAATATTCACAGCACTAGACATAGTGTCTGTCCATCAGTGAGAGGTGTAAATCTCATAGAAAACTCGAGGGATAAGCATTTCACAAGACTTGGTGAGATACAGGAGAGACAAGGGCTTGGTATTAACTCTGTTTCAGCAGAAGTAACTTACCTTCCGCCATATTATTCCTTTTGGTTTTAATCGTTTGCAATTGGTTTTAATAGTTCTCGCTGGAGTGAGGATATAATCCACAGTTAAATCATGGTCTCCAAGCAGCTCTTCTGGTATGTCAACCACCTAACACGAGAAAGGAAAGCAACATGGTAAGAAATTAGGATAAACCCACCAAAACTGCATATCAAAACTTTCTCCATTAAGGCAAGATGATAAAACCAACTCCTGATCTATATTCTAGACAGTATCATTATGCAGCTAAGTAAGTGCAGTACCAACTGCTTGACACACTCCTAGCACTGAAATTATTGAAAGGTGACCAAGAGTCCTTCAAAAATTAACATATTAATTTACCTGGCAGTCATGAACGATAGTAACTACTGGTGTGTCCTCTGTGACTGCTCCCATTGACACCATCATTGCATATTCCATGTCTGCATAACCTTCCCCTTTTCCAATTCTCCAGCCTAAAATGTACAAAGAGAGATAATTATACTAAAGAACAGCAGAGAAGGAGGCATGGTAATAATGAAGTAGCATTCAGGTTAAAAGGCAGCCTGCAAAAGGACCTATTGGAAGCGTGCATTTTTTGTGCTCAAACGTTGCATTGGGAATTAGCAGTGATACTAAGAAGAAAGCTGGTTTCACGGAGTAGCTATAGAGTTCTAAAAGCTTCCAGTTGATGGAAGTTTGGAAAAAAGAGTTTTGGAACAATGGGGAGAAAAACCAACATTTCAAAAAAAAGTCAAGTTCAAATGAATCAGAGTTCTGCTGTCAGACAATGCTAATTGTGAGCACTTACCTGCACAGGCAGAGTTGGAAAATAGGTGTTAGTTAACTCATATACAAAGAGGAAAGCCAAGGTCACATAAAAAGAGGAATGTCTTTTTTTAAAGAGATAGTAATGCTGATGAAAGGTGTAGAGCTGTTAGTTGGCCCATTGAGGTCTTCTTTTGATTTTCTCAAATAGGTACGGAATAAGCAGCTGCCATTCAAGTCTTTCACGCTGTCCATGTCCTGCACATCTCTGCTTTGTTCAATGGGACTATTACTAATAGCAAGGGAGTAGATCGGCCCCCAAACCCATTCGGCTGAGAACACAGAGACTCCTTGAAGAGCCCAGTCAAAGGGAACTGCACCAGCTAGTGTTCTGTAACACCTTTCCCTGAGCCTGCAAAAGCTTTACAATGTTAACACCAGTTTTCAGGAGGTGGATGAGACTACTCGTCTTCTCTTAGGAAGGACTGTACTCAAAATATGTAGCGAAATTAAAGCTTTGTCCCTACCTTTTTCAGAGACAGCTACTGATCCTACAACAACCAGGTCCACTTTCACTTTTGCATCCAGGCCTATAGGCACACTGTAATCCTTTACCCCCTGAAAAACAAACATGCAATCTTACAGTAGCAAGTAAGGCCTTGCTCCTGACTGAGTGAAACAATTAAAAAAAAAAAAAAATCAAACCTATGTTGCTCAAAGCAAATAAAATGCCCAAGCTCTGAAATGCCCCTTCCCTATACAGACAAATATCAGATGTCTGGAAAATTACTAGCAAATCAGAGTCAGAATTTTGGAACATAATTTTCTTCTAAAAAGAAGGCAATTCTGGCATAGTTCAGTGGGAAAGCTGAAGGTGCTGAAAGCCTGAGTTGGATTCCAAAAACTAACTTGAGGCCCTTAGGGTTGGAAATCTCAGCAAACAATACTTAATAATAAATGGCCCCATTCACATGAGGAATTCAAAGCACTTTACATTCTTAAATTAAGCCTCATGATGCCTCTGCAAAAGAGGGAAGCATTAACTTCAGCTGCGGAAAGTAAGGTATGGAGCCACTAAGGTCATACCAAAAACGTTTCTGAAGCAGTGTCAGGAGTAGGCTCTGGATCAGCTGTCTCCCACTGCCAGACAGTCAGCACCGAACTAAAAATATTGCTTGTGTGGAAAGATAAATGTGGGCTCCAGGGGGGCCTGAACTTTCTGCTTTCCTTCCTTGTAACTTTTTTGGTGTTTGTACCACCTCTGACATAATGGTGTCAATCTGTTGGTCCTTCAGCCCGTCTCTGTCATGGACAGATGAATGGAAACTCAGAACTTTTCAAAAAAATAATAGCTATTTGTTACAATTAGCTTCTCTCTACCACACATATTCTAGACAGACTTTGGCTAAGTTTCTAATTGTTTGCCTTTTGCAGGTATGGACAATAGTTGCCATGGCCAATCCAGAGAGCACATGCACATTTATACACAGCTGTTAGCTCTGTTGAATGGACCACTGCACCCGGTAGAAGATGTGAGAGTATCTACCTGCATCTTCATCTAGTTGCTGGACAGTCAGCAAAGCTTTATTCCATTTAGCAGAGGTGGCATAACTCTGCCATCAGAGAAGGAGGTAGACTAGACCAGGGCTGGAGCTACAGGCAATTAACACCTCTGAAAAAAATCACCCCAAGGCATCTCAGCATGGGTGTCCAGAAGTAGGAGTTTTACCATGGTTAATTCTCTCTTCACTAGATTTTATTTTACATTAAAACTCAAGATAAGAGCTATTTTAACTCATTCTTAAAAATGGCTGTAGATTGTGGAACACAGAATGGGTCCTCTTCACATTGACTCAAGTTATGAATCTTGATTTCTATCCTAAGCTGAGGCTAATAATAGAAAAAAGCCCAGTGAGACCAGAACTTGGTGGCTGACTCTCCAAATATAATATCAAAAGAATAAAGTTTACTTTACATCAGTGTGCTGAGGACTCTTTATACAATCCTTTCTAAATACAAGGTGTTCTATAAGCCTTACTATTTTATTTGCTAGTTCAAGTTCGTCTGAAAATACAGGTATCACCATGACAGCATGATCAAAAATTTGGTATGAGGCCAGGCAGAAGGTCAGGAGAAAGTTCTTTCGAATAACATAGGTTAAAAATTCCAACTCCTAATAGATTAATAAACATAACGGAGAAGTTCACTTCTGCATTTCACATGTTTTCCATCCCAAATTTATATACAGAATTATTCAAGGAAATCTGCATTTGGATTACTGTCTTAACATTTTTCTCTTTTTTTATCCCCACTTTTAACCAGGATTGGCCAATTAACTAAAAAACCTGCATTTATACATAGTAACTCTCAATAGACAGTCAGACAGATATAGTACCTAGATTTTTAGATACTAGAAATAGGAAAATCCTTTGTTTTTTCATCTGACCTACTGATGGAGCTATAGTATATGACATTTTACCACGAGAGGGCAGCAAAGCACTGTGTTACACTTCAGGAAACCACGTACATTTAGAATGGACTTTTTTTTTTTTTTTCCACATCAGTTGAAGTGCATGTTACTTAATTTGTTTCCTAAGAGTCAAGATGGTAAAAAATCTGCCCTTTCACATGCAATCAGAGGTACGCATGACTTAGATTAAGCAACAAGTTAAAAAAAAAAGAAATAAAAGTTTCCCTTCAGGCTTAGGGAAAAAAAAATCATAAAACTGGCTAGGCAAGAAAACTCAGAAACTATCTATTAGGCTCCTTGGCCACATCCAGATGTGCAAGCACATGCCATTTGTGGCAACACAAGCCTCTTTGTGGCACCACAAAACACACGTGGCAAATGTTAAACGTTCCCCATGCTGCAAAAATGCATAAAGAGTTGGAAGGATCTGGGCAGGGGTAATTTAGCCATTGTGGGACAATCTGTCCTGCAACAAAGGGGATGTGCAGGGTCATGTGCTGTGGTAATTTGCACTGGTGCAAGCATGTGCCCCTGCATGTCTGGATGCAGCCCTTAAGTTTTAGGAGCATGCCATCTCAAAAAGCTGCTCACTGTAACGCATGTAATTAGAGTCCATGCTTTAGTTACAAGAACCCTTTGGAACCTGGCTCTCTTATTATTTGGCACTATGACAGTGTCTAGAGACTGGGGCCTTGTGCTGCTTTGTGATACCAGCCTCTGGCAAAAGACAGGTCATCCCTAAAAAAAATGTACAGGCAAAAGAAACAAAACAAATGAAGGAGAATTATATCTATTGCTATACAGGAAGGCAGCACGTCAGAGCTGCTGAAGGTTTAATCTAGCTGTTCTTATCCTCAGTCCTGTACCACAAATGTAAGATCAACCTTTCCCTCCCTTGGTTCAGTCTCTCCCATGTTTGATACCTGTGAGGTAGCACATTTCCTCAGGATCTCTTTAGTTGCTCCCGGAGGTGGAACAATCTGATTGAACAGGCCTGTCCTCAGACGTGGTGTTGGGACCAACAAAGTTTTCCTTGCCTGTGAAAATAAAAAACATTAGTTGAATTACAAGTCAGCTGAAGAGTTTTTTCTCTTTAAACATGGTAGAAAGTCATCTTTACTTTCATGCGTTTGAGCACAACAAAGACTGAACCTTCTCCGGGTAAAAAGACAGAAACATTTATTCTTGTGTGTGCAAGGCTTGAAAACAAATTCTTTCCAATAAGTTTTAATATCTGGGAAGTCTGTCTCATTGTCTTTTACTTAAATGTAGCAGCTTAACAACTTAAATGTAAAAATCTTCCTCTATAGTGAAACCGGGGCGGAGCGATGGAGGGGCAGGACGGGACGCCAGGGGGAGAGAAAAGGAGATCTGGGGAATCTAGTTTCTGTGACACACTGATCCTATTAGGCATTTTAAAATGTGACTTACTGAAAAAAATACATTGTGTTTAAAGTTATATTGCAGCTTCAAATCAGATTTTGTGGGCTTCTGGGGCAAAACACGTGGACTGCAAGTTTATATTTTGATACAACTCACAATACAGCAGCTTTTTGACCAGCATTTTGTTCCTGTGTTCTCTAATGTACAGGGGTTTAAAGCCCTGTAAAAGGCCTCTGGAGTCACCAAGTGTTGTTTTGTCTCATAGCAAGCAACTGCATCAATAATACCTTTCATGAACTGAATGAGTTCAATCTTTAAAAGCACAAAAAGGTAAAGTAAAAACTGTATCCCGATGACTTACAGCTACCTGACACACAGAAGAGGGAATATATCTAGTGGTTGGAGCAGAAGGCTGAACTCCTGGGTTCTGTTCTTGTTTCCATGATCAACTTGCTGTATTCTTCATTTGTAAAAATATCAAAAAATAAACCCATTTCTCTTCCTCACTTGGACACTGGGAGGTAAGCATTTTTAAGGTTCTTATACAAAGGTGCTAGAAAAATGCAAATGTTGGATGACGTGATCAGTTCAAGCACTGTTGTCCTATAGTGCTCTAGCAGAGACGATTCGGTTACCTGCAGCGCTGCTAGTCGAACTCCTTCTAATGGTTTGTCAGGGTCTACTTTAAGCTCACGTGTTCTGTTGAATATTTCAAGCTCTTTGATAGCCTGACAAGCCTGGTGAGACCCCTGCATGAAGAGAACAAAAGAAACAAAAATAATACCTTCACTTACTTCCAGTGTTAGAAATCGAGCATTCTTCTGGGGGGCATCGGGGTTTATTTTAACAGTCCTGGCCATTTTGAATTCTGGTAAATCTGGGAGCCTGGCTGCAGCGTGAGATGCGCCCTGTTTTCATGAGACAACAGCACAACTTTTCAGAACAGATACAGGGATCTCACGCTGTCTTGCAGGCAATGAAACTGAAGTTTTTGCTTTATTTCCCACAACTAAAGGCATGATCGAGCCTTCAGCATTGGGTGTCAAGATGACCACTGTGCAGGAGCTCTGGCAGAGGGAAAGAGCTATAGAGCTGACTGCTCATCCACAAAGCGCATGAAAGGCCAGGATGATCACAAAGCTACAGACCTTAGTGCCTGAATATACTCCAATATTTAGTAAGTGCACTAAATGCCACTTCTGACATAAAATCCTTCCCCAGCCCCACACCTGCCCAGCGATGAGGGCTGCTGTTTTGAGGCAGCCACCACTGTCCATCATAGCTCCCCCTGCATATCACGTACACAGCCCTATTTTAGCAGCAGGGCACGGTGGCACCCCACAGCACCCCTGGAAATGCGAGTCCAGGGCCAAGCTGGAGGTGAGCCACGCCTCAGTTTCCCCCTCTGCAAAATGGGCATAACGGCACGGACGTCTTTTGCCGCATGTTCCCCGATGAAGCAATGCAGAAGAGCCTGCCGCCCACGACACAGGCGAGAGGGATCAGCAAAGCTGAGCCAGCAAAGGGCAGCCCTCGCGCCCATGACTGCACGTCTCCGCCCGTTCCTGGCTGTGCCCGCATCCGGCATCGGCCTGGCAGCCGTCACCCCCGCAGCAAGCACCAGGGCAGTGCGGTACCTTGAAGTTGGGGATGCGGTGATGCACGGGCCGCGGGAACTCGGCCAGGCCGCTCGCCTCCAGGTAGGCCCAGATCCTCTCCCGGATGCTCTGCTTGGAAGCAGCGCCTGCGCCAGGGGTGGGAGGAGCAGTGAGGATGTGGCCCCAACACCCCAACATCTGTTCCTTAGCAACCCACCCCAATGCTGGGCAAGCAACCCCTCAGCACACCCCGTTGCTAGGCACCCAGCCCCCCACAACACCCTGCTGCTAACGCAACCAGCCCCCCCTCACCCGTTCCTAAGCAACCTGCCCCGTCGCTAGGCAAGCAGCCTACCTGCAACATGTCATTGCTAAGGCAACCAGAGCCCCCCATCCGTTCCTAAGCAACCCGCTCCACTGTTGGGCAACCAGTCCCTCAGAGCACCCCGTTACTATGCACCCAGCCCCCCCACAATACCCCGTTGCTATGGCAACCAGCCCTCCTACCGGTTCCTAAGCAACCCGTCCCCTCAGAACGCTGCGTTGCTGGACACCAAGCTCCCCGTTCCTATGCCATCAGCCCCGTTGCTGGGCAACCAACCCCTCAGAACAGCCCCGTTGCTACGCGCCCCTCCCACCTGCCTCCCCGGCGCCCGAGCACCCCGCGGCCTCCATGCGGGGCCCAGTGGACGCCCCGCCCTCACCGGCTACGGCGGCTTGGGAAGGACAAACGGCCTCGCGGAGCGCGCGTGCGCGTGCGCGTGCGCAAAGAACGGTGCCGAGCGGGCCCTAGTACGTCATCGCATCCCGCCCAGGCTTGACCCCGCCTTCCCTCAAGGCTGCAGGGGCTCGTGCTCCTGCTCTGCTGTCTGTTTCCTGACCTATCTGCTGCTCTGCTTTCTGCTCCCTGTCCAAAATGGTGAAACTAATGATGATTATAATCATTATCGTTGGCCAAGGGTGGGGGCATACTAAAAATTTAGCATGGGGCCTCCAGGAGTCTAGGTGTGTGCTACCCCCCGGGTCATCCACGGAGCAATCTGCAGCAGGAGTCAAATCGACACCCCCTGCTCAGTTCTCGGAGCAAAAGGCCATTTTTCTGCTACGCTCGTGTGACATAACAGCAGCTCCACGTCGCTGCTCAGCTTGGAAAGCCAGGCCCGGAAGGAGGGGTAGGGAGCGTGCAAAGTGCAGAAGGGACGGGCCAGGGATCTTTATAAAGGCAGAAAATAGGCACGTTCCGGTTCCAGGTCCCTTATCCTTTATTAAAGAAAAGCTCAGCTGCTCTCCATGCACAGCTCCTCCTGATTTTTTGTTTCCACACCAGTGTGCGTGCAGCTTTATGCAATACCAGCCGTCCTGGAAACCAGCGCATAACTCGAATTCGCATAAAGGGAACCCACTTTACAATGTAACAACTGGGGATACCTTCCAAGACCTCGGCCCTACTGACCCCCAGACCCGTTTCTACCACTTTTAAGGACAGTTTTGGGACTCGCCAACAGCTGGCAGTACATGCGAGCACAGGGTGGCGGCGAATGTTACCATAAGGGGGGTGGCAACAACTAAAACATGTGTCACGGACAAGGAGCGAGCAGCACAGATCCACACGGCAGACTATATTTTTGTGCACCTCGTTCCCACAATGCACTGCACCCATCCCATAAGAGTGAATGGACCTTGCCGATCATGAATTTTTGGTTTAAAAAGGGTCATCGCATCAGAGTGAATTCGTACATACGGAACCTGCATAAAGCGAGAGGAACGTGTATCGGGTTTGTCTGATGTACGCACCAACTTCTGGGCCTGATCCTGAAATCTTTCATTTCGGTTCAATGTTGCTGAAGTCAATGGGGTTCTGTTCTGCTTTAAAACCCCTTCCCGCTCCTGAGCGTAACCAAAGTCTAGCAGCTGTGCAATGCTCAAAACTAGCAGGATGACGGAGATCACAGACCTTTTTCCAGGCGTCGAGGCTGTAGAGGGTCGTTACTGAATTTGCCATATTCCAAATAGGGACTCTTAGTGGAATGTTTCATTTAAATTAAGTAGCCTCTGGAGACTTTCTGGATGTGATATTCTTGGCTCCATTTTCTTTTTTTGAAATGTCTTCTTTGGTGGGCAAGTGCTATGTTATAATTTGGCAGTCTGCAGTTGGGGATTAGATCAGATTTAAAAGGCACAATACAAATGGTTGCACAGCCCAAATTCGTGAACAACAGTGATACACTTCCTCAGATTACATATACAAAGGGATATTCTGTGCCATTGATTTCAAAGCAGGTAGCACTGGGTGGCGGGGAGGAGGTGGAGATTGTCTGCTTAAAACTGAGCGCCCAGTATAGCCTGAAAAGGTTATAGAAATAACACGGCCTTTCTTTTGCTTGTGTGCTGTGTTTGGAAAAAAAAAAAACAGATTTAAAAAAATGAATCCCAGAGCAATTATTCTCCCCCTTAAAGCCAGCGTGTTACAAATAGAGTAATTTATAAAGTTGACACTGAATTTCATACTCAGAAGAGCAATATCCTGACTTAGAGTTAATAGACTACTTAATGTTTTTTAAACAGCATATATTTATTATGTATGGAATTAAAATCTTTTAAAAAATTACCCTGTGAAGCCAGTTTCAAGAATGTGAATGTTGTCTAATGGAGTGGAAGAGAAAGGTCATGGGAACAATGAAACCTAGGTTGACGTTAAAGGGAGTTGGGGCAGTGACTGTCCTATGCATTTGGTTTCTAATCTGCTTGGTTTGGATACTCCTGATATACATCGCAGTCAGAGCTGACTGTTGCTGTGCCAACCAGAAAGCAGAACAAATGAGGATGCTCCCTTCCTGAAGAGTTACAGATGTATTGCTGGGCAACAAGACGTGGATGTTCTCCTTGCTGCTGCGGTTGATTTTGCATAGCCTTTCCCCAGGATAAATCTGTACAAATACAAGTAGAAGAAATGAGCTCACTTGGAACCTTTCCCCTGTGTACTTCACCTGGTGATTTCTGGACATGGATTAAGTGAACGCGTTTGGTGAAATGCTTTCCAACAGCCACAACCGCTGTCAACCTGGGCTTTTCACTGATGTTCCTGATAAGGTTTCCATTCACTTCAGTAAGAGCAGCTACAGCCCAGGCCCTACAACAGGATACACTTAGGAAACCCCTTGCACTAAAGCAGAATGTGGCTGAGGTTAGAGGGACTCAATCCAGACATCAGCAGACCACCCATATGGCCTGGGGCCTTGAAGTTGGGAACCTTCCCTTCCTACTCAGGCCAGATTCCCCATGATTTTATGTCCCTTGTAAAGAGTTTAGGACCAGGCCCCATTGAAGAGCAGCTTTACAACCACTCTTTCATTCTGATAAAAAAATCTGTTAGCCACATAATCTCTGGAAAGATACCTCGTGATAGGCATACATTCCTCATGTGGGTGCCTACAGCTTGGATCATGTCTCACCTTCCCTTTGGAGATGGCACATATTAAGAGAATGAGGATGGTGCATTGGTTAGAGCAGTAACATAGGACTTCAGCTCCACTGAATGCTTCTCAGGCAAGTCCCTGAGCTTCCTGGAGCCTCGGGCAGCCAGTTGTGCAATGAGGGAACTAGCACTTTTCTACTTTGCGGGGCGAAGCCTTCAGATTTAAGAGGCTCAGTTACTGCAGTGAGGGGTAAATCACAACTCAAGAAACCAACGGATAGCTGATGTTCTAGCCCTTGGACTTCTTACTACTTTGGGGCAAGTTCTTAAACCAGGAACTTCCCTAATACGTAAGATCTTTTTGCTCTTTAGCTATTATCTGATTCCAGAAGTTTGAAATCCCATGTGCTCAAAAAGACTACTCCATAATCCGGTATTTCTCCAGAAATCAGTGGAAAGTTTTTCTTTGCTTTCAAAAGCAGTTGCATCATATTTGTTTGAAAAACAATGCTAATAAGTGGGATGATTTGATTTTATACTTCTTATATGGCAGGCTTCACCGAAGTGTTTGAGTTTGCTTTAAATGTTCTGATAAGGAATATTTAAACGTTTTTTTTTTTATTTCTAAAAATTAAAAAAAAAACAACCCTTTTTCTAAATGTTCTAAACATTTTCAGTAAAGAGTAATAACTATGCAGGTTTGAGCATTGAAGATAGAAGGAGAAAAGTGCAATTCTGCTTAGCAATGTTAATAATCTGAGGAGGAGGAGGAAGGAAAAGAGACAGACTGAATAAGATCTTGAA
The DNA here is from genome assembly GCF_001723895.1 of Crocodylus porosus. Lineage (NCBI taxonomy): Eukaryota > Metazoa > Chordata > Crocodylia > Crocodylidae > Crocodylus > Crocodylus porosus. The sequence continues at coordinate 36,632,497 of NW_017728915.1, read as the reverse complement.
GTCCAGGTCCACTTGTGGAACAACTTTACTCCGGTTCTCTCGTCTGCCCCCCAAAAATGGACCTAGTAAGTCTAAGAACAGCAAAAGAAGAGAGAATTCCTGCAGCATTCCCAAAGATGAACGCTGAAGAATAAGGATGTGCTTTATTAGCTGCCCTGGAGATGGGAGAAAATTAATATCTATCCATCCATCCATCTCACCGGTGGCACATGGGACTGAAGAACTGCTGCAGCTGCTACCCTGAGACCTGGACAGGATAGCAACAAAAGCAGGTCAAGAATTTGGTTCAGAGACAAACGAAGATGCAAAAGAAGCATCTTTCTGCGACCACGTTGGCCCGGGGTTGCTGCGAAACGACTCTTAGTTGCTAGTACACGGGGGACAGTTGCACGGCGTTGCTTGGGAAGCAATGACCGGATGGCTGTCCCTCAGGGCGGGCGGGGTTGGACGTGACCGACTGGCCTCGGGTCAGATGCAGGTTTCACGGTCCCGAGTCGGTGGCATCAGTCACCAGGCTAAGTATTATCCAGGTGCACGTGCGGGATCTGCCCCCGGGATAAAGGCTGCAGCCGTGTCGGTCTACGGGGAGAAGCAGTCCGTGTGGCAGAGGCGATATCTTGTGTTAAACCAACCGGACCCCGGCAAAAAGATGTTCTTTATTTGCCAGCTTCCCCAGGCAAAGGAGACTGCAAAGACGTGTCCCAGGGAATTACAAAAAAACCAGCAGCCGTGGTTTCTATCGCCTCTTGCAAAGCGGACTTCTTTAGAGAAGCTCGTCCCTCCCATTCACCCGCTAACAAATAGCCCCGGGGTCCTAACACAGCACCGAAAGCCCGGGGCGCACACGCAGCGGAGGCGGCTGCCTTCCGGAGGGGAGCCGGGAGGTGTCAGCACCCGCACTTCCACACCGGGACAGACTCAAGGATTCCCCTTGGAAAGGAAAAACCCCCCAAACTTTCAGTTCTCCGGCTTATCCTCCGGAGGGCACCAAACCCCGCGAAGTGAGCAGAGGGATCAGGTGCTGCCGGAGCGGAGCTGCCCTCGGCCGCGGGAGCAACGGGCTTTGTTGCATTTTAGTAGCAAAACAATGCCATAAATCTGCTCCTGAGCACGCACCGCCGCGAGCTGTGCTTGCACGGCTCGTGTTGTTCCCACCTTAAACAAAAATAAAAAATCATCCTCCAGAATGGCAAGGAAACGCGCGCGGTGACAGTAATAGTAACGCTAACGACGCTAACAGTGACAATGACACTAATAGTAGCGACTCCAATCGTCATTATAACAACACCCGCCACCTTTGTCGTGTCGGGAAGTTTCCAGCTTTTTTTAAAGACTGTCCACAAGGGATAAATACAATACCCCTGGATTTGCAAGAAGCTGCTGATCAAGTAAGTCGGCTCAATATTGCTCCCGAGTCCTACAGGGGAAGAGAGAAAGCAGCAGCCCCTGCCAAGGAAGAGGGGATATTTTTCCTTCGGTTGAAAGGACTTCTCTCTTGTCCTCTCCTTTGGGGCTCGAGGTGTTGTTATCTGCAGTCGAAAGTCGTGCTCTTTCAGCTCGCCTCGATTTTCCAAACGCAAGATGCCGAAGCATAATGCTCGGCTTGCTGCTCTTGGTGAGCTCCTGGGAGGTAAGATTTCAAGGCAGTTTCTTGAGAGGCAACTTCTAGCAAACGATCTCTCCAGGCGTCTAAAATAAAATCGGCTGGGTCAGCCTTTTGCAGTTGCAGCTCTCGGGGTGCGTTTCCAACTGTTCAGGATTTCGGTGCAAAAAACACCCCTGCGTGTTTCAGCGTCTGCTTTGGGGCAGCCCGGTCTTCTGCACAGCGCCGTGCACCGAGCACCAACGCCGAGACCCGCGAGCTCCAGCCACAACCCATCGCCTTTCTCTGTCGCTAGATTGAAGGGCAGCCCTGTCATAATCCTTCGCCTTTTGCAGAACAAAAAATACATCACCCGGCCATTTGCTTCCTATAATGACCCCCACACACACGCACGGCTGTTTTATTTTTCCCCCCTCATCACCATGAAGTGCCAGAGCCCAGCTTGTATTTCCCAATCAAGTTCCCATCATTACCATTTTTATTGTTATTATTTTATTTTATTTTATTGTTACCAAGGGTGCATTTTAATTTAAAGGGATACGGAACGAGCTCCCCTTTCCCGGACTTTCCCCCCTCGCTTTCCCGATGCTCCCTAGCTTTCAGGGGTACCAGCCCACAAATCAGGGGAGATTTCTTCGTAGCAAACCGGGTGTGATAGCACCAAGCGGATCGGGCATTTGCTAGCCAGTCGCAGGGAGGGAAGAGATCGCCTTTGCTTTCGATGAAGCCTTTGCTCTGCCCCAACCGGCCCCGATTTCCCCGAGAAGAAAAGCCCCGGACTGCGCTGCTTTTGCAAAATCAGATCCTGCAAATAAATGAGAGAAGCAGAGAGGAAAAGGAGAGTGGAGCCGATTGTGTATCCGTTATTTCGCATTTCAAATCACCCTTTGAAAATCCACATCCAAAGAGAGGGTTTTTTTCCTTTAAACTCCTTTCGGGTTTGCTGGGCAGCCGCCGGCGGCCCCTTCCCAGCAGCTTTTCCAAATACCTGCGCTCGCCCCCCTCCAGCTCGCGTCCTTAATTAACCGGAGCCGATTGCCTCTAATGAAATCATTAGGGAGAGAGACCCGGGGCGGGGGGGAGTCACACGGCTAGAAATCCCGTCTCCACCTTTGCTTCTCGATGTTTTAATTGTTGTGTATAAAATCAAACGACTCCTAGTCTTCTTTATTTAATTGCCCTGATCCTTGGGGGGAAAATGCTGGAGAAACCAGCTGTCCGGCTCCTGGAGCGGGCAGGGACACCCAGGACATGTACCGGAGGGGGGGGGTGGTCGTCACCCTCCACCCACCCTGGCTTCGCAGGGCTCCCCCTGTGCCACCTTGCACCCATTAGGGGAGTCGAAGCAAAGCCCGGGAGACGCGGGGCAAAGAAGTGCGGTGCGGTGCAAACGAGGCGCAGCCCTGGTCCGGGCTCGGTCGTTGCGTTTGGAGGCGGGAGGCCGGGATGGACATCGCGTGTGCGCCGCAGCCCGGGTCCGCTGGACCAGGGGCACGTTTGCAGGGGGTGAAACGGGCCAGCCCGGCTCAGCTGCGACCCGCTGCTTTGCATCCAACACCTTTACAGAAGAAAAAGAAAAATCCCAACAAAACCCTTTTCGGATTAAGAAAAAAAAAAATTAGGAAAAAAAAAAAAAAAAACAACCCCGATGGCTCCCTGCGTGTTATCTCGCTCCAAGCAGCGATCTTATTCCGCATTCTCTCCCTGGCCCGCGATTGGCTGACGCGGCCTCGGAGCGCTCGCCCATTGGTCCCGAGCCCTGGCGGCAGGCGTGGCCAGGGGAGAGTAAAAACTCGCCTTCAGCAAGAAAAGTTTTGAAACTTTCCCAAACCCTTTGAAGGGGAGTTTGGCGTTGCGGGGCTCTGCCGCACACACACACACACACAC